>NW_026851251.1:1200000-1841142 GCF_030913485.1 Colletotrichum godetiae | reverse complement strand
CTCATGGGTCGCGCCTACACCTCAACAAGAACGGCTTCCAACTTGGGGCGCGGCTGGCCCTCAGGCTCCTCGTAACGTCTGGGGATCGCCTAACAATGATCGCGGACTGGGCAACGGCACCTTTAATACTGACTTGGGTCGTTTGCCAGAGCCACAAGCAGCCGGAAAGGGTCCAGCACCTATAGCACCCCCCAGCGCGCAGCGAGCGCAGGTTCAGATGCCGCCCGTTCCCCAGGCTCGTCCTACCACGGGCAATGCTCGCGAAGTGAATGAGATGAGAAACAGATGGGCCCACTCGGTTCTGGAAGGGGACAAGATCGTACTCGACGAGAAGAGGTCACAGCGCCTCGAACGTGATCGGACTTTGGTGGAGCGCGGGCTTACTATTGAACAAGCACAAGCCACGATTAAAGATACTTGGCGGCCATCTGGAGACGGAAGACGCGATCCTGCACATGTTATTCACCACGATGTTGCTCGCGCTGCTGGCGCTGTTGACCATTCATCTGTATTACCCCCCACAGGACCGTCAGCTGCCACTCAGTCTCGAAGTTCCTCCAGGTTCTTCCCTCCCAAGGACAGCAGGCACGATTCCTCAGCTTCCCATGCGGAACCATCGAGGCCCAACTCACCTTCTCCACCGCCCCCGGATATGCTAGGTCATCCGGCCTTCGATGGAGACGCCATGCACCCTCACGTGTCTCTTCCCCGACCGCATCCCGTTGTCAAGTTACCACCTTCAGCTGCGGCGGCGCAATCAGCGGCAGCAAGGTCGACTGGGCCATTTGCTTGGGCAACGCCGGCTGGTTACAAAGATGGCCAGGCAGCTCATGGTCGTGGACCTTATCAGCAGAACCACGTATCCCAGCGGTCGCAAGATTCCGCAGGAAACGAGAACTGGCAAGATAGGATCAACAACCTGCTCACGGGACGAAAGCCCAACTCTCCACCAAAGGCACCCGGTGTCGAGCCTGTCACTAAGAGTGCTCTCGACTACTCTGGCCACTACGATCCGGCTACTGTCTCTCTACCTCGCTCAGTCACCCAGAACTTGTCAGACGATGTGAAGTCTTTCACTACAAAGCCACTGGCGGAGGAATGTTTCGAGGAGCAGGAAATGGGATCGCTTCCACGGATTCATCTTCCCCATAAGACTCCAGAGGCTGCATGGCAGCCTACTTCCGCCCCCATCAAGCCTCTGCCCAGGCGCTTCTGGGTTTCTGACATCGAGACTGTTCGCTCCTTGTGGTTCCCCCATGAGATGTCGACTAGCGGCAGTGTCTATCGCATTCTTCTTCCCGGTATGGCCGATGCCAGGACTGTTCCGCTTTCTTTCTCCAGATCAGGAAGCAATCCACGACGGTCCAGCGGGCGTGGTGGCGGTGGGCAGCGTGGATCGGGCCCTAATCATCGAGGCGGCAAAGGGCGAGAGCCTTCGTACTCTGGTGAGGCAAGCAGTTCGACACCTCCCCCAAGCCGAGGAGGTCGCGGTGGCTACCGTGGCCGCGGGTCCGAGAACTGGTCCCGCAGAACTACCCCAACGCAGGCAGCCTAAGAAGCTGCCATCACTACAACTTTCAAACCCCACACAACTCTGTTGACCTGTGGTGGTTAACATACACTACCAATCGCAGCCGGCAGTATCAACGGCCGACGAACACCGCACAAATATTGTTCCGCATGCTGCAACTGTAGCATGTACGAACTGCTCCGCCACGAGCGGTAGGCAGTGTGTACCATCTCGAAAACCTTGATTATTTTCGCAGAGAGCGCTTTGCGTTTTCAGACTTTACGGACCCTGACTCGATCGAATCGCTTTGGTCGGTCGATATATGAGCTTGACCGGCCGGGAAATCTGGCCAAGACGCGGACAAAGGGGTGGATGGAAGCGAGAGCGAAATCTTTTTGTGATTTTCTTCTCTTTCACTCTCACGACACAAACGAGCTCGATCTTCCTCCCATTGAATAACGCTACCAACCCGATACGAGAACCCCCTTGCCCGCCTTTTTAGGTCAGAGAGGAAAAACACTGGTCATGTTGACCAAGGTCCGGTGTTTCTTCGTACGATTCATAACCATGACACGCATAACGAACGGCCGGGAGGTCAAAGGAAGGTTGGCTGGCGGGTGTCCTGGGAGTATCGGGAGGGGCAACGCGGTCTTGTACAAACACCTGATGTGCAACGGAGAGGTGAGACTACAGGACTCGGAAATGGATGAGTGTCTTTTTTTTTAAACAAAGCGTTTACTCGGTCACTGCCAGCGGAAGGACAGTAGGCTACTTTATGGGCAGTTGACGTCCAGGGTAATTGCAGTTCAGAAAATACACAAACAAATAATGAAAACTCCGTTTTCACCGTGCCTTTGTCCATCTCGTCTTGATTGTGATGTTGTCATGCATGCGTGCTTAATTTCTGAGCTAAGGAAAAGTACCGGGTTTATCGAGATGCTCATTTGAAGGTGCAGATAATGTGACTTTGCGTTGGGTTTATGGAGGTTCGGGTGAGAGCATTCATCATGCCCTTATCGACACATCAGGCAATATCCAGAGACAAATTTACTATTCAAAGGAACATAAATAACTAAGGTATACAAATGGGGTATTACAAATTACAGTGCATATCAGGACGCCGAGTCGACGACCCACTCGGACTCGAAGGTCCCGCCGACGATGAGTGCTGCTCTCCTCCTCCTCCTTCTCCTCCTCCGTTCGTGCTCATGAACAGAATATCGCGAAGCTTCTTTGCTGAATCGCCTGGTCTTTCGTGGTGCGGTGGGGTCCCCAGGCCGACCAGCCGTAGGAACCTGGGGACGAGGTGGCGCCAGACTTGGCGGGTTGAGGGGAGGCATGCTACGATGATGCCGACGGAGAGTTCGATGTAGGACCACATGTGGAGGTAGAAGGCGTCGTCTGTTTGTTTCGAGGGCAGATTAGCATCGTAGGTATTTTAAAGGGGGAGATTCGTTGTGGGGATGGGGCCTTACAGGTTGGGTCTTGGAAGCCTTCGAGGCTTAGGAGGACTCGTAGACGGACTGCGCTGACGATTGTGATGCTGTTTGGAAGTGAGGTGTTAGTGCCTTTTCATGTTGAAGACGACTACATATCCCTAAACAGATTGCTCAAGGGGGTGATGAGGTAAGATCAAACTCACAAAACACCCAATCCAAACATAACCACAATCTCAACCTTTTGCCTCTTTCTCAAATTCAACCACAGCACCTGCGTGACCGGCAACCCCAACATCCACACATCCAGCGCGATATTAATCGCCGCGTGCGCGATGAACATGGCATAGACGTTAATGCAATATCCCGGGTGGCGGCCGTCCCAGGCCTCCCAGGCGTTGCTGAAGGGGCGGCACTGGTTCAGGTTGGCGACGGTGAAGGCGAGGCAGAATATGAAATTGAAGGCTTGGGTGCACCAAAGGACGAGGGAGAAGGTGCGGGAGACCATACTGAAGACGCGGATGTAGAAGAAGAGGATGGAGGCTTTGAGGGCGGAGATGGAGAGGGTGTAGATTACTTCAAAGGCGAAGAAGACTTGCATGAAGCGGGTTATTTCGTCGTAGGAGAGGGTCCAGATGTCGCGGCCGATGCCGAGTTGGTATCCTGTTATTTGTGTTAGATGAATTTCCCCTACTGGTATGTCTTGGTACATTGTGAGAGTGTCCAAGAGAAAACCTACCTTGGAACTTGGAAATGGCGAAAGAGATGGAAAATAACTGGCAAGCTGTCAGTTGAGCCATCTTCAAGTAAACGCCGGCAAAGGTCTTGCCGCGATGCCTGGTTGGATATTACATATCCCAATATCAACGTGAAGTCGTCCGGTCCCCACGTTGACAGCCTTAGGAACTTGGAGAGCAGCCGAGCCAGGACAAAGACGGCGGTGATGATCACCAGTGTGACTTTGCCGGCGATCGAACCCGTCTGGTGGTGATATGGATACCCGCATGTTGTCCATGTCATGTTCTTGGCAACTGAATGGGTCACTGTTAGCTAAAGTACATCATTCGCGTTACTCTCAATAACAAGATATAGTGGATGTGTATCATATCTACCAAGAAGCAAGGAAGATGACGGAGAGCTGTGCTCCGTAAATTGTCAAGCTAGGAAAAGGGGATGTCTCACGTAAAGACTGCTCCAAATCACACACCGCACGTATACAAACGCGAAAGGAATCAATGGCGTGCTTGTCCTGGCATAGGCATGTCGTCGTCAAGTTGGCGACGGCACATGTTGTAATGTTGACGGCCTGCGTCAGACACGGTGTCTAGAAACGCAACCGAAATCATCGTCAGCTTCAACTTTCCCATGACGTTATGTTATCAATCCCAGAAAGAGCCACAAAAAGCCCAACATATGGTAGGAAAACTCACGGCACAGTCCGGCAGGCCATCCGCCAACTGGAGCGCCATCGATGTCACAGCAAAGGTGGGCTTCGACAACAGCAAAGGTGCGGGGTCCGTTATACAGGAGCAATCTTTGCAGGCGGCGGAGGAGTGGTCGATTCAAGGAGGCATTACGAAAGAGTAGTCGTGGTAGTGGTGTATCCTTCTTCTACCTCTCTTCTTCTTGGCTCCTTTTTCGTACGTTTCTCCCGGTTCGCGGAGAGGGGAAAGGAAAAATAGAAGGAAAAGACAGGGAAATCCAGGCCCAGGGGTTCTGGGGAGGCCCGCCTGGGGATTAGACTGAGTTTATGTCTCATGGCAAAGAGCGAATCGATTCCTTGTTTGCGAAATAGTAGATCAAAGGAAGTCATTCGCTGCTAACGTGGTGATCGGGGGCCCGGGTCTAGCCTCTCCCAGGTACGGTGGCTGATTCCGTTTGCGGAAGACTATCAAGCTTGGAGAGGGAGGAAGAGAGATTAGAGAGACTCAAGCGATTGCGGAAACACACTTTTGAGTAGAAACTAGAGCCAAAACCCACAAGCTTTACAGTTTCTAGGTAATAGCTAGGATGAGAACCAAAAGCAGTGACGTCTCTGGGATCCCGGCGGTTTGGTAACAGCTCGCGGCAAAGCTGTGCATGCATTACCGTCTTCCCGTTGGTTGTCACTTGCAGGGGAGACGGAGCGGGGGACCCGAGATGTCGGATTCGTCTTACTTACGGAGACATGCGGCCGCCTCCTCCACCGTTCCGAAATCTTGGCATATGTTTCTTTCGACTCTTTTCAACGATTACAGTCAACTCTGCAGCTTTTTGATTACACTTATCAATGATGTATTTCTATTCGAACCTCATTTGAACCTCGGTCGTACCAAAAGAATGACCAGTCCCACGTCGCAGGAATATTCATGCCGCAATGTTTACTAGAATGCAAGGGCGCCGTACAAAGGCCAATGGTGCTCGTATATCCCGTTCCACTCCCAACAGCAATACTTAAGCGATGGCTATCTACTGACGGACCACCTACATGAGGACTGATTCCTGTCAGTCATCACAAACTCATTAAACTTGCATTTAAACCTTATCTGCCGAACTCCAAAATCAAGGAAGCCGGCAAACCGATCAAGACACAACGCACCCATTAAAGACATCCCGCAACAAGTTTAACCCCGGGCCACCGCCGCCGCCACAACCACCAAACGACGAGACCCCGTCTCAAGCCACACGCCTCTTACGACCACTTCCCATCGAGAGGTAGGTAGTCCGCTGATGTCAAAGGGAAGACCCGTGAAACCCCCCCACTCTCAATGACGATATCCCGCGCCTGAGGCTCTCCAGCTCTCCGGTAGCCTATACTTCAAGCCCTCAAATCCCAGCCTCCACGAGATCCTTTAATAATGCTTGGTTGTCCTCACCGCTGCGCCTCTGTCACTTTACAGTGAGCCACTTTATAGTGAGCCTAGAATCGTGTTCTCCGAAACCTTGGCTTCGATCTTTTCGTGGCTGGTGGAAACACCTAGCGGATCGGGGAAGGCGCCCGCGATATCATTTAGTTTTTTCCATCGCAAACCAAAGCCGCAGTGCTATTACATATTGCCGTTGATACTGGTGTGAAGCTCTTGCTCTGCCCGTTTAGCGAATGCAATTTCGACGGTCGGTTTTGGAAGTTCGTCAGCGGTAACAATACTCAGGTCTGGGTTCGGTTCCGTGTATGAATCCTTTCAGAACCTGGGTCTTGCGATTAGAAAGAACCCCATTGATCCCGGGACGTTTGGAATTGTAAGTACAGTAACGAGGATACGTACATGATTCTGTCCAATTTCCAATGTGAACCTTATAGAGGCGGGTTTTACTCAAGCGCATTGTAGAACCATTTCTCAGGTAGACAGGACAGGGATAAAACTGGGAGCAACGTAAAGCTTGAGAAAATTTCCACTTCTAGTCTAGAAGTTTGCTCATTGCTCCGTGGATGAACTTCACAGATCGAAGTCGAAGTCAACTGCTTGGCATGTGATCGATAAAGAATAGTGCTGTTTGATGAGAATTCTCCCCGACGTTGGTATCTTAGGGCTACCATCAAAATTGTATTCCGTTCTTCTGAACAATCACTTGCCATCGATACCTGACTAGAGAGGCAATTTCAGTGGCAACCATCTTGATCCACTAGGTATATGAAGTCAAAACCACACACTATAGCCATTATTCTGTAGCACCTTTTTTCATGACCACCTGGGCTTTTGCGAAACCGTCAGGAGGGATTGAATTGGCTTCTTTGTCTTATTCAGACTTACAGCTGGATTGCCAGGTTTATCCAACTCTTAGCAGAGCTATCGATCTAATTATTGTCAAACCCTTCCTTCCATCCTTCCTCCTCCCTCCCTCGCCAGCACCAGGAAATACACCCGAATATGCTGGCAACGGCAAGAGCTAGGGATGGGAAGTCGCAACCCCCTGGAATCCGCCTCGTCACCAAAGGCGAGGAGCGTGTTTTCCTTCATGTCATTTTCTCGACAGTGGTTCCGCCTTAGAGCTGGGCTGCGGTCTCCATCTGGGATGATGTGGATAGCGGGTCCTATCGGTCCTCAGTCAATCCGGTTTTTTTACTCGCCTCCGAGGTCTTCCATTCCAAGGAATCTTCCCACTCATGAACAAATCAATGTTTTCAAGTGACTGTACGTACGGAGAAGCCATTCAGATTCCTGAAGGTCTTAAGTAAACGTGGGATAGTTTACGCCTATGTGATAGGGTGACAACGAAGCAAATCCCTCGAATGTAGTCCTCATGGCGGTAGATCAGTTTCAATCAAGCTTAATACGAAGAGAGTAGTCACAAGCTGTGGAAAGTGACTGTTCGCCGTCTTATTTGACGTTATCTACGTCCAACGTGCTCGAGGACTTCCACGCAACACCATCCTTCATAGCCTTCAACACCGCCCCCAGCCTCTTAACACCCTCCACAACATCCTCTTCCGGCTCCCACGAAAAACATAACCGAATCTCCCGATCAAACCTCGCAGCATCCTCATCCCCATGCACCTCAAACTGCCCGCCGTGCCCAACCACAAGACTCTCCGTCTCCTTGGCCCGCACAGCAACCTCCCGACTCGACATGCCCTCGGGCAAACTAAACCACACAAAGTACCCGCCAAACACCTCGGCCCCCTTCAACGCCGACCCGCGCACAACAACCCCCTCGCCCAGCGGCTGTTGGATATACTTCGAGATAGCAGCCATCATAGCCCCATGCCGCCTCGCGAGCGCAGGGCGCGTCGCCTCGTCAAGCTGTCTCTGCAGCTCGCCGCTCTCGAGGAGCTCCGCGACCATCATGGCAGCCAACTGGCTCGGCGCGCCACCGCTGCAAGTCGAACCCGTCTGCGATAAACCATACGCGAACGCGGGACTGCCCTCGGCCCAGCCCGTCCGTACACCCGGGGCGACGATTTTGCTAAAGGAGCCGTTGGAGACTGCGTTGCCGAAGGAGGCGTCGGGGACGCCTAGGCTGCGGTCAATGTCTACGAGGCGGGGGATGCGCATTTCGGGCGTATAGCCTGGTCCTGGGGCGGTGGAGAGGGGCCATTGCAGGAAGTCGTAGACGTCGTCGGAGACGAGGAGGGCGTCGTGTTTGCGGGCGAGGTGGACGAGCTCGTGGCGGCGCTTGAGGGACATTGTTTTGCCTGTTGGGTTGGAACAAGTTGGGACCAGGTAGATGATGTGGCGGTAGAGCTTTCTCTTTTTGGCTTCTTTGAAGTGCTGTTGATGGATGTTAGCTCGAGTTCTTTTTCTTCTTCATTATTGATGGCATGCCGTGAGACTATTTACGATGAGATGAAGAAGAAGTGGGTGGGCTGCTCGTAGCAACACTCCAACGTAGAGAAACTCACCTCATCGCCGCCTTCTCCTGCGGCCTCGAGTCCTTTTCTTAAATACTCGATATCAATACCATCGTCATCCTCGGGAACAGCCTTTAGACGCCCGTCAAATCCAGCGTCAGCAAATATGGGGCAGGCGAGAAAGTAGCACGGCGCCACCATCCAGACATTCTTCGTATAGAGCGGATCAGTAAAGGACTGCAAGATACACGCCAAATTCTGGCTCGCGCCGCCCGTGACGCAGATGCGCCGGACGTCGGGCGGGTGGTGGCCGGCAGCGACGCTGGTGCTGTTGCTGGTGCTGGTGGCATCATCGGCGGCCAACGGAGGTGCGGGGTCGACGGCGGGGTAAAATGCTGCCAGCCAGCGGGCGATGGACTCGCGGAGAGGCTGGTATCCCGGGTCCGGACCGTACTGGAGCCCCGGGACGTAGGCGGCGGGGTCGGCCAGGGTCTTGACGGCCGCGGCGGAGAGGGCTGCGGCTGGGAGCAGGGATGGCGAGGGCCAGCCTCGGAGGAGGTTGATTGGCTTTTTGTGCAAAGGGACGTTCATTCTGGATGATGTGACGAAGTTTGTCGAGGCTGAGAAGAATCGCGGCGAAGGCGAGTGCGTAGAAGTGAATGACAGCCTACGAGTCTCTACAATGATCGCGCAAGTGGATGAGATGCGGGTATGGTGAGAGAGGAGTCGTTGGTGGCAAGTGAGGTGTTTTGATACAGTCGTCACGCTATGCTTCATTACCTCCGCTCGAATTTTTTGGTTCACTGATGGAATCTAAAGACGACCTTGATTGACTGCAAGGAATTGATTACTTATAGTTGTATGTCAGAGTGAAGGTCAAGGTTGTCGCCTCCGAATGCGGAGGCGCCAGAGATAGGAAATGCGCTGGCCCCACGCGACATTTCGCAATCATAGCGGGCGACCCTTGGCCGGCAATATCATCATCAATTCTTCTTCACCAAGACTGCTCAATCGAGTTGGGGTATGTTTGTTTATTGAAGAGTGGTAAAATATAGGGGTATCAAATGCTTTAAACACAATGTCTTTTCAAACGTCTCATCGTCGACACCAGCCAGTCTAAGGGACATCCCTTTTACCAACCCCATGTTCTCGTAGAAGCCGTAAAAACTGGCGGCTTCCATTGGATCTTGCTCGAGTCAATCAATCTTTTCTGCTTCACCTTTTGCTTCTCCCTTTGCTGAATCAGCTTCTCTGGAATCACAATCTTGTGCTCTCCCTTATGATACACCTGCATCTTAAGCGCCTGTAAGGTGTGCTCGACGTCCTGCGGAATTATGGCAAGAGCCGTCGAGATGGCTTCAATCGTAGTCTTTTCATCGCGCTCATTGTAGCCAACGATGAGGTCCAAAATGTTTTCACCCCAGTACTGCCGATAACTCAGCAGACCCAAATCAGAAAGCGGTTTTTCTGGCGACCCAAGCTTGCCTTCGATTCTTGACAGTTCGTACGAGAACTGAATGAGCAATCGACCATAGCCTTTGCGCTGGTATTGAGGCAGGGTCAGAATACAAGCAACGTTGTATCCGTCCGCGCTCTCCTTTTCTTTGGAGAAGTAACCAATAATGTGGCAGCCCTTGTCGCTTCGACTCGTCATGACGTAGAACAAGAAGGGGTCGACGTCGTAGTATAGTGTCTTGTGGTCGAGGAACATCTTGGACAAGAGACATAGATTACGACAGTACGTACGTTGCCGTCTGCCGTCGATCTCGAAGAAGGAGACCGACTCGTCGCGATAGATTTCGTTTCCTGGAGGATGCTGCAGCGTACACTTGTGCCTGTGCCTGACAAATGACTTTTCATCGCCATAGTACCCGAGGCAAAACTCGCAGATGAAAATAACATCTTCTTGGTTGAAAACCTCGGGGTATGGGGAAAAGTACCAGGGGAACAAGTCGTGCTTTCCAAACTGGACCTTGGAAATATTTCGAATTCGGGAGATCTCGGCGGGATTCTGCGTCATAGAGCCGTGTGTCCTCAGCTTTTCGATCTCGTCTTCTCGGCTGAAGCCACCAAGTAAATCTTTCTTCTGGACTTCCTCCTCCAGGTCGATTTCCATATCATCGCCGCCTGCTGCGGGAGTGGCTGTTGCGTCGCCCGTTGCCGGAGTCTGGCTCTGGCTCTCCTCGGCCGTCGGCGTCATCTTACGACTCTGCGACTCGACAAACTCGGTCCATGGGTGCGGTGTCGCGGCCTCTGACGGCGCAGACTGCTCCCTCTTGGAAGGTCTCTTTTGGGACTTCTTGGAGACCTTGTTTTTTGACGTGGCAACACCTTTCTTCGTCTTAGGATCTTTGGGCTTGTCCTTGTCGGGTAATGGCCACTCAACATCTTGGTCGAAATCGATCCGGATGGTCGGTACCCACTCGTCGAGACGCTTATTGAAATTGTCGAAGTTGCAGTAGAATTGGCGACCACTCTTCGTTTCTTTGATGCTAAGAATCTCGGCTCGGCGTGGAATACCTTCTTTCTTGACCATGGCGATGCATCCTGCTCTGCGCCCGATAAGTTAGTTGAGAACCCTCGTATGGAGAGCTGCCAGGTCGGGATGGTGGGGTGTTGTATTGACGAACCTGATTGTTTCCGGGGTGGCCTTTCCCTTTTGTCGGGGCTCGCTAGAGCCGACAGAGGCCTCGCCATTGGCGCCGTGTGCCGCCATGATGAATACTCGATGTGGTGGTTGATAATTGATGGATGTTGATGAAATGCGACAATTGACTTGCTGCTCTCGGTCGCAAAAGATGATTGAACTGCTGTAGGAAGAGGAAGGTGGTGTGGCAGAAACCGCGAACTGCCCAAAGGCGGTGAAGAAACTGCCGTGTACCCCTGCAGCAGAAATGCGCTAACCCAGGCGCCGAGACTCCACTCCATCTGACCTCGATAATTGCATTTTTCTATTTTCTCTCACTTTGGCTTGACTTTCATCGCAGACTTCACATTCAAGAGTCTCTGATTTACCATTTTGTAAATTCGGAAAATCTTACACGGTCTCCTCTCACCGATAAACGAGTGGTGGTATTTGAAGTCATCTCATTCAGAAACAGAGAATATGGCCCCTGAGCTATCGTCAAATTGGAAGAAGCTTCAGGCACAACTCAAAGCGGCAGGCACGTCTTCTTCCACAACTACACCGGCCAAGACATCTGGAGGCGTCAAGAGAAAAGCAGACTTTTCAACATCGGACCAACAACAGTCCAAAAAGAAGAAGACAACGTCGAAAATATCTGGAGTACCTACGCATACCCCAAAGACCACAAAAGCAAGGAACGGACGCATGGGTGTTGCTCAAAGCTCAAAGGTTGAAGTCGAACCCAAGGTCGGCCCGTCACCGTCACTCGCTCTCTGGGCCGAGGACAATGACATCTCATCAGAAGCCCTCGCTGAGGCCTATGGTCTCGGCATAAAGAACAACTCCATGCTCGGATCTGAAAAGGACAAGATCAACTCGGGTCTCATAGGAGGCCTTGATGTGGGCAAGTACATTGCCATCGATTGCGAAATGGTCGGTGTTGGAGACGGAGGATACGAGTCGGTCTTGGCTCGCGTGAGCATCGTCGACTTCCACGGACGCCAAGTATATGACTCGTATGTGAAGCCCCAAGAGCGGGTGACGGACTGGCGGAGTGCTGTGAGTGGGATTCTCCCCAAGCACATGAGATTTGCTCGGGATTTCGACGAGGTCCAGAAGGAAGTCGCCGCGCTTCTCAAAGACAGGATAGTGGTGGCCCACGATATCAAGCACGATCTGGACGTCCTGAAACTGAGTCACCCGGGTCAAGACATCCGCGATACAGCCAAGCACCCAGGGTTTCGACAGTACGGCAACGGCAGCAAGCCGGCGCTAAGAAGACTCGCAGAGGAGTTGCTCAAGGTCACCATCCAAGGCGGTGCTCACTCGAGTATCGAAGACGCGCGCGTGACGATGCTTTTATTCAGGAAACACAAGTCTGCATTTGATGTGGACCACGCCAACCGCTTTCCTCGATTTGGAGGTGCTTCGACAAATTCGAAGCCAAAGTCTAATAAGTCCAAGAAAAAGAAATGAGTCTTTATCCTCTACGCTGCTTTAAACTCGTCAAGGCCCCGGGGGGCCTCATGCGCCCGCGTCTTCAGGATTATGACACAGCCCAATTATGTCCACTTTCTTCATAGCGGAATGCCTTCCATCAACTCCAGAGCGCCCTCGCGTCCAACGGTTATTATTACGTCGCCAAGCGTCTTTGTTCGGAACCCGGCTTCGCAGTATGTGAAGTAATACTGCGTGACAAAATTAGCTTAGAAATACCACAAGAGGCATAGATGGTATGTGTCTTACCTCCCACTTTCTTCTAAATACATCTATTTCTTCTTCAGTCATGTCATCATGCTCACGTTTCAAGGCTGGGCGAATCTTGGAATCGAAGTTGCGGAGGAAATCCTCCTTCCACAGCCTCAGAGTTTTTGAGTAGTGGCCACCAATGTTCTCGACCTTTTCGACGATGAGAGTTCCCTTGGACTCCTTGGTGATGTGGTTCAGCAGCTGAGTGATCGATGGGAGGTAACCTCCAGGGAAAATGTAGTGGTTGATAAAACTGGAAACTGTCAGCTCGCGAACTCGTCTTTGGGTCACCTTTGCGACTTACTCTTCACCTTTGGAATACGCTTCATGACGACCCTCAGGCATCGTAATGCACTGGAAGACGGCGACACCCCCATCCTGCTTCAGCAACCGATCCATTTGCGCAAAATACGTCGCCAGGAACTCCTGACCGACGGCTTCCAGCATCTCAATGGACACAATCTTGTCAAACGGCCTGCCCGGCGTCTCCAACTCCCGGTAATCCGTAAGCCTGACATCGATGCGGTCCGAGAAGCCCGCAGCCTCGATGCGCTCCTCCGCGAGCGCCTTCTGTTCCTTGGAGAGCGTCAAGCTCGTCACGCGGCAGCCCGTCTTCTTGACCGCCTCGATCGCAAAGGAGCCCCAGCCCGTGCCGATCTCCAGCACATGATCCGACGGCTTGATGTGCGCGCCATCGATGAAGCGGTGCAGCTTGGTCATTTGCGCCTCTTCCAGCGTCTCTTCGGGTTCACTCGGGTCGCTGCTTTGGGGTTTCCAGATGGGGCACGAGTACGTCATGTCCGGCGACAGGAACGCGGCGAACATGTCGTTGCTGATGTCATAATGCGCCGAGATGTTGAGGAGGGCGTTGGATAGGGTGTTTGTGGTTCGCGCCAGGCTCGAGACGGCGGTGGACAAGCTTGATATCCAGGTCGTTCCGTTGCCCATTTCTTCGCGGTTGACGATGAAGAGCTGTAATGCCGTAGCAAGTTAGCCACATTCACCACCCAAACAGGACCAATCTACACAACCACCAGCGCCAGCGCCAGCTTGTGTGCGGTAGTACTGACCTGAAAGAAGGCAGTCAAGTCCTTGCACTCTATCTCTCCCAGCATATAAGACTCGGCGAACCCCATGTCGGCGAACAAGAACAGGCGCATCCAGAACGCATCGCTCTTGACGACGAGCTCCACGCGGGGCACGGCATCCGCGCGGCGGGGGACGTGGTCGCCGTTGGTGAGGTTCTCGTTGTACTTTGCGCCCAGCTTCTGGCCAAACACCCTCCGGAGCTCGGCGGGTTCGTCGACGAGCAGGAGCGTGCCGCGCTCAATCTTTGAAAAGACGGAGAGGATGGCGGGCTTGGCTACGGAGAGGGCCGGTCCCCAGGTCAGGCTGCCGACGGCGCCTCTCACGAGCTCGGTACCGCGGTAGAGAGGTTTGGCGACGGCCGCTGGGACCAGCGAGGGGAGCTTGGGCATGGCTGCGCGCGAGGGGAGGGACGTAGATATGGGAATGTTAGAGTCGAGGAGGGTTCCTTTTTACGTGTGTGTTTATGTACGGAGACCGGGAAAAAGCCCAATGGCTCTTGGTGTAAGGTACTGGACTGGACTGGTACTGGCGCAGCTCAACCAAAGGTCAATTGAGTTGAGCAAGCCGCCGGGGAACCTAAAACCGAAGCTCTCAAGGTAGATAGGTCACTGGGAAGCTTGCATCAGCTCTCTCTCTCTCTGTACTCTCGAGAGAAGATGGAGGGGGGCAAGCAAGCTGGATGGGATGTATGGGAGGAGGGGTGGAATGCAAAAGTTTACAGGAACGAGCAGAGAGGGACATGTTCGCATCTGAGACCACCAGCAAGGGGCGGGAAGGTATCATTTTATTGCAAGAAGGACCCCCAAGGAGCCAATGTCACTCCAAGCACGTCAAGGCAAGGCTAAAAGTGTCTGAGTTATTAGCTTGCCGGTGGGTAAGGTAGTGTGTCTTGAAGGGAACCGGCAACGGCACATGGACTTTGCGGATGCAGAGAAGAAGGTAGACTCGTACTCCGTAGAGAAGAGCGCGTGCTTCTTGTCTCGCCCATCGGTACCGTCGCAAGCCCGAGGGTCAGAAATGGGGACGGAGGGGAGGGTCCAACCCAGGCTTGCCAGGATGAGCATGGGTGGGAGAGTGGATGCGGCAAGGGTAGCTCAGACGGGAATCACTCGGGAGGGGCAGAGGCCTTGGCCATCGCTTGTTTCATTGAGGAAATCGAACATCTCCAAGGGGGAAGGGGAGGTTGACGATCTCATCGGCACCTGGTGTTCGTTGCCTTGCCTACCGGTACCCTGGATGGTGAACGTGAATAGCCTCTCTGCGCTGAACTTGGGGTAAGATATTATACAGCGGCTCTTTACCAAATCAACTTACTTGAGTTACATGATGGCGGCGCATTTCGCTGACTGCAAGACAATTCTTGACAGCGGCTGGCTGCTGACAACGAACCTCCTCCTCCCCAACAAAAATCCTTAGGGCCAGGGCTCTTAGTGCAAACCAAGGGATGATGTCAGCTTCCTACGGAGGGACGGCGAGCCGAACGCATGGGAAGTTGGGGAACGCATGGTAATGCATGTGCGCGAGCTCTGTCGGAGGTGTACCCGGCAAGCTCATTCGTCAATAAGGCTTGTAAATGGGTGAAGAACTCGCCTCAATAACACCTTGTCTTTACCTACTTTGTAAGGTATTACCACCTTACCAACCTTGTCTCTGAAGGGCCAGTGCGCTACCGGACCGTCCGGCCACGTTCAGCCTCGAACTGTTTTAGTCTCGCTGCTTGGGAAAAAAGTTGGGTTAGGGGGCAAGCAAAGGAACCACTGGGAACAAAAGGAGCACGAGCTGCAGGTTTCGAGAAGGCCGTCGGAATTCGTCCCGGCTGGCAAGGTCCGGGCGAACAAAACAAACAGTTTAGCGTTAGGTTGACGACTCGAGTAGCTCTTGATCGGACGAGACGGTACGCAGTAGTCTACGGGTGATTTTCACCCTCAAGCGCCGCTGGCCCGTGAGGATACTTAAGAGAGTTGAGTTACTCTTTGCTTATGAAGGAAGAACTTCTGTGCAGGATGCTGTACATAAAGATGCTCGTCCCTCGAAGGATGTTACCTAGATGGAAGCATTCGTATAGTCAGACGTAGAATGGCGTACTCGAGCCTGGTCCCTGCATCCTACGCAGTAGGATGTGCCTAGGATGGAAGGGAGACATTACCTGTATGTAGCTAAGCTTGACAGCATGTCCTTCCCACCCATTTCATTTCCCGCGTCGGCTGGGTACGGTGTGCCAGAACGTTGTTTCTCCCGATCGACAGTCATCGATTCGAACACCTCCGTGACTAAGGAAAGTCAGGGTAGGCGGATAACTGGAGCCTTGAACTCACACACTAACCCAACCGTCAACGACTTTTTTGATTCTTACGAACTACCCGTACTGAGGAAAGTCTGTTCTAACCAGAGCACATCCGATCCAGCGTTGAAACTCTCGATGAGCAAAGGCTTTCCGCAGTTCAATATGTAATTAAGATCCTGCGCAACTGGAAGCACAACCGTATCAAGAGCCTAGGGTGTCCGATTTGAGCGTTCCCCGGTTGAGCAAAGGCCCAGGGGTCCCTTTGTTGCTTCTGCAGCCTCTGCGGAGCTTTTACTGGGAATTCCCAGAAAATCGACCAGGGGGTTTTGATATCAATGACATCAAGACTTTTTCCACCCCCCCACCGCCGCTAACTGGTTGCCGACAACCGCAGACTCCAAAAATTCATGACTTTCCCGGGGTGGGTTCACGATCTGGAAGACGGACATTTCGGAGGAGAGACGGACAAACGATGGACATTTCTCGATGCCGGAGAAAATCGGAAGTGACTACAAGAGTCCAATGGCTGGCGGTACATGGGAAGCTAGCTAGGGGACGGGATTTCTATTGTGTTTTAACTTTTGACATCCGGTTGCAATAGAGCTGCCACGTATTTGTCGCAGGACACCTAACCCGCCCGTCTGAGAGTCGTCCCTAATATCGTCCTGCAGGATGCCATAATGCATGTCTAATCCCGGCGGTCAGTCTGACTAGAAATGTATGAGGACACACGGGGGGTTGGGAAGTCTTCGAGGATTGGGCGAGTTCCTTGCTATTGTCTTGGAATCATTAGAAGGGCTGGTTAGTGGTTGCAACGCATGTCTCTCACCAGCACGAGCTTTGCTTGCCATCTTGCACAGGCTACTGCGCTTGTCCACACTTGTTTCTCTCGCTGTCACCCGTCACTCGGTGAGATGAGCAGTCCGTACGGAGCACAGCAAGCATTGAGAATCGCACCAGCCCTAGCCCCTGACGATGAATCGATGGTTGAAACAGCGGGAAGGGGGCTGAAGGGGACAAGACCAGAGGCTCGTGGGAGTCGGGACACAAGGATGAGGGACCGTGCACCGCGGGAGCCAAGAGATCTTATCGATAGCGATGAGCTTATCGAGACGGCTTATCGATTATCCAAATTCGCGTCTGAGCGTTTGGGACGCGTCGAGTCGACGTAAAGTCGAGTACGGAGTACCTGAAGGTCAATAGCGAGTAGAGGACCATTACCCCCTCCACGACAAGAAGCAATTCGCGATCGTATTTTCCACCACAGCCCACTATGTCAAAGGCAATCCTCTCAATTCAGTCAAATGACTCAGCAAAGACCAAGGCCACAGTCAACCTATTGCCTTGTCGGATTCATCACAATGGTCCCGTCGGTGATGCCAACACATATTGGAACCCTACCAAGTCAGAGGGTGCGTTGTCTAGATCAACGGGCACGGCAATAGATTTGAAGCTAACATACAGGTTTCTAGATGGAAAGACAGTAGCATATTTTCGCGGCAGGAAGCTCCACGGCACGACGGTCAACTTACCAGAACAATACCGAGGCGTAGTGATGGAGAGGAGCGCAAAGGTCGAGACGCAGCAGCTTGAAGGAGAGGACGAAGAGGTTGAGGGTGACCTGGTTGAGCTGGGTACCATGGAAGCCAAGGCAGAGTTTGACGAGATGGTTATCTGGGGTCACGAAGCGAGGGCAGAGGAGGCGTCTGACCCGTACGTGAGGAGCATAGAGGAATGGCTTGACGTGGCCGAATCGGTATGCATTTGTCCAGTCTGCATTTCCGACCCGCAACTGACCGTTGAAACAGATACACTCTTATTCCTTGGACGATCACAAATCCAGTGCGTAAGGTAGACAGTCGATGAGGAGGCACAGATTACGGCTTAGGATTTTTCAGTGGCATTCTCCACCCAGAATGGTATGGACGCAATGGCGTAGTTTAGGCGTTACGGGGAAGTTCAATACAGCAACGATACCATTCTCAGAACTTCACCTACTCAAATTATTGATCGGTAAGATCTGTTCATGTTCAATGGCGACAAGTACTCGAGGGACTGCGAAGCGCATCGCAAAGAATCGGCGGCATGATGGGTGGTGTCCAAAAATAGACTAGCGCCGAATGCAGTCAATTAAAGCCGTCGCGACAGCAACGCGGTCTTGACGCGACTTGTGCCCCTCACGCGACAAAATCAATTAAGACCCCTGAGCGAGTCTCCGCCTCCCCAATGCGAAAAAGGCTCCATCGCATCCCACCACCCAAAAGTCCCACCTCCACCAAAAAACAACATCCCGCATCTCTGCCCAGCAACCACCGCTTGCGCACTACCAAACTATTGTCGACTTGCGACTTCGCGAACGATAACACTCTATAGCCGCAAAAGATACGACATTAAACATGGCTCCCTCCAGCGACGCCGGCCTTTTGATGTCGGACGCCCCGTCCCGTTCGGCGGCTACCCCTAAGCGCTCCTTTATGCCATCCTCCTCCGTTGGCGGCAGGCCACGAGCGCCGCCCTCCGAAAGCATGGGCGCCCAGAGCGACGACGAGGCTGAGGGCTTCGCCGACGACCAAGTCCCTCGCGGATCAAGGATACCGGATGCTGCGAACATTCCTCGCGTGGAGGACAGAATCGGTCTCATGGTCCAGGACCATTTTGAGACCTTTATTGAAACGTGAGTCGCTTGTTTATCTTCTCTTGGATCTGTAGGGCAGTCTTTCTAACCGCCGGCTTTTTTAGATTCATTGAAGAACCGAGCTCTTCTGCCCCGCCGACATCCAGCGCTGCCACGACAGACAAGTATTATGTTGCCCAGATTCACGGCATGAGGACATACCAGCTTTCGACATTCTACGTCGACTTCAACCACCTGACCACATTTACCAATGGAGAGCTAGGTGACGGTATCATGCGTGGCTATTATCGATTCCTCCCTTTCCTCACGGCCGCCTTACACAACATGATCGCCAAATACGAGCCGCAGTACTTCCGCGAACATAGGCAGCCGACATCCTCCAGCAACCCGACGAACTCCACCGCAAGTCAGCTTGGCTCTGCAAGCCAAACGGATATGGGTGAAAAGACGGCCAACCAGCAGACAGACAAGCTCTTCACCATTGCCTTCTACAACATGCCCCTAATCTCGAGAGTCCGCAGTCTTAGATCGACCAATATTGGTCAGCTGCTCTCCATCTCTGGCACTGTCACGCGGACATCAGAAGTGCGCCCTGAGCTTTCACTCGGCACATTTGTTTGCGAGGCCTGCAGAACGGTCGTTCCAAACGTTGAGCAGACTTTCAGATACACCGAACCCACCCAGTGCCCCAACATGACTTGCCAGAACCGCCAAGCATGGCAGCTCGATATCCGTCACAGCACATTTGTGGACTGGCAGAAAGTGCGCATCCAAGAGAACAGCTCGGAAATTCCCACGGGAAGCATGCCGAGAACAATGGACGTCATCTTGCGTGGAGAGATTGTGGATCGGGCCAAGGCGGGAGAAAAGTGCATCTTCACAGGTGCACTTATCGTCGTGCCGGATGTCAGCCAAATGGGCCTGCCTGGTTTGAGGCCAAGCACCATCCGTGACGATAATCGTGCTGCTGGTGCTGATGCCGGCGGCGCTGGCGTCACTGGTCTCAAGGCTTTGGGTGTCCGCGATCTGACCTACCGCATGGCCTTCCTGGCGTGTATGGTCACTCCCGATACCTCAAATCTCGGCCAGACGGCGACCGGGCAGGTTGCAGATGTCATCAGCTCCATGACGCAAAACAACGCCAACGACAACTCGGAATCAGTTGACGACCTCCAAGCTGCTGTCGTCGCTGGCTGGACCCCTGCCGAAATTGAAGAGCTGCGCCAGCTCGTAAGCGAGAAAAACCTTCTCGATCGCTTAGTGGCCTCCATAGCGCCAACTGTGTACGGCCACAACACGATCAAGAAGGGTCTCCTGCTTCAGCTGTTGTCTGGTGTGCACAAAACCACCGCCGAGGGCATGGAGCTGAGAGGTGACATCAACATTTGCATTGTTGGTGACCCTTCCACATCCAAGTCTCAGTTCCTCAAATACGTCTGTGGCTTTGCACCCCGCGCTGTCTACACCAGTGGTAAGGCTTCCTCTGCTGCTGGTCTCACAGCCGCTGTGGTCAAGGATGAAGAGACCGGAGACTTCACGATTGAGGCTGGTGCTCTGATGTTGGCAGACAATGGTATTTGCGCCATTGACGAATTCGACAAGATGGACATTGCCGACCAAGTCGCCATCCACGAAGCCATGGAGCAGCAGACAATTTCTATTGCCAAGGCTGGTATCCAGGCCACCCTCAACGCCCGCACCTCTATTCTCGCCGCCGCTAACCCTGTTGGCGGCCGATACAACCGGAAGACGACCCTTCGCGCCAACATCAACATGAGCGCCCCCATCATGTCTCGTTTTGATCTCTTCTTCGTCGTTCTTGACGAGTGTAATGAGACCATCGACCGACATCTTGCCGAGCACATTGTCGGAATTCACCAGCTCCGCGATGAAGCTATCGAGCCCGAGTATAGCACCGAGACCATCCAGCGTTTCATTCGTTTCGCTCGCTGTTTCCGCCCAGAGTTCTCTCCGGAAGCCAAGGAGTTCCTGGTCGAGAAGTACAAGGAGCTTCGCGCCGACGATGCGCAGGGCGGCATTGGCAAGAACTCATACCGTATCACTGTTCGTCAGCTGGAGAGTATGATTCGCTTGTCTGAGGCCATCGCTAAGGGTAGCTGCGAGCCTGTGATTTCTCCCGACATGGTTGCCCAGGCCTTTGATTTACTCAGGCAGAGTATCATCTCTGTTGAGCACGACGACGTCGAAGTTGACGACGAGGCCCCCGAGGAGGGTGCGGCGCTGCTCCGTGCGGCTTCTGAAGCAGCTGGTCAGCCCGCGGATGACGAGATGGCCGTTGACAGACCAGAGGACACGCCAGCACCGGCCAGGGTCAAGCAGACCATTACGTTTGAGAAGTACTCGAGCATGGTTAACTTGATTGTCGAGCACGTCAACGAGGCTGAGGCCGAGAACGGCGAGGGTGTCGAGGGCGAGTCGCTCGTCGAGTGGTACTTGGAGCAGAAGGAGGACGAGCTTAACAGTGTCGAGGAGCACGACTCTGAGAAGGCGTTGGCGAAGAAGGTCCTCAAGAGGATGGTCAAGGTACGTGGTATCCCCGAGCTGAATTGTTCGTCAAATGGAACGAGACTAATTCTAAGCTACAGGAAAATATCCTCATGGCTGTTCGCGGCCAAGGCCTGGCTGACGACGACGAGCCTGCCGAAGGCACTTCTTCTGGCCCGGTGGAGCCGGCCACTATCGTTTATGTGTTGCACCCCAACTGCGCTGTCGAGGAGTTTTGAGTTGAGAGCGTTGTAGACCGAGTGCGTGAACGATCCTGATGAGAAACTTAAAAAAGCTGAAAGCATTGTTTGCGCGATGTTGGACTTTGGTCTGTGAAGTCTCGGAGGGGAAAGGGTTGTAGAGCTTGGTTTATTTTGTCCAGCTCGGGAGTTGGGGCGTTTGTGGCCGGTAGAGTAGGCCTGGCTTGTTCCCACGTAGCGCATAAGTAGTAGATGGAGTGGAAAAAACTCGAATCACGGATCTTGACAACCGTCCACCGCATGTTGTCGAGTCCATGTACATGTTTTATTAGATGTCCCAGCGTTTGACTGAGTGCTAAACATGAAAGATGTAAGCTCTCCCCCCGATTATCTCGGGCGTTTCTCATACCATGGTACCAAACAATTAAAGACGCCACAGCCTCTGATTGAAAGCTAGGTCTCGTGTGCCGAAATCCGGATGGTGGGCCGTCTAGTCGAGAAACGACGCGGTGACACATTGCAGGATCCGGAAAGGGACCTCGATGTGTAAGCATAAGGTAAGTGCAGAATGCGGATCCGATCGAGGAGGTATATAAAAGAAAGCTCGCCGTCCCATACACATCATTTCGGCTGGCAACATCCGACTTGTTCCTATGGAATAGGATGGAGGGATCGTGTGTCCCAAGTTCGAGGTCAGCCAGGTCTTCAAAGTTGGCGTTGTCCTGGAAGTGATCCGCGACTTTTCACTACGATACAAAAGAACAATTGCCAACACCTCTCCCCATCAGCCTTGACTATCGACGGCGTATTCTGACGTACACTCTCACAGAGATGAGTTTTGTTAATAACAAGGCACCATCTAGGAGATAAATTAGGCTACTAAGAGCTAGACACTTTCTAAACGGGATTATGCTGATCGAAGACCAACTATCAAGTCTACCTAGGTTTTCCCTCCTCGCACCTTCTTTATAAGGCTATACGGCCGGCTATAAATGCGTTCGAGGAGAAGGCGGCCAGCTACGACTTGAAACACTAGGCAAGGCGATACGAGAGTAGGAGCCGAGTCTATATAATTATCTCTACTAGTGGCCGCTATGCCATAATAAAGCAAAGCAACGCAAATAATTTCGGATCGGCACCTACTAATAAATACGTTCCCACTATAGCCGTTATAATAAGGCATCTAAATCAACTAGCGAGTTCACTAAAGCCAAGGCTATAACAAGGCAACAAACACATTCTCGAATAACATCTTTCCATGGCCGCCGGTCTATTCGGGGTGGTATATCTAAGCAGCGGCGAGGGAAAGGAAATGATGTTGGGATATCTAATGATGACTTGGTAAAAACATAATGTTTCCCATGACAATAAAGTTGGTGCTAATTCGAAGTTAAACCCCGAGCAGTCGAAATCCGACAGTGTGAATGGCCACGAGAATGTCCGGCTACAGACCCCCAAGATCTTGTCCCCTTCCCGCCTCAGGTCTGCCTGGATTATTTTTACCGTGTCAGGCGGTAGGTCCCTCTTTACACCGGTCTGGAGGCGGAGCGGGAGGTAGAGAGCTGGAGGGATGGGACATGAGAGCGAAATGGGACATTATAGTTGATGGCGTAGTAGCAAGTACGTTGGTTACGTAGGGATCATTAGCTCTCGACGTAAAAGTCATCTCTCGAGAAACTTTAAACGCGACGTTAATCAGAGTTAAGAAGACGGACCAGATATCCGTAGTACGGTCCTGTTCACGCTCATGACATGACGAATCTTTTGGGTATATTAATATTTAATCTAGGCTGAGCAGTACGTATGTGGCAAACCGCAAACCCGTCCATGATAACCATCAGTCGAACAGAGGGTAGCTGGGACGACTGAGTAGTTTGTAGCCCCCGCTCCTGGCCATTCTTGAATTCACTGGAATGAAGACATCTGAGCCTGACTCTGCTTTTGCTTTTCTTTTTTTTGTTGCAACTTTTCTCTTTGGTCTTCAATCATCTGGCAACTCTTAAGAAATGGATATAACTCTATTGATGCAGTCGAGATGCCAGCCACCACCTCCCATGTCATGTCATGATCGACTGATTAACCGTCCCCATACCCAACTCGCCATGCCGAAATCTCAACACCACGTTTAGATACTGTACGGCTTTGCGTCAGTAAAGATCAAATGAGGCTTCCGCTTGGCGAGGTCTAGAATCGTCTCGGCAAACACGCCGTTGGCCCCTATTGAAGGTTAGCATCACAATCTACAATGTCATCAGAGTTCGGCATTTGGTATCTTACATGCGAACCAGCTTCCTGTATTATGTCGTTAGCGAGGCAACTGTTGTAGCTGGCTTGGCAGTACTTACGGGTATAGGAAGAAATGCGGCTGACGTCGACACTCTCGTGAACCAAGCCGAGCTTGGCAGAGTTCAGGACCAAGTCAAGGCACTCGGTGATTTCCTGGTCGTTTTCAGATGTCTGTGCCTGAATCAAAAGGCTCATTGGCCAGGCGTTGGAGAGCCCAATGTGCGGTCCTGGATGTTGTTAGCTATTATCCTCTGATCCTCCCGGCATTGTAAAATAGGCTCACCTCCAATTCCGCGGAACGCAACGCCCTCGAGGTAGTAGGGATTGCCAGTCTTCTCCAAGAGCATCTTCCTGGTGTTCTTGTACGTCTGGTCATCCGCAGGCAAGAACCCCATGAGAGGAAGTGCCAGCAGCGACGGGTAGTTCGCATCATCCATGAGGATAGAGGAACCGTATCCGTCAACCTCGTACGCAAAGACATCTCCGTACTTGGCATGCTTGACAACGCCATTGTTCCAAACACCATCAGCAATCGTCTGGCTCCACTTGTCCACCGTCTGCGCGAGAACATCTTTGCCGGCCTCCTTGAGGAATGTCGCCGTGCGCTTCAGCTCCACGGCCATCATGGCGTTCGCCGGAATGAAGAAGCCGAGGATGGTGGCGTCGTCACTGGGCCGGAAGGCCGACCTCACAAGACCGGTGCCGTTGTTTAAGGGGTTGCCGACGCCCTTGAGGGCCAGCGTCTCGGTGCCCGCGTCCGTCTTGCGCTGGAAGGTGTACTCGTTCTTCTGGAAGCGGCCCGTCTCCGGATCGAACGTCGAGCGGGACTGTTCCTCCAGGACATTGAGCACCGTCTCGAGAGCCATGTACCACCTCCCCGTCATGAAATCCTTGGACTCTGTGTGCTCGTAAAAGTCGTTGCCGAGCGCGAGGAAATGCGCTAGCGAATCCAGCTCGTACTTGCACTCAAACACAAACGAAGGCTCGTAGATGGGGTGCACCGTATCGTCCTGTCCATTGTGACTCGGTTGCAGGTTGGCAATCGGAGGGGGCTGGAACGCGTTGCAGTACGGCGACTCGATGACATACTCGGCCTGTGTGTTGATGGCGCCCAGGATCAGCTTGAAGATGGCGGGGTCCTTCTTGGCCAGGGCCTGGTAGGGTGAAAGCTGGTTCGTGCTGTCGCGCAGCCACTCGGCAATGATGTCGCCCGTGATGATGAAGGACTGCGGTCCCTCCCATTTTCCCTCGTCGCGCATGCTACGGCCCTTGAGATCGACGAATCTAGTATCGGTGCCATCGGTGTGGAACTTGACAGTGGTGTCTGTTGTGGAAGGGAAGGCGTTCTCGAATAGCCTGGCCAGGTCGGGATCCTTCATTCGGGATGTGACGTCCTTAATGACCTTCTCGATGGCATCGGAATGGAAAGTACGGCATCGTGGATCGGGTCGTTGGTAGGGCAGGCCAAGGGGGCCTTCGCTCAGGGGTTTACTGGAGAAGCACAGTCTTAGCATTGGTCCGTGGTCTCGAGAGGAGAGGCCAAGGCTAGAGTAGCAAACTCACTGGGGATATGTAGAGTACTGCGCATAGTTTGGACATGCTTCGCGATCCTCGCCCGTCAGAGGTTCTTGCGCCGCGTAGGTCTGGCCGACCAGCAAACCCAGGGGCAGGAGCAGGTCGAATACTGTGCGTAAGGACATGGCTACGAAAGCAATGTGGCCTGGCAGGCAAGGGACGAGAGGAAACAGAACGACAAAATTGAGTCTATGTCCGCATGGGTATCAATCGCCGAGAAACTTTTTGCGCGGTCCAGAGAGCGTGGGGTTCCAGGAACAGAAACAAAGAAGCGATCGTGTTAAGAAGCAATGTGCGACGTTAGATTGACGCGGAAAATAGGACGACGAGCTCCCTGCCAGCCAGGTGTCCGCTGCGTCTTTTGGGGGATGCCGCAGCGTCACTGTGGTCCCTTGCAGGAGCTCTGACCGGGGTTGCGTATATTAGCGTCGCATCTTGACGACTCGGGCCCACTGCGGGGTGACGCGGGGCGACCTCCGGGCGTCCGTGCCGCTCCCGGGCCGGTGGCTTTTCTCCTAGTGCTTGGTATTTCAGGCTTTATGATTTAGAGACAATAATTGTCGGTACTACTTAAAGCCAACAAGTCTATTGGTAGCACGCTTGTTGGACAAGTCGCGGATATCTGCATGTGGCAGCTTGATTCACTCTGAGACTCTATGGCTGCTTTATCAGACGGCGCTTCCCTTCCCTTCCTCATGCTACGTCTCAATCATGCCTTACGATATTAATCCCCAATGAATCCCACAGCAATCATTTCTTGGAGAAGAAGGACATGATGTTGCCTTGTCCCTTGGTAGCAGGCTTCTTCGGCTTCGCAGTCTGGCTTCCTGAACTCGGCGCAGATGAAGTCTTTGCCACCTTTGCGGGCGGCGGGGGTGCCTCGTCTTCAGAGAACTCTTCCCAAGTAGGTTCCTGGATAGTAACTAATAGACTGGTGTGAGTTTTGAGAAGAGAAAGGAAAGATTGCCCAGCTTACCAAGGTAGCCCTGATCGTCCATGATCTGCTTTTTCTTCATGACTCTCCGCTTGCCACGCCTGCGGCCGTCGCCGGCGCTAGAAACGACTTCCGCTGGTTCGGGCTTCGCTTCCGGCTCGGGAGCCTCCTCCTCCTCCTCCTCCTCCTTCTCTTCGGGCTCTTCCTCTTCCTCGCTCTCCTCCATCATCATCTTCAGCTCAGCCTCGCGGTCCTTTCGTGACTTTCTTCCAGAGTTGGCCGGGGCCTTTGCGGCGGGAATGTCCTCGTCGTCGTCCTCGCCATCATCGGATAATACGGGTGTCTCAACGGGTGCCGGTTTTGGGGCCTCTTTCGGTTTGCTTGCTGCCTTGGCCGCGGCTTTGGCGAACATCCCTGAAATGCCAGACGAGCCACTCTTCTTCAACGCTGGTGGTGCCGCGCCCTTCTTCGTTGTTGTGGTGGAAGTCGGAGTTTCTTTGGTTTCCGTCTTGGTCTCCTGCTTGACAGGCACCTCTGTCTTGGGCTCAGAGGCTGCGGGCTTGGCTGCAGATGGTGCTGCTTCCTTCTTGATAGGCTTGGCCGCTGGTGCCGCGGAAGCAGGTGTAGGTACAGGCCCTCTGCCCTGACGGGTGCGCTTGCGGACATTGGGGTTAGTGATGGTGCCAAATGTCTCTGCCGTGGATACGCTCTCATTCGTCGCTTGTTCCTTGATTTGTTGATGAACGTCTGCTAGGAGTTGCAGATCCTGCAGCACTGCTTAGTAGTGTTGCGAGGCCTATAGAGGGAGAGAACCTACCCTAGTGGGATGTCTCGCCAGACTGTAGATATGGAATGAGGAAACCTCTTCGTAAGTGGCTAGAGTCTCTGAGAAATCGTCAGTAATAGTGAGAGTAAAAACGTGGATTTTCGAATTACCCTTCAGAAGGTCGCCAGGGACAAGAGACATGGAGTGGGTGACAACATCTTCAGAAGCTTCGACATCGGGGGGCGAGCTGGTCATCTCAACATCGCCATCATTTTGGACCTTTTGTACTGCCTGAGTACCGTAGATCAGATAGGTTGCATGGATTGTACCAGGGCGCATTCCATTCTGCGACCGATGGAAATCATAGAGCATTCTATCACCAGGTTAGTAGTTGATCAAAACAATGAAGCAAAGTTAAGAACCGACCCCTTTGCGGTATTGACATGAACTTTGAGTGCCCTACTGAGGCTCCGATATGTGACCTGGGAAATATATGAGTACCAATTCGACGTTCACCATGGGGATATTGTAGCTTACAATTTTCTCCTCACTCAAGATCTGGTCCGCCAGATACTTTTTGTATTCATCCATGGTGAAGTGGTCCAGTCGCTCTCCGAGTAGACTGTAAAGTGAACCAGGGTTCAGTGATTGAAGTTCGTTAAAGAACAAGGTGCCAGCTTTTGCAAGGAGTTGTCACGATGATTCCTTGTGAGAAAGGCACAAGGTGGGAGGGAGCTACCTGAGGAGACGCGTCGGGCAAGACAAAGACGCGACCCACTCTTTCCTTCTTAATTGATTTTCTGTGCACACCCCCCTGCTAGAGCCATTCGGAAGAGGGCGATTGGTGACGTTATCCACTAATTCTACACCCCCGTCTTTGAATCCCTGACACCTTCCCATGGAGCGCGCCACTCGACGCGACTTTCCCATCCTCCCAAAAAGTTCATTGAAGCCTTTTGCCTGTCAACATCCTTGTTTCCGTTGTTCGAGGCCTTCACCCACATCGCCAGCTCAGGCACCCAAAGAGTTTCCAAGCGATCTGTGCCTGGAAAGTTCTGATCGCCACTGCCGAACACACTAACTCTCATTTCTGTCACGAATCCCTCAGCCGCCCATAATGGCAGACAACTTCGAGGACGTTCCCGACTCAACGGACTGGCTCTCTACCCCCCTCCCCGCCCTTTCAGCAGTCGAAGCCTCCTTACGATGCCAGGTTTGCAAGGACTTCTTCAAGACACCAATGGTAACATCATGCTGCCACACCTTTTGCTCCCTCTGCATCCGTCGCGCCTTGTCCAACGACGGCAAGTGCCCTCTCTGTCGGGCCTCAGACCAAGAGTTGAAGCTGAGGAGTAATTGGTCTCTCGAGGAGGCTGTCGATTCCTTTGTCAAGGCTAGAAAGGATACACTACACTTTGCAAGGACGGCGGACCAGGATGACCAGCGAGAACCTAATGGCAGTATGGGCAAGAGAAAGCTGGCTGAGGAAAGCGGCGAGCAACAGCCAGAGACCAAGCGCCTTAGGAGTTCGGCGAGGCTCAGCAGGACGAGATCTGGACAGGCTGCGGCCACGCCGGTGCATGAGGTCGATGAAGTCGACGAGATGGAGGAAGTACAAGAGGATGACGAGTCAGAGGACGCAGATTTTGGTAAGCCATCGCTCTTCTCCACGAAGTGCCTCGCTTGACAACCCTTCTAACAAATCTTCTTCCCAGCTCCCGAGGACGGCCTGGTTCCATGCCCCATATGCAGCACCCGCATGAAAGAAGCCCAAGTCTTCCGCCATCTCGACACCTGCGACGGCTCAAAACCACCACCACCACAACCCGCCCCAGCTCGCGTAAGCGCAAGCCGAACTCCGACACCAAACACACCCGCCCGCGGCCTCAGCAGACCGCACCCGGCCCCCGAACGCCTCCCCGCCCTCGCCTACTCCATGCTCAAAGACGTTGCCCTCCGCAAAAAGATGTCGGACCTCGGCCTCGCTGTTACAGGCGGCCGCGTCCAACTAGAGAAGAGACACAAGGAATGGGTGACGCTGTGGAACGCAAACTGTGATTCGGCGCGACCGAAGCGGAGGACGGAGCTGCTGCACGATCTCGACGTGTGGGAGCGCACGCAGGGCTCCAAGGCGGCCATGTTTGTGAAACCGGGAGCCGCGGTGAAAGACAAGGAATTCGATGGCGTCGCGTGGGCTGCGAAGCATGATACTTCCTTCAAGGACTTGATTGCGAACGCGCGGAAGTCGAGGGCACAAGCGACGCCTAAGAGCGAGGAAGAGACGGCGACACCAAAGGCGGAAGATGGCTTGGCTGCTTCAACAGAGCCGAATGCTCCTGAGGTGGATTTGCAAGGGGATGGTGCGGCGGTGATTGATCTGACGGAGCAGCCAGCAGATGTCCTTGGAGAAGGCGAACCAGGGGATGGTGGTCCCTCGGGATCCCTTATGCAGGTTGATGATCCAACGCCCAAACCTCAGGTGGTCCCAGCATCGACGTACTACTTACAGGACGGCTTCTCAGAGCCGCAGATACCCAACACCCAGGAGGCGCGGTGAAATCCCTACGTGGTAGTTGCATGACATAGCGTTTTCTTCGTTACTATACCCTGCCGACTGTAATATATACAGCCTTTGCTTTAATACAAAACCAGCAAAAGAAACGCCGTGATCTAAACCCTCCCAAAATGTTCATGAATACAAATGCGGCATGTGACGCACAACGTGATGCGATGCCCCTTTACTGCGCAGGCATAGGCTCCTCCCGCACCCTCTCCTCAAGCCCCATCCTCTCCAAGCTTTCCGCCGTCTCCCCTGTCGGCGATTTGGCCCCCTGCCTTTCAACAGGCTCCTTCACAGGCGCCTTCAAACCCTCCATCTCCGCCTCAAGCCTCCTCCTCGTCTCCTCAGCCTCCTTCTCCTCCCTCGCCTCCCTCTCCCTCCTCTCCGCCGCCTCAATCTTCTCCCTCTCCTCCCGTTCCATAGCCTCAAGCTCCTCGTCAACCTCAAACTCATCAACCACAGGCGCAGCCCCAGCCTCGGATATGATCTTGCCCACCTCATCCACCTCACCCATCTGCTCCCTCAACCTATCCACCACATCCCCAACCCGATCCGCGCCGCCAACCTTCTCATTAAGCCCCTTGAGCGCATCCGCGCTCGCCTCCATGACGCTGACGAGCTGCACATTATCCCGCGCCTCTTGTATTCTACCCGCCACATCCTCGAGCTGGTTCAGCGTCGCAAACCGCTTCTCGAGCGACGCCTCGGTCATCTTTTTCGACTTCAGCGCCGCCAGCGCAGCGACCTTGTTCTTCTTGGTCACGGCGTCCTTGGCCGTCGCCGTGAGCTCGTCCACGCGCGCCGTGAGGAGGGCCGTCTGCTGCTTCATGTCGGCAATGAGCTCCTTTAGCGACGAGACGGCGGCGTCTTCCTCTGTGATCGTCGTCTCGTCCTCGTCTGTGCTCGAACCCCTGATCTTGACCACCTTGCCGTCGTACACCACGATCCCCTTGTCCCGTGACAAAAATATGAGCAGAATATCGACGTCCGTCTCGGATAACCTCCGATCCTGCACCAACGCATCCGCAAACGTCTTTTGAAAATGTGTCTTCGTATACGTCCTGTCGAACCTCGAATCCGCAGCAGTAACCTTCTCCGAAAGACTCTTCGCCGTAGTTTCGACATTCCTCAAAACCACAAACTGCCCCTTTGGAACCGTATCCTCCCCCGAAGTCAACTTCCCCGCCCCAAACAACTGGCCCGCCGCCCACGACACCACGCTCCACGGAACCTGCGCCCACGTCTTGCCCGCGTAGATGCTCTCTTTCGCCTTGGTAAACTCGTTGAGCGGGTAAAGGTCCTTGTCGGCGACAGCTTCCCTCACAACGGTGCCAAGCGCGAGCGGACGACCGAATTGTTTGCTTTCGAGGGACCGGACGAGCTGCTCGTCAACGTTGACCACTAACAAATTCGGCGCCGAGAGCTGCGATGCGACGCGGCCTTCCCATGCTGCGCGGGCGAGGGCCTGGCGCCAGGCGCTGACGTTGGCGTGGAAGCCGTCTGGGTTGAGGGTTCGTTGGGGGCGGAAGTCGGAGTAGAGGGCTGGCAAACGGGCTCTGGGTAGGCAAGGAGGTTAGTATTTGGCTGTAGCTCGGGGCTTGAGGGGGTATAGATGGGTATGTTGTCTGTGGGAGAGAGACAACGAACTTGCGAAAGTTTTGGTCGCGTTCGACGAGGAAGTCGGCGAGTTCTCCCATCTTGGGCCGAGTGACGTCGGAGTCTGTCAATAGCTTCTCGTTCTCGGCTCTGTTGGAGAAGTATCTACCTGCGTTTCGACCTCGGGTCGCTTGGGAGGGAAGTGTTCATCAAAGAGCCCGAGGGAAGAGAATGAGAAAAAGAGACTTTGAACGGGTAAAGGAAAAAGACAGTCTAAGTATGGGCACACTAAAACCGTCGTCTTCCGCGAGACCTGGAATCTTCCCGATGAGCCAGAAGGGATCAATCATGGAAGGTGTAGTCGCTTTGGCGGGACAGTGGGGGAAGCTGCCTTATCGGCGCGGGTTCAGCAGTGTCTTTCTCCTATCGGTTGCTGGTGAGATCACTGACGGGTCCAAGGGTCCTCGGGCCGTGACAAGTGTATACAGGCGCCTGACCTCGAGCAGGGGCTGACGCAGGTACGTACTGCACTACCATCGAACTGAGCTAAGGATGAAGCACTGATAAAGTAGCTGATATAGGGAAGTAGAAGTGATGATGTTTACATCTACCTCATGGATTAGTATATTTATAAGAGTTCTAATGGGAACTGAGAAAAAAATCAAAATTAAAGGAAACAGGCTAGCTTCTTTGTAAGTTGCCTTACTTCGTCTGTGTTATACCAGAGGGTTCATCTTGGTGAAAGACACGAACAACCATAAGAGCAATTATGTTTAGGGAGCAGGGAGAACTGGTGTAAATGCTATTAATCCGCTTCGTAAACGCATCTATTAATCACTTCATTCGTTCATCGCTACACTGCTGCCACTCCCACAGCCGTTTAAGTTGTGTTAGCCAAACTCGTCTTGTGCCGATATATCCCCCTTCTCCCTAACAGGGGATGTGGCTCCTTGCAACGGCGCAGTCTCCAGGCTTGCGACAGGTGGCCCTCCCCGGCCCATCATGCTCGTCCTTCTGGACCTGAAATCCATAGTCTCGCTCTCCTCGACAAAAACCTCCTCCACGTCTTGTGATGGTGACTCGTCGCCTCCAGTTCCGTCATCCACGTCGAGCTTCTCATCGAGCTGATGCTGTAGGCCGGCCACAAAATCGTTGGCAAGGCTAAACTTGGAGACGCCATTTTCATGTGGGAGCTCCGAGTAGATCCGAGAGGCTTCGTTGAGACATCGCTGGGACTGGATGTACTTTTGTTGCAGGTCCCAGGCTTCGCCGCCGAGAATACACCACATGGCCGATTTTCTCTTCCGGTGGCCCCATGAGCCGGAGCCGACGCCCGGTTTCGAGGCGTAGCAGACGGCAAGTCGTTCCTTCATGAGGGCGTCGCCGACGGGTCCGAGGATCTTGGAGTCGAGGAGCCGGATGCCCCATCGTACAGCATCATCGACGCTGCTGCCGCCCCTAAGCCGCAGCAGCTCGATGCCGAGCGTCAAGGATCTCAGTGCGCCAAAGGGTGAGCTACAACGTGTGTAGTAAGAGTAAAAGGCGGCTTCCAACATCTGGTCGATCGTCTCGGCGCGGGACTTTGAGGGCAGGCTTTGCGGCATGATAAGGAGACTGGCGGCGGCCATCTCGTTGGCTGCCGCGTGATACTTCCAAGCCTTTGCATCGCTAAAGTCGGACCTCAACAGATCGTACGTTGAGTGTGCTAGTTTCCAGTCCCTCAGCATAAACGCGAAATCGGCTAGCTTCCGCATAATGGCTTCTGAAGCGTCTGGCCGGTAGAATCCGAGCGCGTCATATGCGCTCGATGACCCGCTGCCTCCCACGACTGAATTTCTCGAGCTGCTGCCAAAGCCTCCCCATTTCCGTGACAGATTCATGAACCTCCCCGTGATGCCCCTCCTACGAGATGCGACTTGGTCATTCCACAGCGACACATGGCGCTCCATGGTAGGTATGATGGACTGCGTCACCATTTCTCTCACAAAAGTGCGGATCGCCGTGGCATCCGACTCGAAGATGTACCTTGTAGGGTCCTCAAAGTCTTCACGTTCTTCGCTGTTTCGAATATCCCTGAGTTCTTCGGCTGCCGACATCCAATCGCTCCGCGGCAGGGGTATGCTGTCGTCGTCGGTTTCTGCGCTCTGCGTGCTTCTCAACCGTAGTAAATGGCAGTGTAGGCCGAGATGACGCTTCATCTGGTCAAATAAGGCCAGTGACCGCGTGACATCGTCGCGCTCTTCATCGTGTACTAAAACGTAGTATCTCAGGTAGTCCCCGTCTACCCACACCGGCAGTCTGTTCTCCCCGGTGCTTGTGTCGTTGTATAACTTGCGCAAGTCTTCTATCGGTGATGGACTCCGCGAGCTGATGGCAATCACGCAGGCCACTGGATGCGCAAACGTCTCGTGAGGTGATACGGATATGCCCGACAACAGTCTCCGCAGGTATAATGAGTAGTAGGGCGAAGTGGCCTCCACATCCAGACCCTGTCTCGTCAATCCGTGGTGCGGAGTGTTGAGAAATGACTCTTCGGCGTAAGACAGATGGCTGTTCACCACGGCTTCGACGTTGTCGTAGTAGTTCCTCGATTTTGAGACAGATCCGCCTTGTCCGTTAGTCGCCGCAGATGCCGTGCCTTGTGAGGCGCTCGAATCAGGCTGCTCGATATTGTCCCCGAACTTGGTGAACCGAACCGAATAGTCCTCCCACGATCTGCTTGCGCCGTTGCTGTCTCTAATTGTGACCTTGCCCTGCACCTGTTCTCCAAATGGGCGCAGAAGCTCCCACAATCCGTTCTTGAAGCCCTTGTCGCTCGCGAGCTCCTCGGTGTCTGGCGAGGCGTAAATCGCAACATGCGGAACGTAGGCTTTCATGATCAAATTGCGCGGGTCGCCGGGGCTATCGGACGCATTCTCGATGAGCGAGCGAGCTGCTGGTCCGCCAAAAACGGAGCCAGACATTGTGCTGCGGGCGGGCGAGCCTCGTCCCATGGGAGACCCCGATCGTGATCCGGGAGGCGTCAGAGTGGAAGCGAAGAGCGGCGCGACAGAGGGATTGGATCTTCGGTACGGCAAGGTGACCTCAGATTGTGCCAGCGGGTGGCCTTCGGGTACAGACTGCCTCTTGGGCGGTCTCCCAGTCGAGGTGGCCATGGGCATAGCGGGGAGCGACTCGATTGGCGAGGCCGAGGCCTCATTGTCCGGGGACTGCATGATCGAGGCTGCGTGAGGTATACCAGTCGAGGAGGACCGATACCCTGTGCCTTGATCCTGTCAGATGGGTAAAAGCCAGTGGCTAAGTGTAGGACTTTGCGTGGTGTTGGAGCATTCGTAACTCCGCCCGATGGCTTTTGGCGTCGTAATTATTAGGGGGCTCGGCGGTGGTTCGCAAGAAATGAACGAATGTTCGGCCCAGTCTAGGACTTTTGAGAAAAGGTCAGCAAATATGAGGTGTGTGACGCAGAAGAGAAAAAGATGACGTACAAAGACTGGCTCCGCGACGATGCCACAGTTGTACCTTGCGCTGCCGCTGGCCAAATTACAAGCCGGAAGCCATCATTGTCAGGTTCCATTCGCGCAATGGAAGAGAGACTGAGAGACCACTCGACCCTCCGATAAGTAACTAGCGCCCGTCACATGCACGTCCATTCGTGGAAGGAACGGGGGAAAGTGGGGGGGGATCCTTGTCGGTCCGCGGCCCCTGCTTTTTTGGTCCTCGTCCATCAAGGTCCGTGCATCTTTTTTGATGTGCAACGACGTCGGTACCTCACTCAGTCCTAGCTTACCTTGAATAAGGTATCTCGAATTATTATTGAAGCTCTCATCATTCACCACCAAAACCACCTCAAACGACATCCATTCTTAACGTCCTCGCGCCCCATAGAGGCACCCTCCGATCACCATGCCTTCCGACCTCTCTTCATATCTCGCAACACGCTACCTAGTAGCAGATCCGAAACCAACCAAGAAGCGCAAGCGCAAGCAAGCCACTGAAACCCAAGGCCTCATCATCGCAGACGACGACGACGACGCCGGCTGGGGCAACTCCAACGCACAAGACGACGACGCAGAATCAGGACCGTCCCTCGTATCAGGCACCTCGGCAGAATTCAGAAGGACAAAGAAATCAAATTGGAAGACGGTCGCCGCCGCCGCTTCGTCAAAATCGCAAGGCAGCGCTGGCAACAATGGCGGCGATGACGACGACGACAGCGCAGCAGCAGCAAACGCAATCCTCGCCTCAACAGCAGCAGAAAACGCAGCAGCCGGGACCGCAGACGACGAAATGCCCATAATTGAAGGAGAGGCTCGCGACGTGGTGAAAATGAGCGACGGCACCCACGCAGGCCTCCAATCCGCTGCTGCCGTCTCAGCACAACTCCGTCGCCGCCAACAAGCCGAAGAAGCCGAATTCGCCAAACTCCGAAAACACGGCAAGGAAGAAGAGACAGTCTACCGCGACGCCACGGGCCGACGCGTCGACGTCTCCATGAAGCGCGCCGAAGCGCGAAAACTAGCGCTCGAGGCGGAAGAAAAAGAACGGCAGGCCAAGTTGGCGCCGAAGGGCGATGTGCAACTCGAGAATGCAAGGAAGCGCAGGGAGGCGCTGGAGGATGCTAAGCTCATGACGTTTGCGAGGACGGCGGATGATGTGGAGATGAATAACGAGCTCAAGGAGCAGGAGAGGTGGAATGATCCCATGGCGCAGTTTTTGAGCGAGAAGACGGGCGGTGGTGGTGCGGGGGCAAAGGGTAAGAAGGGCAAGAGGCGGCCGGTGTATGCTGGTGCTGCGCCGCCGAATCGGTATGGTATCAAGCCGGGGTACAGGTGGGACGGCGTCGATAGGAGTAATGGGTTCGAAGGGGAACGGTTCAAGGCGATTAATCGCAAGGAGCGGAATAAGGGACTCGACTACGCCTGGCAGATGGACGAATGATCGGTCTGAGATGCCCCCGGTTTACTTTGGTCCAGGCATCGAATTTCAACGAAGAATTACAACATTGAGTACCCCTTACTATTTTCGTTTGCGACCTTTCCAGATCTCAACCATGATCAAAAATGGCGTTGAACCCAAAGCCTGTAGAGCTCAATGTGAGGACGATATATCCATTCGAGACTAGCCGGCATTGTGCTTCATCAGGATGGTGAAATATAAACTACGTAGGGCAAAGGATACTCTAGTCGCCTGGGCTATGTGCAGCCAAGCTACCAATGCCAGGTCGTACTCTCTATGCCACTTACTGAAAAAGTAACTTCGCGGCTTTCAGCGAGTATCTCAAAAGTCGATCTGCCTTACCCGAGCCACATACATAAGACTCGAAAACAGGCGGTGCCCAACACAATTATGAAGCGTCAGTGTGAAAATCCAAACTTCCCTGTTATGGGCAACCCGTCAGCGGGTAGCTCCGGATTCACGGATTCCACCCTAATGATGGATTCCTCGCTAGCATTATCTGCAATAATGTCTTTCTAGCCTAAGGTCTGCGACGAAGAATCTTGTCGGATCCGTAGGCACAATTCTCCTTGACGAGTTTGATCCATTCCTTGCGATCCATCTGGCCAGGTCCATCGCCGATGCGTCCCTGGAACCTCCTCATGAGATTACCAATGCTGATACCGCCAGGGAGCTCGGGAAGGGCGTCAACAATCTCGTGAGCCTGAATGGGACCACGGGGCGCGGGCGATCCCTCGGGAACTGGTGAGCCAGGCTTGGAGCCTATCAATTATGTTAGCATATGCTCTGACGAGGGTGGAGGACAGTCCGCTTGCTTACCGGATGCTGCGGGGACAGGACTACCGGCCCTCGAGCCGACTGGAGTGCCTCTTGCTCCGCTACCAACGAGTTTGATCTTCTTCTTCCTCAGCTGGCCATCTGACATCTCTCCGCCAGTTGCCTCGCCGTCGCTCATGGCACCCTTTAGGTGGCTCTTCAGGCCACCCGAAGGCGTAGACGAACGGCTCTGATGGACGGAAGCCGCGGCGTGCTTCTTCAGCTTCTTCCGAGAGGACTCGTTGCCACTAGATTCGGACAAGTTTGGAGAGCCAGGACGCTTCAGAGACTTGCCCTTCTTAAGGGCATCGGTATGTTTCTGTCGGCCAGACGGGGTGGTGTTACCCTTGGAAGACACGCCTGAGGCAGTCTTGTCCTTCGCGTCCCCGTCCTTGTCCTTGTTCTCTTCATCCTTGTTGTCCTTGTCCTTCTCCTCTTCCTTCTTCTTTTCCTCATCGGAATCATCTTCGCTCTGTGGATGTGGTTAGTCAAGTCATAGGCTGATGGCGACTCTGCGCATCTTACCGATGAGGACTCAAAGGGATCGTAGCCACTTGAATCTGATTGGTAGATAGTCTCCTTTTCTCTCTTGATGAGAGCCTTGGTAGTTCGCTTCCCCTCTTTGCGGCGCTCTTCCTCGGCCTTCCTCATCTCGTTCAACTCCTTTTCTACTCTGCGCTCATCGGCCTCGCCAAACAGATTGGCGCCCATTTGATCGCGTCGGATGCGATCGGTGGCCTCCTTGGTATCTTCATCGTTATCCACGTCTAAGCCGGGATTCTCGTCGTCGTCCTGGAACTCGTCGCCTTCCATGTCAATCTCGTCATGGTCCTGCTTTTCTTCCCGAGAAGAACCTCTGAAGGTGCTGCTCTCCGTCTTGATTCTCGCAGGGCCATATAGGGCGTGTCTAGTAGCCTCCCATTCATCTTGCTCGCTCTTCTTTTGCTTGTCACGCATGTACCATCGACCAATGTCTGTCTTTTTGCTCATCAAAGCTTCAGCTTCTTCGAGCCTCATGGTATTGAAGTGGGGCTTCGCAGTGAATTTGTACCATTTTTCCAGAGGTATCGCCGCGAATTTGCCATCTCTAGTAGCAACGAAGCAGACGGTGGTCTCAGAAAGAGGCGCGACATAAGATCCGACCCAGACATTCTTGCCGTCTGCGTCCTCCAAGTGCCAAGGCAGCGCCTCCTCGTACCGCAGTCCCTGCTGCTTCTTTTCTTTCTCCGACCGAGGCTGACGGTGGAACTGGACATCCTTCTCCTTCTCCTTTGGCTTGGGCTTTTTATCAAGACTAGGGTCCTTAAGACTGGGAGCACTCTTGGCGAGTTCCACGGCTCGAACAGCCTCACGATCGGCCTTGAGTTGTGCCAAACGCTCGGCTTCCTTCTCATCAACCGGTTGTGGCTCGGGTTCTTCGTGCTTGACTTCACGTCCGGGAGGCGGTTGTCGTGGATCGCGCCGCTGAAGGGTGACGGGCCTGGTGAATTCTTCTTGATTTGTGGGATCAATGCCGTTCTTTTCGAGCTCGGCCTTGGCGGAAGAGAGTTTCATGACGTGATGCCTGACACCATCTTTCAACGCCTTCTTGGTCGTGACGATCTTGAATTCCCTTACATTCTGGGGCGCGGGGTCGAGCCAGCCCCCGTTTGCCGCTCTCTTCGCTCTGATATCCTCTTCGGTTTCGGGTCGCTGAAGGCCGTGGTGGCCTGTTCCACTGGGAGATGGTCGAGCGCCTGAGGCGGTTTGCAACGAGCCTGGAGGAGGACGCGAGGCAGCCGGTCGTGGAGCTCCGGGTCGCTTGCGGGCAACAAGGGGATCGCCTTTAGGTCGTCGCTTGATCGGAGGAGGACGAGGCTGTCCAGGCTGTCCTGGTAGGCCATTCGGGTTTTGGCCGTTGGGCAGGCCTGGTGGCGGCGCGCTCATGCTGTCGGCGGGCGCGCAAGATTCGAAAGTGCTTCCTGCGGTCGTTTGTTTCGGGACGATTATAGTGAGCGAGACCTTGTTTGTCCTTCGTTAAGCAGTCTCTGTCAGGCACGAGGCAGTCGGAACTGTAGGCAGAAATGAGGCTTGCCCGGTTGCTTAGGGCCGCGGCGCAAGAGAGAATCACCGGTGACCGTAGACTCAGTGATGCGACGGAGAGTTGAATATCAATGCTTGCCAAAAAGTCTCGAGGACTAGCTCGGTCGGCGGTTATGTACTCGCGAATTGACAAGTACGGATGAATTGGCGAAGATGAAGAGGTCGAGGTGATGACAAAGAGCATGGACGATGAGGTGCATGCGGGAAAGGACGATTGGAAGGCGCGCTCAGAAATCAGGCGCACTTGCCTAAGGTAGGCAGCTTGGAGAGCTTGCAGAAAAGCTGGGCAGTCCAGTAGCCGTGTTAAGGTGAGGTACCTTAGTTACGGGCTCAAATGTACCCTGCCGGCAAAAGTTCAGTGTGCGGTACATTCACAGCCAAGAAGTTAACAAGGAATAAGCCCATCCTGCCAGGTACTTTTCCTGGGCGACTGGGCGGGTCATTCACAGTGCCTCATAATTCGCCAGCGGCTATGGAACCGCATCTGGAAAGGGCGAGCCTCACCAAGGTAGGACGTCATCGGGATGGTGTGACGGGTAACTGTACGGATACCTTACCGATGAACAAAATATCTAGCTTGCCTTTCAAACAGTCCATTTTCGATGGATGCAGAGTGCCCCTCACGAGAAGCACTAGTCAATGGCTGTCTTCCACTGTCTATTAATAGGACGTTCAGCCGCGACAGCATCAGTTGGTATCAGTATGCGCGCCCTTGACTTGCCCATGTATATCTGTACAAACCCAGGCAATAGGTACAAAAGGCAAGAGGCACGATGGCACCTTGAGAAAGGGGGTTCAAACTTGAGGCTCTAAAGAGAAGAATAGGAGAAGCCAATCAATGACATTATAAAGCCATGGAAGGTCATGAAATATGTCAGATAAATAGTAGGCGTCCAATTCATTCCACAATTTCTTCGTTTTAGCTATCCACATAGAGGTAGAGGTAGGTACCTTGCTTGGGATGTATCACAGTCCGCAGTGGGCAGTTTCTGTACAGTGAGGGACTGGCTTTTATCCACCGCTTACGTACAGTGCGTCGCAGATATGAGACTGTAGCCCCTCACTCCGGAATGTACCTCCTTCCCCACGTACGGGCAACCTCCACTTCACTTGAAGTTCCATTTACACCACCTTGCCTACATGAATGAGGTGATCGCCAATCGGAAACTAAGTACAAGTTTTCCAATCACAACACTCGCACTCGTCTTCTTATCTACCAACAAGACCTCCAATCCCTTCAATCCTCCGCATTTGACTGTCCAAACCATGCGTCCCGGACGTGTCTGACCAGGTAAGTGCTTTGCGCCTATTTTCAGTGGCATCCTTCTCATCAACTCTCACAGTAGCCTCGCCCTTTCTTAAGCTGTGTTCAAGTCATTCCACCGCATGACAAGGCCTTCAAGCAACCAGCACTATGAATAACAACGCCAGAAACTCCGGCGTGGGCCAGTTTGCTAGCTCTCAGACCAACGGACTCGAGGATCAACTACGAAACATGATTCTCACGAATGGTACCCCAGCTACCGGCCAGCCTCAGGTCCAAGATGCCCCGCGAACGAGCGCGCACTTTCCTGGCGATGGGATTCCGATGAACGGACCAAACGATCTTCTTCAGCCCCAGAGAGACCTTCCCGGAGCTTCGGCTGGGGTCAATGGAAAGCCACCTTCGCCCAAAGTGGGCAGAAAGCGACTCAACCAGGCGCAGAGACGACAGATGAATGCTCAGCTGTCCATTCCCATTGACACTCGCCCCTCCCCGCCCACCGAGGTTTTACGAACCCAAGCAGGCTGGCCTTCTCCTTCTTACCCTCATGAGCACCCCAGATTCCCGTCTCATGGGCGACCCGTCAAGACGTATCATAACCCAGACCTGCACCATAGACCGGCTCACCTTGCAGGCGGCATGTCACCTCGCTCTCCCAGACAGAACGGACACCGACTTCTCGCCAACTCTGACCGATACCAGCATGACCAGAACGCAAGTGGTCAACAAGAGCACGGTTCACCGCGCTTTCCACGTAACAACCATGGTCAGCTCTATAGCCCCCGTGGCCAACACCATCCAGTCCGGCCCGAGGAGCTGGAAAACCAGGCCTCCTACCTGGAAAGCCTCTGCAGCACTCTTGTTGCTGGCGCAGAGATCGAAAGAGGAGAGATTGCCGAGAAGGAAGCCTTTCGAGTCAAAATTGAACAAGTTTGCCAGGCCGCAGTTGCCGAATATGAGGCAACACAAAACGGTCTAGAAAACTTTCCCCCACCGTCTGTGCAACTCAAATGCTTCGGCAGCCTGTCTTCTGGATTCGCAACGAAAGCCTCAGATATGGATCTTGGTCTGGTCTCGCCTCTTTCTACCCCTCAACCGGATGAGTCGGGCTCCGCGATACCCAGACTCATCGAGAAGGCTTTCCTCGAAATCGGTCTCGGCGCACGCCTACTGACCCGCACAAGAGTACCAATCATCAAACTCTGTCAGAATCCTCCCGCAAAGCTTCTCAAGGCTCTTCTGGAGGAGCGTGAAAAGTGGGAGAAGGGCATCGTGGATCCCGATCATGCGGATGCCGCAGACGACGATGAGACGGGTGATACTCACATCAAGGAATTGACGGATGAAACGATTGACGACCCAAACAACCCGAAGACGGACGGGTTGTCACCCACAGGCTCCAGTTCAAACGAGCCCAGAGTGCCGGCCATTTATCAGCCTGAGAACCAGTCTCTGTCCGCTTACTACAATGCGGCGAAGCGGACATTGAGAAGGTTGGGAGGTCGAGATATCACTCTCTCCAACTGTCGCGAGCTGGTAGAGGAGGACTACGACTTACTCAACAATGTTTGCGAGGCGTTTCTGAAAGGCCTCTGCGAAGTGCCGCTGAGAAGAAGACTCTCGAACAACTACGTGTCTCTATCTTTCAAGACACTTCCCAATGCTCCCAACTACCGATCCCTGGCTGGCGTGTATGCTCAGATGGAAGGCGAGAGGATCGTTATGCTTTGCGAGAGAGAAGCTGAAAGCGGGAGCATAGACGACACCGATGATGCAACTCGGAATCTGATCGCCTCTTGGAAGACTCTCCAGAACCAGCCGCACTTTGGCGTCGAGCCACTCACGTACAGCAAGCATCTGCAACTGCACCTGGAGAAGCTCAAAAAGCTCCCCATCGCGCAGCTGCTCACTCTCGAACAGAGCCAGTTTGAAGCAGCTTCCGGGTATCACGCGAGAACCCTCAAGATCCTCGCGCACCTCCGCCCCCGGGGCGATCCTGAAGCGGCGGCCGCCAGACAACTCACCATTGACAGATACGCAGCCGGCATCTGGCCAAGCACCACTCGCAAGAGCGTACGCGATTTCATCGACACCACCAACCAACCACTCAGCCTGCTCACTGTCGCCCGCCGCCACAAGAGTCTGCAACTCGCCCTCGAACTCGAAAAGGCCGTCGACCAGCGCCTGTACGACCCGAGCATCGAGAACAACATAAGAGAATACATCTCGATCCTCCGCGGTCCCATGCGGAAGAGCATCGCCCACGACCCCCAGTACGACTTCGTCATCCCCGTCACCAAGCAAAACATGGAGACCATCAAGCGCATGCGCGACCTCAAGGACCCGGCCAAAATGACAATCAACCAACCCCGCGACCCCTACCGCGACAAGCTCGAGTTCCCCAAGAACGGCGTCGGCGTCCAATGCGATATCAACTTCGCCGCCCACCTCGCGCTGCATAACACCCTCCTCCTCCGCTGCTACTCCCACACCGACCCCCGCGTCCGTCCGCTCGTCCTCTTCGTCAAACACTGGGCCAAAGTCCGCGGCGTAAACACCCCCTACCGCGGCACCCTCAGCAGCTACGGCTACGTCCTGATGATGCTACACTATCTCGTCAACGTAGTCCAGCCCTTCGTCTGCCCCAACCTCCAAGCCCTCGGTCCGCCACCCCCTCCCCCCGAAGGCCTGCCCCCCAACTCTCCGGCGCTACTCGACGAGAATATCATCTGCCGCGGCCGTTTCGTCGGCTTCTGGCGCGACGAGGCCGAGATCCTCCGCCTCGCGCAGATGAACCAGCTAAACGGCAACCGTGATTCTGTTGGCCAGCTCCTCCGCGGCTTCTTCGAGTACTACGCCCAAAACGGCTCCATGAGCACATACCCAGGCCGGGGCTACGACTGGGGCCGCGATGTCCTCAGCATCCGGTCCCCGGGCGGCCTGCTCTCCAAGACGGAAAAGGGCTGGACGGGCGCCAAGACGGTCATCGAGTACCGCCCCAACGCAAACGCCGCCGTCAACTCCCCCAGCACCGACGGTCCTCCCCCCGGACTGCAGGGACAACACATGACCCTGAGATCACCCATTGACCCGCCTACCCCAACGACGATGACGACCACCAGCGGCACCATGAACACCACCGATAGCAGCGCGTCAGCGGCACTGTCAGCGGCAGCGCAGAAGAATGGCGAAGTCAAGGAAGTCCGGCACCGCTACCTCTTTGCCATCGAAGATCCCTTTGAGCTAGATCACAACGTCGCCCGCACGGTCACGCATAACGGCATCGTCGCCATCCGTGACGAATTCCGCCGGGCGTGGCGCATCATCAAGGCCGCTGGCTCCGGGAACTTTGGCGAGGAGCTGCTCCAGGATGTGGCGGCTGTCAAGGAAGAGGGCGAGAAGAGCACGTATTTGCAGCTGTTGGACGAGATTCACGGGTGGGAATTGTTTGAGTAGGTTGGGCTTTGCTGTGTTGAGATGTGTTGCATGAATCTGAGATTGAGTGTTCTGAAGTCCCGCCTAGGGCGTCACGTAGGACAGGAAGAGAGAAAAAGTATGTGCTCATGGGACGACGTCACGAAGTAAAAGGCAAAAAAAAAGTTTGAAAGTTGATTTGAATTTGTATTATTACTATCAAAAACAAAGCTGAATGAACAAAGCCGGTACAAGCCGACTATGGTCGAAAAACATGCCACACATACACATGAAATTACTTGAAGAGATGTTCGAAGGTTTCTCTTATCCCTCTCCCATCAGTCCCGGAGGCTGTGGCCGTCATGAAGACGACCGGAAGAGGGATCTTCTTTGAGTCGAAAATTTAATCTGCCAACGCTCCGTTCAAGACTTGTTCTGGGATGAACTGAGCCCCGGCTGTTCAGAAAACAGCATCGCTGGTGATGTTGAATGGGACAGAAGTCTGTCCCATTTCCATCGAGAGGAAATGAAAATGAGGTATATCAGTGAAGGAATACGCGCACACGCCATATTAAATGGCGGCCCGGTTGAAAAAGGTATCAAAGTTTTCATCATTCATGTCTAATACTGACCATGCTTTGTGTTGATGTTGTCAAGACCTACCAAAGCCTCAAATGTTTTTGGGTGCCGCCATCTTGGCCTTTCCACTCTTGCCGTTTAGCCCAGAACGCCGCGCTGAGATGCCGTCTCCCCCGTAGTATGCCACACACAAACTGGAACTCAATAAAAAAAAGAGAATCCTTGAGCCAGTCCAAGATAGGAAAAAGCAGAAAAAGAAGCTGTGCCAGGCGAATTGTAACCGAGACAATCCTTTGCACGCTCTCTCGCCGGATACCTTTTCAGTCCAGAATGTGTTGGTACAGAGGGGAGATTGATTCGCCGTAATGGTTACGGCGGATCGCCTCGGCAAGGAGGAAGGAGAGATCCAGGACGACGAGCTTGGGGCAACGCTTGGCCTGGTCCTCGGGGATGGGGAAGCTGTTGGTCACGAGAATGGTATCGATGCACTCGCATGCCTGCAGCTGATCGAGGCTGTCGCCGCCAAACACGCCGTGAGTGGCCATGCAGTACACCTTCTTGGCGCGTCCCTTCTTGACAACCGTCTCGGCTGCGGCGATCCACGAGTTGGGCTTGTCGATCATATCGTCAACAATGAAGACGGTTCTGTTCTTGACATCGCCGACCAGAGTGATCATGTGCTCGACCTTGGGGTCCTTCAAGACCTCGTCCTCTTCGTCCGACTCTGGGGCCGCGTCTCCAGAACCTCCCAAGGCATGGGGCTCGGGAGCGAAGAATGATGAGGCGTGCGACATTGTCATGGGGTCGTCGCCCTGGACGCTGCCACTGACGGTCGATGCAGCGGGCGATGGATAGTCGTCATCCACTATGTGACCCTGAACCAATCGTCCGTGCGTGACCTCCTGAGCGCGACGATCATCGTACTCTGCATCGTTCTCCTCGTCATCGTCAACCGACCGGTCACCAGGCTTGGACTGCGTGGGTGTCGTCGGCCGATCGTCCATAGATCGAGGGTGAGATCGAGGAGCGCTGGTGAACTGAGGAGAACCGTGTGCGTCGGTTCTAATCCTGGCAGCCCGGCCAGGCGCAGCAGGAGGTGTAGAGGGTCTCGCAATAGGTGGCTCACGTGTCGTCTCCAACACGGGCTGACGGTCAAGATTGTCCAGGTGGTGCATGATCATGCTCGATGTCATATTCGTTCCCTTCCGGTTCTTCTCTGTTGTGACCATGCCAAAGTTGAGCTTCAACGCGTCCGCAAGCGATGTTACACGCTTGGTTCCGCCTGCGTTCTTGGAAACGACAACGGCCTCCTTCCAGTTGGGCACGTTGTGACGAATCCATCTCGCAATGAGTGGCTCGGCGTGAAGATTGTCAACCGGGCACTTGAAGAAGCCCTGCATCTGGGAGGCGTGCAGGTCGACGGTAATGACGTGCTTAACGCCAGCCACGCCGAGGAGATTGGCAAGCATCCTAGCTGTGATCGCACCCCGGTGGGACTTCTTCTTCGACTGGCGACTGTAGGGGAAGTACGGAAGCACAGCTGAGAAGCGATTGCGTTAGCGATAGGGAAAGATCATGGGAGGATGTAAAGCTTACCAGTGATCTTGTTTGCCGAGCCGCCATTGCAGGCCGAGATCATGATCAACAACTCCATGATGGTGTCGTTGACCTTGGCGCTGCCGGACTGGACGACAAAGACATCCTTCTCGCGGACGCTGGTCAAGATTCGCACGCTCGTCTCGCCCTTTTGTGTGACGGGTCAGCCTCAACAGGGAGTCCAAACAAAGTTGGAATTGATCCAATCAAGGCAGTGGGAGCGGCCACGACTGCTGTTCCTCCCATGATTGTATCATGGGAGTTTGTGAGCAAGAACGCGGCGTCTCCCCCGCCCTTGGTGGTCGAACGGCCCAGCGATGCGCACTTTCAGCTTACATTGGAAAATTGGGTAAGCTCCGCCTGAGCAGGAGCCATACCCAAGTTCTCACATATCTGGTTAGTGAGAACTGGGCAGGAGGAGCCCGCGAAGATGAGAGTGCCGCGCATGTTGAAGAGAAGAATGCGAAAGGCGAAGAGATTTGGTTCGGGAGGTGGGGAGCTTTTATTACTGAGAAGGAAAAATTGAGTTGGACAAGGGGGCTGTTCAGCCGAAGAACGGGCACACGGAGCCAGGCGCCGCGGTGGGGTTCGAATGGACAGTGCAGGCACGTAGATTGGGCGGGAAAGAGCTACCATCACACTGTATTTATCCGGGCCGGAGATACCCCTTTGGAGTGAAGCGTCGCCTGGTGGGGCTTGTACGTACCGTGTGGCACGCACCGTGACCCCGCGATGAGTTTCTGCAGGAGCTCTCGGTCGTTCCTGCCCCATTATGGCAACTACTCGGAGAGACAGATAACTTGTGACACTCACTGTTTATGATTTAACAACCCATGGACTTCGTATGAGGGACAGGCTTGATGGAGATTGAATTGGTTTAGTCAAAGGATTTGAGCGAATTCCAAGCTGTTGGATCAATTGGGGAGACGCGTAGAAGTGACTCAAAAAATTAGGTCAGTGGAAGAGATTTTGCGGATGACTGGCTGCTTAAATCTCGAGACCATGTGTGAGCCAGCCTCCATACATGTTGTAGTTCTAATGTTAGTCCGTGAGACAGAATCATCGTACAATCATGGGAATTCCTCATCTTCTGAACCATCTCTCTCCTTATGGAGTGTTCGGGGCTCTCGATGGCGACAGAGTCGTCATTGATGGCCCTGCCTTGGCATACCATATCTACCATCTCTGCACAAGAAGCACTTCAGGTCTACCATCCTACGATCTGCTCGGAAGAACTGCAATAGGATGGTTAGAGGCTGTCACTAGTCACGACATATCCATGTAAACCTTTTTTCCCGAGCATCAAGAAACCTGAGCTGACGTTTAACAAGCTCCGCCATCTACTTTGACGGCTTCCTCCCAGCATCAAAAGCAGAAGTTCGCCTGGAGAGGATACTCAAGGTCTCTTCATCCCTCAAGGTCTTTCGCTCAGGGTTCCCTAATGGATGTCCAGCGAAACAAATCTCATCAACACGTCTCTCACTGCCACCTCTCTTCCCAACCGACGCCCCCAAACGAGACCAGCCCCTGATCCCACCACCAGCATTCCTTGTCGCAGCCATCGTCGACAAGCTAGAATCGACCGAAAAGTATGCATCTCTCGTCCGCCTGGTCCCCGGTGAAGCAGATTCCTACTGCGCAGAAGACGTCTTGCGCAACGGAGGAACTATCCTGACCTCAGATTCCGATCTGACCGTCCACGATTTGAAGACGGGATCCGTTGCCTTCTTCAGAGACCTCCACATCGGCACCACAGAGGACGACAAATCCGCTCTCCTGGGCCCCAAATTCTCACCCTCCGAGATTGCAAAACGCCTACAGCTACCAGAAGATCAAGGCATGCGCAGATTCGCCTACGAGCTCTTCAAGTCCACCCGGCCCAAATTTGCACAAGTCCTCGAAAACTGCAAGGGCGACATCTCAAACCCAGAAGAGTTCCGCGCCTTCTGCACACCATACGAGACCCTAGAGACCATAGACTGGAGCGCTGTGCCGGTACTAGGCAGCCTTGACAAACTCTACCTCGACGCAAGGCTCTCCGAGGTCGTCCTGCAGTGCGTGGGCTACTCCGGGGTAGCGAAGCCGCCCGCGGGCGAATCCGGCGCCGCGGGCTGCATGATGTGCCTCCCGCCCCTGCTAGACTGTCCGGCCCGCGCCAGTGCGTGGGACACCAGCGCCTCTGTACGGCAACTAGCGTACAGCCTCACCTGTCTTCTCCGCAAGGGCGCCGTTTCCCATGTGAGGGAGTACCGGAGAATGTCATCCGGCGTGAACCAGGGCAAGTACATGGCGATGCTGCCCCGGCCTTGGATCAAGGACTCGATGGATGCCCTCCTCAAGACCTTGACCAAGGCAAAAGCTAGCATAAGCCAAAAGGACTCGGCCTGGCAGGCGGTGAGCCTGCAGCTGATTCTCGCGCACGCGCAGGAAGAGGATAAGCTGGACGCGTGTCTGAACTCCATCAAGCTGGCTCAATCGGTGGCGGCAGACTCGAATCTCGTTCCGTGGGATGTGGTTCACTTGTCGGCACAGGTGCACGCGACGCTTTACTCTCTGCGTATCTTGGCCCAAGTTCTGGACCTCATGTTCGAGATCGGAGCCAAGGACCCGATCCAGGGCTCGAAGCAACTGCGCGAGTTGCTGTCCACGCTGCCATCCCTCACTGAATTTCCATCAGTCGACGGGACAATGCGCCTTCTTGCGAGTATGAAAAGTAGCGGCGCGCTGGGCAAGGTTGCCACGGCGCTGGGTATGCCCGCAGACCTCCTCTTGCCACCAAAAGAAGCCAAAAATCAGAAGAAGAAACGGAAGAAGATGGCTGATGCAGAGCCTCGGATGAGGCCCGAGAAGAAATTGTCTTCAAATCCCTTTGATATCCTGGGTAACGAATAACGAGGCCAAGGAAGCCCGTCACAGACGCCGCCTATCACTGTGGCATTTAGATTTGCATCCAATATGATTGAGGTAGCGAATACCTTGTGCCTGTAATCTCGATGGTAACGGTGTCATTATCCGTATCATACTACAACTATTCAAAACAGGGTTCCATCGTCATGAACCTGTGGGATGAAACCAGGGCACAGCCAACCTCTGCCCTCAGGGCAAGTGAAGATGACCTTCCCGTCTCCGCGTAACAAACCCATCTTGAACTGCCAGTCCGTCTTCACAGCGATGCCATTGATCCGCAGCCAGTACGCCAGTATACCTTCAGGCGTACAGCCCTCCTGGCCCTCTGGCTTCTTCTCCCTGGTCTTGGTATTAAAGCCCTTCCACTTCGCTGTCTCCTTCTCCAGAGTCCGCATGTGGATGAACTCGCGGTAGAGCGCGAGATAAGTGAACATCGCATTGGGGCGCCCAAAGGCGGTGATGTCTGTAACGCCTGCGCGTAATTCGCCATCGTGGAGCATGGCGTACCAGGTCCAATCCAGTGTAACGCGGGGTGCGAGGATGCCGTTACCAGGCACCTTGAGTGACGACAGGGCAGGCGAGTCGCCCCAGTACAGCAGATCAAGACGGCCCTTGTAGATGTAGTCGTAGGATATGCCCTCCTTGATCATGTAGCTCTGAACTTGCAGGCTGGCGAGGTACAGCGCCTTCCATTGGCTGAGCTGATGGTTAAGCTTATCGTTGCCACACTCCTTCACCAGCACCTCGGGAGGATCCACGGCGTTCTCCTTGACATCGTCCAGTTTGAGAATCTCCACAGTCTTGAGCGCGTCTCCGAAGCATGACTTGAGGTGCTTGGTTATGCTGTCCTTGTCCACTGGGTCACTGGAATCGTGCACGACATCTTCCAGGTACGTAAACACGTGTACATCAACACCGCCGCTTCCAGTCCAAGTCTTGACGAGCTTATTGTTCTGCTCCTTGCAAGTCTTCAGGTACGTGCGCAAGAAGCCAGTATACACGATCGCGAGACGTCCCATGTCATCTGTGGCGCGGTGAAGGAGGCACGTCGTCTTGCTTCCAGCGCGAATATGCAGCTTTCCAGAATCCAAAAGCTCTAGAACCGGCTTCTCGTCACCAGTCTCAATAGAAGCGCATTCAGGTAGGAGGTTCGAGATCCATGGCGTTGCGCCATACGGGGCAGCGGTCTCGTTGGCCCAGGAGAGCATCAGCACGCCCTCCTGTGTGAGCTCGACCTGCCATGCTACAGGCCAATGGTACTCGGTATCGGACGTAAACAGCTCGATCTCTGTTTTGGTGTCGAGGAGCGAGAGTGAACCGCTATCGAGGAGGTTGAGTTCGTAGCGCCCGTTCGGGGACGCGAGACGGAATGGCGACAGCGACTGGCCAGCTTCGAGCTTGGAGGCCTTCTTCGCATCGGGTTTCGCGCTTGTGGAGCCAGGAGTTGGCTTCGGGGGCGCGTCGGCTATGCTCTGTGTTGTAGCGATAGAAGCCAAGGATGTGATCACATTGTTGACATGATCGTCAATGGGGCCATTCGGTTTACCGGCACCGGTCGAAACATCTTTGCCGTCGTTCGTTGGGGTGTTGTGGCCGACCTGGGTGGGCACATTGTAGCCTACATGGGGTAGCTGGGGAACTAGGAAGATTGCCGCGATGAGGAAGACGGCGGCCACGATGGCCAGCCGCGTGCAAGTACCGCTTGGCATCTTTCAATGAGTTGTGTTGTTTCTTGAAAGGTTATCCATCGCTGTGAATTGTCACAGCATTGATTTGCGCCTTCTGCTTGTGATGAAAGGGGCCTGCCGAGGCGTCTGAATCTCACAGCGGCACGGCGGCAGGTTCGCGAGGGCCAAGCACATCGCTTGGAGCTTATCGCTTATCGGAGCTTGGGCAAGCATAAAGCTACACAATTCCGCACTCAAACTCCCCAATCCCGCTTACTTGCATATCAGTGTCATCTCATCATCAGATACGCAATGACTACCAGACACGCGAGTGCGAGTGAGAGTGAGAGCGTCTGTGATGACCCAAGCCTGATGATCTCATTTTACCATGTGATACATTTCGTAATTGCCTAGGGAGACAATGAGCACCTCATCATCAAATGGGCAGGATATCTTGAACACCGAGTTCTTCATCCGAAATTTCTAGATCATTCTTGGAGATTGTTTGAACGCGATGTTCGCTGAGTGGTAGTTATTTGCTGTCCATAACAACATATGCCTATCTTATTAAGTTCATTTCTTTCGGTTATATCCATGGATGGCAAGTTGGTAGTACATTTCAGAACTTCATGAAAGGTGTCATGAACGGTAACAGGGCCGAAGGCCTTGGCCGAACTCATGAATCAAAGGGTATGCGAAATATTTCTGTGCTATGGTTCCCGTTCTATGTCCCAACAGTCCGGAGAGGAACATGTTCAGCGCTGTCATCGAGTCCAGTGGTCACAGCAACAGCCTCGTAGCCGGCCGGTAATCGTCCCTCCAAACCTGACTTCATTCCAACTATAGACACATTAGTACTACGCCAAAAGTAAGCCACATGACGGGAGAATAAGCATAGACTTACAGATACACATGTACAGAAACTCCACGACTACTGGGATCCACGTTGCTAAAGCAACAATTTGTCCTAAGCTCCAGCTTTGCCGATCACTAGGACGCCCTGTAATGTCTAATGTCCTCCTTCGGACGCGGTACAGCAGGAAGAGCAGGTACCAAATCAAGGCGAGGAGGACCAGTAACACAAAATATGTACTTTGGAAATCAAAGTAGCGAGATGTTGATTCAGCCTCTCTCCGGGACTGCTACTCCCAAAGGCTCGCACTCTCCCATCAGCTCGACTCAAAGGCCAGGTGTTGGATCGATAATCGGGGCCACGGTCTTGTCGCAAAGAAGGTGTTTCTGTCTTTCGTTTTCTCGGTATCGTTTTGAGCCATGTCGGCACGAAATAGAAGATGAGGATTGCATTCAGTACCGACCACAGAACCGTTATGGTCACATACGATTCTCGCGAAGAGCGCACGATAGTCTCTTTGGTACCTTTTAGACAACCCAACATTTGGAAAGTCTCCCATAATTCCACCATGTGATTCGAATAATGCCGATCCCGGGGGCCATACGTGAAAAAGGTCGCATATAAAGAAAAGGCGTACAGCACAACCAATACCGAGCATCCGAGATACAGTCGCCGCCCTCCCCAGGTTTCCGACAAGAAGGTGTAGATCAGTATCACAGGACAAAGACTGAAGAATGCCGAGAACTGCGCTGCCTCCAGATCGTTGACTATGAGACTATCGCCGAGATGCCAGGCATCGATCGTTCCCTCAAAGTCGTCCGAGTGAGCCCCAACGATAATGGTGCCGGATAGCGTCGCTAGACAAATGACCGCCCCAGCGTCAAAGAGGCTCTTTGTGCAAGCGGAAGCCGCTTCGTAGAATCGAGAAGTAAGACCAGGTACCTTGGAAACTTTGCTGGCGTACCTATGCTCGACGAGGCGACCTAAGATGATCAGAAAGCTGAAGATTGTTGCAAGGATTCCCTCGCTATAGTATGAGGCCATGATCTAGACCCGCGGTTAGACCACTGATACGTCACTAGAATTTGCAATATCTTGGGAATTTCAAAGGCATAATTTTCCCATGAAATTTGGGAATTCAAGGATGTACCTACCCCGATTCCAACAATATCACCATCCATTTCGAAGTCGAGATTGGAGCAAAGCTCCACAGCGCACTCCTCATCAAAGCTCCCCATTTCAGTTCTGTTTACCCAGATCGGGAGGAAACTAGGCGGTTCGCGCATTTGTGAAAGGGCCCAGGTATCGGGCTCGTTCGCAGTGAGATTGTCGTACCATCCGATGAGTTGAGCTCTCGATGGTAGTATCGTCGACGCATCATTATGTCTAAGTGCATCGATCAGATACGCCTCCACGTCTGTTATTGGAACTCTTTGAGCCCCATGACGAAGATATGGTGCTGCGAACGCGCCGTAAGTTGTACAGTTGTTGATGAAGTCGACGGGTTGAAGTGACGGCGCCGTCCACGACTCGGTTGGTTGCAGTCGGCTCATCCGCTTAACTTTTCGCTCAAAGTAGATCGTCAAATGCAGTTGAGATGTTCCAAGAGACTGAAGTTCAATTCCTTGCAAAGTCCGATCACAGATTCATGAATGTGTTTCACAAGGAGGCCTTCGCATGGACTCATTCTCCTTTTGATGGCCGCCAAGCTTCCTTTTTGGAGCAGCTGTGAGATACGTAGGTAGTCTGTATGAAGGATAGGCAGCCATATACGACCCTTGATCACAGCTTTTGATTCGCCGACAACTATAAGATCGTCATTTAGCAGGTTCAGCACCCAACTGTGCCACATCCTACGCATACTAATTATAGAAGACAGTGTCCTGTGATGTCCAGTTCAGGCCAAGGCTTGTCGTTTAGATGCAAGTGAGATGCCACATTGATTGTATTAGGACTAGATTCAGCACCGTTAAGTGTCGTTCCCCGCTTCACTCACACCACTTTCAGAAACACTCGACATTGGAACACCAAGAGCTACTTAACTTCCTTGCTATCGTAGAAATCGAAGCTTTGCGCATTTTCCTACCGCGGCAGCAAAGGCATTATTGCAAATTACTGGTATCCCATTAACTATTGGATAGCGCCATTACATCCGTCTCTAATCTTTCTCTAATTTTGCTCTATTCGAGATTATTTATAGGCGGATGTAAGGGAAATAAAGTTAGATTATTAGATCATTCATCCCCCCCTATCAAAGTACGTGTCTACGTACTAACGCCATCTGGCAGTTGATGGGACAACTCTGATGTGGGGAAATCGAGAGGTTTCCTAATGCATTGAAACTTCGAAACGCTACACTGTCTTCCATGTATTCAATACTTGGAGATGTTGTTGCTATTCTACCGGGAGAAGGAAAAAAAAATCTTCCTAAGAAAGCGTCGGTCGTGGACGAAACAACCAGGTCTCATCTATCTTGATGCTCTGAGTTCAATATTGAGCTATGATATCGCTAAGTGATACTCTGTCCCTAAATTCCGTTCCAGACGGTGATTGCCAGTGAATTCAAGGCATACATTGCAGTAATAGACTGATTGAAGTTACCATATGTACGTTTCGTCGATAAAGGTGATCGGAATGGGTGCCCGCAGTGCAAGTTCGCTCACAAGGCAGCGAGCTTCATCCACCATTGGCGCAGGGCCACTGACGACGACCGCCAAACTGCCATCTGCATTTCCGATTTCTTCTTCCAAAACCGCTTGAAGCCTGAACCTGTTGCCGATAGAAACATTTGCATCAGCGCCGGTTAGATCGACACTCTGAACAAGCCCTTCAGTTCGTGAAGACCAGTACAGTTTCGCAGTTCCGGGATAAGTCTGCAATACTGGAGTCACAGCTGTGATGGCAACACCTCCTATGATACAGACAAGTCTCTGATATTTGCTGAGGTCGTGGTGTGGAAGGTATCCTGCCTCGACAAAGACTGGTACCCGAGTGTGAGAGCGAAGCATTCCTGTTGCCCCAGTGAAGGATCTAACCAGGAACGACAGCCCAACACGGGACTTTTCCTTGAGGGGGGCCACCTCCATGACACTCGACTCTTTTGAGTAGGAGTTGCTCGAACTCTGAGGGGGCATGATACTGTTCATCGACTTTGCTGAAGCAGGCTTCACTCTGGAGGCCAAAATAGAGAACGGGTGGCTCTCCCAAGGTCGCCATGTAAGTGATGGGAAGTAGAGGTAGGCATGTCCCCTCCCCAATGCGCCGTCGATATCCAGCTGCATGTACTCCTCGTCGATGATGGTGATGTCCGCCCACATCAAACCATTTCTTGCCATTCGGATCACTCTTGCCACCCGGTCGAATCCCCAAACGGCGAAGCAGATGTACATCCAGATCTCATAGCCCCACTGGTTTTGGAATCTGTAGACAATGTGTAGGTAAGATCCGACCACGGCGAAGACAGCGAGTACGATGTGTACAGCTAAGAAGAGCTCATATAGCTTAGCGCGGAAGGGGATGGCCGAAGCCGGCAATAGTATACTCATGGCCAGCGTGCCAATGATACCCCAGACCCAATAGGGCAGCTTTGCTTCGATATCATGCTGACCCATGCTGACGTAGATCTGAAGCCAAGCTGCCGAGTGAAGGCAGGCCTGGAGAGTACAAAAATACGCCGTCCACCGATGCAAGAGCATGAAAGTGGACTGGGTCCAGTCCGTAACCCAATACAAGAAGTTGTTCCTCCCGGCGTAGAGGATGAGCAGCGGTAGATTGGCAAAGCTCAAGACTCCCACGCGGTTGCTGAAGGATGTCAAGAGCTCCTGGTCCCTGTCGTTGACCCACCAGGCATTTGGTTGGGCCGAGTCGTAGCCAACACCACTGAGGACGACGTTGATGGCTACCATGTAAGAGATCAGTATCGCCTGACCACGTGTGGGCATGATCAGCAGGTTAAAATAAGGAGCCTTGTGTCTCCGCCCAAACAACGGTGGGTCAATGAAGACGGCGTGGATCTTGGAGATAAGCAACTTGGGCAACGGGATGAATCGAAGCAAAGAGAAGAAAATCGGGACTGCCGCGCCAAGCGCGATCAGGATGAGACTTTTACAAGGTTAGCAAGATTACATCCTAGAACGTATAAAGCAGGACCTACCCGTATTTCTCGTGGGCAACCTCCATCTTCTCAAACATCCCCATGGTGTTGTACTGTACTTGGTAGTCTGCATCTGAAACCAGAGACTTTTCATTCAGTGGCATAGCAAACACCACAGTGGCTGTAGGGGTTCCATTAACGTTGATGAGTGCCTCCTGGTAGGTCCACTTCGGAGGCGGAGGATAGGCGTTGACATTGACACCTGGTTCGTCAAGTCTCCTGTGACTATTCCGAATGCTTGCTTCTGTTGACTGCCAATACTTTTCTATCTCCCATATTGGGAGATCAGTACATCTCTATGGCGAACGTGCTAATCAGCAGTCTATTTCGGTCGTTACAGAGAACCTCACTCACCGTGTGAATGCACCATGCGAAAGAAGTAAGGAAGGCGTTGTCGTTGGCATAGCACTCCGGAGATGTATCAGCCATGGTCATGCCGTGAACTTCCATCACGTTGCTGCAGTTAAGCGGACTGGCTGAGAGCGCCACACGGCATGAGTACGCACACAGGGGCTCAAAAGGGAGTTAGTGCATGATAATCCACGACGTCGAATACAACAACTAACCTGGTACATGGTGATACCATAGCCAATTAGTCCTTGTCCTGCGATGCCCGCCTCTTTCGCAACCACGCCGCCGACCATGCCTGCGGCCGCCAAAACAACGGCCGCATGGCCCGGTAGCGAAAGCATTCTCATAGACTGGGCGGCGTCCAACGAATGTAGCCACATACGTAGTCTTGATCGGGCTAGGAGCTATCCAAAACTCTGCTTGATGCGTCGAAACGAATGTGTCCAAAGATTCGGAATCGGTCTCGGTTTACTCGTGCTTGGATCGTGGACAAACCCAACCCCGTCTTGTGGGCGTTCGATGTCTTTCATAGGACTGAGCCCAAACAGGCGCATGCTTTACCAAGATCCTGTGCCGAGGTGCCGGCTCTACGAGCCACTGACCATCGTCACTGAACCATACAGAAATCGATGGACTAGGAAACACCGATCTTTGCCAAGTCCCGGTGCCAAGCCCGATCAATTTGGGATGAGTTCTGTCATCCAATGAGTTTCTCCGGGTTCTATGGTCGATTTGCCGGTGGTTCGCGGTGTCAATCCCGATTCCCCGACCCGAGCTCAACCTCAATTCCCGGTCCTATAACTGAGCCAGTGGGATGACTCCGCCTTCCTAATCAAGCCTTACGAGTTTCGGAGCAATGTTGTAACCAATGTCAAATCTTAAGCTTATAGTGAATATTTGGGGATCTGGCCGTGAAACATTTGGGTTCCCTTCTTTTGAAGAGGAAACGACGATTAATGTGTCGGGGAGTGTAGCGGAACGCTCTTTCACCTCGTGATTTCCTCAGATTATACAGCATTGAACAATGGAATTGATGGGCTAGTAGAATATTTGAGCATGGCCATGAACTACCGTAGTATTTTCATGATAATCTATGATCTGATGTTTCTAAGGTAATGTAGGCATTAACTAAATTGCTGACGCAGAGGTTATTGGTTTTGTGACCTTGAGCTCGCCTAAATGGGCTTTCTGAGTTTCTGCTGATATCTATCTACTAGGACCAAACAAGTAAATAGCACCTATGTACTGGTCTCACAAATAGCAAAATGGCACGCTTGTCATTTACCGGCAACTAAGTGAAGTAGATACGGGGTTTTTTAGACCGTATCACTTCCTCAAGTGCTTCTCAGATGTTATTTAATGTTCAGACTCTGGAAAGAGTAGAAAAGTGTCTTACATCATAAGCCAAGTCTTTCACAAGGCTTCGCCAGTTTTTTGTGCTTATATTGTTGGTAAACTGTCTCTATGTACAGTCAACGCCACTGGCGAAAAAGGGCTCTCGTGTACTGATATACATCGAAGCCGGAGCTTTACTTGGTTATTGGGCCAGGCTATATCACTTTTCGGGCTGGCTCTTCTGTTCCTTTGCATCGTCAAATATCCTCTTCTCCTTTTTGACGTTCTTCCACTCCAAGAGAATCGCAAACAGGAGAGAGATCGCGGCTAAGATCATGGCCAGCATGAAGGTTCTTGTCAACGAAGTGTTGACCTTATCCAAAGCACTGTTATACTCGGAGGTACCGTTCCCGAAAATCTTTTGCAAGTTCTCCTTGATCTGTGTTGCACCTCCATCGCCGTAAATCTTGGCAGCGACTGAATTACCAAGATTCTTGGAGAGTTCTTGCTGGAAAACACTCTGCGCAATAGGCACCGAAAGAGCGACTCCTAAGAGTCTCGTGAAAAGTGTCAGACTCGTACCCTTGGGAATCTTTTCATTGGGCAGTACTGTCTGGACGGCGACGTTGGCCTGTTCGGCTCCGACACCGACGCCAGCTCCGACTAAGATCTGAGCCCCAACGCTAAAAGATGGTATCAGTCATCTGAAGGATCAAGGGAACATGATTGGAAGAGCTTACAGTATGCCAAGTGCAGCATCAGCTTTGATGGTCATTAGGAGTGCAGAACCGGCTGTGACTAAAACGGAACCCGCAATCACGAATGGGTTGTAGAAACCAATCGCCATGACAAGGCCTCCAGCTGCAATTGAACCGACGGCGGTGCTAATGCAGAGTGCCAGCTGTTTCAAGCCAGAAGATTCAGCGTCATCTCCCCGAATAGATTGGAACCTGATAGTCTCCATGTTAACAACAGAACTTGGACAGGTGCTTGTTTCCAAAACCTACCAAACAGGCAGATAAAAGATAAAGACACCAAAGGCTCCGTTCAAAAAGAGCAAGTAAAGATTAGAAGACGCAACGGAGCGCTGCTTAACAATGCTGAGAGGTACTGTGGCATCATCGCCCTGGAAGTACTGTAGTGCCATCCACGGGAGGAGATTGACGCCGAACACAATCAAGACTGCAATAACGCGCGCGTCGTTCCATGGGTACTCGCCGCCGCCCCATTGTAAGGCCAGCATCAGACAGACCAGAGAAGCTAGTAAAAGAGTAGTACCGAGAAGATCAAACTTCTTTGCCAGTTGAATAGGGGTCATGGAGTTGAGCTCTGTGGAGGTCCGGCAGAGGGATGGGGGCAAACAGAAAATGACGACCGCGACTACTACAGCTCCAATCGGAAGATTGACTGTTCTAATTAGATAAAGACCTGGCGATGTGGAGAAGAAGAAGAAAGCTTACAGTAAAAGCACCATCTCCAAGAGGCTCTCTGCGTGATGGCACCGCCTACAGAAACGTCAGAATTGCGCCCAGATCGCGATATATAACCAGCGACGTACCCATGATAGGCCCGATAACACTGGCTATGGCATACGCAGCACCAAATAAACCAGCAAACAGACTTCGCTTTCTAAGCGGCGTGATGCGAGCAATGACGATGAATGAGCCGCCGAATACCCCTGCCATGCCTACACCCTGGATAGCTCTACCGATGATCAAGGCAACTGACGTCGGCGCAGAGCCACAAACTGCGCTACCAGCGAGATAGATAACCACCGAAGTCAAGAATGTCCATTTATTATTGAAGAGTGAGTACGCTTGACCGAAGGGAAGTTGTAACGCAACAGCCGTGATCTGTTCTCCCGTGCTGTACCAAGCAATGTCGTCGGAACTGTTGAAGACGCTCGTGATGGTCGGGATTGCTGTTGCAAGAACTGTCTGACTAACGGCTACGATGAAGACCGAGCAAAACAGCGCAAAGACAATGAGCCCCAGCTGAACACCTGTCGGGTATGGTGGCTCATCTGCCTCGGGTTCGGGTTCCGTCTTCTCTTGCGATTCGGTCGTACCGGTCGAATCGTCGCTGCCTTTCATGCTGCTAGCCAGCGAGGATCCGTTCGCTAGAGCTTCGCTGGACTGCCATTCTTTCTTTAGGGGATCTCCGAGACTTTCAGGGCGCGACATGGTTGATAGAATTCTGGTAGAGCGTTCAGGAGTAGTAAAATAGTTGAGCTTGAATTAACTGAAAGAGAACTTTGAAGCCAAGATCTAATATTGGCATGAAAACAACCAGTAGTAGGAAAATATGAGGTGAAGAGTATAGTTGGTAATTAGGTACCTTTATTCTAAATTCTAATGGCTTTGGTGGTGTTGCCATCGCGATTCATAGCCCAACTGGGTTCGCCGATGATCATGGCTGCGTTGCCGGGGACCGGGGCCAGGCTTTGACCTCGAGTTTCCGCGCATCTGCTGCCCACTTGAGTGTATTTCTGAGACTGTAATTGTCACTAGCCATGACCAGGATGAATAATATCTGTACTTTTAGAGTTTTGACAGAGCGGAGATACCAATCAGCTTGCTTGCACATATTGGCAACCAGGGAAAACCGCTATTTCTCATGATTCATCGCCGATCGTATTGTCCTAATCGAGTATACGAGAGTCCTATTATGGAAAGACCAGGAGCAGAGAACGTTACCTTCACACTGGACCGAGCGCTGTCTATCAGTTTCGACAGCTAAACTTTTCTCGTCTGCGATACCCAATAAAACATAAGAAGTCGGGAAACCCACATACTCAACTTATGCTCGATCCAAACGCCAGAACAAGATGCCTAGATCGCGATATCCACAGCTCGTGTTTTATGTTCTTACTCCATAGGGTAAGTTGCTAGTATTGAACGAGTGCATGAGGGCATACAGCAAAACCTCGGCTCGACTTGCCTACAAGGTCCTACTTGGCTCTCACGGTCTAGCTTTCGGTCCCAGAGCCCAAGATCTTGATTTACTTCATCAAGGACAACGTAATACGATCAAATATGGAGACTGAATTATGGAACTGGTAGAATGTGCTAATAATTACGATAGATGAATAAAATAGCCCATTGCCTAAACCTCCAAAATCTGTGTCTGTACAAGTATGGCTTGTTCATTAACCTCCCACAACCTTAGTGCTGTCACGATAGCTTCAAATTTTCAATCATGCCTCAGAAATAATTGACAGAGTTGACTATCTTAAAAGAAGAAAATATGCAAAATCAATTCAGGTGCTAGGCGGGGGGTCCACGAGACAAACAATCCGCTAGTGCTCATCCTCCAATCCGACCATTTTCAATGAATCAGCCCAGAGCTTCTTCTCTCCCTCTTCATCAAATGCCCACGACTTGAATCCATATCCGGCCCAGTTGGTATCATCGGGAATGGGCTTGCTAACACCACAGTCCTCCATGTAGAACCCGCCAACGCCATCGTACTGCTTACCGACACACGCTAGCACACTTGTAGCAGCACCTTGCTGAACGCTCTTCCACACCTTTCTGATGTGAGGCATCTGGATAAGTTTCTCCAGCATTTTGCGAGTCTCCTCGTCCGAAGACTCCATCAAGCCACTGCCGAAGCCACCGGGATGGATGCTGATGGCGTGAATGCCGTCAGATCCGTAGCGGCGCTCGACTTCGTTGCAAAACCATATCTTTGCCGTATTGGAGTGGGCGTAAGATATACCAGGCTCGTAGCCCTTACCGTTGGGGTTCGACGTGTCGTAATTGTTCTCCGGAAGGACAGTTGAGGCTGTGTGAGATGTGCTGGAGGTGGTGACGACCCGCACATTCACGTTATTGTTCGCAGCCGTGTCCAGTAGGAGAGGCTTGAGAAGGTGGAAGAGGTAAAAGTGCGCGAGGTAGTTGACACCAAACTGCTGCTCGTACCCTTCTTCCGTGTAGCCGCGCGGTGTTGCCGCAATGCCTTAAAGAAAGCTGAAGTTAGCGACGAAGCGCAGCGCCTGAAAGATGGCGATATCACCTACCAGCATTATTGACGAGAATATCCAATCGCGCAGTGTTATCTAGAACATGTTCGGCGCCTTTCTTAACACTCTTCAAGCTACTCAGCTCCATTTCCACAACCTCTAGCTTGAGGCCGGCATCCTCACTTTGCAGCTGGGCTTTGACTTTCTCGCCCTTCGCGAGATTACGCGAGGTGAAGAAAACCCTCATACCGGTCTTGGCTAGATGCCGAACGATCTCAAGGCCTATGCCATTGGTGCCACCAGTGACTAATGCTACCATATCGTCCAGCTTGCCAAGTAGACCCTCGTCTTCGATGATTTGGAGCGCAGTCGGGCGAGCATCGCCTTCACCCTGGGGATTGGCATGGGCCGCAGCGTAGCGGTTGGGGATCTGAGGCAGGTTGGGAATGTAAGGCATGTTGAAGTATGTTTCCTGAGCTTCTTCGGTGGCTGTATCTTGACTATTTTGCGTCAGCGAAGCTTGACTAGAAGAGCTAGGACGACGTGTGCTTGGCGTTTGCGAAGTTTGGCTGGAAGCACTGGGGCGTCGCGTGCTTTGAGTGACAAGGTCTTGGCAATATGTATCTTGACGAATGGAACTGCAACGGAAAGAAGTCTTTGTCAATGAAGAGAGGTTTTTGACTCGGGGGATGTGCACCATGACCAAGGTAGGTGGGTTGCTCTATTTCTTTACATTCTTTATTTGACTCGTTGCAGAGTTACCAGTCCCTCGGGATGCGCGGCAACAGGGCTATCTAGAGTCATTTTCTCAGCATTAATGCCGGGAATTGAAGGACAATTGTGGCCCAAGTTGAACCGGAAATGCTCATGGGACTTTTACGGGTACAGGCGTTTACGAAGCGTTCTCAAAAGGCTCTGACTTCCCGGGTGGACTGAACATCAGACAATTGGCACTGGATCGATCTTGTGCGTATCAATCTACTAGGAAAACATAACCGGAAGCATAGATGAATCGCGAAGGGGTTCGGTGATGCATCATTTGATCAGGGACGAAGCTTTGGAATCATGTCAAGCCGAGCAACACTCCTGGACTCCATTTCACCCGAAGACAAAAGACGAACCCACTGGATATCAACTCGCATACTGCAGTTGAGGTCACCGGCAACTGGTTTACCGGCGGATAGTGACCGCGCAGGGTTCTCCGACCGGCAATGGTTGGGGACGCATTGCCCAACTAGGCAAATTTGATGGGGGACTGACCAATGATGGCTGACTACGGCATCTCGAAACTCTAAATTAATGGAGTGAGTCGAGGTCCGGCCCGTTTTTGTTTCCTCGGGGCTTGAGTTGAATGCTAAAGAAGTATTTGCTTGTACAGACGGCAAAGCAAAGGCGTAAATAATCCGCGGATCGCCCTGCTTGGTGGTATTAAGAGTGTTACTAGCCGGGAAATGAACGGAGAGTCTCTGATAGTGGCGTCTCGAGGAACTCTTGAGATGTCCTTATTACCGGCCAAGTGAGGATTGGTGTATGTTGACCAACCTCGTACGGAGTCCTACTTGCGGGTTCCAGGTTCGGTGTAAACTTTAGGTTTGAGTGTCACTCGCCTTTATTCCCCGAGTGAAGGGAACCGTCGACTGATTAAATGCAAGACTGACATTCCCACCCTCCGCTTTCCACTGACTCCGCTACTAGGTAGTGAATCACCACTCTTCCCAAAAGATCCAGTCTCATACTCGTCGTAGCAAGTTATCATTGTTTTCTGCAAACATGCCTCATTCCACTCAGAAGCCAGAGTCCGTCGAGGCCTATGTCAACTACCACCAACCGCCCCCTAAGGGCGAGGCATTCCCCGTGCAAATGATCGCCACCGTGGGCTTTCAGCGCACCAAGTACAATCGGCAGCTCGTCACGGTTACAGACATACGGAAATGCGACGAAGAGTTCAGTCTCGATATTCAGGGCTTCAAGGTTGTGGAGAGCACTGTTCAAGAAAGGGGCTGGGAGGGGGACTACCGATTTGGTCTCCCCGACCAGCTTCGGAAGGATATTCAAGAGCTCTTGATGAGACAGTAAGACTATACAAGTTCTATTTACGATGCAAACGGATTAACAAACTATGTAGCTCCGGTGCTACATATGTTCACCCATTTGCCCCTCATGTGATACGCCGAGATCCTCACGAGAAGATCCTTAACATCCCGGATGACCTTCCTGACTCCCAAGTCCTAAACATGCAGCCACCCGCCATGTTCATTCACGTCGGTGAGTGAAGTCGCTTAATGGCCATTACAGAACACAGTACTCACGCAGACTAGATCAATCATACAAGGGCGCGGAAGTGGTGCTTGATCGGCTTCCTGAAGCTGAGATGCTTCGTGCTAAGACGAAGACCCGTTGGGGAATCATCAACGTCTGGCACCCACTCAAGTTGGTGCAACGTGAGCCACTGGCAGTCTGTGATGCGCGGAGCGTCGAGGAGTCTGACCTTCGGCCTGTCACTACTCGCATTGTCCTTGGAAAGCCGCCCAACATCATCAACAAAGATAATGAGCAGTGGCATATGATATCGAGCCCTCAGCATAAGTGGTACTATGCTAGCAACATGACCCCAGATGAGGCACTGTTGATCAAGATCTTTGACACCAAGGTAGATGGAAGAGCTAGACGTGTGCCGCACACTGCAATCCAGACACCTAAGGATGCTGGACAGCCACGGGAGAGTATTGAGATCAGATGCCTTGTATTCTGGGAGGATCAGGAATTGGAGTAGAAAAGCTTGTCAGCGTATGGATTCAGTGGTTAGAAAGATATGTGAATTGAGAGGACCGAAAGGAATAAAAAAAACTATCAAGATTAGGCAAGGCTGGTAGTTTCGAGGTAGTTGACGTGGAGCAAAACTGCTGCGATGACCGACGTAACTGGGTTCTCCGATTCGATTCGCATCTGAACATACAGCGGGTTTGCGTTGCAATTGCAGACTCATCTTTGCTCCAGAATTGAATTGTTAAGAAGCTTGCAAAATTTCATGTTGTATTGCGTGATTGGAGTTCATCGGTACTTCAGTTGTCGTGAGGTACCTAGATTTACCTAGGCAGAAAGCATTGATGATGCAGGCAAACTTCAAAGCAATTGGTCAGGCTCTTGGCCAAGCATTATCAACCCAGAAAACTTGAACGCTTATTAAGCTTATAGAGCTGCGTTGATAGTTTTCAAGAAAGCTTACTATTGTACTGGATCTGTCATAGAGGTGCGTTGTAGCTAGAAAGCTTCATGTTTATTTCGTTGTTTCGATATTTTACTCCTCCACTACCAAGGCTGCACAGGCGTGCCGTAAACCGCCATGTTCACCACCTTTCCAACATCGGCATCTCTCTTTCCTTCAACAACATCGACAAGTGCCTTCCCACCAGCCGAAGGTTCTCCGGCACCCATCTTCTTCATAGACTCCGGGTCACCCTCGCCAATGTCAGTGGCGAAGAAGCCCGGAGCAACGCACCAGACCTTGACGCCGTCATTCTTCAACATGCGCACCCACTCAAGCATGACCATGTTGAGGCCGACCTTGGCAGCCCTGTAAGAGATGGTTCCAACAGGCTTGGAGGTACCTGCGGGCGGGACCCTGTAGGTAAAGTGGGACGAGTCTGCCGCGTTTGCCAGAGAGGAGACACCGCTAGTGTTGAAGATGAGTCTTGGGTCAGAGGACTTGAGCAAGAGCGGGAGGAATGTGTCGGCGATGATGTGGGGTCCGGTAACATTGATGTCCCAGGACTTATTATAGGCCTCACGGACAGTCATGTTGCCGCGCTCAATTTGCTGATCAAGCATGACGCCTAGGTAGAAAGAAAGATTAGCTAACGAGCCACTTATAAGCCTAGTAGAAGAAGCATACCTGCGTTGTTGACGAGTGCATCAATCCTATCAACCTTGCTTGCGACAGTCTCGTACGCCTCTCTAATGGAGTCGTCGCTTTCAACATCGAGCTGGAGTGGCTCGACGGTGCTGTGAGACTTGACCTCTGCCGCGGCAGTCTCAGCGGCGGCCTTTCCCTTGGCAAAGTCACGGCTGCCTAGGAAGACGTGGTACTTTTGCTTGGACCCAAGCAATGTCTTGACTGCTTGGTATCCAAGGCCCTTGTTGGCGCCAGTGATGAGAACAATCTTGCAGTCAGGCATTGTGAAGAGTTGTGGAAATGAAATATGAGATGCTGACTATCGAAAGGTGGATGGAGGAGGCGGTGGTGCTGCAGTGAACAATAGACGATTGTCTGGCCTATGTGTTGACTGAAGAGTTGGGTGATCAAAAAACGAACCAAGAGTCTAGGGAATTTGGCATTTATATCATCTTAAGAAAGCAAGTTAGGTCAAAAGAACAGTCGCGGTGGTTATCTTCGTGGTCCCAATGTCGAGCCGGCAATTGCACACTTTGTCCTCTCAACTATAACTGCGCGAGATCGGGACTTTTGCCGTCGACTAAGCTGGGACAATCGGCAGGTAAACGATCTAGCAGTTCATAGCTTTGGTGTGGGCGGTGTTTCCCGTCCATGATAACCGGGCCGGGGAACTGTGAACTCTCGTAGTGCCCGACTCGGCGCTAGGGGCGCACAGCAGGCATGTTGCCAACGAATGTATGTGTAAACTGAATGGGAGCTTGGAGCTTGGGGCAGAACGTAAGAAGGAGAAGTCAAATTCGAAAGATTACTGCCAGCATCTAAAAAGTGATGCCCCCCCCTAGTGGAGTCTGGAGTGGGAGCCGCGGTTGAGATCTCTGAAGTTTTCATTCCGACAAATCAAGTAACTACAAAATCACACAGCATGGGCTCCCTCGAACAGCCGAAGCGCAACTTTGCTTACAGCATCTATGTCTACAAGAAAGCAGACCAAGATGAGCAGAGCCACCACAACCACATTGAAAGCGTGAATACTCCAATCATCAAACCACTGCTAGAGAGATATGGGGCTGTATCCTACACTGTGGTATGTTGAACATCCTGTGTTCATGTGGCGGCCATGTCTACACAGCGGATTGTCTAACAGGAGAACAACGTGAGCAGACCCACAACGATGCATCTGCGAAAACAGACTTCAAAAAGCTGTTTCCTGATGCACCTAGCGCCATGCTGTTGGATTACGATTCGGTCATCTCAATAATCGTACCTAATATCGGGTGCATAGAGAAGATGCGTGATGACCCTGACTTCTTGGGCAAATTCATTCCCGATCATTTCAACTTCGCTGATATGAGCCGGAGTCGGTAAGTTGAACACCAGTCAATACCACTTGGCTCCCTCGGTTGCTGATGTTTGATTTAGCTGTGTTGTGGGTTGGGCAGAACACTATACATTCTGAAAGGTTGATCGAGGGAACAAAATTGTCATTTATTTCCAACTAGTCCTAAAGTTCATCCAAATTCCCTTCATAAGCATTTCTTCATGTCTTCGTGCATATGTTTTCGTGCCTGTGACAATTATTTTTTATTCTTATGTACACTACGAAGAAGTACTCTGTGTGTTATGGTAACATTTCCGGCCCCCAACGAATATGGACAATCGCTGTCGCTTCGTAGTGATGCATACAACTTGGCCTTGTCGTAACAGACATAGATGACTGACATTTAACCCGGGCCTCTAGCTCAAATTTGTCTTGATCGCCCATCTTTACATCGAGTAAGAGTTTCCACAGCACGCTCGCGGAATTTGATAGAGCTGCGTGCCCGAGAATTGCAAAAGCTAGTGGCGTATCCCACCCGATTCGTAGCTTTGGGCGGGTTCAGTAAAGTTACCCACTGCTATCTAACCACCCCATGTCCTCGGAACAAACAATTTTATGCACTTCGGATAAGTTTAAGAGGCAGCTAAGTGAGCTCCTTTTGCATCGCGATCTTCGTCTCATCCTTGATATACCCGGATCTGGCCCAGAAGTGCAATTGCAAGACTACGGGATCGTAGGGGTACTTGCTTGTATCCACCGGCAACACCTTCCATCGAAACCCAGGCCCTGTGCACACCGACCGGGAACTCAATCACCGCATGAACCAGGGAACACAGTTCGGCACTTGCTGCGCCGGCGACACGAAGACCGTAATTAGTAGAAGCATCGGAAGGCCTACTGCTACCTCCGAAGCACCGCAAACTGTTAGATATTTGGATATTAAAGGTCGGCTTGTGCAGGCGTTCATCGGAAATCCGCGTCACTTCGTCAATAAAGCTCATTAGTCTACACAAATAATACCTTGCCCATCATGCCTACTCTTGAACTAAACTACGCCACAAAGGACGAGCTTGCCTTCCTTGACACCGAGGTCAAGAGAAAGCTCAAAGTCTCTGGAGACAAGATCGAGTACACCGCGACTGAGCTCGCGGAAAAAGACAGCGAGGAGCGCGCAAAGCTCGTTGGTGTCTACAACTTGAACAAGGAGTCTTACGATGCAACCCTCAATTATCGTCTCTGCCCCACCAAGGGCGGCGACGAAATGATCTGGGGTGGCACATTTGCTCAGATGCGCCGCAAGTATGACCCGCGACCTGTCAAGATCTATAACGCTCGTGGCAAGGAATCCGAGTTCAGCCTTGATAAGACTGGCTTCCAATTCGAGCACTTCCCTACTTCTTATAAAGACTTCCCGTGGAGTCCCATTGACGAGAAGCTCAACAAGATCTACAACGCTGAGTGTGAGGAGTTTATGAAAAAGCTGTAAGTGCCCCTCAGAGAGAGATAACTGGCAATTTTAACTGACCCAAAAACCAGGACCGGGGCAAGTGACGTCCGCGTCATCTCCCACATCATCCGCCAGCGCCAATGGGAGAGCGCCGACCCCGAAGAGGATAAAGACAAACCAGACATGGCTATGACAGACGGCGGCCTGCTCTCCGCCCGCTTCGTCCACATCGACCAGTCCGACCTCGGTGCCAAGCGCCGCCTCTATGACGACCTCCCTCCTGGAGAAGGCGCCAAGCACGACGGCAAGCACCGCTGGGCCATCGTCAACCTCTGGAGACCCATGGACGAGGTCCACCGCGAGCCTTTGGCCCTATGCGATGCTAGGTCTGTTCGCGACGACGAGCTCCACGATACCATGCATTGCGTGCCCTTCCGTTGGCCTCACAAGCCTACCGAGAACCACATGTGGCAGATTGCGCCGCCCGAGACACCCGATCAGCACAAGTGGTGGTTCCGGGGCGGTATGACGAGGGACGATGTTATTCTCATCAAGATCTTTGACTCTAAGAAGGATGGCAGGGCTAGACGCACTCCGCACAGCGCTTTCCCTACCCCTGATGATATCGGCCCTGCGAGGCGGAGCATCGAGACTAGATTCTTCCTTTTCTGGGAAGACCAGAGCTGCGAGTAATGGTCCAAGGGAACGATCTGTACCGTGCAGAGATCAAAGTAGATTGTAGCATATGATTGAGTTTGACTAGGCGAATGCAAGTTTCTATCAGAACATGTGATCCTTCAATTTCCTTCGTCCATGACTTTCGTCTTGTCCATGCTGGTCTATGTGCGGAATACGTAGAAAACAGTAGTTCAACTGTCGAACCTCTTCTCATACTTATGAAGATGTGGAAGTCTTCTACTTCAAGTGCAGTTGTTATTCTCGGAGCTAAATATGGTACAAGTTTTGAGAAGAGTGAGTATGAAAGTAGGGAAAAAATCAATCGATGCATACACGAACTTTCACCATGGCATTTGAGATCACCAAGAAGGTCCTTTAAAATATGGGGAGAATTTAATACAAGAACGAAGACTGGTTAATACGTCTATGCTGCCTTTCTTTTCAACATGATTTTCCTCAACGAAAGCTTCGCTTATAGGCGTTCCGCAAGCAGCACCTCGAACAGGACCAATCTTTAAACTACCATAACCACTATAACCACCATCGGCTTGCTCAGTAAAGATCTAGCAGTTTCCAGCTTGAGAAACGTATTCACGGTCTCCAAGTCTCATCGTCCGTATGAAGGCGACCACTTGCTGCGAGCTCGGATCTTGTCCCCGTAGTGATAGAAGAGGAATGGGATGGGTGCCAGAACCACGCCAAACAGAGCCAGCAGCGAGGTTGCACGAGCGACGCCGATGGAAGTGTACATAGAAGTGCTTTGAAGACAGGTCAGCAAAGAGCGCAGCAATACGCCAGGGAAAAACCCGAGTGGAGGGTGGAAGGCTTACGCAAAAACCGGGAATCCAGATGCGAAGAGCGATCGCATGAATGTGTTGGCGGCGATCGCCGAGTTAGAGTTGATCCCGTAGCAGTCGACAATGTAATTCATCCCCTGCATATTGATCAAGATAATACCAATGCCGATAGGAACGCCCGCAACGATCTGCGGCCAGGGGTCCGTTGACGGTGAACTCGTCGCTGCGAACCAGAACATGCCGACCGGCAGGCAGACTGTCCCAATCATCATCAGCAAGAGCCTGTTCTCCTGGGGGCGGCCGGCTTTGGGGTCCGGTGATAGCTTGGTGTTGACGGTCGCTATGATGAGGGCGCCGCCGAGGATCGTGCCCAGCAAGATGGAGAGGAGCGGGAGGCCGGCTGAAGTGGAGTTCCAGTGGCGCTCGCGTTCAAAGGACATTGGATAGGCTAGGAAGAAGATGTACATGAGCCCTGGAATCTCGTCAGTGAAAGTTTGACCGCAAGTGTTTTCAAGTGAATAGACATACCGAAAACCACAGAGATGTAAGTAGACATCAACAAGAGAATAGGCTCCAAAAACAGCATCTTTGCCGGACGTGAAAGACACTTCTCGACAATATCATTGAGACTGCTCTCCTGCTCTTCAGACTTCGCCCGTAGAGCCCAGTTACGTGTCATATGACGCATCCGCTTTGCTCGTCTCTCTAGAAGAATGGGGGAATACGTCTCAGTTAAAGCTGGGTACGTGACAACAGCAACTGACAGCGTGAAGATAGCCGTAACGTTGAAGATCCAGCGCCAGCCCAGCAGGGGACTCTTGACGATAATGGAGCCGATCATGGGGCCGAGGACGGGCCCGATCATGAGGAAGGTGCCCGTACAGGGCATGGCGAAGCCCCGCTGCTTTGGGGTCCAAATGTCGGCGAGCGTGCCGCTGAGAATGGCGGACGGCGCGGCGCCAAAGATGCCCTGCAGGAAGCGGAAGACGAAGATTGTGCATAGGCTTTGGGCGCTGGCTGCCGGGAGCTGGAGCAGGGCGAATGTTACGTAGCCGACCATCAGGGGGCGCTTTCTCCCATAACGTTCTGAAAGAGGCCTGACAGGTAGGTGTAAGTCGTTAGCTCATGTACGTTCTCAGACCGTTGCAAAGGCCCGCAGGGGAAAAGGACATCATACCCAAAGACGATGGGACCAACGGCAAACCCAAGCATGAAGAGCGAAGTACCACCAAAGACCATATTCTGCACCGTGGTGTTATACTCCGCGGCCGTCACGCCGGCAGCGGCGCTGAACACGGACGACGAGAAGGTCGTCGATAGAACGTACAGAGCCAGTACTAGCGTGATAAGCCATTTCCGGGGCGTGGGCAGGTTCTGCGGGCAGCCCTTGTCGTCTGGGCCGAGCCAGTCGACGATGAAGTCACCGCCCTGGATCTTGGCGATGACTTGCTCGTCAAGGGACAGTGGCTCATCTGCGTATGTACCTGCTGGGCTTGCGTCTGCTGGAGGCGCCATAGTGGATGTGCACCTTGCGTCGGATTGAATGGAACAAAGATTAAATGTACTAACAGAAGCGAAGAGTAAAGAGATTGACTTCGAAGAGAGAATGGTGAACGAAAATAGGGTCGGTTAGATTCCTACTCAAGGTCACGACTAGCGAACTGTGGCCCAAGTCATTCCAGCTGTTCTTGAATGGAGGGCTTGGGGGATATGATAGTGATCTCAACCTAGAGAGATAGAGGGCCTAATGCTGCTCTACCTAGTTGCAGGGGCCCTCCGCGGGGGATACGGCAACCGTCGGTCGGATTGTAGATGAACAGCCCGGCCGCTGGAAACCCGTCCGCCGTCTTACACCTCGCACAATAGTTGCCGTTGAAGCGGTAACTTGCAATTAACAGGGGTGGGCTTTAATCCCGGTATGTTCCAAAGATTCACCGCCCGAGTCTTTGCATAGATATCCTGGTCTTTCCTGTACTTCAAATGAGGATGCTTACCGGTTGATCTCAGGAATGCGGTGCCTAAGAAGGCGGACTAGTTCTACCGTATCACTAGAACGGGACCTATGATTAGACCATAGCACCGTTCCCACGTTTTGCACAAACGAAAAGAAAGCCATTTGAAAGCGAGTAGGAAACACCGGTCAACAGTACGAAGCAGTATAGGTATGGATATGCTGAGTTCCCCGAGAGTGTTGGCGGTGTTGGGTTCGGCAAACCATCCCCGAAACCTAGTCACTGTCGGGCCATACATCGACAAAGCGTAACGGTAACGTCAGGGATTCCATCACTTTCCGGCCCTGCCAAAAGGGTTTAGGCCTATGATGACGCTAAACCCCCCCTGAATATGTACCTTTTTACGGGCTGTAAAACAGTGAGTGAATTTAGCGGCTACAACCACCGAAGACTTGGAGATCAATTAGCAGCAAAGGGCGTTTACTGAAGCAACTATGGCTATGTTGTTGTATTTTAGGTGCGGTAGTGAGGTAATAACACTGGAAGATCCACAACAAGAACGGAATCTAGTGACCCGAGGAAGGCGAATGATCATCGAACGTCATCCAAAGCAAAATCGTTAAGAGTTAAGAAATCCGTCTACTTCAAATTGCAATTCGTTGACCTAGAAGCTCCCTTCATGACCTTTCTCATTGGTGATGCCTCGTAAATGTTTCTCCCAGCTCGTTGTTGACCAAGCCAACGACATAGTCTGTCTCTTGCTCCTTCGGTTCCTAACCGTGAGGAATGCAAGGACCGCCAGAGAGAAGGCACTTGTGGTAACAATAAAAGTCTTTGCCATGACCTTCCATGAAGTCGAACGCAACCCCGTGTAGGTCCGAATCTTACCGAATAACGATTGGCAAGTGGAATCTGTAGAAATGAGTTAGATCCCAAAGCTCGAACAGCTTGACTTGTGCAATTTTGGAAATGATAGACTTACCTCTGTGTCCCAAAGGGACCAGTATCCCGTCCAGGATGTGAGCGACGCCACCGAAAATGAGTACATCTTGTTTGAGTATCTTTGCTTCGTTGACGAAGACATTGCCTCTAGAATCATGTCTGACAGTAATTTTCAACCCACCCAAGGTCATGTACTCATTTCCCTCAGCGGAGAAGGCGCTGTGATAGAGAACCCGGTTGGGAACAACATGATTTTCGACTACTGTTGCCAGCTGTTCCGGAGTAAGAGACTCTAGCGCAGAGCTCCACTGTCTTGCTGCGTTGTCATCTGGCAAAAAGACAGTCACGTCCTTCATAGCCTCTAGAACTTCCCTGGTTCTTGACCTCTCAATGATATCCCAGAACTTGTGGAAGTTGTCCAGGTTGGTGGTCTCCGAGATATTATGCGGCAAAACGAGGTTACTGTCTATGGTATGTATAACGCCGTTGTCGTGGGCAATGTCAGACTCGTTGATGTGTATGACCTTTTGGATGCCAGATTCGGCGCACAATGATTCGTCGATGATGGAGAGCTTCACCACTGGACCATCTGTGACGTTTGTCAAAACCGGTGGGCGCAAGACTGAGTGGGCGAGTTGGACGTCTGCCTTCAGTAAAGGGTCTGACGATGTGAAGACTCCCTCGAGAAAGTGGTACTCAAGAATGGCTCGGGCAAGCGTTGGGTCGATGGTGCTCATATTCAGTCCCCAGTTCGCGAGACCCACGAGGGCATCATCCGTCATTGCCAGAAACGTCGACCTTTCCGCCGTTTCGAACCTTTCCAATAGACTCAGGTCTTTCAGGAGACTGTGAAGCATCGAGAGTGATCCATGGTCGACAAGAGCCTGGCTCATTGTTTTGGCTGATACACTGCCCAGCAGCACTGCTGCAGGGACCATGAATCGCAGACGCATTTCTTGGGGTAGGCCAGGGGAAGAAGAACGAAAAATGTAGATATGATACAAAAAAGACACAAGCCTCCTGCTGCTAACAACGAGCGTATGTTTGTTGGAGGGTTGTCTGAAATGATGTGATGGTCGTGGGGAGGTTCGGGGTTATGTCACTCGACTCAGCACCGACCGGTCTTTATTTCCCGTTGGGTCCCTTTCGTAGCATGTGTTCGGCAAGTTTCAGCGTATCCAACGCATGTGCTTCCCCTGTGGGATGCCGTTGGCCAAGCTTCACTCTCTCATCCCTTTGACTTTGACTTACACCAGCTTCCTCAGCTTCATCCTCTATCATTCTACGTGATCGTCTACACTATACACTCGTCTTATGTTCCAATAAGTCAACCGATTCTCTGGAGCATCACAATGCACCCCGTTCACATCCTGTCCTACATTCTACCCTGGCCATTATCCAGCTGGTCATCGGCAACGTCGCTGGACGCTGGCACATCCAACATCCAGCAGTCTATACAACGCACTGTGCGCTTCGAGCTCCATCTTACAGCAGGCCAAGTAGACGCTCTTGGTGCTGGTCCACGAGATGCCATTCTCGTGAACAACAGTTTCACCGGCCCTACTCTACACATCAAGCAAGGTGATGAGGTTGAGATCATAGTCCGCAACTATCTCCAGGAAGACACAACTATCCACTTTCACGGCATCGAACAACGCAAGACGCCCTGGAGCGATGGCGTGCCGGGACTCACTCAAGGCCAAATCCATCCCGGTGCCTCGTACCGCTACCAGTGGACCGCAGAGCAGCCAGGGGCGTTCTTCTACCATGCTCACTCAAAGGGCCAACTCATGGATGGTCTCTACGGTGCAGTCATTATCGACGCACTAGCAGAAGCTGACAGGCCTTTTCACCTTATCCACGGGGACCTGAAGGCACGACAGGCGATGCGGAGAGCTGAACAGAACATGCAGCCGCTGCTCCTCGCTGACTGGAGTCAGTACAAGTTCGACGATTTTTACCACATCGAGGAGATTGCCAACTTCGATCTCGCCTGCACAGATGCCATTATTGTCAATGGGATCGGATCGCAGTATTGTCTGGATCCGGAATCTTTGGACAGCATGACGAACCCCATCATTCTCAAGATGCTACAGGGTCTTGGCGAGGACCATATGACGGCAAAAGGTTGTGTACCTCCGATCCAAGCCCTCCAAGGTGACTACGATGTGCACCTGGGCAAGCTGCCCGCCGAGTCAATCCGAAAATGCGTAGGTGGCAGGAATCCCAAGGGAAACTTCACCGCCAATGTCGACAGTAAGGAAGGCTGGGCGGCCCTCACGTTTATGAACGTTGGCGGGTTATATCCTCTGCAGGTTTCTATCGACAACCACGATTTAAATGTCTATGCTGTCGATGGACAGTACATCAAGCCTATTGTCACTGACCGTGTTTACGTTGGCAATGGCAATCGAATCTCGGTCCTGATCAAACTAGACCAGGAACCAGCTCGATACATGATCCGCATGTCCAATGACCTTCTCAACCAGATCCTTGGAGGCTTTGCCGAATTAGCATACGATGGGGCAACAAATCAACCAAGAAATCTCCAGCCGAAAATGAACTACGCTGGACAGCCTCTCATTAACGATATTCGCTCATTCAAGCCCGAAGAGGGTCGCCCATTTCCGTCACAACGGCCGGCTCGCAGCGCGGATCGCACATTCAAACTGTGCCTGAGGAAACCAGGCCGCCCTTACGGAGCATACGAATGGAGTCTGTCGGGCCACGAAGTCTACAACATCACAGCCGAGAAACAAGATCCTCCTTTTCTCTTTAGACAGCCCAGCGAGGTTCCAAAGAGCGAGCTCATCCTCCGAACCCAGGTCGGGGAGTGGATCGATATCATCCTAGAGACTGAAGGTCCCTTTGCGCAGAGCCATCCCGTCCACAAGCACGGCAACAAGCTCTACTTCCTCGGCTCCGGGGTCGGGAAGTTTCCCTGGGCTACGGTCGAGGAAGCGGAGCGGGCTCTGCCGGCCGGGGCCCTCAATTTCGAGGACCCGTCGTATCAGGACACCTTCACGACGCCTGATATCGCGGGCGACGCGCCTGCTGTGTGGACTGTGGTGAGGTACAAGGTGGAAAGTCCCGGTGCTTGGCTTTTGCACTGTCATGTGCAGACTCATCACGCTGGCGGTATGGGTGTAGTCATGCTGGACGGTATTGATGAGTTTCCTCAAGTGCCGACCAACTATCTGGAGTGGAATGGCTTCCAGCCGCCTTCTTTGGAATTGAAGTAGCATCTATCAAAGATTTCGCACGCTGTTGTGTGTTTCTTCTTTCTTTCTTTCCTTGGTCGTTTGAGTATGCAGCTTTCTAGATTGTTATTACTCCATACATGTCTTCTTCATGCGAACGAGGACAAAGTATCAGTTAGTGCGATATCAACAGCAGGCTATCAGGTAATTGAGCTAGGTACTTTTACAGTTCCCCCAATTCGCTTTGAAAGGCTCGAATTTTCGATTTGGCGCCTAGAGCTACTTGTCGTAGCTGAACACGTGTTTTCCCATATGCATCGAAGTCCAATTATGTCTGAATGGCTTTGAACATCTTATCACAACGAAAAATGCAGTCTTAGGAGTTACTGACTCTGAATTGATCCTTCGATTCGTTGTCTTAGCGCTACATAACAAACATTTGCCAGCGGTCATTCTAGGCCGCATTCCGAGGTTTCGGGGCCGAGTTCCAGGGCAGCCCACCATCAATAGGCTCATTCCGGACTCTCGTCGCAATCAGCTCCTCAAACTCCTCCTTTGACATGACAGGTAACTCGAGGAACTTGTTACCCTTACCATCCCAAGCAGTATTGTACTTTCCGCCAAAGATGGTATTGTGGATCACAAGAAACGTAGCAAAAATCGGCGGCGTAGTCCCTTCTGCATCCGCCCTCCTGAACATAGCTAGCCCATCCTTGAGCTTCTCCTCGCCGTCAACGTGTTGAACAGGCCATGCCTTGCCAGAAAGTCTCTCGGCGATATCCAGCATCTCCTTTTGCGATGTAGTATAGTCCTGAATGAAGAATGCGCCGCTCTCCATATCCTGAGACCTGGCAAAGATGCCCGAGACAGCCTTTGCGAGCGTCGGTCTCCGCGTCACGCTGACACGATGCGTTACGTCGCTGACCTGCAGAGCGGTCTGCTCTTGGTAATTGTACATGTAGTTCCCATTCAGCACACAGCCTAGAAGAGGGCCCGTGGCGATAATGGTCCACTTCATTCCGCTCTCGTCCGCCCTCTTCTTCAGGTACGCCTGGATCGCCACGGCGTCCTTGTAATAAGGATACTCGGCGACGGCAGGGTTTGTCGATAGAGAAGTAAAGTCGCTGGGGATGAAGTGCTTCACCGAGCCAGCTTCAACGGCGGCGTCAATCAATTTGTACTGGTGCGGCCATCCTGCGGGGTTGATGGCGGAGATGACTGCGTCCTGGCCGCGGAGGGCCTCTGTGAGACTTTTTGTGGAGGCATAGTCGACGACGCGGACGTTTGGCGCGTTTTCCGGGTTAGATCGTGATAGAATAGTAACATCATATTCGGATTTGACCAGTTCATCGTAAATCTTTTCGCCTACGTAACCTTTCTGTGGTTTTTGTCAGTTGGTTTTCGCTGGGATACAGGTGAAAGACAAGATACTTACGCCGGCTAGTGCGACCTTGCGGATGGGCGTATCAGTAGTACGGCCGGGCATTGTTGTGATATTCAAGATCTATTCACACTTCTCCCAGTCTATGTTTTTTTCTGTTTTTTTCGTGATCTTCAGCTCCAGGAGTTATCAATGTCATGAATGCCGTCTCCTTGTACTTTATGAGCGACAGCGGTGATGCAACAGAGGAGCTTGGGCCCGGCCGGGGAACGGGGACACGGCCGGGAACAGGAGCGTCAGTCACCGTATGTCCATTTCCCGTTGTCCCGAAAAGGCAACTTTAGAATAGGCGGGAAACAAACTAAGCTCGGCGAGTCGTTGAGAGGGATAAAGCCGAGTCATTAATTGCCCGATCTGTGACTGCTATGAAATTCGCAGCTCCCCTCGCGATCAATACGCCTTATGATTCTCCTTGCCATCGTCAATTGCAGCATTTGACAGTATAGCCAGATCATTTTCGTGAGTTAGCAAGCATGTTTGGTGCAGGTCTCCAACAGATTCTATTCGGCCTGCCAGGCCTGTCGTCTTTCTATGGTGACTCTGTGCAATCCCCTCTGAGTGGTAGCATTGTCAACCCGGGAAGTAATGTTCACGGAGCCGTAGCTTCATCTTCGACTTGTGTAAGTGGCCTTTCTCTTATTTTCCCCGATGCAAGGTATAATACTGATTTGGTTGTCCCAACAGTGCGAGGCTCTTGCTAAATCCATGGGCAACATCGTTGCCTTCCCCAATGGCGCAGCTTACAAGTCTTCCATCGGCTCATACTTCAGTCTCAAAGAAGCCGACCTGAAGCCGGCATGCGTAGTCATGCCCGAGTCAGCCCACGACGTATCACTCGCGGTCCGCACACTCACAGCCGGGGCTGAAGTCTTTGACGGCAAATGCCAGTTTGCTATTCGTGGTGGCGGCCACACTCCCTTCAAGGGCGCCGCCAACATGGAAAACGGCATCGTCATTGACCTCAAGAAAATCCCCGCCGCCGGTATCTCCGCGGACCACAAAACAATCACCGTGAGCCCCAGCCAAACCTGGGACCATGTCACGGAGCAGCTCGACCCCTTTGACCTGAGCACCCTCGGGGCCCGCGTCGCGGGTGTAGGCGTGGGCGGCGCCGTCCTCAACTGCGGAACCTCCTTCTTCTCCCCCCGCTACGGCTTCATCTGCGACGTGGTTGAGGAGTTTGAAGTAGTCCTCGCTAATGGCGACATTGTTCACGCCAGCGCGAACCAGCACCCCGATCTATGGAAGGCCCTCCGCGGCGGCGGTAACAACTTTGGCGTCGTTACTGCCATCACCATGAAGACCTTTCCGCAAGGCAAGTTCTGGGGCGGCCAGACTTTCCATGATATCTCCACGCGCAAAGAACACTTCAAGGCCCACGAGATCCTCGCCTCCATGCACCCCTACGACCCTTACGTGCACTACATCAACAACCTAGTCCTCAGCAACGCCACGCGAAGCTGGTTCATCGGCAACAGCCTCCAGTACACAAAGAGCGACCCGCCCATCATCGAGCCAGAAGTCTTTAAGCCCCTCCTTGCCATTGAACAGAAGGCTCTTTTTCCTGGTGGTCCCTCCAACACCATCCGTGTCGACAACGTTACCTCCATCTCGCGCGAGTATGCTGCGCTGGCAACCTACCCGAAGCGCTGGATATTTGCAACCGTCAGCTTCGCGCCCTCGGCGGACATGATGGAAGAGTTCTTCCAGCTCGCCGACGCGGCTTTCACCCCCCTTCTCGACCTCGACGGTTTCGCGGTCGCCATGGCATACCAGCCCGTTCCCAGCGTCATGTCGGAACGCAACGGCGCCATCGACTCTCTGGGCCCGGTGCAGACCCAGGGGAATCTCGTCTACATCCACTTGGGCGTCTCTGTCGATGAGAACGAGAAAGACAGTGATGAAGTTGTGGAGAAGACGGTACAGAAGCTGGTGGGCGATGCTGAGACCAAGGCGAAGAAAATGGGGCTACACAGGAGCTATCTCCAGGCAACATACGCCGAGAGCTGGCAAAATCCCATTGAGCGACGGAGTAAGAGTACTCTGCAAGAGCTTCTTGCAACGAGCGAGAAGTATGATCCGCGTCAGGTCTTCCAGAAGCAAGTCCCTGGTGGGTTCAAGCTGCCGGTGCCGAGCACCGGACAAGTCAGGTCTGATCTCAAGTAATGACGGCGACTAAGGACTGCACATCTCTAATTAGACTTGGAGAAAGTGTAGAGTTTCTCAATTACATTTCTTTCCTTTCATCTTATTACATGTCCTGAGGATGCGATGGGCATCGAGGTTGGAAGAAGTTGTGCATGCATATCTAGCTACTACCTGAACTGAGTAAAGTCGAGCGAACTCCCACTTTCGCTATTATGGCTCAAATAGTGACTGAGTCGGTGTGATTAGAATGGGGTTGAGTGGTGTGCTAATAATCAACGATTTATAGTTCAATTCATACTTCTAGCCACATTCCCACTAACCTGTATCGTATTGATCGTACTCGGATTGGTCCTACTCCCGCCACCTCAGAAAGGCTTGAAGGTTCATTATGATCTATGGACACAATCACAATTCGGCATCGCGAAAGCCCGAGGTGAGTCCGAATTCGGATTGAAGACCCGAAAGTAAGCATTGCCATCTGTGCTGTCGCGTTCTGAAACTCTGTGCATTCGAGTATTCCCAGGTCTTAATTGGGATAGAGTTGCTGTCACTTAGCGTCGTGAACTAGCCTCCCCACGGTGATGTTTGAGAGTAGCGAGTGTGCCATTCTTACTTTCATAATTAAGACTGAGAAGTTAATGACAGTCGATAACGAATGCATCAATCTACGTTCGCATGATCGTCATGTTAAAAAAAAAGAACAGATCGCTGATCGATTAGAGTCGCAGGCCGACAGAGTTGATTTTACCTTGAGGTGTGTTGTTATCCTAGATAGGACGTCGAAAATCGATCGCGACACCGTTACAAACAGAGATTCAATACCAGAGACAATGGTGTGAACCTTTGGATTTCTAGATCGAAGGCTAATTTGAAAAGGAAGAACAAATTCCAGACTGTAGTTACAGAAAAGTCTGATGCTCTACAAAAGAAAGTCCAAGCCTGTGATGTGATCGATCATATATCAAATCGACGATTCTGCTAATTCAAAGTTGCCTCGCGAATGCCAGCCGCACGCCGCTCCTGATCAAAGATCCACCGTCCTGAACGCCGGAGGAAACACTATAGTAAAGAACGAGAGTCTATTCGAGGAAAAGTTAGAGGCCCCGTCTGATAGACTCAACCAATCTGTCTGCACCGCTACCACGCATCATGCTGAAGTGATGCTCCCCCTCAATGACCGTAGTCGCAATCGAAGCACCGGGGAATAGCAAAGCCCACTCCCCAGGCCCAAAGTTCTTCCTCTTCTCAGTGAGGAACTTCATCCCCTCGCAGTCTTCGCCTTCCATCATGGCAGGAGGCAAAGTCGGGTAGCGCACCCCATCGAAAGCGCACTCGCCAGCCCAAATGATATTGACATGCAACTTCCATGCGGCTTCAGGTGACATGGCAGGCGCGTGATAGTCGTGTAGGAGCTCAGTTGAGGCGCGGAAGTGCGGCATAAGCCATTCGGGCGGCTCCGACTGCTCCGCGCCGCGACGCATCTCGTTGCGGAAGATGCCAACCTTGTTGCAGTGGTCGTAGAACCTGTCGGGCAGGTGGTCTAGGCCATTGTTGGGAGGCGGAGAGTCGATGAGGGTAAGGGAAGTGACTTCCTCGCCGGCGGCGATGAGTTCTTGAGTCACCGCGTAGGCGAGGATGCCGCCGGCTGACCAGCCGCCTAGGCGGTAGGGACCGCGTGCTTGCTTCTGACGGAGGCCGGCAATGTAAGATTGTAGGACTTCGCGGAGAGTGTGATCGTACATGCGGCTGGGAGTCCTAGAAGGAAAACTTGTTAGTATTGAATCAAAGTAATAGGAAAGAGTGCATTGCTGCTTACTTTGCAAAAGGAGAATTGAAGCCAACGAGGGCTGTAGTCGGCGAGATAGTAGGAAGACTCAAGTATGAAGTGGCAACTCCACAACCATCCGGAAAGAGAAAGAGAGTCTCTTTGGCTTTCGTCCTAGAGCCCTGAAGGTACATCGACCATGCCGGTGGAATTGTAGGAACAACGGGAGTCGACGGAACAGCTTTGCCCTTAAAGTCTCCGGCGCTCATGTCGATGACCTCGAAGTACGAACCGGGCGTCTCAAACCCATTGATTGGCGTCATGGCAGCCGAGAAAGGCGATGCCAAGTTGTAAAGATCTGGGGAGCCGACGGATGACGCGGTGTCAGATTCAACGCTCGTGATGTCGCTCTCTTGTCCAGAAGATTCAGTCGAAGGTACTGCGGTACCAGAAACACGCATCCGGATGTCGCCCACAGTCAGACACTCCTCAAACAGTGCGCGCTCAGGCAGGTCGACATCAAGCTCATCGAGCAGTCTGCCACATATGACAAGCGAGAGTAGTGAGTCGATACCAATGTCAGCGAGGGCGACATCATCGGCAAGCTCCTTCTCGTCGAGACCACTCTCTTCAGCCAAGACTTTGAGTGCCACGGGCCAAGAGTCTTCAGCGGCTGGCTGCTGAGCAGGAGCAGCTTGAGCCTCAGTCAGAGAGATGTCTCCGAAAGTTGCCTTCATGTCTGAAGTAACAATCGCCTGGGGCTGTTGTGGTTGTGGCTGAGCCTTTGCCGACGAGGAGCCACCGGAGACCTTTTTCATGGCCGAGTTGATAATGTAGTCCATGAGGCGCTTCGGGACGCCTTGCAGAGCGACACCGCCAAGGATGCCAACGAGGTTCTGTTCCTGATCGAAGATGATCACGTCTCCGGACCACAGCTTGTCCTTGCCCTCAGTCATCTTGACGTACGAGTGATAAGTCATGTTAGCATCAAGTTTGGGTGTAAATAGATTCATCGACTCCCATCCGTGGTTGACGAAGAGCTCCTTGTCAAGATCGACACACTCATTGGCGTTCATGACAAAGCCGGCCAGTTGAGAGATGGAGTCCAGGAAGGCGGGATTGGAGAACCACTTCCCGTTGTCAGGGATGCCCTTAAAAGACACGGTGCCAGCAGCTTCGTATGTATTGTTGCTGAGAGTGATGGCAGACAGCCCGCGGTACTTGGGATCGAAATCGGCAAGCTGGCCAACCATCTTGTAAATCATTGACTTGCTGAATCGGAAAGTGCTGTCGTCTTCTCCGACCTGCGCCTGAATGGCCTTCATGCGAACCTTTGCATCCGAGACAGCCTGGGCGAACTGAGACTTGGTCTCGTCGATTTCAGCGAAGCGGATCGAACAGTTGGCATGCTGCTCTATGACCTTGTCATTGCTGTCGATGGTGGAGAAAGTGCAAAACAGGGTCTTCTTGGCGGCATCAAATTTGGCCTGAGTGCGGAGGACTTGCTTGAGACCGACGTCGTTGGCGACGAGAGCGCTTTGGATATGCATCTCTGCTACCTCTGTTCCAACTGCGTCAACTTCCATGCCGGTGATTTGCTTAACGTACTTGCCAATCATCTGGACAATGTCGGCGTAGACGGATGGGGTGCAAAGAGGGACGCCGTACACTTTATGGCCTTGAGCCATAGAGTGCACATCGTCCGCGTTGAGGTCGAGATCCACCACTACCTCGCCGTCAGAGCTTGGCTGAAGAGTGTTCTTGACCACCTTATAAATCGAAGAGAAGGCCAAGTTAACGGGCCCCATGCTGACGGCAGCATCGCCCTTGCGGAGACTCCAGTCGTTGGTGTACTGCATCCAGTACTCCTTGAGAGTCCATCCATAAGAGGGCAACTGGAGAACCTGCTGGCACTCGGGGAAGTCGGCATGGTATCTAGACCATTCAATGTTGGCACCAGCCGCGTACATTCCAGAGAAGGCATCGATCATCAACTGCCAGGTATCGATAGTCTTGTGTGCAGATGCGAATGTGTGCATCGTCGACCCAACAACTTCCTTGACCATAGGAGCAACTACAGGCGCGGGACCAATCTCAATAGCGATAGTGCGCTCATCCAGAATGCCCTCTGCCATGGCGACAGATGCGGCCTGCATGATGTTGACCGGCTTTCTGCAATGCTCGACAAAGTAGCCCTCACTGAAATCAGTGGCCTCACGAAGCACCTTGCTCAGAGTGGGCGAGATGACAGGGATCAAAGGTCGACGAATGTGAATGCCCTTTGCAATCTTGCGGAACTGAGCAAGGATGGGGTCGACCTGAGAGGTGTGGAAAGCGTGTGCAGTATCGAGGACGTGGCAGCGCATGCCCTTAGACTCGAGGGTGGTCCGGGCCTCCTTGACGTGCGCAATGGTTCCGCCGAGGACGATGTTGTGCTTCCTGTTGCGGCACGAAACCTCGAGATCGCGACCAACAACACCAGGAATGGCAGCCAGAACTGTCGCTTCTTCAGCCATAACGACGAGCATGGCGTGCGTTCCTTGGGCCAGGTGCTCCTCCATCAGCTGAGATCGCTTGCCAACAAGATAGAGAACGTCGGCCTGAGAGAGAGCCCCGGCGGCGTACAGAGCGGCGTACTCTCCAAGACTGTGACCGACGACGGCCTTGGGGGTGATGCCAAAGGACTCCCAAAGCTTGCAGAGAGCCATCTGGAAAGAGACATGTGCCAACTGCAGAGCAGTAAGCGAAGCGCGGCTGAAGTAATCCCGCTCCTCAAAGAGAGGAAGAATCGGAGGCAGGCCCATCTGGACGCACAACTGGTCGTAACGCTGCAAATTGTTTCTGAAGGAAGCAAACCGGGCATACAAGTCCGCGCCCATGCCGGCGTGTGGGGAGCCTTGGCCTGTGAAGGTAAACACAAACCCGGGGGCCTTGGCTGGGGCAGGTAGAATCTTCTCTCCGCCACTGCGGGCATTGAGTTCTTTCTGAAGCGATGACTTCAGTTGAGGAATGCTAGTAGCAGTCACAGCGACTCTGTACCGATGATGCATGCGGCGAGCGGTGGTGGTGTAAGAGAGCTTTGCGAGGAGATTGGGGTCTTCGCGCGGTGCCGCACCGTCAAGCCATTGGATGAGATTACCGATATTAGAAACCAATGATTCGCCAGTCTTGGCAGAGAGCGTCACGACGTGATGGCGCCTCGGGTCAGGGCCAGTGTAAGTGTCAAAGACGGGAGCGTCTTCCAGGACGATAGCGGTATTGCCGCCGGCGGCAGAGAAGTTGTTCAGCAAGACTCTTCGGCTGTCATTCTCGGGTCGAACCCAGGGAGTCGCGACAGTAGCAATGCGTGTGTTGCGGGTTTGAAGGTCAGGCAGCTTGTGGTTGATCTTCGTCTTGATGCCAATGTGGGGAGGAATAGTCGAATGCTTCATCATCATGAGGACCTTGGCAAGACTAGTGACGCCAGCAGCGGCCTCTCCATGGCCGACATTGGACTTGACAGCACCAATGTGAAGAGGACTGGTGGCTGGCCGAACCGAGGTACCGCGCGCTGTCAACGGAGACAGGGTCGTAACGACAGAAGTAGTCTCTCCTGCATCGCCAGCCTGCGTGCCGGTGCCGTGCATTTCTACGTAGCTAATGTCGTTGGAGCTGACCTTGGTCTCGGCAAGAATATGCTCAAAGAGGTCCCTCTGAGCAGCAGCATGGGGTCTGGTAATGGACTCTGCTTCGGCATTGTGATTCGTGGCGACACCCAAAATACAAGCCTCAATAGGATCCTTGTCCTTCTGGGCATCATCTAGTCGCTTGAGAATGATAGTAACGACTGCTTCGCCGCGGCAGTATCCATCAGCATCATCGTCAAAGGTCTTGCAGTTGCCAGTGCGGGAGAGGAAGTGGCCTCTATCCAGCCCAGCCGTCATATCTGGGTTGGTGAGAACGTTGGTGCCCCCGACAATGGCGGTGTCAACCTCGCCGCGCCACAGAGCATTGCATGCCAGGTGCAAGGCAGCCAAGCTAGAGCTGCAAGCAGTGTCGATGGTGTAGCTAGGTCCGCTGAATTTGAAGTGATAGTTGATGCGGCCAGGGATGAAAGCACGGTTACCGCCAGGGATGAAGTAGGTGTCAATGTTTTGCGCACTGTTTGTCTCCATCCAGTCATTGCTGGTGGCGCCAAACCATACACCGACGCGGTGCTTCTGGGTAGAAGGAGTACGGTTAGGTACAATCCCGGCCTTCTCGAGAGCCTCGGCGGCAGTGAGGAGGGCCAGACGCTGGGCGGGATCGACCTGAGCGGCCTCACGGGGGGACATGTTGAAAAAGGCGGCATCGAACTGCGGTGCTTGATGCAGCCAGCAGCCAAAGCCCGTGCCGGAGACGTTCTTTACAGATGTGTCGCCGACGTGCGCAGACGCGTTCCATCGGGAAGCAGGGACCATCTCGTGAGTATCGACGCCCTTGTGGAGGATATCCCAGAAGGCGTCCATAGTGTCAGCATTGCCAGGGAATCTTCCAGAAGCCGCAAGGATGGCGATGGGCGACTTGGAAGCGCCGCCATTGGCACCGAGTGCACCATTGCCGGCGAGCGAGGCAAGCTCTTCTGTGGCCAAAGGCGACTTCTCTTGTACACAGTAGGAGTCTGACGGCAGTAGTCGACGAACAGGGGAGACTAGACGATCCGTGCTGTGGAAGGCAAAAGGCTGAATAATCACATCCGTGATGCTGTCCGTCGCCGACTTCGTTGAACGCCTAACATGCTCAGCGATGCGGACTGGCAATTGCTCTAGCGCCATCTCTCGGACGAGACAGTCGCGGGCAGCCTGTTCCAGCGCATCGCGAATGCTTGCGGTGGGGAGGAGCACCTGGCCTTCCGTGCTAGTGGAGATGACAGGAATGCGAGCCACAGGTGAGCCAGTGTGAGGGACACCAGCAAGAACTTGCTCGATGTCATGCTCACTGTAGAATAGTGCAGAGTGATACGGTGCAGTTATGCGCAGCGAGGCTGACGTAGGTGCAACGGACTTGCCGATGGCTGAAGATAAAAAGTTGGAGAGAACGCCAGGAGGTCCAGAGACTGTTGCTTGATTAGGCCCGATGACTGCTGAGATGTAAGGGGTAGTCGTCACGGGCAAGCCAGCCTCCGCGGCGTATTGCAGCAGGGCGCCGGCGAGGATCTTTGGGCTGGATCCAGTTACAGCGCGGGACCACGAATCGAACGTGCTGGTAGAATCGGATATCTCATGCTCGTTGGTGATTCTATCAGCGACGTCCCATGCGAGCGCACCCAGGCGAACGGCAACGGCAACGGCGTGAAGGGCCGGTGAGAGAAGGCTTGGGGCGCTATGAGCACAGCTCACGGCCGCAGCAGCCAAGGCACCGGTGCAGATTCCCGCCAGAAGACTGTTCTCAGGTGTGGGATAGACTTGACACCCGCTGCTGTGTTGACGGATGAAGAGGCCAAGATGTGTAATGCATGTCAAGGCTTGGACAAGGCATGGGTTGAGGGTACCAGAACGGTACGGGGACAGGAGATCTGCCAAGGTGGCGAAGCGAGGGCATCTTGCCTGCTGCTCTGGTGATAGGCGGGCAACTTCGTGTTTCAGCACTCCACAGCTTCGCTCGAGGAAGTCGATCACGAGTGGATCGTGGTGTGATTGTACCAGACTGCGCAGTGTGTCTGCGATGTCATGTGTTTGGTCGCCAAAGACGTAGGCGAGTACTTGGTCTTGACCCGACATGTTGAAGGAGTCTGAGTTGGAAACAGAACAAGGCTGTGTGATAGTTGCCAAGCTAGAAGAAAGAGTTGGTGATAATAGGAATGGTTCAGATGAATCGATAACTCAGATCGAGAGTTCAATGAAGATCGTTGGTCAGAGAATGATAGGCCGAGTACAGTTGAGTGTAGAAGAGGCTGTGCAGTTGAGTGTGCTTCCAAGAACGATATACGAGGTTGCCAAGCTGGTCAAGTTATATCCCAATCGTCATGATGCCTCGTCATAATCGTTGCAGAATGTCCCGATCGGTAATCATATAGGCCGGGAAAGGAAAGCTCGTATTCCTCCTTCCTCTGTCTCTCATAGCTAGCCACAGCGTTGCCAGACTTGGCCTATCACCGTTCAGGCGAGATTAGCAGCGCGGCTTGCGAACCGGCAGCTTGGTAAGGCACGGAGACATTGTTACATCTCGGGGACGGGTAAATTTGCTACCTAGCAGCTATGGGATATCTCGATTAGGACGGTAAGTTGCCGTTCGATCAAAATCTGAGACATGATTGTCTGGCGAAGGAGAATGGTTAAACACAGTGGACCTAGGGTCCGCTCGGGAATGTGTAAGTGCTGCCTACCTTGTTCAACACAGGTAGTAAACACTTCCTATCATATGATCCGTCACTAATCTCGATGTCTGCGATATCACCTTATCCCACCCGAATCGAGAAGCACGAGCAATAGCACGGCGTCATACTACAACATCTGTAACAAATAGAGCACGAGCCTCGCTAACGTGGATCGAAATCGACTAGTGAATCTTCTGGATAGTTGTTCAGTCGAAAGAAGCGCCAAACTCAACTTTCTGTACACGTGTGGATTACATCACCCAACTCAATCTTTACAATGTTCAGACCATGCAGGAAGCAAGTAATCTGTCAAAAGAAAGGTAAGCTAAACTGACTCGGCGCCCTCCACGCAGCACGCAGAACATTCTCCGATGTCATACCGGTATAGGCTCCTCCCTGGCTATAGACCGGCTTCCCTCTACGGGAGGTTCTCAGACACCGATAGTTAGGTTCAGGATATTCTATTACCTAGAAAATCTGCTTTAATCTCTGGAAGCGTTCTTCTACACAACTGATTTACACGAACATCATAGTCTTCAAGCTCGTCGGCAACGAGCGAGCAATGGAATGGGTTTACGATTCGGCGGAACTTAGCCCGATCAAAGCTTCTTCATGTAAATTTAGTTTGAAGTGTTCTCCGATAGTTCAGAACATCTTTTCACTCAATATCTCTTGAGTTTGTGTTCACCGGGAAATCGAAATTGGGCATCCGCGAGTTTCACTGTCTAAACGACATCGGGAACCTACACCGTCGGGTTCCACTTTTCCGGGTCATTGGCTCTACTTGATTGGCGAACTTCCGTTTACCGTCTCTCTAGCGGTAAGTAGACCCCGAGCCACCCATCAACTCGGACCCGCCGCAGCAACCAGATTAATTAGCGAACCGCGGATCGCCCTGTGCAGGTGTCTCGGGAAGCTTTGTCTTGACGCTCAGAGATTGAATCCAAACACCATACTATGTAGATCGTCAAATTGCCCGGGTTAAGAAGTAAAAGGCTGCTTTAAAACATAGATCGTCCAATTCCTCAGTCCAGTCGCAGGTGACCAGCGTGATGCAGTCGCGATTTTCTTTCAGCATACCCCATTGACCTTCTCAAGCTGCCAGAGTTGCTCAAACACTCGCCGCGATGGACTTTTATCAGAAACTGAGGTTGTCCTTGGACTCGATTGCATCTCACGGAACCGAACTTCTTCGACAATCAGAAAATGAGTCAATTGGGGCCAGTCCTTTCGAGGATAAGTCGAAGGCGCTTCATAATCCACGCAAGAAGCTGATGGAGTCGGCAATGAAGCTTCTCCAGCTATCGACCATGCCCGAAGAGTACCTTGATCACCTGGCCAATGGCGTAAGCTTCTACGGTATCCTTCGCAATTAACGTTCTTAGCTGACAATTCCTTTCCATAGTACCAAGAATTGACTTGCGTCCGATGGCTCGTGGATCTCGATGTTCTGCAACACCTCCCCCGAGACGGCTCGATTGCATACCCAGTATTGGCAGCTAAAGCAGGCGTTCCTGAGAAGCACCTCAAAGGTGTTTCTCGGATGGCTGTGCTCAACGGCTTCTTGGAGGAGCCCACATCCGGTCACGTTGCACACAGCCGATCGTCGGCCTTGCTTGTTCGTGACGAGAACTTCATGAGCTGGGCCCGCTGGATGATGAACTATTCCATGCCGGTGGCATACAAGTTTCCCGAAGCAACTCGCCGCTGGGGCGACACAGACGCCAAGAATCAAACAGCTTTCAACGTTGCCGAGAATACCACAGATCCGTTTTTCGACCACATTCGAAAGAATCCAGACCTCACATCTGTTTTCTCGAGCTATATGCGCAATGTGACAGCCTCCCGGCCTTGGAGTCTAGCGCATGCTGTAGAGTGTTTCGACTGGGCTTCTCTGCCAGAAGGCGCAAAGGTCGTCGATGTTGGCGGTTCTCACGGCCAGCTTGCTGTCCACGTTGCCTCAAAGTTCCCACATTTAAAGTATATTGTGCAAGATCTACCAGAAACGGTCGCGACTGCTCAACGGGCATTTGATGCAGACACTAGTATCGACCCAGCAGTCAAATCGCATATTCAGTTCATGTCATCGGACTTTTTCAAGCCTCAGACAGTTCTGGATGCCCACGTCTACTTCCTTCGCATGATCATCCACGACTGGCCTGACAGAGATGCCCTTATCATCCTGCAAAACCTGAGAACGGCACTCGAAGCAAACCCTAAAGCTCGCATCGTCATCATGGACACAATTCTGCCACCCCCGGGGTCGACGACTCTGCAGCATGAGCAGCAGCTTAGAGTTCGGGATCTCATGATGATGCAGGTTTTCAACGCCAGAGAGCGAGAGTTAGAAAACTGGAAAGCACTGCTCCATGACGTGGGAATGGAGATTGAGCATTCGCGTCAACCAGACGACAGCGTCATGGGGCTTTTGACCGTCCGACTTCAGTCTTCCGCACCCGGCAGCCCCAACGACTTCATCCAGATTAAGAAACCCATCATGCCAGCCACGGAAAAGCGGCCAGTACTCATCATGGGCGCCGGTATCAGCGGTCTGTGCTTAGCCCAGGCCTTGAAAAAGCACAAGATTCCCTTCCGGGTATTCGAAAGAGATCCCGCTGTTGATTCGCGGCCTCAGGGATACCGCCTGAAGCTTCGCAGAGACGCCGCCGTCGCACTGGCCGAGAGTTTGCCCGAGGAAGTCTATCAAACTTTTCAGACATCGTGCGCCACCCTCGCCATCGGGGAAACCGACTTTAATCCATTCACCGGTCTTGTGGTCAATAGTCGTTCGGGCGGAGGGCTGAGTGGTAAGCTTGGCCTGCACCCTAGCTACTGCGTCGACAGGGCTGCTTTCCGCACCGCACTGATGACAGGCATTGAGGACCGTATCCAGTTCAGTAAGGAGCTGGCATGTTACAAGACAGACCTGGATCATGGCATTGTTACTGTCTCTTTCAAAGACGGTGACTCGGTGGAAGGCCGCTTCCTGGTTGGTGCAGATGGCTTGCACTCGGTTGTCCGTCGTAATCTTGTTCCCAGCCACAAGATCCGAGACACCGGAGCCGCCTGTATCTACGGGAAAACTCCAATGACATCTGAGGTCCTCGAGAAATTCCCCGAAAAGGGCATGAGATGGATGACCATCGTATCTGACCAGACACCCATGCTGCAATCCTGCATCATTGGAGATGCGCCTGTTACTTTGCTCTTGGAGCCAATCCGTTTCAGCGAAGTAAGCCGGTCTCAGCACCAGCTTCCCGCCGACTATATTTACTGGGCTCTCATTGGACCTGAAGCCCGTTTCCGTCTAGATGGAGGAACTTCGACGTCCAAGGTCAGCAGCTCGACCTCCGCGCAGGCGGCGACTGAGGCAGCTCATCTGAGTTTGTCCATCACGCAAGAGTGGCATCCCTCCATTCGATCAGTGTTTGAGCAACAGGATACGAGACAAGCGACTCTGATTCGCGTCGTGTCTTCTGTGCCTAACGTTCCCTCATGGTCACCGTCTGCTATGGCGACCCTACTCGGGGATGCTATTCATCCAATGAGTCCCTGCGGTGGAGTAGGAGCGCAGACGGCAATTTGTGACGCTTCCTGTCTTGCGAAGACAATTGCCGCGGCCCAGGGGTCCCCTACTGCCGAAGACATTGGGGCATTTGAAGAGGGCATGAGGAAACGTGCTCACCGAAGTATCCTGCAGAGTGAGGTGGGCTCAAAGAAGATGTTTGGGCTTCGGTCATTGGAAGACTGTGAGGCATGGACAGGTTTCTAGGACCTAAGACCAATTACAGATTTAGACGAAGTAAATTAAATCATGATCAGGATTTTCTTCCTTGTTTTCTTTGTCTAGACCGATTTGTTGCACTTTCATCAATCATCATGACACTCCTCAATGAAGGACCAAGAGGGATTTGCCGGACAGTAATCCAGTTATCGGAACTCATGACCCGAGCAGTGCTGCACAGTCAGAAAGTATGTAGAGATGATCTCGGTAGATCGGCAAGCAGACACGGCATGCGTTGTTCATAGTCACGGTTCTTACCCCTTAACACAGCGCTGCCAGGGGTTTATGTTGCGACAATACGAGCGCTGTGAGTGGTCGGTTCGCTTGTACGGAAGAATTGGGACGCTGTGTGAATTGCCAATCGTTAGGCGCCCGTACAGCATTAACTTTTAGTACAGGCACTATTTACGTGCCGCTAATATCTGGGCTGTAAAGAGTTCTGCGTATCTTGAAAGTGGCCAAAAATGTCTTAAGCTGAGAAAGCTGAGAAGCTTCCCACCGGCACAGGGGCAACACTAGGGACGAATGCTTGGCATGTTCACCAGATGTTTGTAGAGACATCTGTAGACAGTGGCGACAATTACCAACCCAATACGAACTTTTCAACCGAGCTAACAATCACGGAGTGGACGTTATGATTATGAAAAAGGTGAACATCGTCGAATATCAGACATATTCAATTGAGGGAAGCCGGCAACTTCACTTCGTGGAAGAAAATCCCGAGACCCGACATAAACGCCGACTTGAGCATTCATATGCTTAGTTGCATAAACGCGATCGGGTACCTTGTCAGAACCCCGGGTTTAGGAATACCGTCCAGATACAAAGATTCGTCCGAACGTTGTGGACTGGGTCGGGGATCTTTGATTCCGGCGACTAAGACGCGTCCCACTTTCATAAACTCTATTCATTAAGCTTTGGTTAGCAAATGCGCCTTGAATCGCCTTGAATGGTTCCACTCATGACAGCAGGAACTGCCGGTGATCATTTACCCCATGTCCAAGCTTGTTCCAACCTCCCGTCCGGTATGTTCCCCCTAGGAAAACGGAATTCACCACCGGCGATTTCTGCCAGCCTTGGCACTTAGAACCTTCGCAGGGTGTTGCACCAAATCAGACTCTTGAATGATACCTGAAGATGCCCGGCTCACGGTGAAGCAACTCGGGAAGCCGGCGTTGCAAGAATAGCGATGCGGTGAGTTTCCATAGTGCGGGTTAGCATTCATTCCCAAACGGCTTTGATTAAAAGAACATCAACCGCCACGCCTTGGGTTGTGTCGCACCGTGCATTTTCACCCCAAATTAGCCTCAATTCACAAGCCTCTGCTGTTGTTATTACATCAATCTCAGTTGATATTTCATCCCATATTATCCGCCAATCATCAATATGCCCAGCCGTATTGCCGAAGACGAGCTCACTGAGCTTGTCGCAACCCTTTCATCTGCTTCAGCCGAGCTGAACAAGTTTCTGTCTAAGCGGGGCCTTGAGAAGCTCTCCACCGAAGCCGCTGCACCCAGTCTCGAACTCACTCCCGAGAATCTACCTTATTTCCAGGCAAAGACATCAATAGTTGATGCGGCTGAGCGTATTGTCCGTCTTGCCCGCGGACCGAGAGATACTCTCATCACTCTCAGCTTCGAGCACTGCGCGACAGCTTCTCTGCAAATTGCTTTGAAGTACAAGCTAGCTGGCCACATCCCACTTGAAGGGAGCACAACATACGCAGACGTTGCTGAAGCTGTCGGCAAGCCCGAGGTTACCCCTGCTCTCGTCGAACGCATTCTCCAGCACACATCCTCTTATGGCTTGTTCGAAGCCCAGCCAGGCGGCACTGTCGCCCACAACGCCATGTCTGCGCTACTTGTGACAGACCCTGACCTGGAAGCATGGATGGACCTCAGTGCCACCATCGCCTACCCAGCCGGAGCTTCTGTCCCCAAAGCCCTAAGAAACTACGGCTACAGCATGGAGGCGAACGAGTCTGCCTATGGAGTTTCTATTGGCAGAAAGATTTCCCAATTCCAGCGCTTCCGCGAAGCAGATGGTCAGCAGCTACACGACATGTTCGCTCGCGCCATGCGCGGCATTGCCGTTGGCGGTGCCTACGACCTACGTCACGCTGTTGACGGCGGATACCCCTGGCACTTGCTGGAGCAGGACCACATCCGTCTCATTGTCGATGTCGGTGGTGGCCCTGGCCACATCTCCATGGCTCTGGCCAAGAAGTACCCCAAGCTCCAATTCGAGGTACAAGACTTGCCCGAGACTGTCGAGGTTGGGGCCAAGTCCTGCCCCGAGGGGTTGAAGAGCCGCGTCACTTTCCGTCCCCACGACTTCATGAAGCCTCAGCCTGAGCATAAGGTTGCAGATGGAGAAGGCATTGCGTACTTCTGTCGTTTTATTCTTCACGACTGGAGCGACAAGTATGCCCAAAATATTCTTCAGAGTCTAGCGTCATCTCTGAGACCTCAAGACCGCATCATCATTAATGATGTCGTGGTCCCCGAGCCGGGACAAGAGAACCGTGAGAGAGAGCGCCGAATGCAGTAAGCTCCGCCCCTTTCATGTCTGAACCTGGCAGAACTCGTATTGACAAGCTTTAGTGACCGTGATTTGTTGATGTTGATGAATCTCAATGGTCGCGAGCGGACGAGAACTGCATTTGAGAACCTTTGCAGTGCAGTGACGCCCAAGCTTCAAGTGAAGACAGTATTCCGTCCTGAGCTTGGGGAACTTTCTCTCATCGACATAAGCCTAGCATGAGTCATTGGAGTGAGGAGAACTTTGTTGAGTTTGGTCGTTTCCATATCAGTAGATCTTTCATAGCAACAGATAGACGGCATTACGAACTTCAGCGAGAGGTTCGTAAAGCTGAAAGGGGTATATTTCGCTATAACTGTGTTTCCATGCTGTACACAGGGTCAAGTGGCAGCACAGTTATAGACGTAAGGTATATGACAGCACAGGGGAAATTCAATTAGGTAAATAAAGTAGTCTAGAATTGTTGCTCAAAGATCGTAAAGGCCGTAATGTATTGCTTGATGCTTTCACCCCCTCCCCGTGGTGAGCCTGAAAGCTGGGTATCTCTAAAGCTGGTATCTCTAAAGCTGGTATCCTAGAAATGCTGTGCCTAATAGCGGATATATCTAAATCGCTGCTGTGCCTAAAAGCCAGTAAATGCTGCTAATGCCTAAGAGCTGGTTTGATACCAACATGAGATGTGACACCTAATTCTACACTTCTGGTGTTTCGCTTCAATGTGACGGACCGGAAAGTTACACAAAGTAACTCTTAAATTGTGAAATTACCCAAAACCCCCATGTCCCATCCAAACCCCGGATGTTGCAGAGAAAAGAAAGGAAGAAAGACAGATTAAAGAAAACGAGAACGAAATCATGTACGCTTAATACTGTTTGCCTTGAAGGTAATTCGCTCAAGTTCCTCCTGGAGTGCCTGGTGGTGCTGCTCGATAACACTGGACATGCGTCCCTTGGTGGCAGTGAAAGATATCGAACAGATGGTTGCATCGGGACAAGACGGTGTAGACGGCAACGAGTTGTGTCTGGCCGCAGAAGGGTGCCAGTGTCGCAATCTCTTGATAAGAGGATCGACGTGTTCACGAACGTGTGTCAGGACCAGGTGCGCGGCAACCAATCGCTGCGCCTCATTGTCCAGACAGTAACTTCCGACGAACGAGGTGGTGATGGCTATGCGTCCAAAGAGCGAAAATTGTGATTGGTCCGCGTCTTGGGACAAACCGTCGTCACCAAGGATGGCTGCGTACCAGCCCAAGGCCTTGTAAACAGCCAGGTACACCAGAACAAGCACTTCCTGTCTCATGAAGCAGCGGCAGTCGAGAAGATTGTTTAGCCTGCGGAGGATTTCCCGGTTGTGAGATAAGACGGTGCCCATCTCCCGGGGAGTGTCGTCGAGTAGCCGCTCGAGATGGGACGTGCACGCCGGGTCCTTGACGGCAGTGAGGCAACCTTGCGCGAGAACATGAAAGTCCGAGACGATTTCCAGGACCTCCATGGTGCAGTCGTGGATTTTGCCATGGCGAGAGAGGCCGTCGTCGGAATACGCGCTGGAGCTGCTGCGGGCTGAATCAACTGTACCGGAGCGTCTTAGTGGTGCATCCATGGAATGTTGCATTTTGTGGTCCATGGGCTGGTCAAAAAAGGAGGTTCTGTCATATTCCTGCGTCATAGGAGTTGGCATAGCCGCAGATGTTTGCTTCGTCGAAGCGGCAGACAAGTCGTTCAGAGTCATTGGGACCCCAAAGTCTGCACCCGCATCAAAACAAAGGCTCTGGTCCAAGAGGTTGTCAGAATCAGAAGTGCCTTCCAGTAACCACATCATCTCATCCTGGAGGTCGGTTTGATGTTCCGAAGGCTGCTCTGACATGCGGCGTTCTTGTTGCTGCTGCTGTTGTGAAATTTGAGAGACAGTAGAGGCATTGGACATGGTCAGTGCCGGACCGTCCCTCATGACCAGTGATATCGTTGCCTGGGTATCCGATAACGAGCTCGGCGAGGCGAGGACGCGAGGACGCTCACCAGTACGCATCGACATGCTGTACGCGCACTCGAGACCCTTTGTCTCGCAGCGTTGACATTTTGGGCGTTGTTTACCGCAGCGAATCTTTTGAGAACTGCAAGCGTTGCAGGACTTGCGGACCTTTCTTCTCTTGCGGTTGAAAACAAGAGAGATATCTTCTCTAGGTGTCTGCGTCGACATTGCCTTGTTTGATAAGTTGAGGAACGAGAATCCGGTCTTCTTGAATAAAGACTGCACACTAAGCTTATTGGTTGCCACCCGAAGAGAAGTCTTGACCGGCAGTTCTTGGGGATGAAAAGACGTCCAAGAGGAGAAAGTAAATTGTGAACCGCAGATACCTAACGTCTTTAAACAGACAAGAAGGGGTGTGTATGACCAGCTTAGATATGGGGAAAGCTGGAGCTAAAGAAACAGAGAACGCGAGTTCATCGTCATTAGACATTTAGTGTTCTGCTGAAGTCGGAGAGTAGACGGAGCTTAAGTAGAGTATCTTTGCGGTACTACATCGCGATAGAAGTCTTCGTCTCGAGTCAAGTCCTTGCTCAGATGGAAACTTAGTTAGACGTAAGTTTGCGAGACGTCGGAAACCCGCAGGGTGATAGCGTTTGTCGAAAGCTATCACTGAAGCCGGTGGTTATTTTACTAGATAACTCAGCGCTTTGGACGATCGAGGAGATCGAGATTCTGTTCAACTCTGACAATTGCTCAGGTTCCTGCGAGCTTATTTTTCTGCCCCCCCCCCCCCCCCCCCAGACGAAGCAACATGATGCCCTTCTCGCAGACTCTCGTCACGAGAATATCTGCCAAGCATCAAGAAGCATTCTCGTGCCCACATGCACCCCTAAGTCTAGACCCCGCCCTCAGACTACTTGCGAGCTCCGTTTCAAGTCGGGCCAATTCCGTTTCTCCTATAATGAGCTATAATGAGCAGGGCTGATATACGCTGCCCCATTGTGATATGGAAGGTGCCGACATGTTGGAACCCGACCCCCCGAGGGTGTGGCGGGTGTGGGATAGACTGAGCTGATTTCTCGAATAGGGAAGTCGTGTGGACGGGGACGAGCCATTCGCCCCTTCTTTCTCCTCCCAAGTGAGTTCCCGGTGGTCCGTCCTGTCGAACCTAATTTTCCGAGTGTTCCGCTACGGTGGGACCAATTGGAGCTACTGCTTCGCGTCGACAGGGTCTAATGAATCAGTGAGGAGAGGAGTTGAGGGGGAATACCGTAGAAACTCGAGCAACTCGAACTTGCGCTAGCCCGTGCCAGCCCTGCTAGCGGCCCACACTAAGCCCTTTCGAGGGATCAGTTTTATCCGATTATATAATCGACTAAACCGTATACGGAAGGCGGTAAGTGATTATTTTCCATTTTTTACTCCTACCCAACTGCCCACTTCCACCGATTACATCACCGATTTGACCACCAATTATACTGTCAATTATACCTCCAATTACACCTCCACCACAGGCCTCGTCGACGTGCCCACGATGCCCTCACGACGGGCCCTTACCAAGAAGGATTCGAATACGGCAAAAGTGCCAATTACACCTCCAGCAGCTAAGCGCCGCGGGCCTACTCCTACCCCCATCAAAAACCGGAAATATACACCGCAAAATAGCCCAATCAAACGCCGCCAGCACCACTATACCCACGATACCAAAGTCAACGTCCTGATGTTTTTAGAGCATCACCGCATGAGGAAGCTCGACAAAGAGTCGATTTACCCCCCGAGGCTACGCCAGGGCGAGACCGAGCTCCCAGGGATATACAGACGTCCTACATACCAGGAAGCCGCAGATTAGTTCAAAGTCCCTCGAAGCACGGTTATCTCCTGGTATCAGAACCGCAAGTTAATCGTTAATCGGTCCTCTAACTACGCCTACCACCCTCAGTAGCCAGAGCTCGAGACAGCGCTATACGGCGCCTTCCGCCAACGACAAAGTGAGGAAAAGCTCGTTAATACCAGTTAGTTCAAAAGGACCGCTAAGCGGATTTTCGCCCAACAGAACCCGAACAGCAAACATCTTTTTATTTTTTCCCCCGGTTAGTTTCGTGGCTTCCAGAATCGTATAAGAATTACCCAACGTCGACTTACCAAACAGGCAACGAAGTTACCCACTGAGTACTTCAAAGTTATCAACAGCTTTCTTTCCTTTATCCAACGAGTTAATCAAATGGCCCTAGCTAAGGTAAAACGGTCTAACGTCGGAGATTTACTCGGAAGTCCAGCCCGTCGATTTCCTAACTCGCAAATTCTCAACCTCGACGAGACCCCAGTTCCTTTCAAATACCTAGACGGTTACACATACAACGACGTCGGGGCCAAAACCGTGGCTAGCAAGAGCGACCGCAGCGGTTAGGGCAAGCGGCAGGCCACATTAATACTCTACATCTTCACCAACGGCATACAACAAATTAAACCGAAAATAATATTCCACAGCAAGCCCGCAGAGGAAGGGGGTCAATTATAGAAAAAAGAGGGCCTATTATACGCAGAAGGAGTGACAGTTAAGTTCAACAAGACTGCCTACAACAATGAGTACTTGTTCAAAAAATAGATTAAAGAGGAATTAGTAACGCTGACTAAGGGAGACGAGTACCTATTAATAATAGATATCGCTTCCTTCCATAAGACAGATTCCATCCTTACGCTATTACGTCAGCACCACATCACACCCTGCCTCATACCGCCAGGGACCACTTCCCTCCTCCAACCTCTCGATACCGCAGTCAATAAGCCCTTCAAGCAGTGGCTTTCAGAAGCAACCGACGCTTACATACTCAACAAGGAAGAAAAAGCGCTAAATAAGCAGGAAGAGCTCAAGTAGGAGACAGGTATAAAGAGAATAATGGTCACCAAAACAGTCAAAACGGCAGCCGCTAAATTGGCCCACGAGAAGGGCTCAATAGTCAGCCAGGCCTTCCTACAGTACGGAATATCTATTCGGCCCGATAGCAGCCAGGTCGACAAGATCCGGATCAAAGACGTACCCGCCGAGGCCATCGATTACACTAGGTGGGAGCTCTTCGACGTAGAAGCCCACATTGAGCAGGAGACGCTACAAGAGGAGATTCCAGACTTCGCTGTTCTAAACGACGGGTTAAAGTACATTTTCACAGCAGAGGAAGTCCGTGATGGCATCAATAGGCAGTTCGTCGACCCGACAGTCCAACCGCCGTATAAATAGGGGCCCGTTAGAGGCAGTAAGCCAGGGGACAATCAGGGGCTCGGTTACTTACATACGACTACTTCCAATTAACACTTTTGCCCTTTTTGCCAATTCGACAAAAAAAGCTCAAAACCAACGAAAAAGCCAAAATAATTATTAAATTATATCAATTATAGGTCCGGCCTCGACGGCGAGCTCTCATTAGTCAGATCGATCAAAATATTAACCTACGCCAAAAATAGGTGGCGGCCGCATTTAACCACTTTAGGCAGTATTACGATTCTGCCATAGCGCTAGCAGGGCTGGCACGGGCTAGCGCAAGTTCGAGTTGCTCGAGTTTCTACGGTACCAATTCCTCTCTTAGAGTTTTCAGCTGATGTGCCTCGTCCCCGACGCCGCGACAGCGGAACTGCCCACCTGTGGCACTCAGCGATCTCGCTCGAACGTTTGGAGGAAGTGTCCAAGAAGCTCCTACCCATTCTTGCGTCCGGCGGGCAAGTTTCAGATTGTTGAAGAGCCAGTCAGAGGCCTCATCGCGGATCCCAGTAAGGCACAAGGTAAACTCCCACACCCTGTCACTTAATCGGGTTATATGGCGTGTGCGGATAAAGTTGAAAAAACACACCGTATCTTGTTACGTACTTGAATGGAGAGGACATTGAAACGAGGACAAATACCCGATAATCGAGATTTACTAGTGAAAATCGGCCTTCCGCGCGTCTTAGACCCCTAGATCCCTCGTACTTTGCAACCGGAAGCACCTGTCAACTCATCTTGACGAAGCGGCTGAAGGCATAACCGCCAATTATCAAGGCTGATGAGGCTCAACCAAGGAATTCCCCTTAATGGGTATGTCAGCGATTTTGTGGATGTTTTTGCTATACCCAAGGATCTCTGCTCCAGCTTTTTCGACTTGGCTTTTCCGTCAAAGGTCTTGTCTTCGACTTGGAACCGGCTTGGCACATTGGCATCTTGGCCCGGGTCCTTCTCTGGGGAATTAGACTTTGACAGCAGACTGCAGTGTGCTTTACCATATAGAACGATCCCTACAAGAAACCCCGTTATTTTGTGGCATTGTCGTGGCCCACGTCTGTAGCTGCTGCTCGTCCCAAACTCAATTCCCATGGGGGATGATTGCCAACAGCACGAGATCTAGAACCCTCGTTGTTTCCCTCGTCAAATTAAAGTCTTGGTAGAACTTTTGTCGGACTCTGAAGTAACCGTGCCGTCAATTGCACGTATCTCGTCATTGACAGTAGCTTGATGGCCAAAATTGGATGATTCTGACCCCAAAGATGGTGTTTTTTTGGGGGGTTTCAGCTTTTCCCAATCTTCTCGCAAGCTACCTTATTCTCAGCCAGTTCGTTCCATGAGCCGAGGTGTGTCACAGCCGCTCAGCTCAGTCATCACTTTGCAAAGAGTTTCACACAGCGCTGCCAATTCAAAAGTCAGTACTAGATCTCGATCACCTTCCTCTCGTTTTCTCAGGCAACTCTAAATCACCAGTCCATGACATGGAAAGGTTCGTATCGCAAACCGACAAATGCATCACGTTTTACACGGAATTGAGGATCTCTTCATGTTTCCACGCATCCCAGTTTAATTTTGGACTGGCATATTTCTCGTCACATTACAATCATAGTGCCGCTGCTATTGAACCGGGGGCTCTGGGAACCCCGGATGGCACCAAAAGCCCGCAGGCCACCGCCGTGCGGGCACGTCCCCAGAAGATCTACAAAAGAAGGGTCACCAAAGGCGCCAAGTAAGGGTTCAAAGCAAAGATTACGGGCGTTGCGAGGGCGATGCTGCATGGGGAAAGCCCTCTTGCTCTACAATGCCCGGCCACGGTCTTATCTGGTTTATCTCACTACCCTGCTTAATTATCTGTAAGGCGACAGCACTGACTGTTGATCTCCGTTCGTACCCGGATGGACTGTTGCGATAGTTGTGGAACCGTCTGGTTGTTGCGCCCTGAAATTCAGCTATTCAATTTGTGACCGACGGCAGATTAGGGCAGGTCACTTTTTTTTTTGGGCTGATGTTGTCTGTCTTGGCGATGAAGTGAACCGGTGCATTGGGTGCGCTGACGAGCTCATGTCTGGGCAGTAATTGGTAATTGCGTCTTCTCTTTGCCGACAGTTTGGGCCTGCCTACGTAACACTTCACGACTTAGCCGCTTCAGCCAATGGTAGCTGCAGTCTGCGGAGATCATCAGTTTCATAGCAGCGCCTGGCAAAGCATCTAGCTTGGCTAATTGAGCACCGCCAAGCTTCCGACAACGTTGAAGGCTTCCAGGCTCTCTTTCTCGGGTATGCTGAGACTCTAGGTACCCAGGAAGAAGAGAGGGGAAAGCAGAGAATGGCCCGTATGGCGTGCCGAGAGGAATCCGGAGTATTCCTCCGAGCACATCGCTCGAGTCACGGATAAGTGGGTTGGTATCAATTTCGCATCTGTATCCCTGTCCTCCAAGAGAACCCTCGCGAACCCAGACCTGCAGGCGCCTTCTTAGTGATCCGAAATAACGGAATCCGACGAAGAAAATAATTCCGAGATACGCCTCAATATGGCACTAAATTCTCGCAGCTGTGTTGGTTCTGCTCAATTCATTCGGGATGTCGTTTAAGTCTCGAGTTTCTGTTCGCGTCCCACCGGCTGCAAGGGCCCGACAAAAGTATGATCGACAGTCAAGTAATGGCATGACACGTGTTGCAGTCAGCCCGAACATTGCTAAACGGGGATGAGACATACCTTAATAGACTTTGGCAATAGCGAGCATTTCAAGCGGGGCAAAGGCGAGTTTACCGTCTGGTTCCTATGCCTTCACAACCGTCTTACCCGCTCACGGTGTTGTGCCATTGGTCAGCTAGGTCGGATTAAAAGTGGAACTCCGCAGGTCGCCAAACTCACCCGAGTCAGCGCACCGCGAAGACCGGCAAGTGGGGACTATAATATCAACCCGGGACCGAAAACGCTTTCCCCGGCCACCGGCGATTCAACAGTTGAGGTGGGGAACACGATAAGCCCCCCCGCCAAATTTTGCAGCCCACGGAGAGATTTTGGAGTCCACGGGCAAGGCCGCGGAGATCAGCCACATCCTTCCAGAAAACACCATCGCCAACCACCCGTGGGGGTTTCTGTTCTTTTCTTGACAAGCCTCTGTCAAGGTTTCCCCAGTCCATCTCAAAATGCCGGCGGCAAAGGTGGCGGCATTGTTCCCTGTTCCTCTCTATGTGAGAGCAAGCATCGTCGCATCATGCGTTGCCATGTTGTTTGGGTATGTTCAAGAAAGCTTCTGCGCCCGCCGGCGCGGGAGTCTGACTCTTCTACTCTACTCTACTCTACCTACTGCCACCCTCTTGCAATGCTCTTCGCAGTCGTAACTCGCTTTCGTCTTTCGTCATAACTGTTCAGACCCAGACCCCGGACGAACCTACTCTTGGCTAACATGCTGCCCAATCTATCAAGCCTCGATACAGGAAGCATTGGCCCCGTAACGACCATGCCGTCCTTCCGTCGCACGTTCGGCGACTTCTCCCCCACAGTGCACGGAGTAATCGTGTCGTCCGTCCTCATCCCTGGTGCCCTGTCAGCTCTGGTATCCGGTGCCATGGCAGACCGTTTCGGGCACGTCCTCCTCTTCTCTCTGGGCGCCTTCGTCTATGGCTGCGGCGCCGGTATCGAGTGCGCTTCACCCGTCCTGGGCGTCTTCATCTTGGGCCGTCTCATCAAGGGCGTCGGCGAGGGCATGTTTCTGAGTAATGTTTACGTCCAAGTCTCGGAAATCTCGCCTGCCCGGGTCCGGGGTATCATCACTGCCCTGCCGCAATTTTCCATCGTCACTGGGATTGCCACTGGCTACTTCATGTGCTATGGTACCGCCCGTATCGAAGTCTCATCCCTGGCATGGCGCCTGCCGTTGGCTGTAGCTTCGTTCTTGGGATTTGCTCTCTCGAGCACGTACTGGGTCGTCCCGCCGTCACCAAGATGGCTTCTCGGCAAAGGAAGAATCCAAGAGGCCCGAGACGTATTGGACCGCCTGGGCCTTGACCAAAACGAGCGTGAGGAACTGCTGGAGCAATCCCTGGCCCAGGCTCAAGAGCAGAAACCCGACGTTACACTGCTGGAAACTCTACGCCAGATGTTCTCCGAGTTCAGAGAAGCCTTCTCGGCACCCTTCCGAAGCAGGACCATCTTTGGCTGTTTCTTACTTGGGATGCAGCAGTGGAGCGGTATAGATGGAATCCTTTACTATGCCCCTATTCTCTTTACTCAAGCTGGGCTGAGCGGCGAAGAAGCCACATTCCTCGCATCTGGCGTCTCAGCTCTGGTGATTCTCGCAGCCACCATTCCGGCAACATTCTTAGCAGACAGATGGGGCCGCAGGACGTCAAGTCTACTCGGAGGAGTGCTTATAACCGCTTTGATGGTCTTAATGGGCTCGCTGTATGCAGCTGGGGAAGTTCACGCTGATACAGGTGCTGGGAAGTGGGTTGTAATTGTATGCATCTATCTCTTTGCCATCGTATACAGCACCACATGGGCCATTGGCTTCCGCACTTTCATGGTGGAAAGCCTGCCTTCCAGGACTCGCAGTAGTGCTTCAAGTCTGGCACAGAGCTCGAATTGGGTAAGTTTGTGTTTCGGTGTCTCTTTCCCCTTGTAGTCCTTGTAAGCCCGAATTATGCTGACAGGCAACATTACAGTTTGCCAACTATGTCGTTGCGCTAATTACTCCGGTCTTATTATCAAAGTCAACCTTTGGAGCTTACTTTCTCTTCGCTGGATGCTCCTTTATTTGCACAGTCGTGGTGGCCCTTGTGATGGTCGAGACCCGAGGGCACAGCCTTGAGGCTATCGAGAAGAGGTATACCGAGAAGAAAGCTTTGACTACCGGCAGATGGAAAATGGAAGGTCTCAAGCCAAGAAGGGTCAGAGCCGCAGTGTAATATTGTGCGGCTTACTATGCAGATTCGGTCAGACTGTCTGTTCAAGATTGTCAGTATGATGGTGCACTAGGGGCTCTATTTACGGTGTCGGGCACTTGGTCACACTGGGCCCTGGTAATTTAGAAAATTACGATCTACACGGAGGGATGTACTTAGATAGATTAATGGTATGGACTTAGACAGATGGAACGAGTCTAGAGTGGCTCGACTGGACATAGACGGGCTGAGATAGACTGACTGGGATAGACACGGACAGGGATGAATACAGACTGGGATAGACATACAGCATAGAAGGAACTGGGGCTTTAGACATTTTGTTCTTAGACATATGCGAATAGATAGAATGACATAGACGGACTTCTCGGAGCCGTGTTTACATCTTGATACCTGCGTACCTTTCCAAGACCGATCGGCACACCTACCAAAGAAGCTTGTTGCTCTTCTCTGGACTTGGCACTTGTCACCGCTTGACGAAGTTGATCCATAGTGCCGACTATCCGTGAAGGTATGACGCGTCCGTACAAGTTAAAAACGATCGTCGAAGTGAAATTCATTGCACCACTATAAGATTATTTGATACACAAGGCTGATCAAGTAATACGTAAATATCCAGACCGAACATTGTCCCGATCACCGTGTAGTGCCATCTCGGTCCTCCTGACCGATCACAGCCTACCACCCACTCTAATTCTACAAAGAATCCAGCGAAAGACTTCCTGTTCGTGCACTCGTACTAGATGTTCCTCCAATTGGCGAATATTGATTTAACCTTTTGGCAAGTTCCGCATCCCGCTCACCCTACATTCGCTTTTATTTCAGCGGTGGCGAGCAGATCATTCGTAACTCTAAAGAGATATTACGTCAGTTCAACGGACGAAAATATGCTTGCCAAGGCTGTGCCACGGCTCACTCTCGTATTTGTCAGGTTTCATCAGAATCGAATCTTTGGTCATTATTTCTTCATGTGTCTCGTCAACATATACATCCGCCATTCTTACAATCTGACAACCTCAGACCGCTTCTTCTGACTACCCTATCTCCATATCATGCGTTTCATGAGAGATGTATACTCGTAGCTAAGTCCCGTGTTTGCGACCTTGGCTTACTAGCCTCGAACAAGAGCATCGTCCCACAAACCTCCCACCTGACATCCTCAAACACATCCATCAACGGTCCAACAAAGCCCTCCACATCGTCCTCGGTGTTCCCAAACACACCAAGTAAGTTGTGCCAGAACATGAGGTGCTTTCCCATCAGGTTATGCTTCACGCCCCGTCCCAGAATCGTCATCCCAAATACCGTACCGCCCGGCGCCAGCAGATGCCGTAATCGCGTCAACGCCTCGGCCTTGTTGGACGGCGGACCAGGCACGCAGTGCAACAGCATCATGACAGAAATTGCATCAAAGTCGCCTCCGCCAAGGTCCTTGCAACACAACCCCTTGCCAAGAGGATTCAGAAAGTCGGCGACGGAGGTCTCGCAGCTCGTCTTAGGATGCGCCACTAGCGTTCGTTCTTTGGCTGCTTTGAGGGCCGCGGGGTTGAGATCGGCGAGATAGACTTCTGAACCAGCTGCTATGGGCGCATGCTTGAGGAAATACCCCGTACCGACACCAATGTCCAGTATCCGGCACGGTGAGAAGGCGGCGTCCGGTGTTCTGCGTAGGCCGGGTGACTGTGAGCGAGCCGCGGCGCTGGAGATGTGCCTGTTGAAGAACTCTCGCATCCGTCTTGAAGTAATTCGCCATGCTTTTGGGCAGTAGAAGCCGAGGACGACGGGGTCGTAGATGTAGCGGAGTAGTATGGGCATGTAAATTGCGGCCCCGGCGGTGGTGTTTGGCTGTGCTGTTGTTGCCATGACTGCGGCTTTTTCAACATCCAAGGATTGAACAGAGCATGGTGAGTCTGGTGGTGTTGGCGGTTTGGCGGTCATCATTGTCTAATACCTCCCTTGTTTTTGATGTGTGTGTGAGACAGGCCAAGGCTTTATTCTAAGTGTGGAAACTTGGCGACCTTTCTGTGTTGAGGGCTGACAAGAATTAGCGACGTGGTGCTAGTCGGCTTTCGTACCGTTCGTGCCTTTCGTGCGTATTGGGAAAGAAATAGGCGTTATGTGGTCCTGTGATCCAGTGGTTCGACTCGTTTCCAAACTCCCGGGACACCCTTGGATCATTATATCCGCCCACGAAATGGTCAGCATGCTGTCCACATGCTCTAACATTTCTGACATGCATGCTCACAGCGTGATGTGACAGGTTGTGTGGCAACGACTCATCTTCACCGATGGTAAGAGAATGCGGGATACTCGTATCTAGCTACTACTCATCTCATCGTCGGCAACCGCCCTGTTGTGGTTGATGTCGCGAGACCAACCGCGGTCGGGGCGTGTCCGCGATAGCCAAGATTCAAGACTCCAGAGTTGCGATGGGTGCGCCATCCGTGCTCCGGGACCATCCGCGATGCCACAAGCTTCGCATTGAACCGCCGAGACTTCTCGGAACCAGGTGCGATTCGTCAGTTACGAGGGGCGGGTGCGGCTGCGATTGTATGAGAGAGGTTCGCAATGGCCGAGAGACGGGATGACTTTTCGACTCGTGCCGAAACACATTGTGCATGGCTTCAGCGCCTCTCTCCGTCTGAGCATTTCAGGCCTTCGCCCCTTCGATTTCTTCCCTCCCCAGGTTGTCAACGCAGACTAGAAGCATCTTCGGACCACGCCCCGATGACATGCAGCAGGTCTAATTGCAGGTCAGTGTTCTGTTCTTCTTCGGCCTTCAGGGAGAATTTCTCTCTTGTCAGATCGGCGAGCGCAAGACTTGGCTGTGCGAACTAGGTCATCTACGGAGTGAGAACCGAGACCAAGAGTACGACCACCTTAACTATATTTACCGTGGCTGTTCTCCGTTTGCTCTTTGCCTAAGCGCCAATCGGGTTAACACCAGGGAATGCGAAAAAAGAAGATACTTCTAGTTTATCACGATCACATAAGATCGCCATAGCTCGGACGATAACCCCACGCGCAGATCGTCCCTACCATAGCCGCGCGGTGAAGGACGCATGGAACGGCAACGATGATGACGCGGACTGAGATGCGTCCAGAGTTCGGAAATGTTGTTGCCGAGTAACTCGAAATCAAATTTGGCTTGGGTACCTTAATTAAGGTATTTCGAGGGAGGAGTCATATCAGGAAACAATGGGAGTCGCTATTAGTATCTACAGTCCACCGGTCCCGGGAATGATTGATGTTTTTACTCATTTTCTCCGTGCCTTGAAAGTCTTCAGAGGATTGACTTTTCTCGTTCCCACCTTCTTGCCTTTACCGGGCTTGCTCTTATTCCTCCTCTGCTTGCCACCAATCTTTCGGAACGGCACCATACCGATGTCATTCTTTGTGAGCGATTCCTTGCCTTCCTTGGGCAGCAGGTATTCGGGTACGTGCCGCAGATGAGGCTGCTGCCTGGCTGTTCTCAACTCTCCGTCATGTCTGAGGTGCTGCAACTCTGTCGGGTTCTCCTCAAAGTATCTGACATTGGTTAGCAAAGTCCAAGTCAAAGCTCGTATTCAACACGATGAACCCAGCCATCAGTCATCTGATTAAACTTACCTCTTCAACTTCTCACTCTTGAGAATCTCCTGCTTCAACTCTCTCATACGCGCCTCGCGAACTGCAACCTTGGTCACCGCTCTCAAGGCGTCATCCAGACGATACCTGAATGCATCCAGATGCTCCTTCTTGAAGTTGTAAGGCTTCACCTCCTTGCCAAGCTTCGCCTGTTGCTTCTTGATCCTCGCCAGGATCTTCTCATCGTTCTCCGCGGTTTCTATGCTCGTGGGCACGTGCTTGCGGTATAGCTCTTGAGGGACGTAGAATGACAGTGCCATGCCTGTCCGGCCAGCGCGCGCTGTACGGCCAATGCGATGTGTGTATGAAGATGCTGATGTCGGCAGGTCGAAGTTCACCACAGCAGCCACATTCTTGAAGTCGATACCCCTTGAAACGCCAAACTCTGCGTCCCGCTTCGACTTCCGCTTCTTCTTGGAGTCCTTCTCCTTCTTTGGCTCTGACGACCCCCCTTCTTCGCCATCCTTCTCCTCGGCGCCCATTGCGCTCTTCTCGTCGGACGCGATGATGATCTCGTAAACTCCACGGTTGAACTCCTCCAACACGTGCGCTCTCGATGTGACTGGCAACTCCGAGTTCAGAATACAGCTGCGGACCTGGAACTGCTCGAGGAACAGCTTCAAGCGGTATGAACGGTCAACATCGTTGACGAAGATGAGACATTTGCCCTTGACAAGCTTCAGTTTGAAGATGATGAATGCCAATAGGAACTTCTCGTCTTCTCCGCAGCTGACAACGAACTGTGAAAGGTTGTCGTTCTCTGTTTCCTCCTCATCGAGATCCAAGATTGTAGGCTTGCGTCCGAAGATTCCGCCGAGGGTGGTAACATCTGTAGACAGCGTCGCGCTCATCAGCAAGAGCTGGACGCCCTTGGGAAGCTTTCGCGCGATGTTCTCGAGGTCTTCGTCGTATCCGTATGACAGGATGAGGTCGGCCTCATCGAGAACCAAGCATGTCAAGCTATCCAGCGACAGCGCTTCGGAGGTGATGTTACGCCATGCGGTAGCGGGGGTAGAGACGATGACGTCGGGGAAGTTTGAGAGGAGGGAACGCTGAACCGCATCGGAGATCTTGTCGACAAGCTTAACTGCGTGGATGTCTTTTGCGCAGTATGCTGAGAATTGTTCGATCGCTTTGAGAACTTGGTCGGCAAGCTCACGGGTCGGAACGAGGATCAGGGCGGTCGTTGCAGGTGAAGAATCGGTCTGAAGTTTTTGGCGGTTAGCAGGGTTCAGTTATTCCAATGACAACACTGCTACATACAGCTTTGCGCTTCAAAATGCTCGAGAGCACAGGCAAGACATAAGCAGCCGTCTTTCCGGAGCCAGTGGGCGCCTTCGCGGCGACATCTTTGCCATCCAAAGCCAATGGAATAGCCTTCTGTTGCACCGGGGTAGGGTCCTTGAAGCTCTCGGCGGCGACAGCCTGTACCAATCGAGTGTCGAGGCCTAGATCGGAGAAGGACAATTCGGGTGTAGAGGTTTCCGTCTTTGCGCGCTTCTCGCTCTCGGGCGTAGTTGCGGTCTCGTCGGCTTTTCTCTTCATCGTGGATATTGTTGTACTGCGAAAGTATGATGATGTTCAAAGGAACCTGCACCAGAAGTCTGCGACCGCAGGCAATCCTAACCAGATCAAAAAAAAATCCAAATTTGGGAGGGGCGGGTCTTTGCTTATCTTATCGGCGAGCGTTAGCGTCGAAGTCCCGCTTATGTAAGGCAAACATCTCTTAGTGCGGCACTGTGGGTATTCCTCACGCTCGATCATCTCATCCCTGCTTCCCATCGTCACATTTACCTACTTGACGAATTCTTCCCATCAAAGTCGGAACGGCCTCTAGCATCGCCTACCATGTATTGCAGCTCATTGATGATGGGATGCTTTTTGGGTTCCCAGAAGTTCTGTATGGCAGCGTCTTCGACTAACCCTACCGTCAGCTAAGGTAATCAGATGCCTTCGGCGGACATGGGGCCCGGCAGAACTTGGCGTATTACCTGCATATTTAGGACAGGCGAAGTTTCAATGACCTATAGGATCTTCGCGATCCATTCAACTTAGTGTCCCACTGGCTAGCATGGTATCAGCTGTTCGTGGCTGGCACGAGGGACTGTCCTCACTCCACAGCTTCACAGCTTCGTACTCCTCATGCCGTCGGCAAGAGATTAACATTGCCATTCTGTCGCTTGAGATATCAGGAGACCTAATACAACAACCATGTCTCTCTGCAAAGTCTGTTCAGAGCTCAACATTGACCAGCTAGACGCCACAGATGTTCGTTTTCACCCCAGCCTCAAGGCTCTCCAGCGAAGTGCCGCGACGAAGTGTCCCTTCTGCACCCTGTGCTACACTCGTGTAATGGAAGACAACCATCATACCGTCACCGACGCCCTTCTTAATGATCAGATACCTCCAGGCTACGAGGAAGAGTCCTTTGTCCAGAGCATCTGGCTCCAGGGCGAGGTGAGGCAAGGCAACCGCGGCGTCAGCGACCAAATTCCAGGATGTGCCATCTGGATCTCGTGTGGAAGAATGCATCCGGATGCTGGTCTGGAAGAGACGAATCGCCCCGGGATGCCATTTGCCTCGCGTCTATCTCTTTTTGCGTAAGTCCTCCATGTCCAATGCAACTCTTATCACCATTCTTGAGCCAGGACTCAGCAGACTGATTGAAGTTTGACCTTCTGCAGAAGCCGGACAACGCCGGCAGCGCGCAAGTACATCGAACGGTACATAAGTGCGGACCACGATCCTGATGTCTACATGCATCTTGCAAGTTGGCGTTTGAAAAAGTGCAAAGACTCTCACAAGTTCTGCAAACCGAGGTCCTCGGAGATGCCAACTCGCGTCATTGCGGTCGGCAAGAACAATGAAAATCCGAAACTGATAGTCACAAATGGCCTTACAGAGTCATACATTGCTCTGTCTTATTGCTGGGGTCCCGGGACAGATACCTTCAAGCTGACGCATCAGACCAAAAATGAGCTCTTGCATGGCGTCGTTCAAGAGAAGCTGACCAGGGCTCATCAAGAGTCCATCCGTTTTGCGCGCTCTCTTGGCATTGAATACCTCTGGATCGATGCGCTTTGCATAATACAAGGCGATGCCGATGACTGGGCCTTGGAATCGCAGCGCATGGCACATGTGTACGGTAATGCGGCTTTGACCATCATCGCTGGCCGTTCGGATGATGCTCGCAACGGCTTCCTTACGAATGGACTTCAACAAAAGGTCCCTCCTTGCGCGTTGCCGCTTGGTCCAAACACGGAAGATACTATCAACGTCTGTCTTCCAAGATCTACTGTTGTCGGACCCGTGTCCACGCGAGGGTGGTGTTTTCAGGAAGAAAAACTCTCAACTCGGTCCATCGTATTCGGTCAGGAGCAGATCATCTACCAATGCCGCGAGGAGAAGAACTGGGAGGACGGGCAAGTCGATTTTCAGGATCTCAAGCCCACCTTCCTCACCCCTGGCTTTTCCACGGGTGCTCCTCACTCAGCGGCGGACAAAGAGACTACTCTTATGATGTGGTACGAGTTCGTCGACCTGTTCACGATGAGGGCTCTATCGAATCCGCATGACGTCTTCGCGGCCATCGCATCCATCGCGATCCTTGCGCAAGAGGTGCTGAAATCTCGCTATCTCGCGGGCATTTGGGAAGAAGATCTCGTAAGAGGCTTGTTGTGGAAACCACGCAATCAGGTGCACGCATTTTTCAGCACCTCATTAACGCGTCCGAAACCAACTCCCTTTGCCCCAGCGCCGGTGATCCGCGCGCCGTCGTGGTCTTGGGCGTCTGTCGAAGGCCCGCTCCATCGCATCTACAATCCAAGGAAATCGAAGCTATTTCAAGACGGCAATTACATCAAGATTAGACCTAGTCTGGGGACCAGATGGACGGCCGCAGAAGACTGCGACGTGAATACTCTCCACATGCCGTCTTGTACACTGCAAATCTCGGGACGTACTGCAAAGGCAACTCTGATCAAGACGGGCATTGTTGAATGGTTTGAGGCGGACAAGTCAAGAAAGCGATGGCTTCCTTACAAGAAAATGCTGAGTCACTCAGTCTTGCTCGTTTCAACTGAAAATAAGTCAGATCCAACAAGAAACGAAGATAAGGTCGTTGCTGTGGGGGCCTTTGATGTGCCCGAGGAAGCAGAACAATTCGAAGAGGTTTGGGGTCTTCCGCTGATTGACAAAGAGGGGTTGATGATTGTTCCGCATGAGGGAAAATGGAAGCGGGCTGGGTGGTTCTGTTTAAGAGATGAATCTTGGTTTGAGACTAAGCCGGAGGTTGAGATAGATCTCGTATAATGCTAAACTTCCTCAGACCAGCCATGCCCTTTCCAATGATATATAGAGAGATCTGTCTCATGCAGCGACTGAACCGGCCCTCGTGATCTCCTGCTGTCTCTTTTTTGCCTCTACCGAAGCCTTGCGAGGGTTCTCTGCCTCGAATACTTCATCGAGCTCCTCTAGTGTGAACCCCTTTGTCTCGACGAAGAGGAAATACATGAACAGCATTTCGAAACTGTCCCAGGCCACGAAGAAGACATAAAACCAATAACCAATCTGCCGGAGATTACTTGCATTAGTATTGTACGGCAGCGCAGTCAAGTCGGCCAATCAAGATTACATGTATGCACTTACATTCGAAAGAGCAATAGGCCCAACAAAAGTATTGAGGAAGCCCGCCGCGCCAGCCGTCAGCTTGAATGTTCCCATTGCCTTGGCGCGCATCTTGTTGCTGACGACCTCAGCCGGGTAGATCGGTTGCATTGGCGTGAAACCCGTGGCGAAGATGGCACCAAAGACAAAGATGAATACGATGCTGACTGTGGACGCCGTCTTATTGCCATAGTCTGTGTAACCTGCCGAGCAGCCTGCGACAAGCGCAAGACAAACAGTCATGCCCGCGGTGGTGGAGATGAGCATCTTGCGGCGGCCGACGACGTCGTGGAGACGAGAGCCTGCAGTTGAGAAGAGCCAGCCGATGACAGAGTATATGATGTTGAGTATCAACTTTGTGTTCGTATCGGTGATACCAACGCCTGAGAGCATGATGGGGAGGTAGTATGAGACTGGTAATTATGTGTTAGTTGCGGAAGAAAATGAGGGACTTGACACACGAATAATGAAAGTTCTCACTGATATTGTTGCCGCTAAACTGTCCAAACCAAGAGAATGCGATATTCAGCATAAGTCTGTACCTGCTAGACCGACTCTCGACAAGAACCCTCAAATCGAAGAGATCCTTCCACGAAGGCACGTGGGTCGGATCAATCGAGTTGATCATTTCCTTCATCTGAAGGTCTACGAGAGGGTGTTCAAGGTCTCCGTTGGTATGATAGGTTGCTATGATATTTCTGGCCTCATCATGTCGGTCTTTGGCGACGAGCCTGTCTCATGGATCAGCCAGTATTCGATTTTGTGGTTGAGGGACACTAACCATCGAGGAGACTCGGGGAAGAACTTGATCAAGACGCAAACAAGTCCAGGGCACACCATTTGAAGCCACAGCGGTATTCTCCAGTCCAGATCTCCTCGATCGCTGAGGTAGCGGTGGCACGCATACACTGCCGAGGTTGCCAAAATCGAGCCCTGTATGGAGCAGTAGTTGTCAGCACTATCCTGAACTTCTGAAATGCCCAGATTTGTCTTTGGATGTTGCCATACCACGTTGTAAAAGGTGTTGTAGAGACCTGCGACAGTGCCACGATACCGAGCAGGTGCGAGCTCGACCAGGTAAAGGGGCGCAGAGGTGTGAGCACAAGTAGCGAAGAAGGACAAGATGAAACGCCCGCCGATGAACATGGGCAGGCTCGTCGAGAGTGCCGTTATGGTTGCCCCGATGCAAACACCCAAGCAGCCGAAGAAGATGTGCCAGGTTCGACCGTACCAATCTGCCATCCAGATGAAAAGCGCGCCACACATTTGGCCGACCTAATTTCTGTGTTAGTGACCTCGGTTCTGCACGCCTTCCCTTTTGAACATACCTGAAAGATGGCGAACACGATGCCAGTACTTGCGTTACCTTTCACAGGGAGCCCAAAATATTCTATATAGTTGGGTAACGCGTTGATAGATCCTAAGAGAGCGCTGTCATATCCTAGTACAAGATATATCGAATCAGCCGCCGGAAGTGCAGTGCGAAGGCAGACCCTCTATACCATTCATGGTTGAACAAAAGAACAACACTGTCGCAAGGAGATACAGCTTGATGTAGCCGGGTCCTCTGGGGTCAGGCTTATGTGTTGCCATGATCATGGCATAAGTATCAGCACCGGTGTCAGCATCGTCCAAGTGTTTAAGGACGGGACCGTCCTTGGCGCTATCCATCGCGTAAGGAATTGGGATGACTTGTCGTGAGATCCGTTCCCACTGGAGCCTACTCTCCCGTAACGTGAGATGGTATCCTAGAATGTGGCCTGTAGGAAACGAGAACCCGAACTGGTCAGTCCACGAGTTCCGAGTGGAGGAGGGAGGCGGGAGGGAGTTTGCGATCTTGTGTTATCTAATAAGAAACTGCTATGCAGCTGATCAACTGTCACGACATGGACTGCATATCTCACTGATTGTAATCTGGTAACGACAGTGCCCCGGATTTTAACCATCCCCGGAAAGCATCGACGCTAGGTCCACGCGGGGATATAAATTGTCGGGGAAATACTGGGTCTGTGGCACCATGCTGAGCTGGGCAACCATGGCATGGTTCTTAAACAAATGGTTGACATGATAACGCAGCTATTGCGGACAAAGCACTAGGCAATTTTGTAGACTCCTTCGTCATTTCGAGTGTAAGACCAGGTCCGGCCCTGGGTGCCGAGGACAGTCCAAAACTGAGCATGCGCACGGGCCTCCGCGATGGTCGGCTTGTTACTTGCATGATGTTGTCACTCAATGCAGTTGGACTTATTGCTACCAACGGTCCCCGATCAGGGACTTGACCACTTCATTCGCCATTAAGCTAACTATACAGCTCCTCTCATCAATACGGAGTTTGCAATGTCGTTCTGGATGATGTCGTAGAGAAATACGTTGAAGCCCTTCTTGTTCAGCGCCCCATTGTGTCTCACCATGTGGATCGCCCCTTCTAGATGCTGCTGTGTCGAAGCAATATCACCCGCCAAGATCTGCCATTCATCAAAGCTTAGTGGAATAAATAGGATTGTTTCGTGTAATAAGTACACTTGGAATGGCTCACCGCATCTTGTGCTAGAAAAACGGCTATTGTGATGATTGAATTACCAATAGGGGATTGCGTCTTCAAACCTGAACCAGCTTCCGTGAGCAGCCGCGCGCAGACAACTTTGTATTGTAGGGCGAGTTGAGTATAGTATGATTCATTTTACGGCACACAGTTTGACAGATGTCGGCGAGCCAGAAGAAAGAGACCATTCAGAGCGCTGGTGCTGGTAGCAGCTAGCTGAACAAACTGGTTGTTTAATTGTCGCGTGCAGCCACCCGCAAAACCACTCTGGATTGTCTCGTAACTTGAATATGGCACGACGTCGTGAATATACATGAAGCAAGAATTAAAAATGAGAAAAGCTGAAGTTCAAAACAAAAGTAGAAGTCGAGCTAGGAAGTTCAAGATCCCTATCTCCAACTATCTCTCGCACAGATGAATCGATGATTCTGACTAACAATAGTCTACGAGAAAACCTTCAATCGGATTAAGACCCTAACAAAACTGACGAAGGGGTCTCTTCGGTCAGATCCCAAGGAGGCAATTGGACTTGAAACGGCGGCTACTTGTACCTCGGCTGATCTGATGGCTTGATACTGGACGATTCTGCGTCGCCTAGTCTTTGCGTGTGCTGCCTTGGCTGCATGCAAATGAGCTCGACGCTGTGTCTCAGCCGACGCGGCCTCTGAGCTATTCTGACCATATACATGCACGAACTATATTTCGTCTCTTGGGGTGACATAATAGCGATGTTGTTGACAATCTGATCAAAAGCTTCATTAACATACCAAGTCCTTCGGATTGTTGCCCTCCTGATTCTAGGATTTGCTCGAGAATGAAGTTTGTGCCATTTGTCAGCTACTGTAGGATATAAGCCGCAGATACCCTGGCTCTTCTCCGGTGAGAATTTGTAATTGGACATCCTACGCAGTACACTACTATATGCGGCCCAAGCAAGGGTAGCGGTCGAAGTTCATGCGGCTCAACGTCCGCGTCAGCAACTAATGCTGCCAAGGCTTGCTCTTTCTCATTAGAGCATAGAAGAGCATAGTCCGCCTTTCCAATTGGATTGGGTGAGAATTCTCGCTACGATTGCTCACTTGATCTGAAAGGTCTATGATTGCAAGTGTTCGCGCGGAGCCAGAAGGCTCTCTTCTATGACCATTCCAAGGAAGGAACAACTAAGTATTCTCTACAACTCCTACGCCTTACTCATATTCCTTGCCGTGTCTAGCCCCAAACCCGCGATTCCAAAGGGCTCTTTGGTCCTCGTCACCGGTGCTACCGGCCACATAGCAGCGCATACGACAAAACAATTTCTCGAACGCGGTCTCAAGGTCCGTGGAACGGTCCGGATTCTGGGAAGGGCTAAACGGCTCATCCAGGGCGTTATCGCTGCCTTTGCTGAGCGCGGCGATCTCGAGCTCGTACACGTTCCCGATCTTGGTGCCAAACACGTCTTTGACGAAACGATCAAAGGGGTCTCAGCAATCGCTCATATCGCCTGGATTCTTTCTTTCTCCGATGATCCTTGGTTGCACGCTTTTCTTGAGCATTGGTTAACAGTCACAGCGTTGCCGCCAAGAAGCACACGGAGCTCCACTGCATCACCGCCAGTGGCAGCGGTCAGTTCATCGTCAGCTTCCCCGTAAGCTCTTCTGCCCTCCAAGCTGACTAGATGAAGATCGAGACACATTTTGACAATATTAGAATAACGATGTGACCAGAAAGACTTGTCCGGGTTTCTGCTCCGACTGTTTCCTCTCCAACAGTGGCACCACCATCACCTGCAAGTCTTCCGGCAAGTTGATGGAGGGCGGCGACTTCTCTGACGCCTGCATCAAGAACGACGGCTCCGGTGGCGAGTAAGGCATCAAAAGTAGCATACTTGGGAAGTGTTGCTGATGGGCGGTTGCTAGAAACTTCTACCAGTCATTTGTTACATCTAACATGATCTCCGAGTTTAAACATGATAGTACCAATCTTAAGTTTAGATCAGAACAAAGAAATCTTTAGAAATGTATTTGTCAACAGCACCCTCGCCTGATTCTAGATTCTTTCAAACTTGTTTCCGTTTTTGAGCTTGTTGTGTACAATCATCTCTAATTTTTTTTAGCTAAGCATGCGTGTTCCCGTGTTCTGCGGACCCTCCACAAAGAGGCGTCAATTCAAACAGTTTTGACGGTAAAACGAGGAGATATGTCATTTTCAAATCATCAACGACCACCACTATTAACAATACACTTATCCGCTGTCTTCTTTCTGCCTCCTAACCTTGGACTGAGATGCCTCACCTATGGTAAAGAATATCACTACCTAGCGCCCTATTTATGCCGCAAAATTGATACTGGGGTAGGGGGTGTCTCGGCCGAGTGGGAAGCTTTGTTCCGCACTCATCGCGAAAGATCGCGTCGGGGTGGACATCCAATACAATGTAATCATCGCTGAGAATATTATCCTTCAACTCCCGAGCCCCATACTTTCTGCCTGTTCAAATCTTGTAAACTCCTGTAGTTTGAGGGCACTCAAATGATGCAAATTCAACGCGGATGTCATCGTCAGGGTTGTTTGGGGCATCGATTGATAGGCACCCTGTCAACACCCTATCAACCTTCAAATCCGTTGTTCCCTTGAGTCTTGGGTATTCCATGCTGTGGAATGATGCCATGTCGGTAAAGTCGATTGTCCTGGTTGTTCGAATGCCATCGGGACACAAGCGAGCTGTGTAATCCTCAGAGAACAAGTCATACTTGGACATGATGTTACGACTCAAATAATAGAGAGGTCGTTTCTCATCTCTCGATACATTTTGTAGTAGAATCTCGACGGCAGACTTGACTTTCTTGAGTTTGTCATTCTTTTGTTGGCCCACACGTTCCAATCTCTCCTTTCCTTTCCTCTCGTAGTGCTTGCTTCTTTCGGACACCCATTCGCGCTTGAACATCGCCCGCTGATATTTCACTTCGCGAAAAAGCCTTTCTTCTTCATCATCGCCCATGTACTCTCGCCAGAAAGGCAGCTCACACTCGCAATCAGAGCCATCTTCATCTTAGGTACATTCCTTCTTTGAGGGCTCAATATCAGAAAGGTCTTCTTCAAAGGCTTCGTGGTTGAGTTCAAGGACTGCAACTTCGCAATTAGGGCCGCCGGACGAGCAAGGTACATTTAACCATTCTAGATAGCGAAAGAACCACTCAGGACGACTTTTGGGGTTGAATTGGGGTCGTATGTATGTCCCTGGAACCATATGTGGAGGTGGACGCTTGTGGTTTCCTTGGTGTTGGTTCTGTTGTTGCGTTGGCGGATGACCCTGCTTGTGCTTTCGCGCCTCTTCCTTAGGGTGCTGTAGTCTCTGCTGTAAATGGTGACTCTGTTGCTTCTCCTGTTGCTGGTGGTGCTCCAAGCGCTTTGTCTTCTTTCGTCTTCGCCCTCGACCCATATTGCAATCAGTTGACTGAACAAGCAAATATAAGATTTGACGATGTGAGGATGGCGGTGTGTGAATTAAGTAAGAAGTTCTGCTGAAAGTCTCCCCAAGTTGCCGAGCAACACAACTAGGTAGGGACTTGAGGAAGGGGCTGGATATCAAAAATGGAACTCCGATATTATGTGATCACAGAATCTCGGCGCCTTCGCCTAAAACATAAGCCAGTTCACCAAGCCAGGGAGTACCTAAAGTTATGTACATCTGTTGTTGATGGTAGGAGAGCTATCTCACGCCGTATGCCCCGGTCGTGAAGGAAAAGCTTTCTTGTGCTACGAGAAAGATTAATGAGTTGCAACCGGCATGCTGTGTCGCAACTCACTGACCAGTTCGACCAAGTCCCCACAAATATTCTCTTTCTCACGATCACACCGTAGGACAACATCAAATTGCAATTCACAGAGTCCCTCCACTGCTTAAACTGTGAGTTGAGATGAAGTTCCCGCAATTATTAGTAGCTTGCTGGTGCAGGTAATTAAAGAGCAGAGACCGGACAACTTGTGGTCTGTGATACTAAGCTTCCTCTTCTCGGATCTCATAGATCCTACGCTTTCCTCCTAGGTATTCAAAGCCTCAATTCAATCACTGTTTTTGAACAAGGATTCGGCTGGTTCTCTGCTGTATTCTTACGGATACTACTTTGCGAATGGTGAATCCAGGCTCAGAAGTAGGAATTTGGGGTTGGCCCAGATGGTGGGGAGAACGGTGGATCAACTGCGGAGAGCTTGGGGAATGTATCCACCTCTCAGCGGAGATATGAAAGCCCGCGTCCTAGAAAGGCAAGCGGGAATATAAACTCCCGACCGAGAGTATGGTGTGGACATGGTGAGATACATGCCACAGACCACGTAAAGGTACCAATTGGAAGAGATTCCGCATCGTGCCTGGTCACTTCGGGGCATCGTGACACCCGCCTGCAAGAACTTAACAGTTCCATGCTGTACTGTCAATCTCATCCATTCGCAGAAGCAAACGATGTTTGAGTCAACTCTTCTGTAGCCATCATGAGCCGAACGTGGTTGCTCCCCGAAGGTCCCTATCTCGTGCCGCATGACGAAACAGCAGAAAGCTAAAAGTTCCCAGTGCGGCAACATCACACTGTTGATGATTGTTGGATGGTCATTCATGGCAAAGTCTACGATGTATGTTTTCTGGTCCCCCAACAAGAGTCTCGAAACTCACCAGAAGCGGCAGATCACATCATTTCTCCCTAGCCACCCTGGCGGCAAAGCCATTCTCCTAAGGAATGCCGGCAAAGATGCTACTGCAGTGTTTGATGCCGTTCATCCCGTTGAGCTCGTCGAAGAGTATCTCCGCCCTGACCAGTTGATGGGCATCTTTGAAGACACAGCAACAGAAGCTGGGCAGCAACCAGATATGCCTCCCCTTAACGTACTCGCAGACCCGTCATCATCAACAGACCAGTCAGATGGTATACCTCCAGTGTCTCAGATCCTGAGCATTGCTGAAATGGAGCACTATGCCCTGCAAAAGCTGAGCCAAAAAGCCATCTCATACTACGCCTCCGGAACCGATGACGAGGTCACTAAGATTGCGAACGGCACCATCTTCCGTTCTATTCTCCTCCGAACACGAGTCTTTGTTGACTGTACCCGGTGCTCCTTGTCGACCAGTCTCCTTGGGAGTGCAGTCGGAATGCCAATCTACGTCTCGCCTGCGGCCATGGCCAAATTGGCGCACCCGATAGGCGAGGCAGGCATCGCAGCTGCGTGCTCAAAGTTCAAGGGCCTGCAGATCATAAGCAAGAATGCGTCAATGTCCCCGTCGGCAATTGTCCAGGCCGGGCCAGACGCGACTTTTGCTTGGCAGCTCTACGTCTTAAAAGATATCGAAGCGACCGAGAAGACATTGGCACAGATACGAGCCATTCCTCAAATCAAGTTCATCGTGCTCACACTCGACGCACCATTTCCCGGAAAGCGAGAAGCAGACGAGCGGTTCAAGATGGCCGAGGTTGCGGGAGGCGCGCCGCCGGGTGTATGGGGCACGGAGTCGGGACTCACGTGGAAGAAGACATTGGCGTGGCTGTCCAAACATACATCCCTCCCGATCGTGTTGAAGGGCATCCAGACGCACGAGGATGCGTACGCGGCGACCCTATTCCCGAGCGTGAAGGGCATCATCATTTCCAACCATGGCGGACGGGCTCTGGACACGACGATGACGCCTGTCCAAGTGCTTCTGGAGATTCGGAAATTCTGTCCAGAAGTCTTTGACAAGATTGATGTTCTCGTCGACGGAGGTATCAAAAGAGGTACAGACGTTGTCAAAGCTCTAGCTTTGGGAGCCAAGGGTGTAGGAATCGGGAGAGCTGCGCTTTACAGCTTAGCAGTTGGGGGACAAGCCGGGGTAGAAAGGGCATTGCAAAGTGAGTCTATCCCAACCATGAGGGTCATTTCCCATGAGCTGAAATATTCTGCGTAGTTCTTACAGACGAAACTATCACAACGATGAGGCTACTTGGTGTCGAGCGTGTGAATCAACTTGGGCTGAGACATGTGAGTTATGAGCCACCAGCTCTGGTCTTGTTGTCGGTGATGGCAACATAGCTGACATTTTTACCATTAGATCAACACGAATGGCTTACAAGCGCAGCTATACGGGGGACCTTCCGGCCTGGAAGCGATAGATGCGGAGCTGAAGTCAAAGCTGTAAAATGCCAAGGTACAAAGTCAAAGAACTTTGAAGCACGGTTAAAAAAGGATCAGACCAGAATAATATTTGTTGCTCTCGTCTGCTTCCCAATTCGCTTCATATAAGGTGTTTTGAGATCCCAATCAATCTAGGTGGCTACTTGGGACTAGCCAAGATGAACAAAGCTATGGCATGAACCGGCTTACAGCTGAATCAAGTCGTTCCCTCAGGTTTGCGTCCGTAGACATTTTGCCTACTTCACGTCAGCATTATCTTGGATAGACCACAGAGACCGCGATCAACTAACAAGTATATCACCGTCTGAAGCTTTGGGTCCTTGAGGGCTTTACGTGCTTCAGCGACGAACACCCCCGCCGATATGGTGTCCCAGTTCATCACCTGAGTCAACAAAAACATCGAAAAGCCCTCGAGCGACTGATCGTGGAACTCCAGGTTGCAAATGCCAACTTCCTTCAGCGTGGCATCCTTGGGCCACCCTCCGATAGGTACAGGCCAGCTCTTCTCCACAACGTCGACAAAACCGGCGTCTCTCATGGCATCGGCGATCTTGTGCCCACCTCGGGACTGGTCCATTGACTTGCCAAGACGGTTTGCAGCCTCGAAGAAGATCTTGCCCCATCTTCGATAGACATGGTCTTCCGGGAGACTATCCCCGTACGCTTGGGAGCGAAACTCAATGTCAAAATCCTTCATTTCGAAGTATCCGCCAGGCTTGAGGTGATCATATATTTGCTTGTAGAAAGCTGGCCAGTCGGAGATGCAAGCTTCCATGTGGCGGAGATGAATGAAATCAAAATCAGGTGTCCATGTCCACGGCTGTTCGACATCATCGATTTGGAATTTGCAGTTGGGCGGCACCCACCCCGGCTGAATGGGTGAGATGTCAACGCCCGTTACCTCGGAAGACGGGAACTCGTCAGCGAAGTCCCTGTATCACTGATCAGCTTTGACCAATTCCAAGAGCAGGATATTGTGTAGAACAAATCACAAAACCTACATTGCCCAGATGCCAGTACCGGTTCCCAAGTCAAGAACCTTCTGTTCAATTCGTCAGAGATTGCATGTAATCTCGATACAGGGAAGGGGGTTCTTACCAACGTACCGCCGCCCAGTGGCGAAAGGAAAAGCTTGTCGCCCAGGAGAAGGGTCTCCCAATAGTGCCTTAAACGAGGGCTCATATTAGCTAAATGAGGAGAAGGAGGAATTTACTTCCTACTCACGCGAGATCAAGCCCTTCATTTTGCTGTTCGTCATTCGGGCCCCAGTAATCGGCCTTTTGCGTGTAAGTACGGCCATGGATCCTGCGGTATTCTGTGATACTCTCGGCAAGCGAAGCAGTTGACTCAGTCGTTACGCTTTACCAGATTCTGTCAGTGTTGGCTCTCACTTGGCATTTTGAGGTAGCGCTCATACCTCTCTATGTCCGCCAAAGAATCGTGATTGTCGTCTTCGGCTGGGACAACAGTGTTCTAGCACTCCATGATTTATCAGTAAAATAGTCTTCTTTCGTCGCGTTCAGGGCAGGCTCTTCTAGATCCTGAAGTCACAAGCCCTGACATAGCAATTGGAAATCGCGCGAAGGTTCTGACCGGATCGTTTGCTACTACCGTAGGCTCAATCGTGGCCACGGCCGGCAAGGCTGTGGCAGCTAGGGAGGCAGACGTACCAGCCGCGCTGGCTTGATTTGTGGTCTCCATCTTCACTGAATCACGTTCGCGTCGTGGCGGGCTGATTACGTGGGTAATATGACCGGCGAAAGCGCTCGAGTATCGACGATGAGGGAAACGCAGAGATCTAGGGCATAGATACGTATCTTGAAGGCACGATACGATAGGTATTACCCCTCCTTTCATCGGAGGAAATTGTCCGTTGTTGGTTGTTGTGTCTTGGCGGAATCCTCATCGAATATGGAGATAACCCATCATACCCTTGGGACGATCATCAACCAACAAACCAGCACTTTCACACCACTGTGCTCGAGAACTTGTCGCTAAACCCGATCCAGGGGTCTTCACCGGTCCTCTCACCTCAAATAAGCACACCGAATGGTGGGCGCCGCTGTCACTTGCGTAGAGGCTACAGTGAGCCAGAGTCTACGGAACACTCCGACGGATGATTGCCACGTTTTTCGCCCAATGACTGATTTGCCTAGGAATAAGAGATCATGTAAATAGGATGAAGAAATACCCATTTTCAAAGCACAATGAGTTAATTAACACATGCCGTTGCCACCAAAAGTCAAACATCGAATGCACGATGCCCTCAAAATGCATGCTCTCTGGAAGTTAGCTGCAGTCTGAAAATTGGTCTCAGGATGAACTGCTTGATAATACACTCGCCAAGGTTCTCAAATGTATTGAGGTGAGCGAGTCGGTTCTGTAACAACAGCGCCTTCCCGACAGACTATAGTAATAAACTGCATCTTATTTTGGGGAGTTTAAGAGGTAAGAAGCGAAGCAGGCAAGCAGTTCGGGCTCCGATGAAATGCGAGGTTCCAGGGGGAAGACTCGTGTTGGGAGGGTCGAAATCAAGAAAAAGTTGTCGACATTTCTTCTTTCCACCAGAATCACCCTCAATCTTCACACATGAAAAGGCTCGCATGCCAGTCCATGTTACCTTTGCGGTGCGTCTAACCTCCATCGGGAGGTGGAACTAGGCGGCAGCAACCCAGTTCACGATGACTTCTAGGCAGCCATGGCCGCTAAATGAGTGAACCCACGACCATGTGTTTTCTACTCCCCAACTAAACCAGCAATCTCCCTCAGCCAACAGCAGAAAATGCAACAAAAAACATTCCATCTCTTTTACGCATTTTTAGCTTAGCGCCGTTATATCCCAGCACCATGTGTCGCCACTGCCTCGACAAGAAGCCTCGCGACGGCGCGATCCGGGCTCTACGCCCCTCGTTCGGCTTCGTCGTGTATGATACTACGGAGACTGCTCGTCCCGCCCGCAGTGTTCGGCTTGCCCATGCCTTATTTGACCACACGCGCATGAATCGAGATACGATACGCTACGGAGTAGATCGTATCGAGGTCGTCACGCTGTCCCTACTGAATTTCTTCTCTGTCGACCAGCGCGCTAAGGCCTGCATGCTTCACTTAGATTTCTAGTACTAAAGTCGTTTGCGCATTACCGATAAGGCCGAGGCGGCCTCCTGGTTCCTTGCCGAGCGTATTATGGATCCGCGACTCGCGCGTAGAGCTTTTGTCATCGATTACATTAAGGAGTAAGGGGATAAGGACGCTAGGCTGGCCTTATGAAAGGAGTTATTAAGCAACGAGGATTAGTATTACGAGGCCGTGGGTCAGCATGACCTGAGCAGCGCCGGCAGCTTTCTTGAGATCAGTTGGCAGCCACGCATACGGCTATGGAAGTTTTGGTACGGATGTGATTACGGCCCTGAAGACCGTGTCCGGTCTCAAGAACACGGGTTTGAGGCTTTCGGAGATTGCTTTCGAGAGATGAGGGATGCTATTGAAGTATTTTACAATCATTTTGGCAATTCCTGATGGAATCCTCGATTGACGCGTAGATCAGGCTCAGGCGGCTTGAGCATAGATCCGTAGTCTTCGGGTGTAGGTCGGGAACCTATGAGAAGGGAAATGAGTGATGGGCTTGACTACAGGCAAGGATAAGTATTACAGGCTCAAGATCCCCCCCCATTCGGAAGATATAAGTGAAATATAGATCAGGGCCCATCATTGACATCTGAAGGATGAAATTTCAAACAAGGTTGTCAACTCTCGCTTCTCATCATTCGTAACGAATAAATCCGTTTCCAGCCATTCCATGACTGATGGTCCATGGTGGTTTGGAGGGTGATGGGAGACAACAGAGTTAGTCCCCCATATCTCCGCATTACCCAAGAATGCCCATGGGGCTTTGCTAGCCCTCTAGGGGAACCTCCAGGGGAAGGATTCTTAATACTGTTTATTGAGATCTGGGAGCATCCAGCCTTCGATGTCATGAATTGTCAGCTTCATAGCCAAGATCCGTACATCGGATTGGTGAACGTTTTTTACCGTCCTACTGCACTGTTAATGGACTTGACCTAGGTCTGGAAACTAAAAACCTGCGCAATGTCCGGCGATCGCCGAATCCTTCTCCTGGGACTTTCCTCGTGTCTCGAAGTCTGATCACTTTAGATATGCCCAGATGCGCTGATCCGGTTTAGGGATGCATAAGTCACAGTCCAATCGAGGAGGGAGGAATCCCCGTCAGGATGAGCCCAGGACTCTCTTATTCCAGGGTGTATGTTGATCATATCCTGCTACTCCGTTGACACCATTCGAGTCTATGTGGATATACACAGCTGAATCGGCCAGACTCAGACTCTAGCTGCAAACCAAGTCGTAAAAGGTTTACGCCCCGACAGAAGCTTCTCGTTTGGCAGCTGCACTTCAGCTATGCGAAGGATCTATCGTCTGACCTTGCTTGATGGAATAGATAATTGAAATTACTGATCCTACTTCTCATGCCTTGAAAAGCATGGTCTTTCAATCATCCTTTATTCAGCAATTAGCACTGCAATGAGAGGCCGCTGATTTGTTACCATATGTATGTTCCAGTATCGAGATTATTCGGAGCTTGTTGGAATGCAAGCGTCCATGGACCATTGGGTCTATCCTCATTCGAAGAAATGCAGCCTAGCCCCTCCATAACCATAGCCTCCTAAGATTGGATGCAATGACAAAGCTTCACAAGGCTCTATTCCCCGGCAAACTCATATAATGAGACCCCCTGAGACAGTACCGAAGACCTCCAGCAACCCTGGGCGCTGACCATCCGGCCGTAACGCTGTGCACGACGCCATTCTCAGTAACGTACCAGCATCCTTCCCGGCGGCCTCTCAAAGGCTTACCAAGTATTCAAGCATCGCGCTGTGCTCGATCCTGCCTTCTCCAGATGTAGTAGATTCAAGTTGGTCAGAAACTGAATAGCACACAAAGCGTAGTCCCAGATACCGATTCATACCTTACCTACTGGACTGTTCACAATCGCATGACCATAGAAGATGAAGTTGGCTTCGGATTGATGATGAATCGAGGGCCTCTGTGTGCGGAGGTGATCAAGTGAGGCTGTTTCGAGGACCTTCCCTCAAACCTCCGAGGCTCCAATGCTACCTACCTTGAGCAACGATGCGTGTCCGCCGCCTGTGATTGTCAGTAAGAACCTGTAGCTTGTTCCAAATCAACTCCCTGTAGTTAACTCAACCCAATACACAAATACCTCATCCCTCGTTGGCGCCACCTGTTGATACAATTTGGATCCTGACTGGGGCTGAGCAAGTTGATCGCCATCTTGGCCACAGTCAGACACCGGTACAGGCCAAATCGGAGTGAATAAGAACCCTTCATAATTATATCAAGACACTCAAGTAGAGAGTGACTGAATCAAACTTTTCGAGAAAAAAAGTCCCCTTAGTTCTCACCCCCCAGCATCGCACAATCAATCCACACCCTGCAGGCTAGGCATCAAGATGAAGAAAGGTTGCGGCTCAGAGAAATGGAAAATCACCAGGAAGGCTACAGTGTGACGAAACACTCCTACCTGAGCCCCCCGATAGCAAACTGTCGACACATGATTTTCGGCATCACCGTTGCCGCTGCAGTGAGTTACTAAAAGACTGTACTGCTTTCCTTGGCCCCGTAGTTACAGTCCGAAGAAGCCGAAAGTAGCAGCCGGTCATTTTGACAAGGAGTATCTACATTAATCAGTGAGGAATGGCAATGCAGTACTTAGCCACCAGCTTTGATCCCTGGAGAGCGCTCTAAACACCTCCTCGCCCTCTCTCACTAGAAAAATCCACATTATTCTGCTTGTAAATTGGGGCAGCTCAGAGAAACTTTCATCGTCGAATCATTGTGAGACACACTCGAGTGAACAGACTCTAGTGAAGAATGATCCAGGCATGGTGGTATGTGATCCACAAGGATCCTCCCGTACGCCCTCTTGGCTACCCATCTGTTCGGTGTCTCCGTGTGATGTGCACAGGAACAGCCACACCCTATGCAGCTATTTACCTATCTCGATTCGAATCGGGAAGGACATGAGGAATACGGATACGTCTGCTCACTATGCATACATCTTGCATTCGGTCTTTGACCGGCAGTTTCCTCCGGCCCGTGATGAGCCCCTTAGCCTTTTTGACGGCGGGTCCTGATGATGATCATCTGCCCTGAGAAGTTGAGCACCTGGAAGGTGAGAGGCAGGGAGGTTCAATCGAAACCCAGCGGGCGTTTCTCAGTCTCCACCTTGATCCTTTGGGAAGTTTCTTGCCATGCTTCATTTCATGTCCCATTGCCGTGTGTGTGGGCCGAGACTGGATTATCGGCGATGGAAGTAGACAAGGGGGTAGAATATACATGCCTTCGGCGCGAGAGACAGCCTCACATCTAAGACCTTTTGGAAAGGAGATGGGAATTAAGTCCATCCTTCCCCGCATACCTTGCACGTTAGGTACCTTCTCTAGCTCCCTAGCCTGACAGATGACTAGATACCACCTATATGAGGATGGCTTGTAGGCTCGGAATGGTCTGTGTTTCCATCGTGATAATGCTAATGGTATAAGCAATGATCATGAAAGTTTGGCATGAGGAGTTTTGTGTCAGCCGTCACCGGAAATTGGATATATTACCGGGGAATTTATTTACCATTGAGCCAGCCACGTTGCCGACGAACCTCTTTTTACACGCACGATAAACATCATTTCACATGTACAATCAATCAGGCAGGTAATACGGAGAGACAGTAGGCTTAAGCATCGGGAAACCCGTGCTTCTTGCAACGTTGCTTGCGGATACCACGGACCATGGATCGCAAAAGGTCATGGGCATGTCGTGATGCAAGGTGTCTAGCCCTACCTAAGGTGGGTAGTATCCATGGGGCTGAAACTAGAGGGGGACATTTGACGGCACTTGACGGTGTAATTACGGTGAGAGATCGTATAAGCAAAGGCTAGAATGTTTGTTGCCTAGAAAGAACCCTACCTTGCCTTCGGTTGATAACTAAGGTCCCCAGTGTTTCAATCAGGGGCTAGGAGCAGTGGGCAGTGGAAGAGAGATCTGGGGCGGGCCTAGGTTACCTTGGGTTCGCTTTGACGTGCTGGAGATCATCGGGCCGGGCTGAAAGTGGAACAAGTCGTTCGGCCAATCCCTTAGTCGGCATCGTAGACAAGAGCCAAAGTCAAATGCTTGGTGCCTGGAAAACGTGCTCAAGGCACACAAGTTGATGTTTGACGTTTAACCTTTTGACTGCCCAGGGTTATCAGAACGGGAAGGTGTCGAGAGTGACACTGCCTTATTGTGGCTTTGTAAGTAAAGTAGTATCTTCATCGTGAGATCCCTCTCCTTGACTACTGACTAGTTAGTTTCTCAAGGCAGCCAGTTTTCCAGGTTCTTTTGCGACTTGAGTTGAATGGGAAGGGTCAATTGGAAGTGTCAAAAATGGGCGATCCGGTCTTGGCCAATGGAAGGAAGGGCCCAAGGCCTAAGGCCCAAAGGTGCCGCCGACTCGGGTGAGGTGGTCTCGACTCCTTCCCAAAAAGAACCACCAGTGCCATCCTTGTTCGTGCTAAGAGTTACGTAGTGTAGTAATGTACTCTGTAGGTACTTGGTGTAAGTACTGATATAACTCAAGTTTTTAGTGCAGAACTCCAACTGGCAACTGCCAACTTAACCCCACAATCGGGTGCTCTTCCCCCATGTTCATCACAGGCTCTCCTCGCACTTTCCCCGCGCCGTTCCTTTGACATCCTCCTCCTCGGCCCTCCTCCTACTCCTACTCCTCATCCTAAAACTCCTCCTCACGGACAGTTGAACGTCACCCTTCCCGTCCTCTTCTTCAACCCACATATTTCTCTTCCAGGCCCGCTCCTCCAAATCTCCGGCACTCCGCATATCCCTTCCCCCCAATGTCTACCGCTCAATTGGGTCTTTCGCCGTGCCGAGGGCCGTGTAAATGCCGACTACAACCACCACCACAGTCACGGGTCGGTCGACCATGTTCCACTCCTTTGACAGCCGCCGTAGCCCCGAGGGCTCGGCCGTGAGCTCTCCAACAACCTCACGTAAGGTCAACCGCTCATGTCAGGAATGCACGAGACGCAAAGTCAAGTGCGATGGTGGACATCCTTGTGCGAGTTGCCAGTACTACAAGGTTGCAGACTCATGCGAGTACAGGCAGCGAAGCAGACGACATGCCGTCAGCAGAAGGTATACAATAATCCTTGCCCCTCATCAACCCCCCCCCCCCCCCCCCCGATGCTCCTTCTTGCAGGATCACCAAGGTTGACATTAACCCCAGTACTCTTGAAAAGACTTCGGAGCAACTCCGGGCCCAGTCAAGCGTGCTGCAGGAACTATTTCTCAACGTCAACGTGAATGATCTGGTAGGCAAGAGTCGAGCAGAGTTGCTAGCCTTATTGCCGCGAGAATCTCTCTTTGTTTTACGCTCCTCAGCTCCGCAAGCCGACCCGTCACCAGTTGGCGTCTCAGCTGCCGACGAGGATGACGATGACTCCGGCCCCGATGACTCGGCGCAGAATTCTGAAAATGGAGAGGCCTCAAACGATAGACGATGGGACGAACCAGCCCAGCAGCCCACGACCTTAGGCTCCAGCGACGATATCAACGCCGTCAGTCTTGCAACAGACCAGCACCGCCGCTCCTATCTCGGCGCGACATCCATGAGCGCCGTTCTCAGAGCGATTTTCCGTCTCTGTCCCGCTGCTAAAGAGCACACTGCCCAGAGAGCAAAGGCGTGGAACGATGTTCATTACCAATCCCAGCTGCTTCCGCCACTGTCTCTTGTCAGCCCAGGCGCGGGCTTGAACCCTCTGCGGGAACAGCGCTGTATCGACTTTTACTTTGATCACATTCATCCAATAACGCCGATTCTCAATGAAGACGATTTTAGACGCAATCTTGCATCAGGAACCCGTCTCGACGGCTCTTGGCTGGCCCTACTCAATATGGTCTACACCCTGGGTTCTATCGCCTCCGGCAGCGACTCTCTCCACGTCCAATACTACAAACAGGCCCGCGCCCACCTTGACCTCGATTCCTTGGGCTCTGGCAACATGGAGAGCCTACAAGCTCTATGCTTGCTCGGGGGCTACTATCTGCACTACCGAAACTCACCCAATATGGCGTACGCCGTCCTCGGTGCCGCTCATCGCGTCGCTATAGCCCTGGGATTACACCGAGAACCCGCTCGCAGTCGCGCCGAGAACGTCACAGAGCACGGCAACTACATCTCACGCGCCGAAACGCGCAGACGGACCTGGTGGAGTCTTTTCTGCCTCGACACGTGGGCGAGCATGACTCTCGGCCGTCCAACGTGCGGTCGATGGGACAGTAGTACTATGGACACCCTCTTACCTACGCCTCTATTCCCCGACGACCACGTTGCAGCCTCCTTGAGAGCAAGCTGTCTGTTCTGCCACATCTGCGACAGGATTCAGCATCGTTTTGCACAGCCCGCGCGGTTATCTGCCCACGAGGCCATGGCTTTCGACCGCGAGTTGGTAGAATGGCACGACTCTCTCCCCGACTACCTTAAGAACCCAGCAAACTCTCCACCCCGCCTAACGGAAGCTCGCGAGTTCATGCGAAACCGTTATCTGAACGTCCGCCTCATCCTGACCCGCAGCTTCTTACTCTACGTTGCACACGATCATGCCCTCAGACGCGGCGCCACCACCATCTCGGCTGTCACTGGGCCTACTCCTGACGAGCTAGCCCTCGTCGACACCTGTCGCTCAGTCGCCATAGAGGCCATCGATGCCATAACGCTCTACTGGACACCCAACCGCGTCCATGTCTGGAACTCGGCATGGTACCTATTCCAAGCATGCATGGTTCCCATACTCTCAATCGCCATCGACGCACATCTGCGAAACCTCACTCGCAAGCAACAGCAACAGCAACAATCGCAATCACAATACCCACCACCACCCGTACCACCCGCAGTCTCCCCACAAACAACCACAAACCTAGGGATATTACCGATGCCAACAGCAGCGATAGCTCACTCCCCCGAAAACAATATCCTCCTACCTTCGTGGTGTGCAAGCCTCACAAAGGCCCTCGAACTCTTCAACGAAATGCGTTCCTGGATGCGCGCCTCTGACCGCACCCCCGATATCGTTGGTGCACTGTACGAAGCCGTCACTGCCGACCTCGAAGGCTCTGGTGCCGGCTCCGCCATCCGCACGCCCTCGACTACTACAGACAACAGTATAGACATGTCCATGTGGTGCGACGAGCAGCTGGTGGAAATGGACTGGAGTGCGTTCCTGGGTGGTGGTGGTGATGACGGCGGCGGCGATGACGGAGTGCATAATGGCATGTTTGTTTTTTCGTAGTTAATTATGCATTCATTGTCAATCGGATTGCTGATGTACGCATCTTTGGAGGTAAACATCGTTCCTGGCTACAATGTATCTTCCAGGGGTTTCAGGGTCTAGAAGAACAAAAGGAAAGAGTATCTATCATACCAGGTCTAGGGAGTCATCTAAAGATCTTACTTATATACAAACGATATCAAAGATTTGATCCAAGCAACAAGCCGAACTTCAATTGTGATAGATGATGTAACTCAATCGAAACGAGTGTGGTACAAATAAGACGTGGTATCATATTGTCGTTCTATCAAATGGCCAAAAAAGCAAGCGTGATTCGTGACGTCTCCTACAAAACTCCCCCGAGGGATGCTACCCGTCTCTAAATCTCAACCCAAGACCCATTTTCCGACATCCTCGAGATCCTACCCTGGGTATTGTTCCGCCCCAAAACTCCTCAATAACGTATACAAATCCACTCCTGTGTCTTACCGGTACACACTATATAACAAAGGATAACAAGGTTTCCGGCCCAATCCCACCTTCCACTCGCTCACTCACTGACCGCCCTGCTTCCCCTCCACGTGCAACACCTTCTTGCGCTGCACCTTGCTGAACCTAGCCAACGCCCGCTGCCGCGCCTTATCTTCCTTACGAAGCCGAACAGCAGCCCGAGCGTCGACTTTCTCGTCCTTTTCTTCCTCAATGCTCTGGTACATAGTCCCCAGCGCCGAGATCCTTCTCGTCCCCCGGCGCCCGAGAGCCAAGTCCGATCGCATGGGGATGTCATATAGACCATCGTCCTCATCCTCGTCCTCGGCATCATCGTCTTCATCAAGAGTAGAGATTGGCGCTTCGATCCTAGGGTCCAAAGAGAACCTCCGGTGCAGACGGCCTCCGGGATTACTGAGCGAGTACTTGTGACCATACCGCTCTGGCGACGTGGTATCGGGGTCCGGAATGTTGGACAGGCTGTCAAAGAGGCCCGGCAACTGCAGGCCGCCTTCGCCGTACCCTTCATCACAAAAGAGGAGGCCTTCCTCGTGACCGCCGCTGTGTGCTGAATCACGTTTGCGCGTGGTGATGAACGAGTCGGCATCGATATCATCGTCTGACGACAAGTAATCGTCAATGTTGAATCCGTCTCCAGGCTTTGCAAGAGTAGTCGGCGAAGGCAGCGCACTCTCCAGCGCCGTGCAGAATGACGCGTGGTCGCCCGTGCCACTGTGCAAGGAGCTGCGACTGTCGTTGATAAAGGACGACAGGGTAGCTAGATCGACGGTTGTCGTCGTCGTTTGTCGAGAATGAGGTCGTTGAAAGGAGCTGGTACTCGACATGGTGGGCGTCGCTGACGAAATAGACCAGTGCCGGAGACTACTCGTCCGCATCGGCACGTGTTCGTGAATCTCGTCCAGCTTGCCCTTGCCGAACAGTGTCCCGTTACTCTTGGACCGTAGATAAGAATCATCCAGCGTTTCACGCCACGAGTGGCCACTTCTCATCACATCTTTCACGCGAAGCATGTTAGCAGGCACTCTTTGCAAAGCGAACGACAAAAGACGGTAGAAAATCGACGGTAAACACTAACGAGGTGAAGGCGCCGGTGAGGACACATCCGCAGAATCAACAAAGCTCTCAACCTCAACTCGGCCGACCCATCCTCTTCTGTCGGACGCTCCGTCAGGCTTCGCATTCCGCGGCCACTCGGTAGAGCGGGTAGATGATGCAGCACCGCCTATCGCGGAAAGGGTGTGCCGTTTGGATGGCGACTTCTGGGTTGGGGAGGAGGGTGTGGGATTGGCTACTGACCCTCCGCGGGATGGCGGCCTCACCGCCTGGTATGATTCGGTATGGACGAGACCTGAAGAAGTCTTCGGGCGTTGCTGAACCGGTAACGAGTAGTTGTGCTTGACCAAGAACGTTGGCTTCTGGGTCGTCTTTGGCGACAACGACGAATCGATAGGCCCGCCTCGGGATGTGAAAATGCCTAATTCGTTCAGCGGCGCTTCACCGCCGAGGGTAGATCGCCGCTTGCGTTGTCGAGTACTTGGGGATCCAGAGGCATCGGCTGTCGATTTCCGAAGACTCAGCGCTCTACCCGTCGCCGCATCCGATGGCGTCGTAGGAATGTAGGCACCTAGTGATTGCCTTCGACGGCCGCGAATCGTCTCTGAAACAGACTCCATTATTGGCTCGCGGCTAAGGGAGCTCTCGGGATTGAACATATTAGTTCGGAATGGTACCTGGCCGAGGCTCGCCGACGTCAAAGACTTTGTGCGGGCCTCGTTGTCCAGGGAATCGTGGCGTCGGGGAGGCTTAAACGTTTGTTCTTTGTCTCCAAAATGGGCCCTCGCTGGAGCCGCAAACGCGCCGTTGTGTCGATCTCGCGGACTGCCACCGTTTGTTGCGTAAAATGCCTGGACTTTGTCGGACTCGAGGTCTACTCCATTCTCGCCAATGTTGCGGTCTGCAACATCTTCCCCGTAATCCCGTGCGCCTGACGCCTTGACCCGGCTCTGAAATCCAGAAGGCTTGATTTCGGATTGCGCATCGAGGAGATCGATGAAGCCTCTGACTGCAGCCGTGCTTGTGCTTTGCATAGAAAGGTGCCGGTTATGTGTGAAAGGAGCAGTTGGTGGGCGAAACGGCTCTCCCTCGAACGGTATTGCTGGAGAATTGCTGCTTCGTTTTGGAGCGGGGGACAGACCCGATAGACCTGACGTCGTCGATGTAAGTGACCCGATCCGTGGTTTCCTAAATGACAAAGGCGGACCCCTCGACGAGTCTCTTCCCCAACGACCCGACGGAGACGGTGAAAAGCTTGGAGGTACGGCACTACCTGGGGCAGAACTTGGGCGCTCGACGCTGGAATCGCGGAATCGTAAAACGGGCGGTGCTGGGGCAGAAGCCTCGGAGCCCGCTGCGAGAGACAAGTTGGTTTCGCTCATCTTATGGTGAGACCGTTGGAGGTCCTCGAAGACATTGGTTGGTCCATTGCCGGCAACCGGGTAAGTTCCTAGGTAATCGTGTAAGTTTAGAGTACAAAGCTAGACCAAAGTATTGGATCAATCCTACCTAGAAGTGGGGGAAGAGAAGCAGTCGTAGCATCATATGCCTGCGCCTTGATTCCATTTGATGGCTTGTCAGACGACCTTTTGGACGAGAAGAATTTCAAGAAGCCCATTCTCGCAGCTTATCGCCCTCCATATGGCGAGGGCAAGAGACAACTAGGTAGGCTGTGAACCGCCAACAGGTTCAAGGTGTGATGTCTTCAAGTCCAAAGTTATGTTGAGATCGAAAGTCAGAGGCTGGAAGACAGTTGAGTGCTAAGAGACGAAGGCCTCGTTGCATAGACGATTACGATGTGAAAAGACGATGGAACAGACGGCGACGAAAAGAAGGATGAGGGCACCAGTAGAAGGGGGGAAGGGAGTCTAAAAGCCGAGCGGGTGGGCTGGATAGCGTCAGATCCTACCTAGGTGGACTAAAGAAAAAGGAAAGGAGGGACAATGCGACGCGACGAGTCGTGTAAGGGTGCTAAGGCTGAAGTGCGTGCATATACATGACAGAGCGGAGCGAATGAGCAGAAGATAGTCCACGCTAGACCGAGTTTTGGGCCCAGGTCGAAAGGCTTCGTGCAGTCAAACGATGCGATACCCATGTCCCCGAGCGTGGCTTCTCCGAGTTGCATGGGGTGATGTTGCACACACCCGCGGAAGAGCCATGGCTTCCGTCAAACGTAAAGTATTAGTATCGAGACATTTGGAGTATCTTCTTGTAGAGCAGGACCGTTGACAGGCAAGAATGCTGGCCGTCCATGGTCCGTCACTTGAGCGGGTGGCTGCTTTCTTTCCAGCTTAGGAGACGAAGTTTCTCATGGATAGACGATGTGGAGAGACTACAACTCGACAAAGCGTTGTAAGATAACCATGAATTCCATGTTCCTCCTCGGCAAAGCGGGGAAGGCTTCAATCAGATACTGATTTCCACATGCCTGAATCGTCTGTTTGTCCTGGGATGCAAACAGGCTTCTGAGCGCCTTCAGGAATGGCGCAGGAGTGGCAAAGAAGCTTGGAATTGGCTGGTCGGTGTGGTGTGGTGGTGACAAGACTCGTTGCTCGGACGAAATGGCGCATCAAGGTTTCGAAAACAGGTAAGAAGACGGATAGATGGTCGGATGGGAAGGGATGGGATGGGCCGTGGCCCGTGCGAAAGTGACAACAAAGGTGTGAACACCTCGAAGCAGCTTATAAGCCAGTTTCATGGTCTAGCTCTTGGTAGCATCTCAGGACCTCCGGCCGTTGTCGTGATTGTCTGGCTCGAGTGCAAGTCGATGGAAGTCCCGGGTTTACACGCTCCTGGGCGACTTTCTGCTGGGCACCACCATTGCCAAACTAAAAGCCCAAGGCAGCGTGTAAACATAGATTGGCTGTTCTTTGCTGGCCTGTCGGTGCCAAGGTATCCAGTGTTGCGGTTGTGCCTGGCCTCGAACTTGATTGCTATCCTGAACCAGATGCCAGATCCAATCTTGATAGCTGTCGCAACTTGCAAGTGCAAAGCCGCAAACAAGCAAGGATCTGTTCCGAAAGACGACGATGCGCCTCCACGATGCTGGTCACTCTGCCGATCCAGGAAAGAAGAAAACATGGCCCTGGGTTCAGGGATCAGACGTCGTAATTAGTGCCACTTCGGAGAAAAAGCAATCGACGAGGGTTGGAACGAAGCCCATTTGCCAGCTGCTTTTATTGGCAGCACCAGCTGACTGGTTTCAAGACTAGCCGTGTTAGTGTGTCCCAGGAACAAAGTCAAAGAATTCCTGTTGGACAACGCCAGGCGGTAGCGTGTGGCTTTGCTCCGTTGGTCTTGGAAAACTGGACTTTGTCACAGTGGGCTCGACGTTTGGAGTCCTGAGCCGAGTGGTCAACGGCGCAGGCGGATGGGTGTTTGTTCTTGGTATTCGTGAGGTATTAGTCGTCGACCGGCAGTGGCATCAAGGCGTCGTGCCGCCAAACGGCGCGTATCGAACCATGTTGACGACACGTTTCTCCGCTCATCTGTTTGAAGCGTCGTCCACCTGCATCTTGCATTGTGTCCATCTTGCTTGCATGTCTCCCATGGTGGTGCCTGTGCCCGGCCCTGGATTGATCATTGTGAGGGTCCCCGGCCCCTGGTATACCTAGATGCGCGTGTGCAAGACATCTTTTCTGCGCCCCCTGCTGATTGGAGGTGGGCGGAAGCAGATCACCCAAGGATTCGCCCCTGGTATTCCTCGGATGTGTTGGCCGCAATTCGATGGGACTGGAATTACGCATCCGAAAGTCAATTATGAATCTTGGAGGCTGGCGCGTGCCGTGTTGACTTGCTCCATGCTGACAAGTCCAGCAGGTCAATAAGCATAAGGCAACGCAAGGGAGTACGGCCGAGTCAATCGAGATTTCATGCGAATGGTTGCTCAGGTCGCCACAATTGCTAGAAAAGCATCGATTCTCCGGCGCTAGCTGCGGTGGTGCTCAATGATTGCAGGGTCTATTCTCTCTGCGCAGTGTGCGGTGTGCGGTGTGAGGTTTGCTGGTACCAATTGAGTGGACGGCGGACGAGCTGGCCCGGAATGACTCTATTCTGGGCGGTGAACGAACTGAGCCATGAATATCGCGGCATTGCTTGGTGTGACGGCTGTCGCAGCTGTGAACAAGCCCTTACATGTTGATGATTGATGGACCAATTGATGTTGATGGGATCTCTGCTGCGGTACACCGTACAAGGAAGAGTTGGCGAGCCAAACTACTTTACCTGACAGTAGTAGGTAGCTCTGAGTCCGGGAAGTCAGGTACCGCGTCACACCTGCCACACAATCTGCTTAGTCAGGTATATTGGATTAGGTACTTTGTAGATGTTCTGGACGCCTCGCAGCTGCCGTTATTTCTTTTCCGTCACCAATCTTTGCTTCTCCCTTCTGCAAAGAACCATTTCCACGAATCAACCGGAAAAGAGATTATATGAGCATCATCAAGTCACAGCATCGACACGTCAACTTCTCAGCTGCGTCATGGAGTATGACAGAAAACAGCCACTGCCAATCTTGCGGCCGGTTGCATCATGTTGATGAATACTGCAGTGGGCAACGGCGATTACCGACAGCAATGCTGCAATTTCCTGCTTGGCTGCACAAACGGGCGGAATTTGACATATCTCCTATCTTCTCTCTTCGGCTCTTCGAGTATCCCTCTCGTGGCTGCGTTGCGTCTTTCGCAACACCAGGTCGAGCTGGGGGCCTTAATTAATACCTAATTGCTTACCGACGCCGGCAAACGGCAAACGCCTCAACTCAGGGGAACTGTCTAGCTCGTACCCATAGAGTCCACTCGTTTGTTTGCTAGACACGGGCAGGCTTTCAGCGTTTCATACCGCACGATCCGGCTAGCCTTCTAGCGGCGATCGGCCACCACGTGGACCACAGCGGTTTCTATGGATAGCTTTATCCTAATTCTCCCTATTATCTCCAAAAAACACGATCAAAGGCCTTTCAACACCGACCTGCGCTTTCAAGTGAGCCGCAACTTCAAAGATGCAACCAAAATCCGAAGGTCGCCGTCATGCAGCGAAGTGGTTCCAGAAGCGTTATACTGGAACCCGCTCAGCTTGCTTTTCCATACCAACCTCAATCATGGTCTGATTTCCAGACTTACGGCCGCACCAGAAGCAGGCGGGGTAACCCGTTCAGGGGGAACGGATCTTCCACCACCCCTCGCGTTCACAAATGAAGGGTCCAGGAAGAGGAAAGGTCTGCGGCACTACGAGAACGCCGTCACGCCGCCTGGTGTGCCCATTCCTCTTGTGGGCGGGATACCCGCAGTCCGGCGCAACTCTCCCAGATTCAAGCACATCGGCCCCCGGTGCCGCTCGGACGGTGACCAGTGCTCCCCATTCGACGTCCGAACGTTGGACGCTGCAGCCCCCGAGGCCCGAGCGGACACGTCAAACTGCAAGGTGATGGTGGTGGTGTTCCCCCGGACCGTCCGACCCTTCGGGGCTTGGGGGGCATTTTCAGCGCAGAAGCCTTGCGCGAAGAAGAGAGGAAGCAAGCTTCCAGATGAAACGGACGTTGTTCGATGGCACTGCTATTGCAGAAACGAAAGTCCGAGTTTACTGCCCAATAGCCCGGATGAACTCCTCGAACCCCCCTGTTCATGGCACGACGAATACGGTGTGAATCCGGGTAAACAAGACATCCTTCGAACGGTTTAATTGCTGCAGACAAGTCATGGCGCCGCCTCATCTCTGGCTGCCGGTGTCATCACACGCACTATACCCAATTCTTCAAAGATTGCTTCTGAGTTCATCAGGGGAAGCATATCTCGAGGAGATCATTGGGTACAGGTCTACACACCATCAACCACCACTAGTCACTGGTTCGAGGCTTTCCCCAGAGTCTTATCAAGATGGCTTCCACGAGCGTCAAAAGGTGCCTTCCATCCGTGACTAGCCCGAACACGAGGGGTCTTGTGACAGCTCGTAGATTCCGGCTGCCGATCTCAAAGAGCATGTCGTCGATTTCTTAAGTGATTTTCCAAGATTTGACATCTCAGGTAAGACTAAGTAGATTTGGGAGCCAGTCAAGCACATAGCCGTTGCGGTGATTGGACGGTCAGCTTGATAATCCTGACCATGCGAGATGAGAGAGGGCAGAAATCTTCCAGCGAATCACTAGCTAATACTTGGACGGACTTGACAAAGGCAAGAGGCATTTGGCCTCGCTCTTCTAGCTCACGATTATCTGCAGTGAGCCACGTACCTGATGCCACCAAGGGGAAGAAGGCACCTTCTTCGTAGTTCGCCGAGTGTTAACTAATGAAGGAGCATTGTACCCGAGCCTTCTACGATGTAGGTGGACTTTGATGGGAAGGTACACACACGCGGTGAGAGACCTCTCTGCGGCCAGAAGAAACATACCTCATCAAAACACCATCTCCATCTTCATACAACCGCTTAGCCTAGGACTATCGTCATCCAAATCATTGAACGTCGCCCCTTAGTAGCTCCAACTACGATCCCCTAACACTATTTTACCTTTGAGAAGCTTCCCAAGCAGCTTCATGCCAGCATCCACCTCTCGTCCAAGTATCGTCCAGAAACAATGTCAAACTCCAAACACCCCAATCAGCCCCAGCAGGCCAACTCCAGCCAGGGCTAGATACCCTTCTTCACCGAGCACGACGGCTCCCCCATCATCGAGGATATCAGAAAGAGCCCCCTTCTCAGCATTGAGTTTTCCCCTTCTTCCTCAGATAAGCCCCTCGCCTCGCCCGGAGAAGATAATGCACAACCCAAGTACCTCAGCTTGACTCATGATCATCACCATGTCTCGCAAGCACAGGCACCAGAGACACCCAATGACCACAACTACGGAGAGCCGATGCCGGGAAACTGGCAGGATCTCGCTTCGGAGACCGATTCCCCATCCGCTGAAGCTGAGTATCCTTGTACATCAGAGGCAGTAGGAACATATGCCCCGCCCGCTACGGACAGCAACCTTGCAGGTTCTCACAGAAAGTCCAAGACGGAGTTCAACTCTATCCCTCCCAAGTTAGCTTATATGGACACGGTACCTGCCAGTGGACCTGATGCCGGAACCCAGGTTCACAGGAAGTCGTCGACCGAGTTCAAGGAGGTCGTTGCAACGGGAGGCAGGTGAATCTTTCCGCTTGATCGTTTCCCCGAGGCTAACGCTGTCCTTACAAACACTTAGGCGCGGATAATCAGTCAAACATGCGAGAGCATGTTGGCCCGCTCGACTTTGATCTTCAAGAGCCAGCCAACACTCCCTCCGAGGGGCGTAGAAACGAAGAAAGGAGGATCACTGGCCAGTTGTGGCGGAAACCAGAGTCGCAAGATTCAGCGCAACTTTGGAAGTCAAATAGTCAGTAGACTTCTGACAGGCCGTTGGTGAGGCAGTCCATGGTGGAAATGGGTGCGGAATTGCACCTATGTAACAAGTAGCCATTCCCCTAGCCATTCTCTAAACACAGCAACAGCTGAACCTTTTGTCCTTGGGCCTTCATCTCAGTCTTCTGGATTGATAATTGAGTAATTCATCCCCCATAACCTGAACGCCAAATAACATGCATTCCATTTTATCATCGGACACTACCCCCTCTAATCAAGAGACCCAGCCAATGCAACAGCACTAAACCGCAAATCCGCGCCCTCCCTCTCCAGGAACTTGCGCGGGCCCCACGTCAGCGCCTTCTCGCTCAGAACATCCTCCCCGGACTCGAGCTGGCCCCGGTTCAGCGGGCCCTTGCGACGCCCGTCGAGCTCCCACAGCGTGCCGTCGTCGCCGCGCACGAAGCAGACATAGTGCAAATCCACGTCGTCTGAGGCCTCGGGCGCCTCGGTCGCGCCCTGTGACGCAGCTTCCCGGTGCGCCGTGGCGAGGGCGGGCGTCTTCTCGAGAAGTTGGGCGCGGGAGACGGGTTCGAGGGGCTCGGCGGTTTCGATTAGGGTGTTGAGGTCGGATGGCTTCTCTGTTTATTGCTTTGGGTTAGTAAACACCCACAAAATACTATGCTTGTCTCCGAGAGACAGGGAAAGGATAGGGAATCAGTGAAGAGGTGGAGACGTACGGATATACTCCCTCGCGGGCCCATTAGCAACAGCATGCAACAGCCCCATCAGCCCACACGCATTTCGAATCGTCTGGCGGAACCACAACACGGGCTCCTGCGGTCCTTTGCCCTTGTATTCATCCAGCAGGGCGTCCTCTGCGAGGCGGTGGCTCTCGTAGGCGGCGCTGACGGGGAAGACGAGCAAGACGGCGAGGGCGGGGCGTGGGACGAAGGAGAGCATGTCTGGGTCGGTAAGGGAATAGACGTCGTGGATCTGGAGGGCCGGGGAGAGGCCTAGTTTGTGGAGGAGGGAGGTCATGAGTTCTGGGTTTGCTTCGAGGGGGATGAAGGCCGGGGCTGCCGCGGAGGGGTCGGGGTTTGTGGCGGTCATTTTGAGGAGTTGTGGGTGGTTTTGGATGTCTTGGTGCTGACTTTTGGTTGTGTGTTGTTTCTTGCAGTCGAGGTTCTGTGGGAGGGAGTTGCCAGGAGGTTTGTGGTTGTTTGGAGTGAGGTGATGTAGGATGAAGGGCGCAGTTGGAGTTGCGTAGACATACAGGTAAGGTAGAGCTGCCATGTCACTTTTGCCCCTCCATAGGTAGCGGGGATACTTGGTGGGGTCGGTGAGGTAACCGGCAGGGGTCGCCCAAGGTGAGCCTTGACAATGCGGGGTGCTCGTTGGGAACTTGGGGTAGACCGACAGCATGGACCTCAGCCAAGGACTTGGTCCTGTCTCCTTTCCAGAGCCCTTACCACATGCAAAATCTTAAGTCCTCTTGGAAATGTGTGAGAGGCTTCTGTATCATATAATCTCTATCTTATATCTTGCAATGTGGAGTATGCGCTGTCCCTACTCCTTTTGTGATGTCCGTGTTGTAGTATACATGGCCCTTGGGCCCCCCTATACACCATCGTGCCTTTCGATGTGCTTTTCCTGTGCCACCAGACAGACTATTATACAACTAGATGTAGCTAGAGCCCTACATTGTTTTACATCCGACAAAACTTCCAAAGCTCCTTGTCAGCCCTCAACCCGCGATTGTCGTACTAGAAGGCAGACTCCTGTTTTGACTTCTCCTCCGTCTCTTCCAGCCCGGCTTCATAGTCTCTCTCATCCACCACTAGAGGCTCCTCAAGCCCCACCGAGCTCTGATCAACATCCTCAGAAGGCACGGAGCTCTGATCGGCATCAATAGAGTCATCCTCAGAATGCGTACGATCAGCGAGCCTCTCTGCGCCCCTTTCATCTGCCTCCTCCTGGAGCATGCGTAGCTCCGCCTCGAGCTCCGTCTGCATCTCCTTCGTCTTTGCCTCCCTTCGTCGCTTCTCGCGGACCTTGGTATGTACCTCGGGATCGAAGACGGCGTTGGTCTCGAGGTAGAACTCAATCTTCTCCTCGACGGCGTCCTTGACGTGGAACGCCAGCGCCTGACTCGTAAAGACGTTGGGGAAGCGGTAGCTCACCCACAGATACAGGGTGATGGCCGCGTGCAGGGACTCGATGGCGTGAAGATACCGCCTGCCCTGGTTGTTAAAGTCTTCGAGCGTAGCGTCGAGTAGCTCCAACTGGATGGACTGAATATCGCACAGGGCGCCGTTGCTCCTCGTTGAGATACACTTGGCAATGGCTTTGAGAAGGTCCGCCTGCCCAGCCTCCCGAAGCGAAATTGGGGCGTGGAGAACAGTGATGCGGTCCTGAATCGTCATGGGGAACTCCTGAATGGTATCTGCGATCTTGGCGTTGATTTCGGGAACGTAGACCGTGAAGCGCTCCGAGACGGGCGCGAGTTCGCGCAGTCGTAGGAGGATGAAGCTGAGCGGCGTATCAGGAGGGAAGTATTCGGCGAACTGCTCGATTATATGTGACGGGGGCTGGATACCTGCGGCCTCGAGCGGCGCAGTCTCAGTGTTAAACCCCTTTGCAATTGCGGACAAATCTTCCTCGGCAAGCGTCGTAACGTAGCCCATTTTCTTCTCTTCGACTTGATTACTATTGTCACCTTCCTTGGTGGCTGCTTGTCGAGCAGTCTTGTATCTTCCTGCTCTGCCACCAATCTGCTTGATTTCGGACGTTGTCAGCGTACGATACTGTGTACCATCGTGCTTCATTGACGTCTCAAAGATGACGCGCTTGATCTCCAAGTTCAGACCCATGCCGATGGCATCACTGGCCACCAAGAAGTCGTAATCGTTGTTGGGATCGTTGAATAAAGCTGCTTGCTGCGCTCGAGTCTCTGGTGGCAGCGAACCGTAGACAATGGCGCACCGACGGCCGGTAGCCTCCTCGATCGCGTTCTTGAGACCGTGGAGGTTAACGCGCGTGAAAGCCACCACGGCATCGCCCTTTTCCAGCTTGGAAAGATCGTTGCCCAGACTGTTCTTCATCGTCTGCAACGGACTCAGCCTTTCATACCGGTGAACAATGCACTTGTCACCGATACTTGAGCAGATGGACTTGATAAGGTCGACAACTCGTTCTTCGCCACAGAGATGGACCTCCTTCGCCATGACGCCAAGGAAAGCCTGCGTCCACGCCCATCCTCGCTCGTCGTGGCCAATCATCTGAATCTCGTCTATAACCGCCACATCAACCATTCGGTTGAGAGGCGTCATCTCGACGGTACAGCTGATGAAGTAGTTATCCGCGTCCGGTATGCGCTGCTCCTCGCCCGTGACCATGGCGCAGGGCTTCCCCGCGGCCTGGAATCGAGAGTAAATCTCATGAGCCAGGAGACGGAGAGGCCCTCCATAGATGCCAGATTTGGAGTTCATCAGGGCCTGCAACGCCCGATACGTCTTTCCAGAGTTCGTCGGTCCGACGTGCAGGTGAATAGTGCGCTGCATGGCTCGTGTGGCGGGGAACCACTCCATTGGAAACCGCAAATCGGCCAACTTCCTCTGCCGCGTCGTCGAGTGTGTCAGTTTCGATCGCAGCATGAAGCTCTGGAATGAATATCGCAGCTCCGCTGTTAGGCCCTTGACGTCGCCACGGATAAAGGCATTTCGTAAGGACCAGAACAATGGGTTCTCCTTGCGCAGTGTTGCACCCTTGTTGGCCAGGCCTATCGCCTTTTGTATGGTATCGCGGAAGAGGGTAATCTCGTTATTGAGGCCATATTCGCTTCGAATGCCAAAGTTTCGGTACTCAGTGTTGTCCTCTGACCAACGTCCCATGTTCTCAATGACAACGTTGAACTGAGTGAGGATCATGGTCCTGAAGACATCGTATTTGGTTGATTTGCGGTCGGGAGGTGCATACTTCTTTGTAGAATACCTCGCATGTGTCGCCTATCAAGTACAATAGTTAGTATATATCCGTAAGATCGGAGACGAAGGGGGAAGCTATCGCGTACCTGGTAGGCGAACGGGGAGGATGTTGCAAAGCCATGGCCCGGCGCAGGGCGTATCGCCGCCGCGCATAGCTTCGTGGCTCGCAAAATTGATCTCATGGTGGGTGACTTTCTGTGCAACACACCATGGCTAACAACATGCAAGAAGCATGTCCGTTTGGGTATGTCAATGGCAAGATGGCATGCGCTATCCACCTTTCGCAGTCATGCATCTGGTCGGCGGGAGAGCATGGAGGTCACTGACATTAAAGGACTGGGAAATTTTGGGAGCCGATAAGAGGTCTCGACGCTTATCGCCATCACCCCTGATTCGCCCTTGAGGGACGGAACTGGGTCGCCCCACTCCGGCTTAGCGCCTCCGCCTCCGATTGCACCGTCCTCGTCGTCATCACGCATTCAGGTCCCCAGGTCCCCAGGTCCCCAGGTCCCCAGGTTTCCACACTGCAATCCGCGACAGCGCCCACCACGCCGATATCCGAACTGTCTACCTACATACGCAACCCGCCGTCGCATCTCGAATATCGCTGCCTATACCCCTTCGGCGCATTCAAAAGGAATCAAAGGCATCTCAAGATAGGCTCCTCAGATTCTTCAAACACTCCAATACCTATCATCATGGCTTCTTCTTCGACGCCCATCACTCCATTGCTCTAGTAAGAAGACTACCACGACATTCCCGTCTCGAATGCCCCCCTCTACTGGAGACACAACTGACATACTGCCGTCCTACAGCTCGTGCATAGCGCACAATAACACCATCCTCAGCGAATGCACAACATCAGCCGTATCGCAAACCTCCTCCCTCGCCTCCGTCATCCTCCCCAAGATCGAGCACACCACCCCCCAGAAGTTGACCTACACCCACGGCTCGCACCACATCCACTACATCGCCGAAGCGCCCTCCGACCACCCAGATCACCCTTCCGCCGGCGGCCTCACCTTCCTCGTCATTGCCGACGCCTCGCTGGGCCGCCGCATCCCCTTTGGCTTCCTCTTCGAGATCCGACGCCGCTTCCTCGAGCAGTTCCCCGCCGAGACGACCGACTACGCCGAGCTGCCCAACTACGGCGCCGCCAGCTACAATGGCCAGCTCAAGAAGTTCATGGTCGACTACGGCACCACGAGCGGCGGCAAGGATGACGCCATCTCCAACGTCCAGCGCGAGATTGACGATGTCCGGGGCATCATGACGCGCAATATCGAGGGCTTACTCGAGAGGGGCGAGCGCATCGATTTGCTCGTCGACAAGACGGACCGTCTCGGCGGCAGCGCGCGTGAGTTTCGCGTCCGCAGTCGCGGTCTGAAGAGGAAGATGTGGTGGAAGAACGTCAAGCTGATGGCGCTTCTCACGCTGGTCGTGGTGCTCATCGTACTCGCGATTGTGATTGCGGTGAAGAACTGAGAGCAGGTCAACTCTTCACCTATTGGTGGGCTCGAGAGTCTGGTTTCGAATTGGCTTCGTGTAGCGGGCACGGAGTGTGTACACATGAAGGTCGCGTGTTTCGATGGTGTAGAGTGCTGCTAGTCAAATTGGGCAATGGTGGTTTGGCTTGAATGGCGAAACGGGAAACGCAACTTTTTTTTGGGAAACAAAACGACGGAGGCTTTTAATTTTCGTTATGAACACAACCCTCGATGGGGTCACACTCAACCACACATCTCCTAAACTGTCACTTGTGGGTTCAGGAACCACATCGAAATACAAGTAAATCGATTAAATCACTTCCGCGTGTCGCTCATACATATGAGTGATTTTAAATCAAGACAGTGGTCTTGCTCGACAATGACCCGGTATGCCTTGACCAAATGACAATAGCGACGATATTGGGGGCCTAAGCCATGCCGTTGAGCTTCTACCACATCGACTGAATGACAGCAACGCTCGCCTCATCACCCATCTGAAGCCAAATATGAACTAAGCAACATAGAATAAAAAAATATTTACATCCGCATTGCATAAAGAGACGGTGTAAGAGTTGAATGATTCCATATACTTCATGACTAGATGTTCATAATCTAACTAAGGTCATACCTTATCTGGATGCTCTCTAACATGCATTTTCGTCCCAAGGTGGACAGAAATGACCTGATGATACCCAACGCAATGCATCACTCGAGCTTCATTACACCTTTCCTCTTACTTGTTATCCCGTCATATCCTTCGTGTCCTTTGTCGTCTGGACTTTCCGTACTGTTATTCACCTCACCCGCCTAGCCATTTTAGACAGGTCATCCATGATGAAGTAACCCTCCCTCTCAATAATCAACCATTGAATACGCAATGACCACGGACTGCTGAGAATTACAGCAGAAGCCATGGCAAAAGAAACCGGATAAAGAGAAGAAATGTCCGAAGTGGCGTGAGGGTATTTGCCATCATCGAGTCAAGCGCAGGCCATCTCCAGATTTCCGGGTAGTAGCCTCTTCCTCATAACAAATAACAACGCCATCAGCCTCGGCAAAGGTCGTATAAATCGCGCCAATCTCCAAAACCGACGTCATTGCCCTTCCTCACGAGCTTCCGATAACATTGCTCATCAATCAGAAGCTAGAAAGACGAACCAAAAGTTATTCACAACTTCAGCCTTCCTCTTCACAGCTTCGGCGCAGAGTTCCTCTCGGCCAACCTTCTCCGCCCATCCTGATAGACGTAGCCGTGCGCCACGGGACTGAAGCCCATGCCAGGCGCCAGAGTCACCGGTGGCCGCCGCAGTTTTTCCGTGAAGAAGACGGGATGCCGGATCGATGAGTTGTGCTGCTGCTGTTGCTGCTGCTGCGCCATTACTGTCTCGGCGGTGGCGATGTGGTGCCGTTCCCACGCGCTCTGGAGCGGTAGGGGATGCCGAGGTTGTGATGATGCGGTTGTTGCGGTGTGGTGCGCCATGCCTGGTGCCGCCGTGCTACTGGACATGGTGCGCGGAATATTTGATGGATTTACAGATTAATTTCGAGGAACCGCTAGATGCTTCAGATGCGAAAGTTGATATGTAGCTTGCTTAAGCATGTTGTTTGTGAGATTTCTGTCGTCATGTCTGGGTTCCTTGCGGGGAAAGATTACAGTACACACACACACACACCCACACCCCCGGCTCGCCGAGCTCTAAGCCTTGGGGTAATTAATGGCACCCGAGCGACGGCACTTGGACGGTGAAAGGTGGGGGCGGGCCCCCCGGACTGTTGGAGCTACGGCGGAAAGAGTCCGAGGCCCTTCCTTCTCTCATGAAGTTCATTCCTTCCCTCGGATGCTGAAGCTCTTACAACTTTCATCCGAATTCGCCACCTTCCTTCACCTACCTAGGCAACCGAGGGTATATATACCCTCTCAACCCTATTTCTTGTCGCCAGCACAGCAGCGCCCGTCTAGGTCGGCGAGGTCAGGTCAAGCTGTGTGCGTGGTGTAGTGGTTAAAATAAACAAATACTCCAATAAAGTCAGATATTCCGGGGTGACTGAGGGGCGCGCTGTTCGAATCCCGGCAGGGACGTGAACTATACGGTTAGTGTTCCCCTTCTTTCCTTTCCTACTGATTTTTTTCTTTTTTCTTTTTTACTTTTCTTTCTTTGTGGTGTGTTTTCAAACTCGTTGGCAGTGATGCAGCCGAGGCATGTTGGCTTTCCTGGGAAATATACATGTAGCATTCGTATAAGTGACTGGATCAGTCACTTACTTTCTCATTAAGTAGGTAGTCTATATGCAAGGTAGATAGCAGTCAAACGCCTCCGAAGCTTTTATGATGTCTCCTTCTTGGACTTCTTCTTCCCCTTTGCCTTTTGCGACTCCTTGCCCTTCTTGATAGCCTCGACCAGAGACTCCACCTCCTTCACCTTCTCCGCCTCCTTGGCCTCCTTGGCCTTTTCTTCTTGCATCTTCTTCTCCAGCGCCCTGAGAGCAGCTGAATCCTTCTCCGTCGTCTCAATGAGCTTGTCGCTGTCCTCCCACAGCTTCTTGGCCACCTCGTCGTCCTCAATCTCCGTCCGCGCAAAGTCCACGATCCGGCACTCTTTGATCAACTTGCCGGCGCCAGCGCGCACAAGACTGGGTTCCATGGCCGCAAAAAGGATCGCCTGCGCGCCCTGCTCGGGGCTCTTGAGGAAGAGCCACGGTAGCGGATAGGCGGTGATATAGGCAAACAGGCCGACAAGCGAACCTCGCGAGAGCCAGCGCCGCATGCCTGGCGTGCGGCTGAAGCCCGGGTCGACGAAGAAGGTACGCGCGTTCATGGGCAGCTGGTCGGGCCGCTTGTAGTTGTCGAGGTGCTTCTGGAAGGCCTGGCCAAAGACCATGAGCGCCAGCTTGCTTCGCTTGTAGGCCGTGCCGGGCGACCACGTCTTCTTGTCGAGGGGCAGCTTGAGCGACGGGGAGCCGATGTAGGAGGAACACGAAGCGAAGATGATGCGCACGTCGCGGTCCCAGGGTTGGGCCTTGATGGCGGGGCTGAGGATGGAGAGAAGGTGGAAGTTGGCGAGGTAGTTGACCATCCACGTCTCCTCGATGCCCTCGGCTGTCTCCTTGCGCTTCGCCGACGCCGGGGTGATTGTGGCGGCGGCGAGGATAATCATATCGAGCCGGCGCGGCGGGGAGTTGTCGATCCATTTGGTCGCAAACTTTCGGATGCTGTGCAGGGACGAGAGGTCGACGTGCTCGGCGTAGATGAGCTCGTTGCCGGTCCGGGCGCGCACGTCGCCAATGTACTCGACCAGGAAGGGGTCCGACACGGGCGTGTGCGTGAGTAGAATGATTTGCGCGCCGCGGCTGCCGAGTTGCAGAACCGTCGCCGCTCCTATGCCCGACGTCCCGCCCGTTATCATGACTATCCTCCCGTGCATGTCCCGCTCGGCCGTGTTGGAGGCACCGGAGCTCCAGAGCTTGACGAAGACGAGGACTGCTACCGCCGTGACGGTCTTGATTATGAACCACCAGTTCTCCGTCACGTATGTCGGGAGGCCGGCTTCGGCAATGTAGCCAAAGTAGTCGAGAGGCATTGTGAACGAGGGACTGGAGTGAAGTGGCAGGGGGCGTGTCTATCGGCGACTGTCGTGCATGCTGGGGCAGCAATGCTTAAAAGGTGTATGGGCGGACGACTCGGACTCGTCACAATGTTGTGGGAAATATCGATGATGAAGCAGGCCGGCCAGTGTGGGCGTTGGCGTTTGCGATTGCGTACGAAATATGCGTAGGTAGTCTGGGTGTGACGAAGCCGCCAGCTTGCCTTCTAGAACAGAGTGGAAAGGTGATGTGCCGCCAGGGGATTTCCGAATTTGCGATGACAGGGGCAGTCCTACTCTGCCGGCAGCCCAGCGGCGTTGGCTTTCAGGGGCACTAATCGCAGATTTTGCAGGGGACTGAGGCCGCCGGTGCCACGGTGGTCGTGGGTGGTCGCCTCGACCGTCGCTGACATAATGGGATTGCCCTCTACCCCCTGTCAAGGAAGTGGAACTTCTTCATCAACCGTTTCTCCATTACTTTACCCCTTCATCTCACCACATCATACAACCAGCAGACGTGGACACGGCTGGGGAATCTCCCTTCACTATTGGATTTGCTGAGTAACAGGTGTCGGCAAGTGTGACTGTACAAGGGCTGCGGAAATGCAGCGACAGGTGGAAGAGGACGAAGGATATGAACCAGAAGAGGATGTGCCGCTTCATCATCAACGACCCTTTGGCGCGGGAATTCAACGCAAACCCATCCAGTTCGTCAAGGCATCAGACCCAAGCCTTAGCACGACACAAGCAGTCAAGAAGACCAAGACCGGCACGTCCGTAGGCGACTTCTACCTCAGCCTCGTGCTCGGCGACAAGAAGCAAGCGGAAGCCGAAAAGCCGCCAACAGGGCAAGTATGCGCCGTATGCGAGTTGCTCGTGGATAAAGACGATGCCGTGGGAGAGGTCGACAATGCGAATAAGCCCGCGACAAGTAGACAAAAGCACGAGTCCTCCATTGCTCACCAAGTCTGCCTTACACACTCACATCCCCCATCAGCACTAGATCGGTCGCGCATGGGCTTGACATATCTTTCATCCCATGGCTGGGACCCCGATTCACGGAAGGGACTCGGTGCCGAAGAGCAAGGCATGCAGTATCCCTTGAAGACTCGACCAAAAGAGGACAAGTATGGTTTGGGGCTAAAGATCCCAAAAGGCATCCAGGGCAAGGTTGAAAAGAAGAAGCCGCAGACGCTGGACGCGAAGCAGTGCAGGAAGAAGGCTGATGAAGATAAGAGAAAGGCAGCGAGGTTGCGAGAGATGTTTTACGCCAGCGAGGATATTGACAAATACCTGGGGACCGGTTTATAAGTAGAGGGGAAACAACGAGATACCCATAAAGGACGGACAACAATGGGTTGACTCGATTTCAGTCACAATTTACAGATCCACAGTCTTGTGTGTGTGTTAATCATGTGAATATGCTATTATACAAGCGTCGTCAGATGGTAGTGATACTGCCAAACCACCATAGTTCGTAGTTATTGTGACCAAAGACGAACATCACAAAGAACAATGGCTTGACCCTCGACTGGAATAAAGCTGACGAAGAGACGGGTAACAGATTGGCTTTGAAACGCACAAGGGATTGTCTTGAGCAAACAACCATAATCCTTGTGACCGGGAGGCCACGAGAATATCTCCCGCTGTGCCGCCGCCGCTTCTTCAGAAAGCGCCGCCGTTGTGAGGTGCAGGTGCGAACCTGGAAGGCGGTGACCTCATTCGTCGCTCTTTTGGGGGCTGAAAGTGGGGGAATGCCGCTGCACTAAGGCACTCAGGAGGGTACGAACACTAAGGTACCTTCAAGTACCTATCCCAAGGTACTCCGTACTGGACGGCCTCCGTACCAGGATTCGCATTGCATAAGGTAACCCAAAGCCCAGGACATTTTGGGGCGAGGGGTCAGGCCAGCTCCAATGGGGAGGAGCCTGCTTGCCCGGGCCCCGCCCCCCCTCCTGGGCCTCAACTTGAAGCGCGGGCGGGAGTCCTGAGGAAAGTAGCGGTGCGGTGCGCAGTGGAACGGGAAATGGGAACCAGAACTGGGACTCTGGGAACGGAACGTGGAACTACCTGCCTCTCCCGTTCTTCTACAGGACCTCTGCCTTCCATACCTTACCTACCCACCTTACCTTACCTTACCTTACCTTAAACCAGCCGGCCTTTTGACTTCTGCTCGCATCAGGTCATTGCTGTCTCCTTCTTGCAAGTCCACGATAGTACCTTAGACGGGGCGCTGCAGATAAGACTTCACGTTCACCACTGCAGACACCTTGCGGATACAGCTACCGGTACATGTGCTGCGCGAACTCGACCAACCTTGCCTCTTCCGATCGTAACTCCAACTCACCTCACCCACCTCACCTACCACCACCACCACCATTACCACCACCATACCACGACAAAGCTGTCTGACCGCATAGAAATCTACCCTGCCAGACCTTGCCTTACTCCCTCCCCCCTCCCCCCAAGCTCCCGTTTGGGTCTTTGGAGCATTGAGAGTCCCACAACTGCGACCGGTTCTTCTTCCATCTTGAAACCCCGCCAGACCAAAAGAACGACGAAGCCCAAGACAACCACCGACCTTCCAGCTAAACATACATACCAGGCGGTTTTCGAATTCCACCCGACGTCTCACTACACAAAGACTGGGCCCACGATCCACAGAGCTCGACAACGCGCATTCCTCCAGCCTTGTCCTCCTCTCTTGAACCCGCCGCCGCGCTATCTGTAGCACCTCAATCCATACAGGCGCACCCGCTCATCGTTGTCGCTCGATCAGAGTTGCCGTCCGACGACTTTGTACTTCATAGCGACAACCCCCGCCTTCCTCACACGACGAATTGCCAGTTGCTCACTGCCCACGCGGCAACTTGCCACGATGGGTGTCTCCACGCTCCAGGAGCAGCATGATGGTGAGCAGCCTCACAGCCCGAGAGCCCACGATGCTCTCCCAGCTTGATCCGCTCTCGACACTGACAGGTTTGGACAGTCATTATCGACACAATCAAGAACATTACACGAGGCGACGTGAGATCTACCCGATACCCGACGGGTTGCCTACGAATAAGCCAAGCTAATCATGACAACACCTATAGTGGAAAGTCCTAGTTGTCGACGAAGACTCCCAGAAAATCTTGGACAATGTTGTCAAGGAAGATGACATTCTCAACAATAACATCGCCAGTATGTTCTGCGAACCCGTTTCCTCCTTGCAACGATTCAACTCCTGACCACAGTCCAGACATCGAGCGAATCGAGCAGAAGCGAGACATGAACCCTGAAATGGACGCCGTCTACATTCTGTCCCCGAAGGAGAATATTGTCGAGATCCTCGTCAACGACTTTGAGCGCCGCAGATACAAGGAAGCATACCTGGTGTGGACCGGTGTCTTGGATCCGAGGATTCGTCGCATGATTGACGGCTGCCCGCCGGCCAAGCAGCGCATCGCGGGATTCGAAACCTTGTCGATCGACTTCTTTCCTCGCGAGTCGCATTTGATCACGTTCAAAGACCCTTGGAGCTTCCCAATCCTGTACCACCCTGCGTGCAACGGCCTAGTGGCGCGGCACATGAAGATTCTAGCACAGAAGGTACGTAGGAGACAGTTGGTAGGCTACACACCTTACCTTGCTGACGACCAGATCAGATCACTGGCGTATGCGTTACCTTGGGCGAGTATCCAAAAGTTCGATATTACAGACCGAAGAACCCTCTCCATGAAGCCGCCGTGCTTGCCTCTCATCTAGCTCGCTTCGTGCAGGAGGAGTTGGACGAATATGCGCAATGGAACCCAAACTTTCCACCACAGTCGTCGCGGCCTGCAGGAACCCTCATCATCACGGACAGATCAATGGATATTTTGGCGCCTCTGGTTCACGAGTTCACATACCAAGCAATGGCCCACGACCTTCTCCCGATACAGGATGGTGACAAAGTGACGTATCGCATGGTCACAAACGAGGGCACTCCACAGGCAGAAGAGAAGGACGTGGAGCTATCTGACAAGGATCCGGTCTGGGTCGACAACCGACACCGACACATGAAAGATACCATCGATAAACTCATGGGAGACTTCCGAAAGTTCTTGGAGTCTAACCCTAATTTCACCAACGAGGAGCAACAGACGACGAGCTTGAACGCCATCAGAGACATGCTGGCTGGTTTGCCGCAATTCACAGAAATGAAGGAGGCGTACTCACTTCATTTGAGCCTGGCGCAAGAAGCCATGAACAAATTCCAAGATCACAAACTACCAGACATTGCTTCGGTGGAGCAGAGTCTTGCTACAGGATTGGATGAGGACTTCAGGAAGCCTAAAAACATATTGGACCAGGTCGTGCGGCTTTTGGACGATGATGCCATCACCCCATCCGACAGACTGCGCCTGATCATTCTCTACGTGCTATATAGAGACGGCGTTGTGATGGAGGATATCAATCGGTTGCTCGCGCATTCGGGCCTGCCGCAAGGGGATGGGGAAATAATAGTCAACCTCGAGATGTTGGGTGGACACCCCGTTCGTGGTGGTCTGAAAGATGTGCGACCTCCTCAACCACCTCTGTTCCAGAAGAACAACAAAGGGGCAGAGATAAGCGAGGAGTATTCATTGTCCCGTTTCGAGACAGCCATGCAGACAATGCTCGAGGAACTCTGTAAAGGCACTCTCGATCAAACAACATTTCCTTACGTGAAGCCACCAGCGGATCCCAACGAGGATCTCATGGCCTCACAACAAGGCTCGTTGCGTGCTGGTAGGCCGAATTGGGCCTCATCTGGCCGACGACCACCAGAAAACCGACAGCGCAACATCATTTTCATGGCTGGTGGCGCAACATACAGTGAAAGCCGAGCTTGCTACGAGGTTTCCGCCCGCCAAGGCAAGGATATCTTCCTGGTGACTAGCCACATGCTCACACCACAACTTTACGTCCGCCAAGTGGGCGACCTGGGCAAAGACAAGCGCACGCTTGACATCCCCATGGAGCGGGCAACACCTCGTGCCCCGGCTTGGGTCTACGAGAAACCTGCTCCGCCGCCCAACCCCATGGCGCAACGTCCTGCCCCCGGCATGGCACCGCCAGGCGCGCCGTCACCGGCGGGTGGACCACGCAGAGCACCCGCGCCAGGTGGTCTCCCGGGTCGTCCTGTCGCGCCGCCGACAGCCCAGATGAGCAACATGAATCTCAACGCACCTCTGCCGCCCGTGGCGAACGGCGGTGGCGCGTCGCCCGCTCCGTCAGACGGCGGCAAACCGCACAAGCTGGAGAAGGATAAGAAGAAGCGCAACTTTTTGGGTATGAAGAAGAGCCACAAGGACAAGGATAAGCATTGAGTCCAAAACGGAGGAGTAAGAAGGGAAAAGCGAGGGCTCTTCAAATCGAAGGGTTCTTGACGTTTCTCCCAACTATGCTTACCCCCTTTTTCTTGCACATTCTGTTGCCAGCGTGGCGTTTCTTGGTGTTGATTCCAGGGGCGGCAGGGTTTACCTAGTTGCATCATATTCCCATAGATGTGTTGAGGGAACACTGCCTGTTCTTGGCTTTTCCCCCTTTTTTCTTACCACTCAGTGGCTCTGCATATGGTGTGGAAAGAAGGATCGGTGGCAGATGGCTGGACGGATTTGGATGGCTCTGTTCCTGAGGACATGTACATATACACTCAAAATCTATCGTGGAACCAAATGAACCCCAATGCACAAACATGATTCGACTTTAAATGCGTGGCAACAATGATTTCAGCCGGAGTAAAAAGACTTGCCCCTTCTCAAGAACATAAAACCAACATGATTGAGCATTCAAACAATCATCACTACAGGCACGGATGGGACGTCACTTCATTTCACCATGAGAGTAAGCACAGCTTTTTTGGAAGCCAGGAAAACCAACATCCATTTCATTTCATTCGTGTCCACCGCGGTAGACTAAGGGTAACATAGGGGCATAACCTATCCCAGCTCCCCTCCCCCTGCCTCAGAAACTCGCCAGTCCTGTTTTCTGTTTTCCATTTCACCACCAGCCCAGTACCGTCCGTCATCCGAAAGGCAACAGATCCCCTTCCATTGTGAGCCTGAGCCCTAGACAAAGATACCTGCTTAGTTGGTTGGTCCCCCTGCTCGTGGGCAAGGAAACGTATTGCATAAACGTGTGGGATTTCCACACATAAGAGGAGGAACTTGGTGTGCGAGGATTAGAGGTTGGATGCCAGTCCAGCAAATCCGATAAGCAACACGTCGTTATACCGACATTTACGTTTATAGTGTTTCATATCATGTCCTTTTTAGAGACACACATCTGAACATTTGGTGGTGAGACTCGAACAAGGTAGATGTAGCAGTTGATATGCTACAGAAGTATGGCCTCTACTAGCGAGGCCGATGGTAGTTCCATAATGTGGGTAGTTTACTGTCTCCGGAACGCCTGGGCGGCGCCGGGAGGCATACGTCCGTCAAAGGGGAAGCCATGACCATCGGGCCCAGCCGGACCAGGGAAGCCAGGCATTCCCGGGGGAGGAATAAATCCGGGAGGGGGGCCACCGAAGAAACCCGGAGGAGGAGGCATGTTGCGTGGTGGGGGGCCTGCCATGGCCTCGGGAGGAGGGAACGCTCCAGGAGGGAAGTTCGGGGGGAACATAGCGGCCATCGGGTGGTTACGGCCAGGACCACCGGCGAGACCAGGCGGCGGGACCATGGATCTCTGTTGAGGGGGCATGGGGGGACCGCCGCCGCCCTGGATCCAGTTGGGGTTCATTTGGTCCAAACCGGGAGGCGGGGGCGGACGTTGCAAAATCTGCGTGGGCTGCATGCGCGCTTCTGGCTCGGGGTGGTGGAAGGCCTCATCCATGAAGCCAGGCGGGCCTTGGCCACGCATCTGTCGCTGAGAACCACGGCCGCCCTGCGGAAGTCCTTGCGGATGTCCCTGCTGGAAGTCGGGCTCGCGGTCTTGAGCATGCGGAATCTGAGCGGCCCGCTGAGGTTGCGGCATACGCATGAGGAGCTGCTGCTCCGTTCGCGGGGGTTCGGGCTGGTTTCTCATCAAGTTCATCAAGAACTCGGTGTTGCTCAAGTTGCGGCCTTGGTTTGGCTCCATTCGGCCGGAGCCCTGGCTAGAAGCCTGGTGGCGCTGTCCAACCAGCTCCTGAAGCAGTTGGTCTTGACGAGCAGCGGGCGGCTGCTGCTGGTGAGGCATCGTTGGACGGGGGGCAAGTATGTCTGACATTGACATGGATCCCTGCGGCATGCGAGGGCGGGGATCCTCTCTGCGCTCGCCGCCATACTGCTGGAATGGCTCAGGCGACGCGACAGAGCTGGAGGGAGCATGCTCGCGGACTGGCGGGGGAGGCGCCTGGAATGGTTGCGATGCAGGCGGTGTGGCTGATTGAAGATTTGAACGCTGCAGCTTCATGAGCAGAGCTTGGAAAGCTTGCTTCTCATTGTCGGGAGCCGGTCCAGATAGATCAGGGCCACCGAACGGAAGACCAGCCATTGGCGTCGAAGGCTCCGTCTTCATCCGTTGGTTGGGGTCATCCTGTGGGGCATTGAAGAATGACGTGAATCGAGAGGACTTGCCACCGCCTGTCTTGGGCTTGGAAGGAGTCTCTCTCTTGGGCTCGCTCGGGGAGCTGACGTCCAAGCCAGCGCCAGAAGCGAACTTGAGGAAGAACTGGTCAGGGCCGATCTCAACAGCAGGTGCGGAGGCAACAGCTGGCTGCTCGGCTTTGATTGCAGCCTCGACTGCGGCAACTGGCGCTTTATCCTCGGCAGGACCATTGCGACTAGCCTTCATGCTTTCCATGAATTTCTTGAAGTCCTCCTCCGTGTGGCCTCCTGCCTTTTCTCCGGCAGGTTCGTCGAACCATTCAGGCTCTCGCTCTTGTCTATGTTCACCGCGCTCCCAGCGACGCTCATAGTTCCTGCCAGTGCTCTTTTCTTCGACGGGCTCAGCCTCACGGTTTCGGTCTCTCCAGCTCTTGGCCCGGTCAATGCGCTCGCGAGCCGTCAATGGAGGCTTCTCAGGAGTGCTGACATTGTTGGTATTGCTACCGGCGGCGCTGTTTTCGTTCTTGAACCAGGGTTCCGACTTGCCCCTGCTAAGGCCATTTCGGGGCCGCGGCTCAGCTTCCTCGTGGTCATGCTCCTTGTCGTGATGATCGAAGTTGCGGTGAGTACGGTCTCTTGGGCCCTCGCGGTCTTCGCGATCACGGGGACGACGCTCGTTGGGGAGCCTGTCGCCACCACCGGCGCCCATACGACCTTGGAAGCGCTCGGCGCCCTCATGGCCGAAGCTCTTGCGCGGCTTCACTGTACTCCATCCCTCCTGATCTTGCGGATCGCCGTCGCCGCGACGACGACCAAAGTTTGTGTTTCTCGAATCGCGGAAGCGATCGCCTTCGGGGGTATCACCGTTGCGATTGCGAAAATTGAAGCGGCTAGGCGAGTCAGCGTCCTTGAGGCCCTTGTCATTGTCAAAAGGCTTGCCATTGCGCAGAGTCGCAGAGGCGAAGGCAGTTCGAGGAGGTCCGAGAATGATGTCTTCGGGGTCTGAAATTGAAGTTTGGGTTAGTTACGAGACAAGTACTCAAAGGGCGAGGCGAGGGAAATGAGGGGACAAGGAGGTGGAGACATACTGGCGCTGTTTCGCGAGACGTGGCGGTCAACGCCAGGACGACGATTTGTCTGATCAAGCAAGGGATTGTCGTGGCTTCTTCTGTCAGTAGTGGTTTTGGCGACGTTGGTCTGGGTTCGATTATTATCGGGAGGTGGTCTGAGAAGAAGAGTTAGAAAAGGGAGGAGTTGTGTCCAAGGATTATGGTGACGGCATACCCCATCCATTCTTCAGCGGGCGGTAAAGCAGATGGTTTGATGCATAGTGGTGATTCTCGCAGGTGAATGAGGAGCTCTGCCGAGTACTGAAGTGCCATAGCAGCGGGATGATGCAAGGCGCATCCGATGACAGGTTGGAAGGCTATTGATGGTGTGGCAAGGGTGATGTTTGCATGAGCAGACGGCGATGATTCGGTCGACAGAAAGAAGGGAGGAGCTGTCGTAGGTAGAGTGGTTCACCAGCTGGAGAGGAGATGGATGTAGTATTGTGGTACTGGTAGGTGTTGGGGCGTTTGGCGCTCAAGGCTGAGGTTGTATTCGTCGATGCCGTCGTTGTTATTGTTCTTTCTACGTCACAAGGGGTGAAGAGGGGAGTGGTGGTGGTTGTGGGTGGTGTCGAGGAAGGTCAAGTCCAGTCGGTCGGTCGGCGATCGGTCTCGGTCGCAGTCGATGGCCAAGTCAGAATGGAAGACGGTAGGAAATGGGACAGGACAGGACGGGAGTGTCTGTACGGAATACGGAGTATCCGTAGGACAGGCTCCAATCGGGCTGCGCTAGAGAGCGCGGGCAATGGTTGGGTAGCTTGTTGCGACGAGGCTGGCAATCAGAGACGGGCAAGGCGAAGAAGCTACGATGGTTTGGTGTTTGGACGGTAAGGTAAGGTAGTGTAGAGTGATGCAATATTTGATGCGGAGTGAGAGATTATTGTGATGGGCGAATTTCGGCAGCGAACTGTCAGGGCGTATAAAGGTAAGGTAAGGTAAGGTAAGGTAGGTGGTAGGTAGGTAGGTACGAATAGAGATGGTGCAGGTGGTCAAAGGAGGTTTTGGCACTTGGGACGAAACCTGGTGGAGGAGGTGCTCAGGTGCCCACTGCCCAGGTGTCCAGGTCTATTGCCTTAGCAGCCAAGCACTCCGCTCCCCACCTCACCTCTCACTGTACGTTGTACCTACGTAGCAGGGTGACAAGTACTGCGGTGTAGCTGTGCCGGGTCACCGTGTGTCCCTCACCTTCCAAGCCTCCACCCTTTCACCTCCGGTCTGAGGTCTGAGGTGAGTCTCCAATGGAGAGGACGGGAGGGAGGGATGGGTCCTGCCTACGCCTACCGCCTGCCAACCTCAAAGTCACCTTACTGTGTGTGGTATTAAGGTAAGGCAAGGCACTCTGAGGTGTCAAGAACCGTGGAAAGGCACGTAAAGAACGTAGAAGGGGCAATGGGTGTTTCCAGGTCCGTATTCGTACCTGCCCTCACCTGTTCTCACCGCGTCGGCTCACTTTCCCCTCCTTCCTGCTTCCCTTCTCCTGGCCCCTGCCATCTCGAGGCAAAGACTTGGAAGGCAAATGCACCCAACCCCTCACCCCTGCCCCTAGGCTCACCTGAGGTCAACCCATTTGTTCACCTTGGGTAACTCCTTCCACCGAGACACAATGGCTCGGTCAGAGTGCGACACCAGTCGCCACCTAACGTACGGATACTGAACATTCAATCGGCATCTCTTCATGGCGCTTACAGCAATAGTGACTTAAGTTTTACTCGATACATACCTAATGTACCCGAGGTAGCTAGCTAAGCATGCCCATGTTTCTCGAATAGGTACCTACCCGACTGGTTTAAATGTTCTGTTACCAAAGGGCCAAGGCCCATGCCGTGGGATTCTCGACCTTAAAAAAGCCCGGACCAGGAGACTGCCCAAGTTGCAGGTACGTACCTCTTCCTCGCTGAGGGATGGGGAAACAAATCGCACACTTCCGCCCCACCATCTCCTTCTTGGAGCTTAACCGAGATCTGAATGCTGCTTACCTTACCTCAACACTCAGCGTTACATCCTCCCTCTTGGAACTTGGAACACGTCCTTCATCTCATTGAAGCCATGGCCTGCTCTATATCAAGGCCGTCAATTCTGAAAATCTGCCTGTGGTATGCATTGGTCTCAGGAGATGGCAACTTACGACGATCAAGAGCCAAGCAAGATCCGACCTATCAGCATCTACACGATTGATTTCACAGGAAGTTGGGCCAGCAAAAAAAAAAATGGGACAACTGACATGGTTTCACGGCTGTCTGGAACTCATTCCCTCTCGATCCTTCTTTCCGAGCCTAGTCCCAATCTTATTTCATCCTTTTCATCTGGTTTCAAGCTTTTTACGAGAATCCCATCCTCGCCTGTCTGTTGTGGCATTAGTGGTTCTTGTAAGACACACATAATCTCGCAAGTTTGCGGCTGCTTTTTTTGTGTTCACTTACACTACAACAACTTCACCGCCTCTTGTGTTCCTCACTGTAGTTTGAACTTCATCCAAGCAAAACCCTCGAAAAAGGCAGGAGATTTGTTCTCCCCCGTCCGCATGCAACACGTTCTCGCTGTCATTCGCTTATCTTTAGATTAAATCGCCTCACACTAGTCCGAACTTGTCAATCTAGGGGTCTAAGGGTCGGGTCCACCCACGACATTTAAAAGCTTCACCCCTCTGCCACCTACCTCATGGTTTTTTCTTTGGTTGTTTTTTTTCTGTTTATTTTTTTCCGATCTCATAGTAAACCTCCTTGACATCGAAACTTACCTACTTCAGAAACCCAAACTACAGCATGGCTATTACTGAAAATCATAATTCCATCAGTAGTATACGCTCTTTACAAAGTTGAACACCGTCGTCCGGTTCAACAACCTGTTATCACTCCATAAACTCCTCCGAGGAGCCTTGATTGCTTACCACCACTCACTTTTCTAAGCTCAAAGCGACAGACGATTCTGAAAAGAGAACAAGAAGATCACCATACAGAGCTCATAGCCATAAACTGACCTCCACTACGATTCACACGAAGAACTCAGCTCACCATGAACATGCAACCGCTCACCATGAACCATGTCGACAGCGACACGGAAACTCTACTGACGAGTTATCCAGCATCGAGCCTCTCGAGACCGTCCTCCATCTCTTCTGCTCCCTCGTCCCTGGCAGTCAAGGCTTCTGACGCCGACAAGCCCTTCGTCTCAGGCTGCCCCGTCTCCTCCCTCTTTGAGATTCGTGACACGCCCACCGCGGGCCGCGCCGTCTTCGCGACCCGTGACGTTGCCGCTGGCTCCTTACTCTGGCGCTCCGACGACCTCACACTCTCAGTCCTCCTGCGGGAGTACAGGCGCGAGGTCTGCGGGCAGTGTTTTGCGTACGACTACGGCAGAGACCTGCCCATCCGTGACCAGACTGTCGGATTCGCCTTTTGCTCCGGTGACTGTCGGGAAACGTGGCGGCGGGAGACTGGCGAGGTAGGTGTCCAGGCTTGGACCGAGGTGAGTACGCTGGTCAACAAGAAGAAGGGCGGTAGCAACAACAACAACGCTGGCGGTGGTGGTAAGGCGAGGGACGAGATGGTGGACATCACCATACCAAAACCCGCGGCGGAGGAGATCACACAAGCGTGGCAGACGACCAAGGACCAGGCGGAGCTGATTCGCACACTCCGGACGGCCGAATCCTCGACAGACGACAGCAAGGGCGGCGTGCCAATCACAAAGCAACACCGCAAAGCCCTTCAAAAAGCCCTCCAGCAGCCCATCGAACCAGACGTCATGAACTTTTGCGTCGGCAGCCTCGTGGCGCTATATAACCACCCGAAAAGATGGGAACACGTCCTCTCCCTCGCCGTGGACTCGACGCCCTACATCAACACGGCCGACCTGCACGCCTTCACCGCCACTTACCTACAGCTGCTCGCGGTCCTGCCTCTGCCTCTGCTCTCCCTCGTCACGCCCGAGTCTTTGTTTCTCATCTCCTCGCGCGATAATCACAATGCTTTCGGGATCCGGTCCCTCGAGGACGAAGGGTCCGAGTTGTTTGGGTACGGGTGCTGGCCTGCGGCGAGTTACTGGAACCACTCGTGTGGGCCGAACATCGAGAAGAAGAGAGAGGGCAGGGTGTGGGAGTTTCGGGCGGGAAGAGACGTTGGTAGGGGAGAGGAGATGTGTATCACGTATTTGGGAGGAGAGGAGAAGAAGTGGTCGAGGGAGAAGAGGGTTTCCACGTTGAAGAGGAATTGGGGGTTCGAGTGTGGGTGTAGACGGTGTGAGGAGGAGTTGTAGTGAATCCAAGAAGAGTGGCTGGACTGCATGCCACCTGCAGCAGAATGATGGAATAGGTTCGTTCTGGTATTGCGTGAACGGGTATTCGCTAGAGACGAGGTTATAGATATAGAAAATAGACCTACGTATCCACATCAACTCCGTTTTATGTGTCTACTCGTATATTACATCTGATAAGCTCTACCAAGAGTTTCAGTCATGGAACATGTTGTTAAGACAATAGTCTCGGGCTAAGCACCTTGACACTCCATAGACCAAGGTAGTATTGTCTTCCTATTTTTCCAATCCAGTGGTTACATAATAACTGGGTGACTAGATCGACTAACACCTGTCTCTTAGATTGAGCCATGTAAGCACTACCTACTATTGGTTGTGACCCGACCCCAAGGACTACGGCGACTAAAGCATAAGCCAAGTAGAGTTGATGTTCCAGAAAGCCCGTTCATCAATAAGCCCTAGTCCTATATAAACTTGTATATCCAATGTACATATCAAGATCCAGCTTATTTAGAAGGAAGAACCCCGGCTGGATCCCACAAAGTCGCGACACAAATCAACTTCAGTTCTACTACTCCCAATTTCCAAACCTGGCCTCGTATTCAAATGTTATCTGACTCTCAACACATTCATTTCCTTGTGAGTCAGTACATCAAATCTGCCCAAGGTAGGTAGGCGATGGAACATGATCCCTCGCGATTTGCCTCTGAAGATATGCCATGTTCAACGGGTTGGTTTACGGTCATATCCCCCCCGTACGAATTATCAACAATCATTGCTTACCGTACTATGCTACACAGCTTTGTTTCCTGGACCTTATTCCCCTTTTCCTCGTGGTGCAGGACTGCTTGTCGTTCAATACGTAGCCGATTTCGGAAGATGAGCTCAACTTCATCCGAATCCCGATGTCAATCAAAATCCCATAATCGAGTATCACCATAATTCAGCTAGAAAGTCATTTGAAAATGCGTCGTAGTATGTACACATATTGAGGACGAGTATATTCTAAATGTCCCTGCCCTGGCTCCCATTTTCCCCTTTTTCGATTTGTACATTACGTGGTACTTACCAGCACCATACTTTTTACTTTTTCAATCCTCTTCATCTTCAACCCTCCAAACCCAAAGGGACGCCCTTCCGACTCCATTCCCCAACCCTCTCCTGATCACAAGTCTCCCAAACCCGCCTCCTCAGCGCACGATACAACCGTCTCGTCTCCCTCGTATCCGCATCAACCTTTTCAACACCACCACCACCGCTGCCACCACCACACCGGGCCTCCTGCACCTCCAACCAACTCACAATCCCAAACCTCGTCGCCAGCGTCGTGCTCCCGCCCTCAATACACGTCGCCCGCCACAAAACCCTCAAGATCCTCGTCCGCAGGTTCGCCCGCATATACGGGTTCCCCGCCAGCGCGAAGATCTTCTCGAACCACTTCTTCTGGTGATACACGGCCAAGTCCGCCGGCGTCCGCAGGCCGTCCAGCAGATACGCCAGCAGCCAGCTCACCTCGGTGTAATACCGATCGTCCTCGGACGGGGAACCATGCAAGATATCGTGCGCGAGAGGGACCTTGTCGTGTTGCCACACGGGGCCGCGAGTGAGGAAGCTGTTCACCTTTGCGTAGAGGCAGTGTAGCGGGTTCTTAAGGACCTCGAGGGAGGCGATGGCGAAGGCGACGAGGGGCGAGGCGACGGGGCCGCGGGTTACAAGGGGCCGGGACGATTCTGCTAGCTCCGAGAGGAGGAGCCAGATTTGGTCCTTTTCTTCGTAGTTTGACTCCTTGAACTTGGCTGCCATCTTCATGATGTTAGTGAGGGCTTCTTGGCGGATGCTGCCGTGCTCGGACCAGAGCAAGCGGATGAGCGCCGCGGCGTAGCCCTCGTCGACGAGGTCTTCTGCGGACTTGGAGTTCCATTTTAGGAGGGCAGAGTTGTCGTCGTCAAGTGCGTAGGGGACATCGAGGATAGCCTCTAGCGAAGCCACGTCCATTTCCTCGTCATTGACGCTCGAATTTGGTCTTTGTGATTTGGAAGCAGTGTCATCCGCTACGGTAGCCTCATCTCCAGGTTCACCGTTGAGCAAAGCCTTGTCAGTCTTGGGGATAATCGCTGAAGCACGATCTCCCAAGACCTCGGTCATCTTCTTGGCAAACGCGCCGATGACGGCCTTGGTCTCTCCCTTGGTCTGCGCGCAGCTCAGGAGCACCGTAATGAACTTGGACAGAAGCTCTAGGTCCTTCTTGTCGGTAGCCTTGTCGGCAACAAAAGACAGCTGCTCAACCATCGTAGCCAAGAGCAAGCTAGCTAAGACTTCATCCTCGCCCTGGGTCACGCTCTCCTGCATCAGGTCCACGTACTTCAGGGGCGAGGCGGCGCATCGTCCAGCACAGTTATCGACAAATTCCCAGATGAGGTCCAGGTTCCTCGACTTGCCGCTCTTCTTCAGCTCCCGCGCGGCGCAGAGAAGAGGGACGAGTCCAGTCTTTTGCAACACAAGCTGGTGCTGCACTGCAACGGACTCAAGCACCTCCTTCAACTTTGGTCGTCCCTGGGCAGCCTCGACGTAGAACTTCAGCAGCGCGACAAACGGCGACGCCGCGAGACCCTCCGTCTTGGCGAACCACCTCATACCGGGCGAATATCCGGCAATGGCAATCAAGTTCTCCAGCTCCATGAGGGCAAGCGCCTGGTTTTGCGGCTCGTCTGCACGGCTATCGAGGCGCGTAAGGGAGTTGACCAGGAACGGCGAGACGTCAAAGTTGGCACGCAGCGCGACCTGCGGGATGACTTCGTAATACAGCAGCAGCAACCTGCTGGCTGCCTCGCGCTGGAGGACATTCTCCTCCGCCATGGCCTTGTAGCACTTTGTCACCTCCTTCATATCGGGAATCTTTTGGCAAAACTCGTCAATGAGCTTGCGGCTCGCCGTCTCCCAGGTCGACTTTGACGACTCGGCCGCCTCGCGGTGCATCTTCAACGCAACCTCGAGCTTCTGCAGAGCGAGGACGAGGATCCGGACGGCAAAGAAGGAGACCAGAGTCGACTTTGACGAGAGACACCGCACCAGGTCACGCTGCTTGAGCGGGAGTGGCAGGATGTTATCGAGGAGGATAGACGTCGGCGGGGGCACACGGCGGTAGCCCGTCGTGGGGCCGTAGTGCGGCGGTAGCGGGAGGTTGACCGTGTTGAAGAGGAACGCGGCGTATCCAATCCACGTCATGGACAGCTTCGGCTCGAAAGTGAATGACTTGTTGTTGATAAAGTAACTGGCGACCAACTCGGGTGCCGACTGGAAGATGGCGACGATCAGCTCGCTGTGCTTCAGACTCGACCACGGACGCAGTTTCTGGATAAATTCGGAGAGCACAAAGTTTGCGACGGCGATGTCATCCTTGTACTTGTCCATCCACGCAACGCGCTCCAGGGCGTAGTCGTCCAAGCTCTTGACATCCTGCGCCGCCTCGTCCTCGAGCTCCTTGGGGTACAACCCCGTTCCGGAGTACAGCACGCCTGCTCCCGGAGTCGTGCAGGTGTAGAGCAGAAACTCATGAACGGATTCCCTGACCGAAGGCTGGTCATGTCCCTCGACATCGTGTCTGTACGTGTACAGTCCCGCCAGTCGATCCAGCGTCTTTGTGTTGAACGTCCTAAACTTGACCTCGCGAGGCAGCTTCTCGTCCAGCAGCACGCTCTTCTTCAGCGCGGCCAGCATCTCGACGATCAAGAACGGCGGATCATCCTTGATCAAGAAAGTCAGATGTGAAAACACCTCCTTGAGCATCAGCATCTCCTTCTTGGCCTCGGATGGCAAGAACTTGAGGCAGCTCAAGAACAGCTTAATCGCATTCGTTCGCACCGACGGCTTAGATGGGTCCTCCACCACGCCGCCCCCCCTCTCGCCGTCCGCGCCGAGGTGTCGGATCTCCAGGTTCCTCGCAAAGCTCGCAAACGTATGGTCTCGCGCACGAAAGACCCGCCTTGCGAGCGTGCCACCATCCAGCATCACGAGCTCGCGTACCAATCGCAGCGTTGGAGAAATGACGTAGCCGCTGCCCTTGGGTGCCGAGAGACACTTTGCGAGGAGCTTCAGCTGGCGCTCCTGCAACAAGGTACGCGCGATGTCGAGAGCGTGGGGCAGGAGCTGGAGGGACTGCGAGACGACCTGAAGGAGAAGGGCCAGGACGGCGGGTACGGCGGACATCATGGCCTCGTTGTTGACCTGCGCGCCGTAGGACCAGGTTTCCATCACGTCGGAGAGGTAGACGGCGTCGTCGCCGGTGCTGTCGCGCGGCCGGGAGGCTTCAAGGTACTCTCTGAGGAGGGCGAAGCGAGCTTCGTTGTCGCCATGGCCGGAATTGAAGCCGTCGAGGAAGACTTTGAGGGATTGGATACCTGGATGAGAGATATACAAGTCAGTCTTGGGCCCCAATTGACTAGTATGTCAGTCAATGAGAGTGCGCTTACCATGCCGCGCTCGCTTCTGGTCCTGCTCAAAGGTCAAAAGCTGCTGCAGGTGCCGCGCAGAAGCAACCTCTTCGAAAGTCGGCGCCTCATGCACGACCTTTTGCCTCTTTCGGGACGCATCTGCGCCCTCGAATCCTCCACGCGATGGACGTTTAGGCATTCTGGGTATCTTGTCTGAAAAAAGAATTTTGTCCTAAGTGAGCGGACTCGTCCACTGCATCGTTCCCAAGAAACCGTCCATAGGAACACAGCTGTGGATACCGTCCAAGAAATAAAAAGTTCTGCCGTTCAGACCGCTCTTGTCTTTTTTTCCCTTCAGGTTTAGCGCGGGGATCTGGAGGGGCGGATTTGGGGGTACCTTAGCATGGGGGGAGGGGGGGCCCGCAATGACATTTCGCCGGCCATTTGCTGGAAGTCCAAATCCAAATAAACCTCCCCGCCAGCCTCGAGAACACCAAACGATTCCATCACAAACCCATCTCACCACCGGTACCACCGAAGCATCCCATACCCACGCCGATCCCGCAACGTGCTCTCAAAACAATCGAATTATAACTTCCACGTACATATACCACACAAGATCACCATGGGTTCCATCGTCATCCCCCATCTCAACAGCGGCTGGCACGTCGACCAAGCAATCCTCTCCGAAGAAGAGCGCCTCGTCGTGGTACGTTCCTCCTCATCCATATACCGGCGCAACCTTCTGCGCATGCAATAGTCCGCCAACTAACAAGATCTACAACACAGATCCGCTTCGGAAGAGACGCAGATCGCGACTGCATGAAGCAAGACGAAGTCCTCTACCGCATCTCGGACCGCGTCAAGAACTTTGCCTCCATCTACGTCTGCGATATTGATCAGGTGCCTGATTTCAATCAGAGTACGTCCCCTCCACCTCTTCAACCGCCTTGATAAACCGTCAATCTCTCGGGAATATATACACAATCTAGACTCCTAGATGCTAATATTCGTCTTCTTGGCAGTGTACGAACTCTACGACCCCTGCACAATCATGTTCTTCTTCCGGAATAAACACATGATGGTTGATTTCGGAACGGGTAACAACAACAAGGTACCGTCGCAAATATGCTGTCCCTTAAACGCCGGCTACCTCAGTAATAACTAACGAGAGGTTCAATAGCTCAACTGGGTGTTGGAAGACAAACAAGAACTCATAGACATCATCGAAACAGTCTACCGCGGCGCCAAAAAGGGCCGTGGTCTCGTCGTCAGTCCAAAGGGTATGCTCATTCTCTCTCTTTTTCTAGTACCTTCCCCCCCGCTCCCTCTACCATGGCCAAACCCATCGTCCTCGTCTCTATTGCTAATCGTGTTTCTCCCTCGCAGATTACTCCACCAGACACCGATACTAGATACCCACCCCCTTACACAACCCGTATTCCGCGCTCACATCCAGCGGCGACTTCGTCTTTTGCTTTAGAGAGAGATATATCAGGCTCAGGAAACGATCTTAGGGTTGGTCTCACACAATCAAGAAAACTATCATATTGAACCAGAAGATGCTAATGCTGTGATTCCAAAGACACTTTCTTTCTCTTATGTGAATTTATAATTTCTTTTTTTTTTCATTATTAGGTGAGGTACGTTGCTCCCCCCTTCTCTTCTTCTTCGTCTTCGTCTTCTTCCTCTATCCATCTTGCGTCGTGATGCAATGATACGTAAGTTCGTTTTGCATGCGCCTCTCTACCCATGCTCTGTAAAAACTGCAAGCCTCCTCCTATCAAGTCAAGTAGACTAGTGCTCTTTATACATAATGTAGATAAATAGAACAACTATTTGACTTGAGAAAACCTTCAACGCCCCTTCCCAACCCCTAGAGCATCTCCCCCTGCTGCGGCATCTTGGTCAAAAAGTTGGTCGGCACCTTGGGAACCTGCTGCGCTGCAACAGCCCGCTCAGCTCGGAAAAGTTCCTGCTGTCGATCATTCTCGCGTGACCTGCCGCCCGTCAAACGGCGCATCCGAGACCGCGTGCTCTGCGCGAGCGGCTTAATCATGTTCTCCAGCGAAAAGGACCCCTCGCCGCCGTGGCCCGTGTTCGGTCGCTCGTCGTCCGCGTCGGAGAAGACGTCTTCGGGGAACTCGTCATCCGAGGTGAACTCGCTAATGTGCGGCTGGTAGGATGCCGGTGCCGACGGCGACGTGATGGACCTATAATGGAGACCGGGTCGCGAGGAGGAACCTCCCGGTCCTCCGACTCCTAGCCCTCCGCCCATTCCTATGCCGCCGCCGCCCGCTCCCGACGCGCTAAAAGCTCCAGGATTCATCGTGTTGGAGCTCGGATCCCTTGCCGTAGCTGGTGGCCTGTCAGTAAACCCATTCTGGAACGTGCTGTTGTTGGAAGCCTGATGCAGGATTGGCAGGATTTGCTCATCATACAGCTGCGCTCCGGACTCGAAGCTGTCCGGTGAGAACTCAGTGATGGTCCTCGACGAGCGGCCGTCGCTGGGTGGGCTCGAGCCGAGGTCGTCAAAGAAATCGTCGAGGCTGTCCAGCTTGGTCACGAGGTCGCCGAGGTGTCCGTCGCCGCGGCCTTCGTCCGACATCATCGTCTCGGTCCGGTCGGGCATCTGGAAGTAGCTATACGGGAAGTCGTCGGTGTGGAACTCGACATCGGGCGTGGGCGTTGCTTCCGTCAGGATTCCTTCCGCGGCCTGACACATGTAGAATGCTGCGTGGATATTCGCGCGAGTGAGATCTGTCTTCCTGGCAGGAATGGGGATGGCCCACCCAGAAGCCTCCGGAATACCAAACAGACTGACAGTCCGCTCGTATTCCTTGCGGATCGTCTTCGAGGTAGAGCGAGTCATGCTCATCCGCAGGTGCTGCTTATCCATGGCGCTGCCCGACATTGTCATGATGTTGTCTAAAACCTCTAGTGCCTCCATACAGAACTCGGTCTGCAACAAACGCAAAAGAGGAGAGATGAGATCAGAGCCATGGCCAGCTAGCTCAGGCTTCCGCATGTCAATCTCGGGAATGACGATGCTAAGGATGTTCATGGTCTTTAGCTTCACCCACGCCGTGGAATTTGTAAGGAGACCCATCAGGAAAATGACCATCTTGAAGTCCAGGTTGGGGAGGAAGTGATCCTGTAACGAGGCGAACAGACGGCTCTGGAACTCTCTATTGTTGCCCTGATACTTGAAGCTGACGTACTCCTGAAGCACTTCAGCGACGTTGCCATATCCATGGTCCTCGCATACAGTGCACAAGATCTCGGCGGACTGCAGAACTTGCTCACTGGGCTCATCCTCTTCCATCTCGTGCAAGAAGCGGGGGAAGTTGGCCAGGATCGCAAAGAATAGCCGACTGTCATCGCCAATGAGTCCGTCACTGGGCAGCTGCACCACCTTGTCGAGCGTGGTGAGCGTAGCCTCCATGCAGATGGACGATCTCAGCCCCTTGTAGAGCAAAGACTGGAGGCCCTCCCAGGCACCGTCCCACCTCGAAGGTTGGCCGTCGAGCAGCAACATGCGAACGTTGGGCGACCTAAAGTCTACCTTTGTCAGGAACTCGTTGAGCATCTCCACAGCCTCCAAGTACTCGCGCTCGTTGATGGACTCCAAGCAGGCACACGTTGTCCAGAACAATTGAGGGAATGTGAGCAGCTTGTCTGCGTCGAGCTTGAGGATGAGCGTCTTCAGAGTGGTAAGAATCTCCATGGCAAACGTTTGAATCTCGGTGTCTTCGTCCGCAACAGTGTTCGACAACCGGGCGAGCATATCGCCCAGCATGAACTGATCCAGTGACGTGAGGATGCAGCGGAAAATTTGAAATGAGCGACACGCGAGGTGCCTGACGGGACACGATGTTGCCCATGTAAGGGACAGCCTGCCCCATTGGTCCTTGATGCCGGGGTAGGTGATTTCAAACGTCTTGACAACCTCGGCCGTCAAGAATTCCATGCTTGGAGGGACCTTGTTGTCGTGGTCGTCGGCTTTGCCATTGCTGTCTTCGTAGCCCCAGACGACTGAGCGATCATGGCGGCGGATCAAGTCAATTAGGTCCTCGATTGACGCTCTAGCCGTCAGCTCCGTCTCGTCATCTAATTGAGAAATGACAAGCTCATGGATGAGATGGACCAGCATTTCTCTGGCTTGCTCTTGGACGAGAGGGGTGTAGTGATCCCAGAGAACGGTGACCACCTGAAGTAGCACCGGCACGTTCTCAGGTGTGAGATGCACAGGGGAAACCATGAGATCGACAAGCAGGATGAGCGAAAGCTGGCCGAGGGAGAACCCGGCTTGCTTTGTGCCCACGGGGAGTGCCTCACCCAGGTCTGCACAGTACGGGAGCAGGCCGATGTCGGGCGGCGGCGGCATGGCGTCTTTCTTTTCGTTTGGAACCATCGCCTTGGGAGTAATTTGCATCAGAAGGAACTCAACAACCTTCATGCCGGGGTTGCTCGTGGTGCTCGAGAGGAAGACCACAATCTGCTTGGCGTACTCGACAAAGTTTTGCTCGCGCCTCTCGAGGCAGAGAGATATTATGAAGTCGAGGATCAGCCGCACGTTTCCAGGATAGGGCCCGGTCGCGAGAGCTTGCCACAAGGCTTGAACCTCGTTGTGCAAAGCACCGCTCGACTTGATGGTGATTTCCAGCAAGTTGGCCAACAATACGTACGACTGAGCGATAGGACCACCATTAGGATCGACTCTCAGCTCAATCGACTGAATCCAGGGTAGTATGACGGCAACAACATTGCGCTGTGAGGCAGGCTGGAGATCCTTGAAGTACAAAGTGAACTCGGAGAAGATGTGGAACGCCAGCTCAGTATGCTGTTTAGCAAGTCGTTTTGAGATTTCGAACTGTGCCAGCTTGTAGACCGCCTTTGTCTTGTCGGAAATGCTAATGTCGTAGTCCTGGATCTTTGAAGTACGCCCTGGCTGCTGTCTCTCCTCGAGAGCCCTCATCAAACGGGCAGACTTTGATCTGATCTCACTTTCGTCGTTGCCGAGAGTGAACAGACATAGTCCGAGCAGCTTCCAGAATGGGCACGTGTAATCGAGGTGCTCGAGCAGAACCTTGGTAACGACGGCGAAATAGCTCTCCTGGACCTTGGAAACGTCGGACAGGTAGCAGCGAGCTATGCAGTGTTCCAGGAGATAGGGCAACTCCTGGTTGTGGATGATCAAGTTCTGCAAGGCTCGACGGCCGATCACGTTCATCCGATCGCTTCCCGAGTTGAAGATGGCCTCGATCCAAGCCAGCATTCTTCGGATATCGAACTGTAGCGTGGCGCCACTCTCAGTGGTGATGCTCATCGGTCCGCCGCAGAGGGCAGCCATGGCACTGAGAGCTGCGGTACGAAGGTTTCGCTTCTCAATCTCCATGGCCGCAGTGACCGTACCTCGTTCCCCGAGTGACTGCTGGTCAATGAGGGACTGCCGCATGGTGTCTTCTCGGACTCGGATCTGCGTCTGGTTAGGCGAGAAGCCACACCAGTCTTCCATCAAAGAAAATGCGGACTTTCGGGACTCGAACGTCATCCATCGAGAAGGATCCTTGGTTCTGTTGATCCCTTCAAAGAGTTCCTCCGTCAGGCCGCAGTAGTGCCGCCTGAGTTTCTGAAACTCCCAATCCATTTGAACTTCACCGTCCATGAGGAAGAGCTTGAGGTCCCTAGTGTAGGTGACGAGATTGGTGAGGACCCACTCGTCGTTGTAGACGTCTTCGATCTTGAGGAAATGGCAGGTAAGCTTATAAACGTGGGTAATCTCCGTCCTTAGCAGATCCATCTTGCGATTCCGTCTCGGGCTGCTGTTGGTACGTTGATGGATACGGGCGCGAGCTTCGTCGTTACAGCGTGAAACCTGTCCTGCCAGCTCTTCAAGGAGTGTGCGGTAGATGTGGATATTGATAGAGCCCATGGCTAGGACCACCGCGTCTCTGACCGATGCCGACGAGACGGACAAAAGGGGTATGAGGTATTTGAAGAGCACCCTGGCTGAGACAATCTTGTCCGCAGAGGCAGGTTTGGACGTCTTTCGGCTATGCTGTGCGGCTTGAGGATTGGCAGCCACGACGCTTCCTGGGTCAGCCAGAGTCGTACAAGCGAATATCAAGTAGAGTTTCCACTGTTCCACGAGGATTTCCGGCTGTGTTGTCGGTGTCCTACCAGCGACGCGGGCGCTCCCGGGATCTGATCCGTAGTACAAGCCCCTCGATGGCTCCGACAAGAGCACGATAGCTTTGTACATCTGCAGAATGCGGTTGCAGATCAGGTCCCGACCAATGGTGACTGTAAAGGGGCACTTCTCGTACGCGATACGGATGAGATTGGGGAAGAGCTTGAACCACAAGGTCGTGTCGTACGAGACATCACTGGTACACAACTCCACTAGGGCACCTCGAATGTTACTGTTTTGCATGCCTCTCTGGAGCCTGCTCCTTTCAGCAACGGAGAGGCCTTCATCCTTAAAGTTCATTACTTGCATCGAGTCATTCTCCAAGATGTCAATGACTCTCAGAGTATCCTTGTCTTGGTTCTGTAGCGCCTTGTCGAAATCGTTGATGAGCCGGAGGACGGTTATGGCAAAGTAGCGTACCCTCCGAGACTGTGAGCAGAGAAAAAACAAGCCGTGGGCCTCTGCTTGATCAACCTCTGCCCAGATGCCGGAGAGATCAAGTTTTGCGCCGCGTTTGTCACTCGCCTCGAGTTGGTCTAGAGAAGCATCTCGAGTCTTTCTTCTTATCTCCTCGATCCAAATTTGAAGCAGCTCAACGTACAGACGCAGAGTGCTCTCGATGTGACCAGGTCCGAGCATGCCACCGTCAGACATGGTCGAGTACCGGTCGTCAAAATTGAAGATGAAGCGAGCGAAGCCCATGGTGACTTGCTGCGCGTGGGCCTGCCGGGCTATGGCCTTGAGTGACTGAGCGGACGAGAAAGCGATATTATACTGCACGTGGGCGGTTCCCGTGCAAAGCAGGTTGATCAGAGAGTTAAAGGGTATATCGACAGAAAGACAACGAGGCAAAGCTTGGACGGCAACATGTAAAAGCTCGTAAAACGCCTGTTTGTGATCCGCAGGAGACTGATGGTCATCCCGCCGTGAGAAATTGAACGTATCGGCGATGGGGGTCTTGGGGCCTGGGCTGCTAAACTTCTCATCCAACACGGCTTGGCCTCCGAACGTGTTGTCGCAAATGATGGTGATCTTGCCGAGAATCTCGCAGAACTTATGATAGTATTCACGGACAATGTCACTCAGGGCACTTGTCCGGACGGGGCGGGAGAGCTGCTCACCCTCGCCAGGCGTCGCCGAAGTAGAACTTGCGGACGCGGTGTGGTGTGGTGAGGCCATCACGGGAGAGACAGGCCCGCGTTCAATCGCTGGTGGCGGTGGGAATGAGCTTGGGAAAGGCGGCCGGCCCTCATCAGCCTTTTCTAGGTCAGACATGATGGCAAGGAACGCTCTGATTCCAATGACCATGCGGTCTGGATCAAGTTGTTCCACCTTCAAGTCTTTGTTGGATACGAATAATTCCACATTGATCAAGGGGAAGATAACATGCTTGAAGCAGTATTCGGGCTGCTTGTATCCGATGATTCTGATGATTTGGATGACCGGCTCTGTCACAGCCGAGTCGGAGGCGATGAGACTGCGCTTCGTTGGTGGCAAAACTAATTTCATCACCTCGTCGAGCTTCCTGTTGGTATTAGGCAGGGTATCGTTGGTTCGGTACAGGTATGTCCACAGCAGCCTCGCAATGACCTGGAGGCACAATGGCCGTGTAAAACGGTCCTTGAGCTTCGGCTGGAGAGGGAGAATCAACTGGAGCCATTGGGATCCAAATGTGTCGGGAGGAGATACGCAGAGCAGCGTTGCTGTCAAGGGAAAGGCGAACCCCCAATGCCGAGGCTTGATGAACATTTGCGCAAGGCGGGGACCGATCGCGCCGAGAACCTCAATCCATTTCGGATGCGCCAGATCTTGATTTGTTGCTTTGGCGGCCACAGTGAGCAGAAGCGTCTCGAGCACCTGGCAGAAAGCCGTCTTCACTCGCTGGCCGTGGGAGCGATGGAATAGGCGCCCAACGGCTACCATGAAGTCGCACGAGTATTCCCAGGCCTCTGGATGTGACATGTTGACTTTGAGATGCTTCATTCCACCTAGGACGAGCTCAATCTTACCCTCGGCATCGCGGCCTGCTGGTGATGTGGGGCTTTTGGCCACCAGTTCCTGGAGTGATCGTTCGAGGTCTCCGAGAAACCTTTCTGTGACGCCCCTGAAGTTGATCTCGCTCATGACACCCAAGAGCTGGGAGAAGAGGTTCCAGTTTGCAAGTTTCAGCGGGCTGACCATGAGCTGCTCTGTGTCGGCGATCTTGAGTTGGCCAAAAATGATGCCCTCCAGCTTCTCCTCCATCTCCAACGTCAAGAAAGGGAGGCTCGTTTGACTGATGACCTCTAGAAGCACTCGGCAAAGGATATAGATGGAAACGGTAGAACGACGTTCGGCGTGTGCCACGAATTCTTGTTTAGCGGCCAATGAAGTCTGCGGACTGGCCAGACCATTGTCCATGGCTCCGGGTAGAGGCTGCAGAGGCTCGGTATTCCGGCGTTGGAGAGGCCCTGGTGCCGCACCCCTTGATTGCTGCAACTGACTTCGGGCTTCGTTGGCCGCATCGCTTTTGCTCTTCCTCCACAGCATCATGGAGTCTATAAGGGGTTTCGGTCGCGGCCGGGCAATGTGGCCCAAGGCGGTAATGATCTGGTCGAAGGATGGGTCGACTCCCGGGCCGCAGATCTGCTCGACCTGCGGCTCCGGTTCGAATGGCACTGTGATGCAGTCATTGAGTTTCTCCTCGGCTTGCGCAATGAACTAGAGAATTGGTTATTATCAGAGCTTGTTTTGGTCACGCGAGATGGAAGCGGGTTTGCCCAACATACGGAGGTGAAGAGCACATGCAAAGCGTATTCCCCCACAGTCTTTTGCTCATCCCTGTGGTGCTTGGAAGAGTGGGAGTGATGGTGTGCGTGTTCGCGCCTCGTCTTGCTATGCATTCGTTCCACCTTTCTCTGCGCGACAGAGGTATTGGAAAAGTCGGTAGCTGAAGATGTTCTCTCGGGGACAATGGGCCCAGAGTTGACGGTGGTGCCAGACATGGCGGTGCCTGGGCGCAAGCCCGGAGGCACGTCCGGGTCTAGACGGCCAACGGCGTGCATATCGGGACGTTCTGGGGTAAGACCCGCGCCGGCGGCAGCAATTATCTGCGGGCTGAGAGGACTCGAAGACGAGCTGGCGTGACTTCCATTTCTAGAGTGTTGAATGCCGTGTACTATGGAGGTCTGACGATGGTGACCGTATGACGCGCTCTTGGGATCGACGAGTCGTTCGATTACGCCGCCGAGGCCTCCTCCTCCTGTGCGGGACTGGGCGTGTGTGTGGGCGTGTGTGTGTGTTCGGGGAGAGATGTTGGAGCCGGAGATCGGAGGAAGCGGATGTGAGGAGAGCTTTTCGTAGGAGGAATCGCGCGAATGGGTGACGGAGCGAGGCAGGGGAAGATGAGGATGTGGTTCGAGGGCGGCGGGTCGCAGGGTTCGGTCCCAATCGGCGTCGTCCTCGTCTTCTTCGTCGAGGGTGGTGACGGATCGCGGAGAGAACTTTAACGGCGGGTCCTGTAAAAGATCGGGCAGCGTCGCCTGGGACGGAGCTAGACGAGACGACGTCTTATGGTTAGTGACAGGCCTTCCCCTCTCTTGTGAAACGACAGACTGCGCGTAGGGAGGCAGACGGGGTGGAGGTTTGTATGCGTTAGACGGTTTGAAGGTGCACAGATGTGTGGTCTAGCAACACCGGGAGCCCAGTGCAGACCAGAAGGAGAATAGATGCGACGAAGAGAGTACACTTTGGGACAGGAAGAGGGACGATTGGGGACCGCGATTAGGTAGGGAGGGCGCAACGCTAAAATCTCAAGGGTCGAAGAGCAATGGAGGGCAAGCCGCAAAGCTGCATAAGCAACCTGACGCCAACGGCCAGCGCGGAAGCCAGGAGAGCCGCACCCACAAGTTCGAACCTGATTCGACCTGGGCCTGGGGCGCGCGAGGCTGGGTTTACGGACCCAATGTCTGTGTGTTGCGTGCGAGCTGGCTATGTGTGCAGCGGATGGGTAGCGCGCGTGTGGTTTGCAAATAAGGTAAGGTGGTGTTGCCGGTGGACGTGGTAGCGTTGTTGGTGGTGGTGGTGGTGTAGCACGGGACGATGAGCAACCCTTGATAGCCGTCGGAGGAGGGCCGAGGCAGATTGGAGAAGAAAAGGCGAGAAAAAGGTCAGGCCAGACTATTCCGAACCTTGCCTTACCTCATGGCTGACCAGGTACGGAAGGGGGGAGAGAGAGAGAGAAGACGGGACGAAACGAGACGAAAAGAGACGAGCCAAGCGCGTTCGTCGGCGAGTCTCCGTCACGTTGTACGTAAGGCGAGGGCGGCGCCGCATGGCATGACACAAAAGGCAAAATAAAGGGCCAAGCGAGGGTAAACGGGCTGGGTGGGATGGAGACTCGGGAAGCAATGCAAGCCTCCAAAGCTTCCAGAAATGCTCCTCCGAGATGCTTCGGTGTGTGGTTGAAAGGCTTGACTTGACGCAGCTATGCGGGGAATTGGGAAAGGGAAGGGAGGGCCGAGGGAAGACGATACAGAGAGAAAACGCCAATTGTAAAACTCACCCATTGTTGCGTCGGATCGAGTCCCATGATCCGGGTCTTACGGCATTCGAAGGGTTGTACACCGTTGCTGGTGGCCGCCACAAAGTATCGACGGATGGACGTGGAATCGAATCAGGTGTTGTGGGTGAGTGGGTGGATGGACGATGGTGGATGACGAATGAACAATTGGATATCAAAAATGCGGCAGCGGAGGAGAAGGAGAAGAAGAAGAAGGAGGAGGAGGAGGATCAAATCAACGTCCGGACCAGACCAGGACAGCAATGATCAAATCAGGGTTGGGATTGGGGTCTCCGTCGGGTATATTCTGATTTGCGAATTTCGATGGCGGCGCGGCACGGCGGTGGTGCTGGCAAGTTCAATCCGGTGGGTAATTAATGATGAAAGAGCATGATAATCATCATGATTGGGGAAGTTGGGGCCTTGTGAGCCTTTTGCTTTTGGGAGGGGTGAGGTGGGAAAGGAGGCCGAGCAGCAAGACCAGCCCGTTCTAATCCCAATCCCAAAATCCAATATAATAATCTTGTTCAATAAAGCAACCCAAGAAGAGAAAGTCGGACATGCCCATCCAGTCAATCAATCAATCAATCACCTAGCCAGTCACTCCAGTCTCCAGTCTCCAGCCAGTTAATACCAACCGAGTGGGAATAGAACCCGGACCAAGCTGCAAGCACCAGCCTCTTCTCTTCTCCAGAACTCCTCTTTCGTCTTTCATACGAACATGTCATTTCATTGCCATTGGGCAACACGGTACTCCGTAAACACAGCCTTTTCTCCTCTTGCTGGGGTTTGTATGGCTGACTACGAGTCTACGGCTCTTTTGGGTTGCTGTCACCGAGCCTATAATAATCCCGCCGGACCAGCCCAGAAAAGAAGCAGAAGAAGCAAAAGAAGAAGAAAAGGGCACCATTGGCCGTTGGAACCACCGAATACCGTCCCATGGCCAGGGGCCCAGGGGTGCGAAGCAGCGAAGCAGCGAAAAGAAGCATAAGGCAAGGTATTGCCTGGGTGCCTTGCTCGCCGCAATTACACGCAGCCTCCACACATCCGAACTCCGTACGGTACCGTCCGACTACTTTTGTATTTTCTCCTAATTACCTACGTAGGTATGGAACTGACTTCAACTGAGATCATGATGGTTTCTTTCTCATGCTCGTCAGCGATGACCATCTTACCCAATTAACCCCCAACATGCAAATCCAACATGCCATCAATGCGTTGCCTCGCGGCTTGCCTTGCACCAGACTGTCTTTCCTCTCAAGTCTCACAAGACCAGCAGAAAAGAAAGTCGGCAGGGTCTCATGCCGGTCCATATCATGCCTTTCCCCTCCTTCCCCTGATCCTGAGCCATCTGCTGCCCAAGGCACAGCGAGCTATGAGATCACACAAAGCTGCTCGAGTCCCTCTCCGAATTGAGACCTGCACCTCTCATTCGGCATCTCCCTGCCAGTCCCTGAACTTGCAAGGCCCTCGTGGTCCTTTTGCCCAGCTGTAGGCTGTTGATGATGATGTCGGTGTTCGTCTCTTAGATGCACATTGATGTTGCCTCGCTTGATTCACCGACTGGGGCGTCACCGTCTTTGCCGTAGTCCAACATTCGGCACCAATCATCGTCTTTCTGTCAGACACTAACAGAGTGACCCGAGATGTGGCTTCTCTAGCCCGGAAGCCTTCGCTCGCGGGCCAAATCGCCAGAGTCCGTCACATTTTTCCTCCATACCACCAGCCACGCGACAAGGGGAGGATGCATGCAAGGGCCACGCCCAATCAGCATCTCCCACAGACCACTCGACGAAGGGGGGGGGCACAGGAGGGAAGCATTGGTCCACCGTCCAATAGCTGAATACCTAGCCCCGGGCACACAGGCACAGGCACGATAGGCTGAAATGTCCTTGAGACGGAGAGGGCCAAGCCTCGACGGGCTCGATTCGAGGGCATAACAATGGACGACTCTCCGTAAAACCCCTGGACGCGCTGGAGCTTGCGGGGAATGGCCCGCGGACAGAAACATTGGCCGAGCTGTGAATCTGTAAGGCGGGCGGCGACGGGAGCGCGGGTAGGCAGGCATTGATTGTCACGGTCCCATCCAGCTGAACACTTCGACCATTGCCATGGCCCCTGAGTTCCATCACTACTGAGATTTTGGCTTGCACTCTATAAGACGAGGATCACTCTCGACCAACCCAGCGGTCCGTCCGTGCATCGCAATCTGGCCTCTGGATCTCCAGTCGGTCCTAATTCCTGAGGTAAATGATTAGTCTGTCATCTTGTAAGGCAACCCACAAACTTGCACAGTCTTTCGCCTAGCAAAATGCCGCATCATCTTTGAGCGTACAAACTTCGTTGGGTTTTGGACAGGTCATATTCATGCTCATGCAGACGCAAGAGCGGGCTGCCGTGCGGTCCCCGATGGCAATTCCTGACTCCGCTGTCCGATCAAAAGAAAGGAGTGATGTGTCACGTCGCTGTCGAGTAACCCAAGTATCCGTACATAAAATGTTACCGTGAACATGTGTCGACGATCAACAGCAATTGAAGTCGGAATGAGCGAGACTTGCAGCGCGGGAAAGAGTTCCTCTCCCCCAATGCTAATGCTCGCAGGTTGCGGCACATGCAAGATGATTGCCGTGAGGATTGTCCGCTGCACGTGTGGCCTGGAAAATATCCGAACAATATCAATCCCAGCATCGAATGCCGTCGATCAGCAGTTCTAGACTCGACGCTGTCATATCTTGCAACCGTCGCAACGACTTCTTGTCTTCGTCTGCAAGTAGCCAGTGGCGAAGAGCATATGTGGTTGATTTCTCGACTATGAAATGACTGGCATTGAGGACGCTCTCTGGCCCTGTCGGCACTGACCGCATAACAGCATCACGATCAATGGGCCGGTTCAATGGCAGGCGCCCCGACTTGCCAAGTTGAGATCATGGAAGTTGAGAAAAGAAAAGACGGTAGTTTCCGTCACTCGTGGCGAAGGCAGGTGATGTGAAGGCAACTTGTCTAGGAAGTTTACCCTGCCTTGCTTGCGACAAGAAACGGGGTATGACGAAGTAATCAAGAGGACTCCAGGTCTTAAGCTGATGGCAGAGACTGACTCCCTTTTGAGCGAGGCGAGCTTTGCACACTGTTCGATGGAATTTGCATTCTGCACAGATTTCCATTCTCACGAGTTGTACATGAGCCTCCCTAGAGCCTGGGCTCTGGCGGCGGCTCGGTGCTGCTAATCGATTGAAGGCCTTATTTCGCTTCTATTTCCATCAGCAAACGCGGGCGTGGGGGTGGAGCGCCGCTTGCAGACAAAGAAACGGCCCAGGTAGGATCAGAGTGGGTATCCGCCGGTGGTGGAGAGCCAGGACTGGCGTGAAGGTCCGAGACCGAAGCTGCGGTGAAACCCTCCAAACCGCCCGGAGAGGCCAGCTGGCCCGTAATCTAGGCCCGGTGCCTATACTGAATTTGCAGCAAAGAGCTCCGATGATTGTTTCGGATGCTGATCCGGTCTCACTACGGCAGTGGCGGCGTGGCTCACCACCCTGGCTAGATGAGAGAGCTGAGGCAGACAGTGGCGATCTCTCTCCTTCATGTTATCGCCGGCCGGCATCATGGAAGCAGCGGACTTTGGGACGGGCCCGGCGCACCGTGATGCCGTCGACTCTTCGGCTCCACTCTGCGGACAGTGTGCAGACAGGGACGGCCGGGAGAGTTAGGGTGGTGAGTGATTGAGACGGGCCTACTGGGGCACACGGATTCCGCGTATTCGTGTTCGGTTTGAAATCTGTACCAGTCCGATATCCCAGTAGACAGTAAAACGCCTCGCCGTCGATGATCATCATACGCGAACACATCGGCTCCCGATATGAGAAGGCATTCTAGAAACCGTCTTCGAGAAGCATCGAGGTACGGCCCGCGTGGATCACCGCTGCGCCCTGGCGCTTGTCGGAGTGATCTGAGATTATTAGGCCGAGTCGCCGTGTCATTAAGCAAAAGCTTGGATCGTCGGAGGCTCCGGCCGAAAAAAATGTGGCTGTCATTGATGAAGACGTGGCCTGAAATGGAATGCGTCAGTTTCCTTGCGATGGAACCCGAGGCATCAGGCAGCCGCGGAAGGCACCAACGTTTAAGGTAATTCGTAGACTGGTGACTTGGTGGCTAGTGGGAGGTCACAGGTGTAACGACTGAGACAGATGGTGCAGAGAGAGGACTGTGTAGAGTACAGATGCCAAGGATCTACCGTATCCATATTGTATCCGTAGACCGTTGTACAGGAAGAGCGTATTCGTTCTTGTAGACGGCTGGGTAGGTATCCTCGCGCCAGAAATCAGAGTAAGGTAGCGTGGGTAGGTAGGTGGTTGAAGCCTTGGGGAACATGACACAACAACTGCCGTGGTGCCGTGGCGAGGCGGTATGAAGTGTGGGTTGGGCTCGTTATCGGTCTCGCGGGGTTCCCTTGCGCAGGCTTGGGCTTGTGGCAGTGGCCGTGTGGGCTACCATCGTCACTCGCTGGCTGGTTGTCGTCCTTCTCGGCTCGGCATGCATCTGCTACTGCGGTGTCATCAAAGATGAATGATTCAACGAACCGTTCGAGTCAGACGCACCGTCCCCTTGTTGGCATGCATAGTGTGGGATGTATCCGTTGTAGTCCACTACCTGGAGTTAGAGTCAGGCTGTTCGGATTCCTGAATTCTTATTATGGACGTAGGAGCCGTCCGTCGACGCCTCATCAGACCACCCTTCAGCCTTCCAGGAGCTTGGAGAGAGGGACGGTCTGTTCTCTACTTGATTCCCGCCTAAGGTTTTGTATTCGTACAGAGAGGTAGGCAGTTGGTCGTGATAGTGCAGGGCCATGTGGTGTGGCTGGCGGCAAAAGAGAGTTTCTTGCTTCGATGGTGAGCTTCTGCCGGTTTCCAGTCAACGAATGCCGCACAAAGCCAAAAAGGACTGCCGTCAGTGGAAGCAGTCACGCAGTGAAGCAGTGAAAGTAAACCATAAAGTTTCCGCGGTGGAACCCAGGCGTGGAGATATCTCGGCGCCGACCCCTCGGGATCCGCTGGTCGAAGCTCTCAAGACCACCATCGCCATTCTGAGTGGTCCACTTGAGGCATGACTAAGCGTATGGCCGAGAAAGACCGTGCGTCTGGTGTGTACGTATCGAGTGTTTGGCGGGGGGACGGTACATGGAAGCGGCAAGATTGGGCAGTACCTACCTTAAGGTACCTAGAGGGAGAACTGTGGAAGGTGCGGACTAATACCTGCCAACCTCAGGAATTGACCCGTACTTTCCTCAGTCTTGGGCCGGAACATCAAGACCTGAAGTGTAGAAATGGAAGGAAGGAAAGGCTGACTGTCCGCGCCGAAGCGGTGCGGTAGGTACCTACCTAGACCATTCACAGCTTGGAAGCAACTGGAATAGGTACGTAGAGGAATTCTTGGACAGAGGAAGGCACAGGGGAAGGCACAAAAGGTACGTAGAGCCGGCGGAGGGAAATTGGGCAACGGCTTTCCGCTGGGAGTGGGACAGAGAGTAGAAAGGAAGGAACCTCGCTTTCGATTCGGAACGGCCCTGCCAAATCCTGGAACGAGAGCATGCCAAAACCGACCCGACTGGAAGGTGGAGAGGCACAGACCGATACTCGTACCTGCCTTCCATTAGGTCGTCCCTTGCCTTGGGCTTCCATGCTTCCATCTGAGGCGCGGAATACATCCAAGTGTCCGTACCTTACTTTGCCTCATTACGAATATTCGCACAATATTACACAGTTACATGGTAGATAGATCATACTGCGTAGGTTACTAGGTAATTAACAAGGAACAAGTTCAAGTCAGCCCAGTCCAATGTCCAATGTCCACTGTCCACTGTCCCCAGACCAGGCCGTCGAATGCAACTCTGCCCGCCGGTCCCTTATCGCACTTCCGATTCAAAGTTCCGTCCGTTTCCTCCTGTGCTGCGGCCTGCCCGCCCCGGCCTTGCTTGTCCTCATCAACTCCCGTCAAACGAGACGAGACTTCTGCAGCGCACGAACAAACCCCGTCGACTCTTCCTATTTTCTCCCGACCTTGCCCTCTCTTGCTCTTATTCTTTACTCTCACTCCCTCCTTCTCAGTCCTCTCCTCCTCAAAATTCCTCCATCCTCCGTCTTTCCTATTTCTCCCCGCTGACTGTTCACTCCGGGTCCGCTTACAATTCACTATCCTTCTTTCTTTCCTCGACTCCGTACCCGACCCGAAGCCCATCTACCAAACAACTCTCCCCGGTGTACTCTCTCACGCACACATACGCACTTCACTTACTATCCCTCTTTCTCACTCTCACTGCTCACACGCTCACTCTTACGTTGTGTGCTTCCGCCCGTACCTTTCCCAACTGGGGTCTCGGCGTCCTTTGCACAGACCGGTAAGTCCAATCTTCTCTTTGCCCATGGACCCTAAACCCCCGTACTCCCACCCTCCCCCATCCCAGTGCTTTGGTCTGGCTACCTTGCCTTGGGTGTCAGCCTTTGGTCCCGCGCTCTACACTACCAAAACTGTGCTACGCTGCAACGCAACTAGACGGGACAAATAGTGTACTGTGCAAGGTAGAAAGGGTGGTTGCTGGCTGCCCACAGGTCTGGCCGTCATTGGCGGCGCCGGGACTGCTGGTACTGGTGCGTGTCCGAAACTCGGCATCACACTGTTTCCACTCTCCCCGACCGACGGGCTAAATGCTGGGTCTGACGGTCTGACCAGACCTTCCTGGTTTTACCCACATCCTCCTCCACCACAACCACCAGAGTCCACCACCACCTCTTCCTCCCGGCCAATTGTCGAATCACCCCCGCTGATCTCATGTGAACACGATTGCAGAATCCTGCTCCATACTTCGTACCTCACGGGCTCACACACGAGGCTTGAATTTCTCCAACAACCGCCTATTCCCGCGGCTGTTAGATCGCCCCCCTAAATAGTCGCCTATTTACGGCTGTCAAATCCGGCAATCCCACTCGCATTCCTGGGCTGGTAATTCTTCATCTCTCCATCGCTCGCTGCGACTTCTTACCTCCTTGCAGCAACCCCGCCAAACTTCACTCTTACAATAAACACCACCCTCTCTGCCCTGTCGCTGTCGCGCATCACCTCGGAATTGTCAGTGCTTCCGAGCCGCAACCCTTCCGAGCAGCCCAGTTGAGTCCGACGGCCCAACATGGCGGAACTCGATACGCTGGACATCGTCGTCTTGGCCGTCATCCTCTTGGGTACGGCCGCCTACTTCACCAAGGGCAAATACTGGGGAGTAGTCAAGGACCCCTACGCCAACGCCTTCGCCAACGCCAACGGCGCCAAGGCAGGCAAGACAAGAAACATCCTCGAGAAGATGGATGAGTCGGGAAAGAACTGCATCGTCTTCTACGGATCCCAGACTGGTACCGCCGAGGACTACGCCTCGAGACTCGCAAAGGAAGGCAAGAGCCGCTTCGGTCTCGAGACCATGGTCGCCGACTTGGAGGACTACGATTACGATAACCTCGACTCCATTCCCAGCGACAAGGTCGTTATGTTCGTTCTCGCCACCTACGGCGAGGGCGAACCCACCGATAACGCCGTCGATTTCTACGAGTTCATCACTGGCGAGGACGTCTCCTTCTCCGAGGGCAACGACCCCGCCCTGAGCAACCTCAACTTTGTCGCCTTCGGTCTCGGCAACAACACCTACGAGCACTATAACTCCATGGTTCGCAACGTCACAAAGGCTCTCGTGAAGCTCGGCGCATCCAAGATCGGCGAGGCTGGCGAGGGTGACGATGGCGCCGGTACCATGGAAGAGGACTTTTTGGCCTGGAAGGACCCCATGTGGGCTGCTCTCGCTGAGAAGATGGGTCTGGAGGAGCGCGAGGCCGTCTACGAGCCCACCTTCAGCATTCTTGAGCGCGAGGGCCTCGACGCCTCGTCCTCCGAGGTCTACGTCGGAGAGCCGAACAAGATGCATCTCGAGGGTACCGCAAAGGGTCCCTTCAACGCCCACAACCCCTACATCGCCCCCATCGCCGAGTCCAAGGAGCTCTTCAGCGTCAAGGACAGAAACTGCCTGCATTTGGAAGTCGACATCAGCGGATCCAACTTGTCCTACCAGACCGGTGACCACATTGCCATCTGGCCCACGAACCCTGGTGAAGAGGTTGACCGCTTCCTCGACCTCGTCGGACTTACAGAGCAGAGACACTCGGTCGTCAGCGTCAAGGCCCTCGAGCCTACCGCCAAGGTTCCCTTCCCTACGCCCACCACCTACGATGCCATTGTTCGCTACCACCTCGAGATCTGCGCACCCGTTTCCCGTCAGTTCATTTCCACCCTCGCCGCTTTCGCTCCCAGCGAAGACATCAAGGCCGAGATGGTCAAGCTCGGTGGCGACAAGGACCTTTTCCACGAGAAGACCGGTGCTCACTTCTACAACATTGTTCGTTTCTTGGATTCTGTCAGCGGTGGACAAAAGTGGACCAACATCCCCTTCTCCGCCTGGATTGAAGGCCTCACCAAGCTCCAGCCTCGTTACTACTCCATCTCCTCCTCGTCCCTGGTCCAGCCCAAGAAGATCTCCATCACCGCCGTTGTCGAGAACCAGACGATCCCTGGCCGCAGCGATCCGTTCCGTGGTGTCGCTACGAACTACCTCTTGGCCCTGAAGCAGAAGCAGAACAACGACCCCGAGTCCACCGCCTTTGGATTGACCTACGAGATTACTGGCCCCAGAAACAAGTACGACGGCATCCACGTCCCCGTCCACGTCCGTCACTCCAACTTCAAGCTGCCTTCCGATCCCTCCAAGCCCGTCATCTGCATCGGTCCCGGTACCGGCACGGCCCCCTTCCGTGGTTTCATTCAGGAGAGAGCCAAGTTGGCTCGCGATGGCGCCGATGTTGGTCAGACGATCCTCTTCTTCGGATGCCGCAAGTCGACTGAGGACTTTTTGTACAAGGATGAGTGGGAGGTAAGCAAAGCCATTCTTTAACCCCTTGCATGTTCTATGACGCAAGACTGATACTTGTAATAGCAATACAAGAAGGATCTCGGCGACAAGTTCGAGCTCATCACCGCATTCTCCCGCGAGGGCCCCAAGAAGGTTTACGTCCAGCACCGCCTCAAGGAGCGCTCCAAGGAGATCAACGAGCTTCTGGAGAAGAAGGCCTACTTCTACGTCTGTGGTGACGCCGCCAATATGGCCCGCGAGGTCAACACTGTTCTGGGCCAGATCCTGGCGGAGCAGCGTGGCATCTCCGAGGCCAAGGCCGAGGAGATTGTCAAGAACATGAGAGCAGCCAACCAATACCAGGTACGTCGGATCGCATTCTCCCACAACAGTTTCGAGACCGATGCTAATCAATGCTACAGGAGGATGTTTGGTCATAGAGTCGGTCTGCGTAATGTGACATGGAGTACGGAATCTAGACAGGAAAACGGAGAAGGCATCTACGCCCTCTTTATAGAGGTGCGAAATTTGTGCGTGCGTGGGATGTGTGTGGATGTGCGCACGTCTTCTATATCAGCATAGGGCGGCGTATGTTGTGCATATTGGATCGGGATGAACGGAGTAATGTTTTGGGGAAACCTACACCTACCTTAAACCCATCCCACCGACCTCTTTGCAGGCAGATCGCGCAGACGGGGTTCGTCCCTTTTTAACTATTTTACATTAAAGCAACGTTGGGCAGGCAGGCGGGCATGGTGACGAGCAGGCAAGGGGTTTGTTGGCTTGGTTGCTTGACTTTGGTTTTCCAACTTGGCATACAACCTCTGTTTTTCTTGTGTTTATGCTGTCATTGTCCTGTCGCGCGTGCCACTGGATTGTCGGTTGGTTTTTTGGAGTTTGTACTGCAGATAATGATTCGTTCAGAGTATAGACAGTTCATCTTCCAAAGCCCCTCATTCATGATGTGCCAGTTGTGATTTATCGTCCCCATCTTGATGAAAGTATCCATCATACATACCTTGACGGCCTGGCCATCTGGCTGTCTCTCTGGAACCATTCATAGGTAAGATAAGTACCCAACGGACCTACCTCAACCGAGGCAACATGGTGCGGCCCCCAAGGCAAGATGCTGGGTGATACCGTTAGTTGCAGCAACTTGGGCTTCGACATGGCGTGATTGACCTTTTGGTGGTTGCTACTTGACACTTCCCATTCGAGGGGAGAAATGTATATAACTATCCTTGACACAATCCGGGACGCCGTCACTTTCGTCAGTAATCAATAATTGAATCGGAAAAGGCTGAACAGATCGGGAAGCACCAAGCCCGTCCGTCCCTCTTCCCGTGCAGCAAAGACAATCCTTACGGATGCCTTGCAATTAATCAGTCAGCATAACTCAGCAACACCCCGTTTCCCTAGAGGTACAAGAATAGCCGGTTAAAAAAGGCGAATCCCGGAATGGAGGAAAGAGACCACTGGTGAACGTGAACCGGGAGCGGGTAGGGACGTGATGCGATCATCCATCTCTCCCCTCCATCCCCCCACCCCGCAAACATTCCAACATACTTACGAATGGCACTGCCTGCCGAGCGGAGGATCGGCTCGGTGACCGGGGTTAGACGATGGCACTAAGCCAGAAATTGCCCTCCGGGTGCGAGCTGCTCCCCTTTCCGTCCTTGCTTCCCGTGGCCTTATTCTACGGATACCGTCAACAACGAGCTTGTCCAAAGTCCACGGCCTGGCGCGATGACAACCAACACAGGCTGCCAATGCTCCTCGAAGACTTCTCGATCCGAGCGGCGGCAGCGGCGCCTCGGGTATCTCACACTACCAAGAAACAAACAATGAGCAAACATTCGAGCTCGGAGAATCATCCCTAGCAGAACGCTGAAAGAGGGTGTGATAAGACGTCAAGGCCGAGTCCCTCTCCTCATAAGGAAACGTGGTATCGTATCCCTCCCAATCTGTCCTCTCAGTCCCAGCGTCTTGCAGTGCGTGTGCAACCGAATTTCATCATCATTGCTTTCCCCGTTCTAAGAGGTCCGGCAGAAGCCGCGATTTTGTCTTGGTGTTGGAGGAAAGAATCGAGACATGACAAGCCGGCATGACCTGCATGACGGCCGAAGCAAGGCGCAAAAAAGCACTTTCAAGTCGGCGTAAATGACTGGTTTGCGCTCCTCCGGATCATCGCCTATGTCTGAGCCCAATTTGCCGTCTCTTACGAAATGAGTATCAGTCGCCAATCGGTCTCATTGCATGGGCTGAAACAGGCACCAAGGGAGTTTACTTTTTGATGAAGCTGCGCAGTCAAAATCATTGATTCGTGAGATAGAAGGCTGGCGCAAAATGGGGAACAACTTTCGAGAATCAAGACGCTTGTGACGCCTTGCTTGCTGCAGCCTGCAGCAACAAGCCGATGTTTGCCTTTTGGTCCTGGTCTGCCGCTGCAAGATCCGATCTCCGCCCCAGCCAACCTGCAACCTTTGCACTTGACAGCCCGGACTTTGCTTACCGCCACTTTAGACGACGGAGATCCAAACAAGACCAGTCATATCGTCTGTCCTTTTGTAGGACAGATGGCTGCTCGATCCTCGACTCCAGAGTCCAGACACCGCTCGACGGTCAGAGAATGGCGATTCGCTCTGGACTTCAAAGTCACACTGCCCGCCCGGGTCCAGGCTTGACTTGCTGAAGCGGCTGCTCTATGCAAGTCCGAAAGTTCGGGCCAGCCGACGCGGATGAAATTATCAGGAGACCCGGGGAGATGAGTAGGCCGGCGGAAATGTGGAGGCTTTCATCACCACGGCTTCAGCCTCAACTCTTTTGCGACCTCACAGGAGGCGTGCTCCTCGCCACGGTCATGAACCACCAAGAGCCCGCAAAAGAAACCAGAGAAGGGTCCCTTGCGAATCTCAGAGTCGAGTTCGTCTCGTCATGTGCGTGAAAAAGCGGCACGGTCTTATCCCACCCACCCCACGACATTGCTTTTTCCTCGTCGGCACTAGCAGGGAACGAGCATGTTAGTCCTCGGATCTGGGCCAAACACGCTTCGCCTTCTGGATGTGATTTCCATGTTCTTCTTCTCGTTTTGTGGGTGTCGATTGTGAACGCCAGTACCAAGGCATGGTGGCTCAACCGGGTTGTGATCTCTCAAAATACCGTCAACGGACCACGGCAGACAGCCTCCCTGGTCGGTCGTTCGTCAGCACTGTTGAAAAAAAGACCAAGAAAGACACCCCTGGGGAGAGCATGAGAAACTCGCACAACCTCGGAGACAGCAACAACAGTATGCCATGCGTATCAAATTTGGTCTCAGGTACCCGCCACGCCACGTTGGGTTGCTTGACACTGCTGCCCACGCCAACACTCCAGATCACGCCAGCCACAGACTATCGTGAGATGCAGGTCGCACACTTTCTAATCCGAACCCGGCTAGGTTCTGTTTCGTCTCCAAGTGAGTGATTCTCAACAAAAAAAGGAAAGCCAGGTTCCGCATCGCTGTAGACGAACCGCCGTCTTCCGTTCTCCAAACTGCAGATGATCCTTCTGCTTCGTACCCAACACCTCGTTTGACAAGTTGGCTCGAATGCTACGTCTCAGAAGTGCTCTGAATCCTTGATCCTGGGGCACCGAGACTTCCAGAAGTCAGCCGGCCAGTCAACGCTCAGAATACACCTCCGACGGGGTGGGTGGTCGGCATCGGGATGTCTGCCAAAGTGAGTGCTGAGTGCGTTACGGTTGCCGGCAGCTATTGGCCCCCGTCGAACACACACCTACATGATGAGGATCGATCTCAGACTCAGGCACATCAGGTCACCCGCTAGGCCTCAGAGTGGCCGCTTCAAAAAGAGAGACACCAGGCAGCCCGACCATTTCTGAACCCTCGGCCGGACGGCCTCTCCTTCTCGACGCTAACCCTGTCTCAGAGATCAGTGGGAAGAAAAGCAACAAGTTGAGTGGATCAGCACTCTATGACAACCATGCTTGGCTGCAGGGCAAGGATAGTGGACTGCACAGAAACCGAAAGAGCAGCCTCCATAAAGACGAGCAGAGATCCCTCTTAGCCGCCGGAGAATGGCCCCTATTTTACTGCGAAATGGCATTCAGATAGATCTTCTCCTCTTATCCGACGAATTTTTCGTGGTTGAATCGTTACCCTGGTATTCTTAGGACAAACGGACGGTGCATCAAGGTTGCATTTTGATATCGGAGTTTCCTTGTCGGTTTGGGTACTTGCAGCGTCGTCTTTGGAGGCATCCGTTGAGGAACCGGTTCGACGCAGCCGCTTCGTTGCGTATTCCCCGCAGACATCGATATTGCCGGCCAGTGGCAGCTTGACGGCGTTGGTCCTGGAAAATCCAAAGGACAGCTTGAGCTGGAGTTCTGGATACACGGTTCGATCAGTCCTATAAAACTCGCACTGCTGAGAGATACTAATACGACTTGCAGACTCTCTCGAATATTGACGACATTCTTGGTACCGAATCGCTCAACCGTATCAGCATCTTTGCTTGAGCGAGACGAAGTGCAGCGAACCAGGCAGCCGAAGGAAGAATCGCAGATCTAAAGAAGGGGTCGACTCGCCATCTTCGCTGGCAGCAAGTCGTTCAGCAGCTACCAAGCATCATCTTCCGCAAGAAGACAGATTCGACTACTTTTGGAAGAGCAGGTGCATCATTCACGATCGAGTGGTGCTTTTGGTTGACGCAGGAGAAGGAAGTTGACATCGCCTGACTGCCGCTACTACGGCTTGCTCAAGGTGATCGTTCCATTGAAGATCATCGTCGACTGTTTCCTCCGATTTTGACATTTCTCTCCTCAATTCGGGGAAGAACATCGTTAGGTCAACAGATTCAGGAATCCTTGAGACATCGAGCAGAAGGAAGAAGCAGTGAGAAGTAGAAGGAAAGAAAGCTTGTCTCCACGGCCCATCTCCCATTCCAATCACACTTCTAGGTACGTCCCCTTTCTCCTGTCCCTAGGATACACGATCCCCCTCAACCCTTATCGACAACATGTTTCAAGCTGAAAGGAAGGAATGAGGTTTAACTCTATGCTACGGGGAAGTTGCTAACATTGGGAAAGTAGCACGGCACAGCCATTGGTGCTGGCAGCTGACACCCACCGGGCCTTTCCCCCGGTCCGAACTGACGGGGCCACCTCTTTGCCCCCCGGGTGCCCTCACCTTCTCTGCTTACATCGTCACTTGTCTTGTTCTGCCTCTCAAGCAAAATCTTCTCTTTCCCACACACCCAGACGCTTTTCAACCTCTCCTTCCAGCTTCAACTAATCCAACAAACTTGGGCTGCAGAGGAAGGCAAAGGAAAGCAAAGCATCCTTACCTTAGGTACGTCCCGTCATCTACTTGCTCGCCCTTTATCTTCTGCCAATGCCCCAAGTCCGGCTTCGTTTCCTCCATCTTCTCTCTTTTCTCCTGACCACAGCATCACCACCACACTTCTTCAACCCACCACACAGTCTCTTTGACCCCGACTGCTCCCGATAGCTTGTTCCATCTTTTTACTGACCACTCGCTTCTTCACAGAGTCTTTGGTAACAACATTTCCCATTGTTGACGTTGTTCGAGTCTACGTTCGATTCCAAGCCTCTGTTCATATCCAGACGACAAAGGTAAGTTTTGGCTTTACCGCCACACTGCACGTAAAATTCCCCATGCCCTGTTTGTCTTTGATAGCATCACATTCTTCCCCATCCAATAGTGTCACCTGTTGGCGGTGTGACCATTTTGTTGCAAGCGCCCAATTTGTTGGAGATCGTATCGATCTTGCAGATTTCCTTGCCATTCCCCTCTGCTCCACCAGCTTGTCCATCCTCTGGAATCTTCTCACTACTACTCATCGCATGTCATCAAGTACTGCAACTTCATTCGCTGACCCTTACTAGTCCCAATTCGCAGAAAGGCCGACTCAACGCCTCTTTTCAACCCTTGGAACCCATTGAAATCGTTCCTGTAAGTGCAACATCGCGTCCGTCCAAACCCCGGACTTCGTGTCAACCTTCCAGAATAGCACTCGCCCCAGTGCCTTGCGGCTTCTGTTTGACACGGGAGAAAGCTTCTGGAACGCTGCTAAGTGATCGATGTTCAGGACCGCAGGCTTGACTATGTCTTATCAGACTCACAGCATGGACCCCAAACACTCTGTCGCCTATGCTGGACCTGGCAATCACGCCAGTCAGTTCCCCGAGAACCAGATGCCCAACATGATGGGTAGCGTCGACGCCTTAAATGGTGCTATCGGTCAGTTCCAAAACATGACCTTGGGTAACGGCATGCCCCACAACGTTGGTGGTATGGGACAGATAGCTACAGGCCATCCGTACATGATTCCCCAGGATTATATCCTGGCTCCTCATCTGCCCTCTGCCTTGGGGATGGATCACCTCTCTCAGGGCCCGTACGGACCAAGTGGCTACTTGGCTGCGCCTGGACAGTTCAGCCCTTACGTCCCCTACCCCATGATGCCCTTTACCCCCGGTCGCGCCGTCAGTGGCAACTCGGCTCTCCAGGACCGTACCAACCGCGGCCACAACGACGTGCCCGGTCTTGAGAATCGTCGTCACAGTGGAGGTTCTTACACCACCACCGAGTCTGCTCCTACGACTCCTTTCTACAGTGGCGCCGGCAAGAATGACAAGGGCCCCCGCGTTGCTGCGCTTGATCGTTCAACCTACACCACGCCGTCTCCCCAGCAGCTTGTCGGCGGCAATATCTTCGTTGAACCTGCTGCCAAGCACGGCGTCATCACTATTCCGGTCGACCGCAACTTGGAGGAGATCCTCAAGCAGGATCCTCCTATCCCCAAGGCCGTTCCTGCAGTCTTCACCCCTGCCACCCAAATGAAGACCTTGGATCAGAGTTTGGAGAATAGGATCCCGGGCAACCGCAATGTTTACATTCGCGGTCTTCATCCGACCACTGATGATGAGCTCTTGTACCGCTTCACTTCCCGCTTTGGCGAGGTGGAGACTTCCAAAGCCATCATTGACACGTCCACTGGTGCCTGCAAAGGGTAAGTTGGGTCGAGCCTGGTTTTCCATGCACCCTTCGCTAACGACTAAATAGTTTTGGCTTTGCCAAGTTCTTCGACGCCCGCGACTCGGAGATGTGCATTCGAGGCTTCCATCGTCTCGGATATGAGGTCGGCTTTGCTCGCGTATGTTCTGATCTGCAACTATCCAGTGTCCAGCACCCATTGTCTAACGTATATTGCAGGAATCTTTCAACTCTCGCCTCAAGGCCGAGGGTGACGAGGGCTCTACCAACCTCTATATCTCCAACCTCCCCAAGAGCCTGACGGAGAATGTGAGTTTGCGCTGACCTTTTTTTATTTTGTTTTTGGGGCTTTCGCTATGCTGAATACTGACACCTCCAGGACCTCGGCGATATCTTCAGAGGCTACCACATTATGTCGTCCAAGATCCTGCGTGATAGCATGGGCAACAGTCGTGGTGTTGGCTTCGCTCGGTATGTGACTCCTGACCACTCTCGAGGGCCGTATGTTAATTGGCCCAGTTTCGAATCCCGCGATGTTTGTGATGTCGTCATTAAGCAGTTCAACGGCATTCCCATCGGCGAGGAGGGCATGGTGATGAACATTCGCTATGCTGACACTGCTGGTCAGAAGGAACTGAAGCGGGTCACTGCTGAGCGTCGCCAGTTCCGTACCAATGAGTACAACATCGGCGCCTACGGCACTCCTCTTGTTGGCATTCAGCCCAACATGTACAACCAGCCGGCTTGGAAGCGTGCTCTGCACTCCACGGCGAACAGGTGAGCACCCGTCACCCAATCCATTTCTGACTTCAATTGCTGACCACTTGCCACAGCTACGCCCCTCGTTCCATGACTGGAGGTCTCGATCGGATGGGTAAGGGGGTCAAGGCTGATGACTACCAGGCGGGCACTGTTCAGGGAAATACCCAGTACGGTGACCATTCTCGCCATTGGAGCATTCTTCTTGACTAACCTGCTTGTTCAGATCACCCGCGGAGACTACCGTTGTCGAGATTTCGTCCACCGAGAGCGACGAAGGCGTGACTATTCATGCCGACTCGGCCACGCCCATCATTGTCAGCACCCAGTCGTCCCCTATTTGCAAGAAGGAGAAAAAGTGACTTCGAGTTGTGAGGGAATAGGAGTGTCAGCGTATTTTCCGGGTGCATCATTCCTCGTCTTGTTCCGCAGATTTCGGAGTTTCTGCGTTTCAGCACACATGGCAGTATGGTTTTGATCAGGGAACATATTATGCTCTGAGGTAGCTCATACTCTTGATGCATTCTGTATGAATGGCGCCAGCTTTTAGTTCTTGTACCTTAGTTTTTGGGAGGCAGATCAAAATCGGGACGGCGTAACGCTTTTTTTGCCACAGACTCATGAAGTCGGAAATTGTAACATGAAAAATTTCCAGCCACAGATGATCCGTATTCATGAGAAGCAATTGTGCACCAGCAAGCAAGACAAGGGGTTCTGGAACTAGTGAAGGATCTATTCTTTGATTCTTCGACGGCTCAGGTCTCGTCTGCCACCGTCAACTTTGAGAATTTTTGGGTATCAACTCCATCCTCTGCTCTTCCACCTATCTGTACTTCTTTTCCATCCCCCTTTTCGGTTGAGACGCTTGCATCTTCAGCGTCTGGCGCCTCATCGCCTGACTCCTCCTCCTCCTCCTCCTCATCGTCTTCCTCGGAACCGTACTCCCCGTCGTCATCGCCCACGAAGTCACCCTCGTCGTTCTTAGAAGCGGCCTGTTCCTGAATAGCCTTCTCCAGATCCTTGGCCATCTTCTTCGTGAAACCAGATGCCGTCAAAGTCGCATCTATTCTTGTGGCGCCGCCCTTGCCAACCAACTTCTTTGCATCCTTGTAGAATGGTCCTGGTGTCGTGGCGGTAAATTTAAATCTCTTTTCGAAAAAGCGCTTGATGCAGTTGACATCTCTGTCAAAGTACATTTCTGCGTTCTCATGATCCATAGACACCATTTGGGGGAAGTCGATGACGATTGGTACCAATGTAATCGTCTCCTCATCCCCTTCTTCCGTTGTGGCGACGGAAACCTCCTCCTTGATAAGAATGTTGAACTCGTTGTAATCTCCGTGAATAAGTCCATGCTTAGCCAAGCGGAGTAGCAGATCGATCAGCTCAGAGTAGAGAAGCGCAGGATCTGGGACATTGGCTATTTGGCGGAGAGGAAACGAATCGATAAAGGACATGACAATGGTGTGTCGGTTTTGAGCGATGGGTTCGGGCACGGGGAATCCCTCATCCTTCAGAGCCTTCATGAACGCAAACTCCTTCATCGCTGCGAGCCTTGAAAGGTACATCCAGGATCCTGACTGTTTGTTCTTGAGGTAGTCTCGGTTCGACTTGACTGTCCGGAAAGAGATACGACCGAGTCTGTGGATCTTGAGAATGCACTGCACGCCTCGGTCGTCGGCAACCATAACAATATCGCTTTCTTTTCCGACTCCGACTCTGCTGCCGACGCTGTAAACCTCCTTGCGTGTCGAGTACGTGTGCATCGCGAGATAGTCAAGACCACCGTAGGTGAGGCGGTATCCGTCATATTTGGCCTCCTTGACCTTGGCGATGAGGCCGACCTTGGCGAGGTTGGAGATGGAACGGTGCACGCCGCTTGCACCGCCGCGGAGGCGCGATAACTTCTCGATCAGCGACGTCGGGACCAGCTCGTGGTTCTTGGTGCCTTGTTCAACCTTGGGATCCTGTGAGTGGGCTGCCTGGAGGGGTTATGGAGGGGTAGGGTGAGGGAGACGAACTGCTGCGAGGACCTTCCAGTCCTCGGCGGCCAAATGCCGCAGTGCTTTGGTATCCAAATGCATCTAAGTTATTCTGCGATCGCAGCAAAAAGCATCGGTGAAATAGGACTGAAGTTGAAATTCTTCCTTTAGTTCTCAAGGTGCTGGATTATGAGCCCAAGAACCCCTCCATTGGAAAAAAAGTAGCCAGGGTATGAATATGCGCTATCGATAACACGGATAAGATAAGCTTGGCCGGGACGGGGCCATCGACTCCCGGCGGTCACGTGGCAGGCTAAACACCCCAAGCCCAGGTGTGTCTGTGCGGCAGGCAGGCCAGGCTCGTACGCAACCGGGGAGCTTCGACTTGTTGCTTAGCTTTACAAAGCTACCATCACCTTCCATCTCCCTCACGAACCACAACCGCCCGCCACCCTATCCTTCTCTCAATCTCACACCATTGATCCGACATCTACTCCTCGAAGAACTACACAGAGAAACGCGCCGATTCTCGACCCAACTTCCGAGGACATACCCCACCCGTAAAGAGTCCACAAACACACGTCAAGATGGCGCAGGACAGCGAGAAGCCTACCGCTGCCGACAAGGGCAAGGGAAAGGCCGTAGAGGACAGCAAGAACGAGAAGTCTCAGGTCAACGGCAAGAAGGAGGATGAGAAGATTGTCGACTGTGAGCGATATGGGCTGTCTCGCGAGATTGATGAGGGGCTAACTGTTTGCAGCTGCGGAGGAGCTTAGCGAAGAGGACCAACAGCTGAAGAACGAGCTGGATATGCTCGTCGAGCGCCTGACGGTGCGTTGTAATGATTGCAGCGTTGGTGCAATTCGAAGTATGCTAACGTGGTTTCCAGGAATCCGATGCCTCTCTCTACAAGCCGGCCCTTGAGGCCATGAAGAACTTCATCAAGACGTCAACCTCGTCAATGACGGCCGTGCCTAAACCGCTGAAGTTCCTGAGACCACACTACGAGACGATGACAAAACTGTTCGAGGACTGGCCGAAGGGAGACAACAAGACGTCACTCGCAGATGTTTTGTCAGTGATTGGTATGACGTATTCCGACGAGGACCGACAAGACACCCTTAAGTACCGCCTGCTTGCACCGTCATCCGACATTGGATCATGGGGCCACGAGTACACCCGGCATCTGGCTTTGGAGATTGGCGAGGTGTACGGGAAGAGGATAAACGCCGACGAGCCGACGAAGGACCTGGTCGACCTTGCCTTGATTCTTATCCCGCTCTTCTTGCAAAGCAATGCCGAGGCAGACGCTGTGGACCTGATGAGCGAGCTCGAGATCATCGACCAGATCCCCAATCACCTCGACAAGGACACGTACGGCCGCGTCTGCCTTTACATGGTCAGCATGGTCAATCTACTGACTTACCCCGACAACGAGCTATTCCTCAAGACCGCTCACGACATCTACTTGACATACAAGGAGTACGCTCTGGCAATGACCCTTGCCATTCGCCTCAACGACGTCGACCTCATCAAGGCCGACTTCGAGAAGGCCGAAGACCCCGCCTTGAAGAAGCAGCTGGCTTTCCTCATCGCACGGCAACGCATTGTCTTGGACCTCCCCGCAGAGGACGCAGACGCCCAGGCAGTTGTGGAGTGTCTGTCGAACCTCAAGCTGTCCGACCACTTCAAGTCGCTGGGCAAGGAGCTCAACATTCTGGACCCCAAGTCCACAGAAGATATCTACAAGAGCCACCTCGAAAGCAGCCGCGTTGCTGGCATGACCAACCTCGATTCTGCCCGTCACAACCTGGCTGCCGCTTTCGTCAACGCCTTCGTGAACGCCGGCTTCGGCAACGACAAGATGATGCTGGTTGAGCAGGACAAGGAAAGCTGGGTGTGGAAGACCAAAGGCGACGGCATGATGTCGACTGTGGCCTCCCTGGGTACTCTGTTGTTGTGGGATGTCGAGGCTGGCTTGGACAAGATCGACAAGTACACCTACGCTGCTGAGCCCGAGATCTTGGCTGGCTCGATGCTTGCCATTGGTATCATGAACTCAGGAGCACGTGTTGACTCTGAGCCCGCTCTGGCATTGTTGGGTGACGAGGACAAGCTGCACCACAAGAACCCTCTTGTCCGGACCGCCAGCATCATGGGTCTGGGTCTCTCCTACGCAGGCTCAAACAACGAGCTCCTCCTCGAGCTCCTTTTGCCCATCATCACTGACTCGTCCCAGGAGATGCAAATTTCAGCCATGGCTGCCTTGTCCTGCGGTCTGATCTTTGTCGGCTCCTCCAACCCTGAAATCAGCGAGGCTATCGTTACGACATTGCTTGACGACGACCGCAAGAACCAGCTCACAGACAAGTGGACTCGTTTCCTGGCACTTGGTCTCGGACTGCTCTTCTTTGGCCGTCAAGAAGAGGTTGACGTCATCCTTGAGACCCTCAAGGCCGTTGACCACCCGATGGCGAAGCCGACGGCTGTGCTGGCCGAGATCTGCGCTTGGGCAGGCACCGGTGCCGTTCTGAAGATTCAAGAGTTGTTGCACATCTGCAATGAGCACATTGAGGATTCGGACGAGAAGAAGGGCGACGAGCTTCTCCAGTCATACGCAGTGATCGGTATCGCACTCGTTGCCATGGGCGAGGATGTAGGCCAGGAGATGGTTCTCCGGCAGTTCGGCCACCTCATGCACTACGGCGAGCCCAACATTAGGAGAGCAGTCCCTTTGGCCATGGGTCTGATCAGCCCCAGCAACCCTCAGATGAAGGTCTACGACACACTCTCCAGATACTCTCACGACAACGACAACGATGTGGCTATCAATGCCATTTTCGCCATGGGTCTCTTGGGTGCGGGTACGAACAATGCTAGACTGGCTCAGCTGCTCAGACAGCTGGCCAGCTTCTACCACCGCGACCAGGAGTCTCTCTTCATGGTGCGTATTGCCCAAGGCCTTTTGCACATGGGCAAGGGCACTATGTCGGTCAACCCTTTCCACACTGACCGCAACGTTCTCTCGCGCGTGTCCACTGGTGGCTTGCTCGCTGTTTTGGTCGCCATGATCGATGCCAAGTCTTTCATCACATCTAACTCACACTACCTGCTCTACTTCCTGGTAACGGCGATGCACCCCCGTTTCTTGGTGACGTTGGACGAGGACCTCAAGCCGTTGAAGGTCAACGTCCGCGTTGGTCAGGCAGTGGATGTCGTCGGCCAGGCGGGTCGGCCTAAGACTATCACCGGCTGGCAAACACAGAGCACGCCGGTCGTCTTGGCGTACGGCGAGCGTGCAGAGCTTGAGGACGAGCAGTACATCAGCTTGAACAGTACACTAGAGGGATTGGTGATTCTCAAGAAGGTACGTTTGAAGACACGATTTCCAAGGTGAAAGAGTGCACTGCTAACTGGTTACAGAACCCCGACTGGGTAGAGGAGAAATAGATGATTTCAGGGTGTTACGGGGACCTGGGGTCGTAGGTCCAGGCTTGGGACTGGGACACGATACACTGTATAGTAATCTTACGTCTGTGAGTGGCATTCGGAATGTCATCAGACAGATGAGATCCCACATGAATAGACGGATCAGCTACTGCAATGAAGAGGCGTTTTCACGTTTGCATATTTTCGAAAGTGATATGTTCTCGAATGCATGTACAATTCGTCGCGACTCCCAATTGGTATTTGATTATGTCTGCCCGTAGAGCTGCGACAGGGTGTTGACCAGGACCTCGATGCAACGAGGAGCGGTTGCGGCTGCGTGGTGGGTTTGTGTGGTCGTAGATGTAGATGCTGACCAAGCGACTCCGCTTGCCTCATGCAGCAATTTTTGCCGGCATGAGCCAATCGCCGTTGGTTCTGTAATATCGGGTGGTTTCCAGCGATCCGAAATACGATGAGATTATAACATCAAGTAATCGGCACTGATACAGCTCAATACCAACCTCTAAGACCTTGAGGAATCGAGACGTTGCGTATGCACATGGGATATCTTGTTTCCCCATGTGCTCCCTAGATGGGCGAGGACGAAAGAAAGGTCTCGCTTGTACGTAATACACGTCACGCTTGGTGCATGGGGGGATATTGCCTGTAAACCGATACGGGCACAGCGGACGGGCACGACGGGGAAGTGGACGGGACGGGATAGATAAGGGATAAGTTGCATGGGGTGGTGTTGAAGGTCCAGAAAAACTAAGCCAGGCTGAGGAGAGCTGACCGTGGTGCCGCGGTGTAGCCCTGTCCGATGCCTACCTTATGCGAAGGCGCTGGAGTCTGGGAGACTTCGGAGAGGAGGGGCCAAAAATTGCTAGCGTTGGGTGGAGGCTGGGGGATGTTGGAAGTGGAGAGGAGGGGATGGGAATTGTCCGGGCAGAAAAAAGGGATGTTCTGGGCTGGGGATATTGTGAGCCCGTGTTGTGACAATATAGGTGAATAGATATACTGATGGCACACGAGGCTTCGAGTTCAAGGTTGAGATTAGTAGCTTGCGAAGAGAGGGCGTTTCAAAATTCGAGTCTGTACTGTGTAAATGTGAGTGCGAGGGTGCGCCGGGATGTTACACGATGCGATTGCGTGTGATGATGATTGGGGTCCGTTGGTCGGATGTTATTGTTGGACGTGAACATTGAGCCTCTCTGGCCGATGGAGAGGATTCCGGGGTCCCGGTCGCGACGGCGGAGCCCGGGGAGGCGGCCGCCGCGCCCCCTTCGGCGGGATGCGTCGCATCTGGGCTTGTCTCTGTCTCGGCTTCCTTATCAGTTCTGGGCCTCTCTCTTTTGCGAGTTACAGCGATGAATCTTGGTGTGTGTGGTATACATGAGATGAAGGGACAAACATGGAAGTAGCTCCCATCCGCTGAACGGTTCCAAAGGGCGGGAAAGCTGCCAACCTGCCAAAAGGTAAAAGTTGGTTAGATCTGCAGGAGATGCAAGAAGGATGCGGGATGCCAAGCTTTGAAATGGAAGGCAAGATGCTACCTACGGGATTTAGATTCCCTGTTGTGTCATTGGCCGGATGAGTCAGGCGATTGGCGGGCGGCGGTTCGCTTGCAACGTGCCGTGGTGGGATGAAAGGAAGGCACGAGTTGTTAGTTGTATGCCATATTGTGCTTACCTACCTACACAGTAGGCTGCTAGTGAGATGGATGGCAAGTGACAACGGGATGTATCATGTCAGAGCTGCAAGGTAAGTGAAGCTAATGGAAGTCTACTAAGGTACGTACGGAGCACCTGCCTTCGGATATCAGTTAGGGAAAGTACGGATACAAGCTTGACAAGGTGCAAGCAAGTGCGAGAGAGGGCGCCACTGCCATGCGAGGCGGTGGATCGCGCAATTACTGGGTGGATACCCAGGCGAATCTAGCCGCATCGCGCTTCGCGGGCAACAACGGGGAGACCCTGGGAAAGCAAGAGCGAGACTGGATCACTGGACTGGGAATTCCTCCATCTTTTCCTCTCTCGGCGCTCTCCTTCTTTTCCATCCATGCTTGTTTTCCATGCGCTACTTCGTCAAGGTACTTCGTTACGTTGTACGCGTTCCCTGGCAGTGGCACCGTAGCCCAAAGATGGTCTTATTCCCAAGCTTTTGCCTCGGGAAATGCGCGCCCAGCCCACCTCGTCTACAGCAACTGGAAGGGCGCGCGGGTGACGCTTCCGACTTCCTATCTATAGACTAATAACTTCCTCGTCACCCCTCCACCGCCCACGTTCATGTCCTCCTCCTCCTCATCTTCTTCCTCCTTTCTTCTTGCCGAGCTTTCTCCTATCTGCAAGCTCTTTCTTCTTTGACTTTTAAAAGAACCTGCGACCAGGGAAAGGAAACCACATCATACGACAAGACCATCCGACCATTGGCAATCGTTCCCGCGTAAAAAGACTGCATTGGCGCTTGCTCGCTTCTCCAACATCTTTCTTGGAGAAGCGCAAATCGGACGTTGTAGTTTCGGAGGCGCGCGAAAGTCGTCCATTCTACACCGACACCGGCCTGAGCAATTCCTCCATTGCATTCGACCGCGCAACATCGTCTTACCTGAGATTCCCCGTTCGGAGCACCAATACGCGTGCAGTTTACCGGTTGGAGTCACCCAGCGGATTGCGCAACTCGGATTGGAAATCGAAGCGAGAGCACAACGTTCTATTCTAGTACGGCGGAAAAGGAGGTGTGACTGACACCCGCGTCTTTACATCTACACTCGAAAGTCGGTCAGCAACAACTACACACCATGGGGGATGACCGCAGTATTCCCATCAAGGCGGCTTCTTCGAGCCGCGACTTTGTCGCCCAGCTCAGCTCGTCTTTCATGACGGGAACGCCACCCGCACAAGAACTCCTGGCAAGAGATTTGGCGGAATGCTCAGAGGACGAATACGTCGACGAAAATGAGGATGCCATCGGCTCCGAGGACGAGGACGTGTCCGCGGAGGGCCCTCTCTTTTACCGCCGCCCGAGCGGTGTCGCATTCGGCACCTCCCGCCCCGTCATGAACCCGCAGCCGATATACGCAGCCGAGGAACCACCAGTTCTCACCAGAGTCGAGAAAAAGCAGTCGCGCGATGCCGAGCTGAGTTTGTTGCGTGATAATCATCTTTTGCCTCCCAAGCATGCCCGAGAGGAAAACGAGCCATTCTATCGCCGTGCCTACAGACGCCTCTTCAGCACAAAGGTCCCACTTGAGCCTCACGATGAGGAGGCACCGCAGGTCGTCGTTCGCCGACCGACTGAGTCGACTCCCTTATTGTCTGGCACTACCCCGGCTCCCGATGCCGACGGCCTCGAGAACCTCAACGAGCAATGGGAAGCGGCTGTCTCGACGGGCCAGCTTCGCACTACGTGGCAGCGTGAGGCCAAAACCATCATCCAATATGCCAGCCCGCTCATCGTCACATTCATGTTGCAGTACTCGATCAATGTCGTTTCCATCTTTGCCGTAGGACATATCGGTAAAATAGAACTTGGCGCTGTGAGCTTGGCAACCATGACGGCCACTATCACTGTCTACGCGCCTTTCCAGGGGCTGGCAACGAGTCTCGACACCCTATGTGCGCAGGCCTACGGCTCCGGACACCGCCATCTCGTCGGCCTACAATTTCAGCGCATGACTTATTTCTTGCTCATGTGCTTTGCTCCGCTCGCTGTCCTGTGGTTCTTCAGTGAATCGGTATTGCGGCTATTGATCCCGGAGCCCGAGTCGGCGCGGCTGGCCGGCCAATACCTGCGTGTGCTGATTCTGAGCGGACCGGCTTTCGTCTTCTTCGAGGGCGGGAAGCGGTTCGTGCAGGCGCAGGGTCTATTTCAGGCCACCACATGGGTTCTCTTGATCGCCGCGCCCATCAACATCCTGTTGAATTGGCTGTTTGTCTGGAGGTTGGGATGGGGTTTCATCGGAGCTCCTGCTGCGGTTGTCTGCACCCAGAACCTGCTTCCGCTGTTGCTGTTCCTTTACGTGCGCTTCATCGACGGATACCAGTGCTGGGGCGGTTTCAGCAAACGGGCTCTGTCAAATTGGGGCCCGATGCTTCGCTTGGCTTTGCCCGGCATGATCATGATTGAGGCCGAGTACATGGCTTTTGAGATCCTGACCCTTTTCTCGAGCCAGTTTGGTCCGGAGTACTTGGCGGCTCAGAGCGTCGTGGTCACGCTGTGTGCCATTACCTACCAGATCCCCTTCCCCGTCAGCATCGCGGCGTCCACCCGAATTGCTAACCTCATTGGTGCCGGGTTGGTGGATGCGGCAAAGATTACCGGCGGAGTGGTAAGTTTAGACCCCTCCATCACACGCTCAAGGAAGACCTGGTTTCAAAGAATGATGTTCTAACTGGTTTGACAGGCATTCGCGGCAGCTTTGATTGTGGGCGTATTCAACGTCATTCTGTTTGGTAGCTTGAGGTTCCACCTGCCACGACTCTTTACCAATGACGAAGAGGTCATTGCCATCGTGGCCAACGTGCTTCCACTGTGTGCGCTGATGCAGGTCTTTGACGGCCTATCCGCGGGAGCCCACGGTTTGCTGCGTGGCATTGGCCGTCCTTCCATCGGCGGCTATGCGAACTTGACAGTGTACTACCTCATTGCGATGCCCATCTCCTTTGGGACCGCGTTCGGTCTTGATTGGAAGCTCAAGGGGTTGTGGCTGGGCGTCACGATTGGACTTGCCTTGTAAGTCTTATGTTCCGTTGTTTAGTTTTCTCTTCCCTCTGTGCCCTCCGGTTTCTTGACAGGTTTCTGCTGGATTCCCCGAACATGGGATGAGGGACGAAGAGATTACGTGTGAGAGGAACTTGGCTGACTCATGCGCTATGGTACAGGGTGGCTATTATCGAGTATTCGTTCGTATACTTCACGGACTGGCACAAGGCGGCCAAAGAGGCGGAGTCGAGAAACCAGGCCGAGTGAAACGTCCTTGGCCAAGAGTTCGTTTACGACTTCTTACATGTTCCCTGGAACCGGTCAGCGGGGTCATGATAACTGTTTGGCTAAAAAATCGTGATTTAATGATCAACTATTGGAGATGTACGTCTGGGCATGTCTTGATTCGCATCTGATGGGCCTTGAATTTCTGGCTTCATCATGATTAGCTAGCAAGCGAGCGAGCAACGCAAAGCATAGCATAACATAGGTTTAAAAGTAATTGACGGGAGCGGGAGAAGAAGACAATGAATGATCCCAGGACGATACGGATGCGGGCTCGGCCGTTACAATGCCATGTCAAAGTGTCTGCGACTCTGCGTTGCTCTCGCTCGTTGAGACCAAGTCAGGCAAGTTGGTGCATCCGTTCGATACCTTGGCTTGGGTGTACCGTGGGTATGGTCCTGTGACGTCTGTGGGAAATGCACGCTCAGATACTGACGGACGTCCGTGATGGTTCGCGACAGAAACGTGGGCATTTGTGCCTGTCAAGCCGGGATTCTCGAAACATTCCATTGCCAGCAGAGAGAACATGGGCATGGAGTTGTATTATGTACCAGATTACTTCATCGTTGGAGGCTTGGGACGCATCACAAAGAGAGGCTCGTTGAGCATTAGGGGAACTTTCAGTCCCTCCCATCACTTCATTGATGAAGAAGGTTCAAAATGGGTATCCTAGCTTGTTTCCCCAGCTATGATTCGTTGCTCTTGAAGTTTGGAGGTATGGTGCCAGTGCAGAAGCTCTCTCGGACTCAAGGATCGTCTTCTGGCCTGGGCAGCGCAGAACCAACTCCAAAAGGCGAGCTAAGCCAACAGGACAGGGATACGGGAGATTGGCAAATTGGGACCCAAATTGGGGCCACAGCGAAACCAGTGACAAACATCGATAGTCGGGTCTGTGAATTGAATCGATTTTAGGTGTGCCATTGGGGGGGAACGAATGGCAGGTGCAGGGGTATGAGGGGCACTGTACATTTTTCGACAGTTTCCCGCCTTTGGAGGGTGGAGGGGAAGAGGAAGAAGGGGAAGGGGAAGGGGGACCCCTCCTTTTCTGCGAATCGCTACGGATACGTTGGTACCAATTTCTCGTCCTTGCGCAACCTCTCTCTACCTTTACTCTCCCACTCTCGCACATTCGCAACTTCGGACGGGGGAAGTTCCGAACGGTTAACTCTTTTTGCTCTCACAGAACTGTCCACGGTGTCTTTGCGCATCTTATAAGAAGAGTGGTATGTCTCCCTCGCCCCCCTTGTGCGCACGCGCGAAAGCTATTTCTCTAGCTATAGCTAGTTGTCAACAACATCAGAGAGGAGAAGAAAAAAGTTTCGAAATTGGGAAACTGACGCAACACGCGACACACAGAAAGGAACACACGCACCAGACTTTCACAAAGCCACGAGCACAGAAAGCACCATGTCTACTACCACGACGACCACGACGACGGCCAACGAGGCCATTACGGCCGAGTCGATCCTGCGCCTCTTCCCCGACATCGACACCAGCACCGAGGCCCTCTCCGGCCATGATGCCGAGCAGATTCGGCTCATGGACGAGGTGTGCATTGTGCTAGATGAGAATGACAAGCCTATTGGCAATGCTAGCAAGAAGGCCTGTGAGTAGTTTCTCCTGTGCTTCTTTGGCCGTTTGCTGGGTTTGTGTTGTAAAAAGCATCCTTGCACGAGTTGGTTGTTGCGGTGACTAGCCAAGCGCTGCAGCTGTTTTATCACAACAGAGAGAGGGGCCAGCAAGATGGCGCAAAGGGGAGGGGAAAGCAGCAAGACAAACAATCGACTGACACAAAACTCCAAAACAACAGGCCACCTCATGACCAACATCGACAAGGGCCTTCTCCACCGCGCCTTCTCCGTCTTCCTCTTCGACCCGGAAACCAACCGCCTGCTCCTCCAGCAGCGCGCCACGGAGAAGATTACGTTCCCCGACATGTGGACCAACACGTGCTGCTCCCACCCGCTGGGCATCCCCGGCGAGACGGGCGCGAACCTCGAGGATTCTGTCGCGGGCGTCAAGCGCGCTGCGCAGAGGAAGCTGGAGCACGAGCTGGGCATCGACCCGAAGCAGGTGCCCTTTGACGACTTTCACTTTCTGACGAGGATTCATTACAAGGCGCCTAGCGATGGCAAGTGGGGAGAACACGAGAGTATGTTTTTCTTTCTACCCACTGTTCCCTATCGTCGCCCCACCCCTGGAAGAAGAGCTAGGAACAAGGCAAACGCGTAGTTGTTACTAACTTGACAACAGTCGACTATATCCTCTTCATCAAGGCCAAGGTCGACCTGAAGCCCAACGAGAACGAGGTCCAGGCGACGCAGTACGTCAGCGCCGACGAGCTCAAGAAGCTGTTTGAGGACCCCCAGCTCAAGTTCACCCCCTGGTTCAAGCTCATTTGCAACTCGATGCTGTTCCAGTGGTGGGAGAGCCTCGACTCTGGGTTGGAGAAGTACACCAACGAGCAGGAGATTCGTCGTATGTGAGACGAGCCGCTTGGAGTCTTTCTTGGAGACAGTGCCATGGGTCTGGGTGGCGGTAGGGGAGCGGTAAGCCACAAGGTGTCGGTCGTGCGTGAGCATTAGACGTGGAGTTTGTTATTTCCAGTTTTCTGTTGTGCATGTGGTGGCAAACAAAAGAGACACTGTTGAAGTGCTCCCCCTTTTTTTCTATTTCTGAAATTTCCATAATCCTAGATATCCCCCTTTTTTGATCACATGAATACGACTTGGGGCGCTGGCTGCTGGCCACGTTGAAAGAAGTACTCGCACCAATGGGAAATATGGAGTGAACGATGATGTTGAGAGGGATTGGGTTACGCTTCTCTCATCGACGTAGGGTTTGATGAGAGACTGGCGATGTTCATCCAGCCCTTCTTTGAGACACCATGGGCATGGTAGAGGATATCTCAGAAGCAACGTTCAACCTCTGGGACTTTTTAAGTCTGGGGCTCCGAGTCATTTTTTATGAGCTGGTTGTTTGCTCTGTGTACACAGCTGAAAGGGTTGTTTTGGCTTTGGAAAAGGCCTATACACTTCTCTTGCGCTGCGCGTTCAATACCGGAGCTTGCCCAGTGACGGCAGCACAAAGCTTTAATCGCCAGTGTATTAGAGTCTGAATTGACCACCCTGGTGGAAAATGACAGGCTATCTTTCGTTTTCCCCGAGAAGTGCTCCGTCAGAAGGAGGCTGGATCTTGTGTTGTAGTATGATTTATTACTTGGGTTGACATTGCCCTCACGCCAGAGGGTGGGTAGATGTCTATGATTGGAGCTCAGAGTGCTTCGCATTGACTCATTGAATGCAGTCTAAATAGAAGCACCTCTTTGAAGTCAACTTCACCGAAATACGACGGAACGCGGGTCCAGACTCACAAGGTTGGGGGTTCTCTGCCAAATTTTGACACCTGTAAGGTGACAATGAAGGGCGATGTCTCTAAGTGGTGGCACCTTTATTTCTAACTGGGGTTTCCAATAATCTGAACGCAATTCAGATCATTTGGTGCTTTGATGATGACACTGAGGAGGAGCATGACATAAGTGCCTAACTGCTCACGATTTTGGTATACTCGTATGCGATGATTCTTCGCGAACTCATTTTGAATACTAGGCTGTTAGTCGAGACGCTTTCAAGCCGTAGAGGACTTGATTGCCTTCGGCCAAATTAGAGGAAGCCCTGGCAAGTATTCACCTAATAGTTTGAGATGAAGTCATTTGCAAGATAAAGAACCCCTGTTATAGTGAGCCACAGGGTCCGCCGGTGGATCCGAATGCACTTGTTGGACGTACAACTCGCTATGGGACTTGGTCCTTCGATAGTGTATCCGCAATCGTTATGGCTGCACGACCAGTGAACAAAATGCTCGATCGAGGACACTTTAATAAAATGACACATGTGGGCTTCGATATCACTCACTTAAAGGCGTCGACGAGTATCAATGGGCTTTGCAATAGGAGACTGGTCGACAGTAAACCGGAGCGATATCAAAGCTCGTCAGCAACGGATCGGAAAGATGAGAGGCAGTGTTGACAGACTCGGAGTGTTAGGAGTGTTATTGATGGAGACATTACTATTATCAATAAAAAGACACATTCATACACGCCCGAATACCATTTCATATCCACGTCGATTCTTGAGACAAGTAAAACTGGAAACCTACAGTCACGAGAAGAATGACAATCGTTTCCTATCAAAATTGCTTTACGAGGAAGATGAATGCAGCAGTGGAGTTTCTACCCGCGTCTGGTATGGCAAGTTGCATGCAGAGTCACGTCTCACCTCCACCAAACTTTCACCAGGGACAAGCAGAGTGGCCTAAGAAGGCGCTGTCTCGACACGTTGTCAGTTTCAATGCTGGACCAATGTCAATCAAGTCGATATGGGTGACTGAGCTCTCTTGAGTGTCATATTGTGTGCAAATTGATCTCCAGGGCAGCCTGCTGACATGATCTGAAGGGCTCACGGTCTTGAAAGTCACCTTGTTTCTGACAACAAAATACCCAGGTACCCAAGGTACGTCTCAAGTAAAGCCTTTAACGTGTGCATGTTTTCAGACCTGCCCGAGATACGACTTGCACTTCTTGCACGTTCTTACCCTCTCATCGTTGCTTCAAGACTGGGTTGGTTAGGCACGATGTGGTAATGGAGACGGGTAAGATCAATCCGCCCTTCCGCTCCAAACTGTCAAGTGCTATCTGAAGACATCTTGACACCAACAAGTCCGTTCAATGACAAACTCAACTCTACAACACCTCCTCTCGACTCCTCACGGATACCCACAAGAACAGCGTTGAAGATGGTCAACTCATTTCCATCAGCCTTCTTCAAACTTTGTATGTATCTCACAGCCTTCCGCCACAACTTTGTTCTTCAAAGCTAACTCGAATAAGGACTGCAAATAATCCAACAACTGATCTGAGTTTCCCATCGGTGAGAAACCCTCAGCCCCATCAACGAAAACCAGTCTCGCGGCACGTGAACTCCGAGAACAAGAGACACACGCGATCTGCCAACGATGGGCGCCGAGTGATACGAAGCAGTGCCCGACCAACGAAGCAACGGTTCAGCGATGCTCATTCCTCATACTTGGCAGAGCACTGCATATGCACCCCACGTGCGAAGGATGGCGCGGTAGTCAAGCTTGCTTATCGCATTACTCGTCACTGCATCTTCACCTCTTATCTCAGCAACATTCCTCGCCACTACCCACACAGCGCGAACGAGCAGAGCCTCCAAGACGCCAAGACTCTCCGCCTGACACTCACTGCAACTCATCCCACGCAGGTGTTTGTTGGGCCAAGCCTGGGAATGCCAGCTGATTCCAACCTTCCCAATGCTTCCCCTTTCCCAGGCTGGACCGGCCGTGGGACACGGAACCCGCCACAGGGTGCGGTGCATCCGGACACCGAGCCCCGGGAACGCCGTGGACCCTGGACGGAGCTGATAGGGATCAGTGGGACGCCTTGGCCGCATGAAGTACCACAACGTACTATGCCGTTATTGGCATGTCCAGCCGCCATCATTGGTCAGGTCTGGAAGTTATGTGACGGTTGATCCAAAGATACAGGCCACAGGCCACACTCAACTGACGATCTCTAGGATACCTGACCCAACGGCAGGATCTCACCAACCAGCCTTTTTCCCCCGCACACCGGCTGCCTTCCTCCATCTCCTTCGCGTGTCCCGTCACCAAGACATGCTCCAGTGAGGATAGGTCCCTCGCGCTGCGGCATCCGCTGATGCTCCTCAACCATTCAACCACGCTCTTATTAATTAGGCCGCTTCTACTCCGTACTCCATACAAAGATCATCCTCTGCGCTAGGTGGAGGCGAGCGGCGTTGGCTAGGACTGCATACCCGTACATACCTGGTTGGGATAGCCACCACCAGTCTCGATGCGGTACACGAACACATGCCCAAATCCCCACGACCAACGGCCGGACGTGATGCTTGAAAGCTGCAGCCCAGGTCACCCCAGCCCGCCTCCCCCTCATCAACGTTTACGCCGCCGTCCTCGTGCCACCCTCTATTACGGCATATCCTGATAGTTTGGATCCCATCAGCATGGTTCTGGTTAGTGTTGAGGCAAGCCAAGCCGGGTATCAAAGGTAAATTGCCCGCATACTGTCGGTGCAAGCAGCATGGCACGCCTTACTTTCCCCATCTGCTCCGTGTTGTGCGGGCATCGTTGATGGCCGATCCGCTGTTCTCGTCGTCTTCAGCTACTCGCCGTGCTCGCCCGTGTCTGAATCAACAAACATTGGAGAGAATCAAGTACCGCCACCGCAGAGTCTCACAGCTGCGTGTTGATCCAATGCCCTGTGCTTATCTTTCCGTACCTCCCCTCAACGTCCTACATCCCACAATTGCTACAGTCTCAAGGTCTCTCAGCTAGGTATCTGCAGTCCTTCCCGTGCAGGTGTTCCTTGACTCTCTCCACAGCCTCCACTCCCCCCATCATCCCGGCTTGTGGTCTCACTCTCACTCTCCCTCGCGCTCACTATCTCTCAGACTCCTACCTACCCCTAGTGTGTCTAGTGACACTCCCCCAGCTACATAACCCCCCAGCTCCTCTCCGCTCCTCACCTGGCCTATCTTCCGCTCCTCTCCTCTCCTCATCTTATCGTAACACGCTTTGGATAGGCTCTCACCAACAACACTGTTTGGCTTCCTACCAAGACAAAGATAAGGATCAAAGTCCTTTCTGCATCGAGCGTTCCTCGTCTCGAAGGCCCCAAGAATAGGGGGGCAGATCTCTGTACAAGATCACAGCCGCGAGCTGTGCTTTGCTGCTAGACTGCTACTCACTGGTCTCGACCAATATTCAATATCAGCACCCATTCAAATCGTCTCTCTCTCCACACGAAACTCTTTCAATCAGTCATCTGAGAATCTGCCTGACAGCATCCGCCCACCAAATCTTTTTGCCCGTTCATCGCATATCGTAAAGACATTGTTTTCTCCCGCGTCTTGCTGACGACGCCCATTCCTCCAACGTCGAACTTCAACAAGCCTACCTAGCCAAAGGACGTAACCCGTCAAAATCATTATTGATGTCGGTTGACCTTCGTACAAGCCTCAATTGCCTTCGCCATCCATCAAGGTTTATGCCCGTCTCGAGAACACAACTCTCGAGAGACCATACGGGTGATAGTATACAGAATTTAAGTACGTCGGGCTCACGCTCATCACTGACAATTGCAGCCAGAATGACAAAGCTATAATGGCGCTAACAAGCAAACCAAACAGATTCGTGAATAAGACAGGTTCTCCTGTCGAAAATTGAAGCCCGTCATGGAGCACGTAAGCAAAAGCGCCACCCTTGTCGAGCTCAAACGTTCTCTCGTGCCCCCGAAATGGGAAGATACCGTGCGTGTCATTGGCATGTCGGAGTGCAAGGAGGCCGGCCTCTCGCTGGCCCACGCCTTTGCTGCTGATGATCTTAGCCAGTATCTCCTCGACGCCGACGATATGGCAAGCCTATCGGCCGAGTCGAAGTGGAAGCTGCACGTCGACATCATGACCTACATCGCAGCCGCCCACTGTCTCAACGGTATTGTCACCACTATTGGCTCGGACTACGATGCTGTTGCTCTGTGGTGAGTTTTGTGTCTCAGTGTTTTCTGCTTCTCCCATTGGGGGGTCACGCTGCTAGGAGCCCACGACAACCCCAACCCCTCTTCTCCCGGGCCTTTCGTAGTCAAAAAAAGAAAAAGCAATGCTGGACTAACACTATACGGATCATAATAGGATGCCTCCTGGAAAGGACACTGACGGATGGTTGACCATCCTCCGCAGTGGGTTGTGGCGACTCTATTTCCAGCTATCCGTGGAAGCTAGACGTCGGTACTACGACGAGCTATTGCCTCTGCTGCATGACACCAAGCTGGAGGTCATGGGCGAGCGGGACAATGATTGCTACTACCTGGTCTACCTAGGGACCAAGCCCAACGCCCGGGGCAAGGGGTATGCGAGAAAGCTGCTCAACGACATGATTGAGAGGGTACGTTGAAGACCGTCACCTGTGTTCTCTTCACGCCCGTTGCGTCTGAGACTGAAAGACAAGATTTGGCCGTGAAACACCACTGTGTCGTGAAATAATCCGAAACTAACTCATGGAACAGGCCGACGCGGAAAACCGCGCCGTTTATCTCGAGTCCAGCTCTCTGTCCAACAACGAGTACTATCTCAAGTTTGGCTTCGAGTTCAAGCGCGAGATCCGGATGACGCGTGGAGACACACCCGTCAGCCTCTTCATCATGGTCCGCGAACCATGCGCGCACAAGATTGGGGGAGGCCAGACATACTCAACCGTGGTCTCCAGCAACGTCAAGCTACAAATCAATGCCGTGATAAAGGAGACGGTGCGGGTCTGAGTTGGCGGGTGCGCTGTCGAAGTTGTGAGCAACCCATATCCTTCCTTTCGACCTGGAAATGGCGATGTGATGTGTGTTTTGTCCGTTCTGTTTACCGTATCCGGAGGTGGTGTAGTGTTACTTGCCTCTCATGTGTTGACGATCCCTTCATCTATGGCGGCGGTCCTTGTGGGCATTGCTTGCCACTTGTGTCTCATGCTGACTACAGCTCGAGTTTCAACATTGACCTGAATGGGCGCGTCTGGTTCAACACCGGCGCTGATGCATGCGAAGCTTACTGTCCCTACCGCAGCGGCGATGGAACGGTGCCTTTGTCATTTTCTTTTTACGAATGTTTTTGGATTTCCTCCTTTTAGTTTGCTTGTAACTGCCGACTAGCTCTAGCCATTCATTAGAATACTGAACGGTTCACTCATTTCAATCATATCAATGGTTTGCGGTTCTTCCGCTAGTCCCACTTCCTTTTTCAGGCCTCAAATCGTGGCAGCATACTGACGTAGTTGCTGACAATTCGTTACTCAAACACCCCGATGAAATCTACCCTTGAGACTTTCCCCCTGCCCCCGGAACTTGTTCTCCCTGCCCAGCAAATACGCCAATTCTCTAACACTGGTCCGATCCGCATCCATTCTGGTTTCCGCACACTTTTCAACTTCCGCATCTAGTAGTCGAGGATAGCCCAAGTCTCGTCGTCGATGGTGGTGTAAATCAGACCCTGCGAGAGCAGCTCGTCCGCCGCCTCTAGCGTGGCCCGCATGGCTAGTCCCGCACCGCTTGAAATCTGGTTCAGGTGAACGCCCTCGTTGCCGCCGGGGGCATTGTTGATAAAGTTGAACATCTTTTGCGCGTTCGCCGAGACGCCCCTGAGCTTGGAAGCCTGCGCGGGGTTGCCGCCGCCCGCAGCCGCACCGCCGCCGGCGCCGTATCCGTCCCCTCCGTCGACGAACATGCCGTCCTCGCCTCCGCCTCCTCCTCCGGCACCGCCGTTCGCTGCGGGGCCGCTGCCGTCAGCGTTGAGGGGTCCCTTTGTGAAGTGCAGGTGGACGTAGGTGGCCTCGAGGAGGTGGTAATTGACCTCGTTGAAATCCGTCACCGGACGAATAAAGTGCGCGCCGACGTGCCGTTTTCCATTAAACGACTTCAACCGGCCCCAGACGCGGACGTGGCCCTCGATCTCGAGCTTCTCGTCGGCGTCGTCCTTTTTATCCGTGTCGACCCACTTCTTGACCTCGATGAGCCCCGTGCCGTCGTCGAGCTTGAGGGTGATGTTTGTGGGCTGGGGCGAGATTTGGCGGATCTGGGCGACAAAGGTGACCTGGGTGACGGTGGCGCCGTCGATTTTGAAGTCGGCGCCCGGGTAGGCTTCTTCGGCGTCGATGACTTGTTTGATTGTGACGGGGCGGAGGGATTCTTCGCTGTAGGCTTTTCCTCCGCCCCCGCCCTGGGAGTTGCCGGCACCGCCTTGGGAGCCGCCGTAGACGAAGCCGCCTGCGTCGTCACCGCCGCCTGCGCCGTAGGAGGTTTTTGTGAAGCCGCCGTATGAAGCTATTTGCGGGGGTGGGTGGTGGTCAGTTTGAGTAGCTTTTGAGGGAAGGGGGAATTGGGTTGGATGTACTCATTGTGTCTGTGGTATCGCTGACAAGGAAGTTTGTGTCGTTTTGTGTCGTAGGGATTCGCAGGTAGGCGGGGGTGAGGTTTTCTTGAGTAGAGGATGACGGGATGGTGGTGGTGGTAGGATATGTTGGGTGGTTTTGAACGGGAACGCGTCTTTTTGCCTGGCGACGCGACTGGGGGTTTAATTGATGTGCACGACGTGCAAAATGCCACCCGCTGCCCGCTGTGGAACGCTGGTGCCCCGCGTTGGGATGACTGGACGAAAGCTGAGGGTGGGGGGCTTTCACCTTGATGATGACATAAGCTTGCTCTGGTGGTCTATACTGGAGGGTACGTACCGGTTATCGGGAGCCGACTGACATCAGCTGTGGTTCTGTGGATTCGAGGTGCTCCAGTCGAGGTACCTTAGGTAAGTTTATACGGTGAGTGAATGAATGCCTTGCGTTACTTGGAAATTGGTGAGTAATCAATGAATATTGCGTACTAGGAGTTTGCGTGTTAATAAGTCTATGTGAGATGGGATGTATTGACATAAGTGAGTTGCAAGTGCACTGATGACATATCATTGAATAGTATGCAGGTATCAACATGTCATGATGTCCAAGTCTGCTAAACAATCTTCCCGACACAGGGCATGTCTCTACCTCCCACTCCCCATGTAGTAGGAGACAATACAACCCCTGCAGTGACTCTCCGAAGCTGCAAATCTGCGTCTAGGATGCACGGTAAAAAAAAATGCGAATCACATGGATCTCGAATGTCATAACACCTCAGGCCAACTGAGGTTCCATGAGATTCTCTCAGCGTTGGGTGACCGGTGTGGCGGTTGTCACTGCTCCGATTAGCCTCGGCTGACGGCGATTGCGGAGGGTCCCGCACCAACAGCGCCCCCACAACGGCTTCAACAGCGACTGGATCACTGGAGCTGGACCACCTGGAGGAAGTGACCCGACGCCTGGAGTGCCGCGACCAGGGAGCTTCTCCTCCTCTTTCTCGGGACTTTGGGGGTGGGCGAACGTTGACGCCGGCCGTTGCTTCTGACATCAACCATCCCAGCACCTCCAAACCCAAATTCCCCTTTCGCCTTCTAGTCTTCCATCTCCATTGTGACAACATCCCACCCACCAGAGCCACGCCATTGAACTAGCATTTTCTTTTGACTTCCACCGTATTTCCATTTCTTGAACTTGTCACTTGAAGCACCCATCTCACTATCCGATATACCCCCCCCATCGCCATCTTCACCGTCACCAGGCAAGGTGTACGTTAATCAACAAATCACCTCGCACATCACACGACATCACCAGAAACCGACGCCCACATGGCGCGATCTCAAACGAAAACCCTCCCGGTCATCCCCCTCGCCCGCGGCACCATCCTCCTGCCGGGCGTCGCACAGCGCATTCCTGTCACTGCCGCCCGTCCCGATATCCCCGCCCTCCTCGCCAACGTCTACACCCGCGCCGCCTCCGCCGCCCCGAACGAGCGCATCGATTCCGTCCCCATCGCCTGCATCCCCGTCTCCTCCCCCTTCGTCGGCCCCAATGGCCAACTCCTCATCCAGGATGCCGACCAGATGGACGAATCCCTCATCAAGGAGGTTGACCCGGGCACCGCTCGCAAGTCCGATCTCTACAATTATGGCGTAGCCGCCCGCATCACAGGCATCGAGGGCAGGGGGACTGCCGAGTTTGCTCTGCGTGTGGAGGGCGTTGCAAGAGTTCGGGTTGAGAAGGTCACGCAGGAGAGGCCGCACTTTGAGGCCAAGGTCAAGTACTTCTACGATGAAGGTCAGCCCGTCCCCTCTCTCCCCGAAACGCAATAAACCGCGCGCAATCGCTAACGCTTTGCGCAGTCACGACGGATGCTCAGATGCAGGAACTCTTTTCCCTCCTCAAACTTCGATCCCGAGAACTCGTAACGATTCTTCGCATATCCGCACTCCTCCCCAGAAGCCCAGACAGTCCCGGCGGCCTGTCTCCTCTGTTGACGAGGAGACTCGAAATGTTCATCAACAAGAAGGAGCTCAAGGACGCCGGTCAACTAGCCGACTTCATGGCCAACATTGTTGAGGCTTCATACGAGGAGAAACTGGAAGTGCTAGCGGCCCTCGACGTTAAGGTTCGCCTTGCAAAGGTCATTGAGCTCCTTGACCGACAGGTCAGCGGGATCAAGAACAACTTTAAAATCACCACCTTCACCAGCGTGCCCGTGCAGTTCCTTGACAAGATCAACGATAAGACATCACGCCGTGTCGGCCCCAACGGTGCTCCGCTGCCGCCCAACACCATGTTTCCTCCAGGCCCGAACGGCGTCATGGGCCCAGGCCAAGATGACGACCAGGAGCCCAATGAGCTGGAAGAACTCAAGAAGAAACTGGACAAGGCCCAGCTCCCGCCCGAACCCGCGAAGATGGCGCAACGGGAGTTGAGGAGGCTGAAGAAGATGATGCCGGGTAACCAAGAATACCAGGTCACTCGCACTTGGCTGGATGTGCTCTCAGAAATTCCGTGGACTGCTACCACGGATGACAGACTGGGTCCCGACACGCTCGCGAGAGCTCGCAAGCAGTTGGATGAGGACCATTACGGCCTTGACAAGGTCAAGAAGCGATTGGTTGAGTACCTGGCCGTGCTGAGGCTCAAGCAGTCAATCAACGACGATGTCGAGGAGCAGATCAAGCAAGCGGAGGCGGAAGCGGCTCCTCCGGCGGAACCTGAGAAGGCTGAGAAGGAAGAGGACGCTGAGAAAGCGAAGAAGGAGGAGGCCAATGCCGAGTTGGAGGAGCGCGCGAAGATGGCCAACACCAAGATTGAGGTTCTACGGTCGAAGCGGATGGTGGACCGGTCGCCCATCATGCTTCTGGCTGGCCCTCCTGGTGTTGGCAAGACTAGTTTGGCAAGATCTGTCGCCATGGCACTGGGCAGGAAATTCCACCGAATTTCGCTTGGTGGTGTTAGAGACGAAGCTGAGATTCGTGGTCACCGACGAACGTACGTGGCGGCCATGCCTGGTCTGATTGTTCAGGGGTTGAGAAAGGTCGGCGTGGCAAACCCTGTCTTCCTTCTCGATGAGATTGACAAGTTGGGCATGTCCAATGTCCACGGTGACCCGTCCGCAGCTATGCTCGAGGTCTTGGACCCCGAGCAGAACAACTCATTCACGGATCACTACGTCGGCCTGCCCATCGACTTGAGCAAGGTGCTGTTCATCGCCACAGCCAACAGCCTGGACACCATTCCAGCCCCTCTCCTTGACAGAATGGAAACAATCTATCTGCCGGGATACACAACCCTTGAGAAACGCCACATTGCCATGCAGCACCTCGTGCCCAAGCAAATCCGGGTCAACGGACTTTCGGACGACCAGGTCAACTTTGACAAGGAAGTCGTGTCCAAGATCATCGAGTCATACACCCGTGAATCAGGAGTTCGCAACCTGGAGCGCGAGATTGGCTCTGTCTGTCGTGCCAAGGCTGTCGAATTCGCCGAGGCCAAGGACGGAGGACAGCTCGGGACTTACAAGTCACAACTCACAGTAGACGATATCGAAGAAATCTTGGGCATCGAGAAGTTCGAGGAGGAAATTGCCGAGAAAACAAGCAAGCCGGGTATCGTCACCGGGCTGGTGGCGTACAGTTCGGGCGGCAACGGTAGCATTCTCTTTATTGAGGTTGCTGACATGCCTGGAAACGGCAGCTTGCAGCTTACCGGTAAGCTGGGAGACGTGTTGAAGGAGAGTGTTGAGGTCGCTCTGTCCTGGGTCAAGGCGCACGCGTACGAGCTGGGTCTGACGTCGGAACCGGCCGCGAACATTATGAAGGAGCGGAGCATCCATGTCCATTGCCCTTCGGGCTCGATCCCCAAAGACGGTCCCAGCAGTGGTATGGCGCAGGCCATTGCTCTCATTTCTCTATTCTCCGGCAAGCCTGTGCCTCCTACAATGGCCATGACGGTATGTCTTTCCTGAGTGACGATGTGTATGACCAGCGGAAAACCGGTACACTAACACAACATTTCGTACTACAGGGCGAGATATCCTTGCGGGGCCGTGTGACTGCCGTCGGAGGCATCAAGGAGAAGCTCATTGGCGCCCTCCGAGCTGGTGTCAAGACGGTGCTACTTCCCGCGCAGAATCGCAAGGATGTGAAAGATCTCCCCCAGGAGGTCAAGGACGGCTTGGAGATCCTCCACGTCAAGTAAGTCTCCTCCGACCCCCTCTCCCAAGTGTCTTGCGTTTCTGTGTTTCTCTCGCTTCCTGAAGTCGTACCACCCTCTCACCGACCGCCCCTTTTCCTACTGGCGCCGTGCTCCCGACGCCGTGATACCTTTGCCTGCCGCTTTGACCCCTGGTCCTGGAACCGTTCTTCACAATGTGCCGTGTGACTGACCTTTTTGTCCTACTCTAGTCATGTCTGGGAGGCCATCCGACTCGTCTGGCCTGATTCCCAGTGGCCTGGCGCGGAGCCCTACCCTCCCATCGAGAGCCGATTGTAGATCGGTAAAAAGAAAAGGGACGGAGGGGTGTATGCGATGCTTCATGAAGACCATGCACACTGCCAACACTCCCTTGTTTTGTATTACTCAACATCATCACCACTACTATCATTTCGGACCGAGCCAACCTCTTCTGCCAACAACTGAGACTGTATGTAACGAAAGGGAAGGGAAGCGGCATTGCGCACATTGGGGGAGGGGGAGTAGTAATATGGCCATCCGGTTTCGTTTCGGCGTTTTTAAAGGTGTCTCGGGTCGTCGCGGGACGGGCGTCCAAGACATGTGATTTTGTCATCCGCCCGCGACGTGTGTTGTGTTTGTTTATAATGCGTGTTGCAAAAGGAGAATGCTACGTGTACATGTTTCTTCTTGGATCGGTTCATAGGCTTTTACAATGGCATTCATTTTCAGAGACTTGAGTAATTCGTTGGTACTTCTTTGCAGCGCGTCACGTTGTAGTTGAACTAGCTCCACGAAACCGTATGCCAATGTTCGGGTGAAGTCCTTTTGCTCCTTTTGCCCCTTTTGCTCTTCCACGATGCTTAGTGACGGGGTGTGAGTATGTTTCTGAACGGGTTACTAGACTGATTTATGCCAGGTCTGCCTATCTATGGAAAGTTGGAGTAGAGACATGTACCTCGGGCAGAGATGAAATGAACTCTTCACTTCTCTCTCCAGAGCCTGCAGCATCGACGAAACACCCATTTGAGGCCATGTTCCAGATACAGTGCTCGTCCGCTATAGCTATTGCAGTGTAATGTGTTTCCCGTTTTATGGTCCTTTCGAGGTTTGGGTGAGAATTGAGAAATATGTTCATTTCGGAAGAGATGGTGGCAGAGAAAAGAGAAAGTACAGCTCGACTTTACATTTTTAGCGATGCTGGCTATTTGTGAGAAGGACGATGTCGCGAGGTGTGTCTTCGACAACTCATGATATTCACGTTCGAAGTTTGGCGTTGCTACAAACATAATAAAATATGTCATTCAGGTACGTTAAGGCAGATGAAACTTGCAAAAATAAAGGGGAATGTGGGAAAAGAAAAGATTTCAAGCCTTATGTTTTCCCACTTTCTAGACTTCCAAATTGTTTGGTAAACTATCCATATAGATAGATATGTAGTCCCTCACGTTCCAGGCAGGGACAGAACAAATAGTCTTCTTATCCTACGTCTCCCGCGTCCCACTTCCCGCTTCCATTCGGAGGAAAGTATGGTTTTCCCAAGTAGCGTTCGAGATTGAATTTGCATGCCGGGCCCCGTCTGGGTTTGGGATGGGTTCCTCTCCCCCTTTCCCCTTTCTTTTACCGCGTAAACAGGACGCGGCTGCGGCTGCCCGCATATTTCGAAATGCTGCCGGTCGGGACTTTGGGTACTCCAGGCAAAGCCAATGAGGAAGGGGTATGGATCGCAACAGGCCAGTCTCCTTGGGTATTCTTCCCAGAGATACTCCGTCACCCCCCCCCCCCCCCCCCCCCCCCCCATCTCCCGTAAAAGACTGCGGCCAAGCTTTGCTGCTGAAGAAGTTTGGAGCGGACGGCGGGGGGGTAAGGCAAGTGAAAGGGGGTGAGAGGATATCACGCAGAAGAGGCTGCTGAGAGATGAGCAGGTGAGGATACCAGTGAGCGGCCTCGAGACAGACGCCAACAGTAGACGACTACATCTTTACTCTTTTTCTCGTTCCATCACTTTAGACGATCCTGTCAAACATTTTCCAACACCACTGGTGAGGCCTCTTTCGACAGAAACCACGCCCCTGACGACGTAGTGTTGAGGAATGACGGCCACCATCACGGGTGGCCTGATCCGTGTAAGCCCCGACGGACAAGTCCAGCTGTCACGAACAGAAGCCAAGGTAGAGCAAAGGGGAAATAGCCGGCCGGCTGGTTGTTATTCGTGACAGCGCCCGTTTACTCCCTCAACTTAGAACTGCGAGTACACACAAGCGTATACAGCGTACCGGGCCCCCGCTTCTCCCTTCTTCACTCTTTCACTCCCCTCTCGCTCTGTACTCTGTACTTTACATTGTCTGTACCCTCGTTCGTGTGCCACAGCATGACGGAGAATCTACTGGGACTCGATTAGCGAAATCTACTTGTTCCACGGTAGCATTATCACCCTTCGTTGCACGAAGAGAAAAGAAAAAAGCAAGGCGGGGTGGGAGCGATTGGGGGGGACTATGTGCTACGGAGATTTTCCACTTTCCTCCTTGGCCGCCTCCCCCCCTCGCTCGGCCTTCCCCGTTTCTTTCCCATGTGTAGAATCTGCCCTTTGCATTGTCGTGCTACCCATGCCGTCGTAGAGGTGTATTGACGATAGTATGGGGAGTGGAGAGGCCCGAGAGAGAGAGGGAGGGAGTTGAGAAAACTCTCCGGCACGGTGGCTTCCCGGTAGAAAGGGTGTGAAGACAAGAGCAATCTGAGGGCAGACTTAAAAAGTTCCATTTCAATACTTCCAGGCTTTGAGACCATCGCCATACCTGTATGGTCCGAAATCTGCATGGTGGTTGTTAGCGGAGGAAAGGAAGCTCGTATTAGCATGGACTCTTGGGGATGTCAATGTGTAAGAAACCCACATCTTGCGTTCAGCTAAGTCGACTACAGGCGTCAATAAGCTTAGCCGTCATCGCAAACCTAGAGGAGTGATTGTCAAGAGCGTGCGTGTTGGGTATGTGCATTATACTCCGAGCCGTGAGGCCGTACCAGTAGACGCCAGTCGTGCACCTGAGCTGGGTTCGCATCGCTAGGTCTGGAACTATTGGAGATAATCAACGGGTCCGGGTGACGGCCGGGAGCAGCCTCGCGCCGTTGCAGTCGGAATTTTTGATCACAAAATATTCCACCCCTCCAGTCTCCTATTCTCCGAAGACTTTCGGATTCCGGGAAAAGAATGATCTAGGTCAGATCGCGCGGCACACGGGCCCTCGGAGACACTGGAATTCTATCATCAAAACGGCTCTCTCTCGGGTTCTATGACGAGGCTTCAACATTCAGGAACAGCTCGAGCACTCGGGCGTTTCTTGATATCCAGCCGGGCGGCTCAATAGTTCTGCCATCGCCCCGCCACCCGCTCGGGCTAGCAGGAAAGTCTTTCGTCGTGGCTGAAGTATGTAATTTTGACGACCAGTTGAGCTGGCTGAGCCATCTTGACTAATCAAGGTAGTGTCATGCTTTGGCTCGACGGCTGCCATCTGCCATTGCGCGTCTGCTCGGACACTAACAGGAACGGTGGCGGCAGATCTTGAGGCGGTTATATCAAACTCCCGGAGCCATGTGGTAGCGAGCAACTAAACAGGTCGTTTTTTGGTACCGCACTTCTCTACTTTGCGCTCTTCTTTTTCCAACTCTGACATCGTCTTTAACCATGGAATTTACGGGTCATTTAGAAGTAATTCACAGTCAGTTAGTTTGGCTATCGTGCGGAACCTCAGCCTCGTCGGCAGGTACCGATGCGATGACGTCGAAGCCGGGCGCCGGTGCACCGAGGCTGCACAGCGATTGTCTCCTAATTTATCGGTCATGGACTCTTGGGGGTGGGTTCGATGGAGAGGCCGTTGGTTGGCACGGTTGGGTATCAAGCAATGCCAGATGAAGATGACCTGATGTATCCAGCCACCGTGGCCACGTTGCCAAAATGCCTCGAATCGTCAAAATCATTGCTCAGTTGAGATCTTGTCCGATGCGGTTCGCCGACAGGGTTTGCCAATGAGATCAACACGGAGCCCAGCCGGCTTCCACTCAGCATCTCCGTTACCAAGACCCTTGCAAACTAAGGCGTAATTCAGCGCAGACCGACTCGAGGCCACTACAATCGCGAGGATCCAAGGAAATGATCAGGATCGTTCCGGACGCCCTCGACAGTCCATCCGTCTCAGAGAAACTGCCATATGCGTGCGTATTGCGTGGTGATTTGGTCTCGATAGCTTGCCTACGTCGCATTGACCGCCCGGTATGGGAAATCGTCTTCGCGACAGATGGTGCTTCAAGATGTTGGCAGCTAGGTTTCCGACTGCCGTGCAGCCGCGAGACCCACGAGTCTTCGTATATCCGTGGCAGCTCAAGATCCTTTGGCAATCCATCCACTCCCCATTTTGGTCCGATGTGGTAACCTTGCGAACGATCATGAGGGGATCGCTCGACCGAATGGGGCGCGTCATTTTGTTCTGCCAGGGAATGGGATGAACCTGAAGAGGGGTAAGCATGGTAGCAGGGCGCCAATGCCAACCAGCCGGGTTGTAAATATCTACTTGCTCTGTATGGATACAAGCAGCCCAAGTGCAGAGAACTCAAGAGCTTTCCTTGCAGCGGGCGGGCGCTATTGCCAGTTGAGCATGCATGTTGTACGGAGTACAGGTACTCTGAGAGCCAGGGTGGCCCCGAGTAAGTCTCGTCTGCAAGCACATCCAACGCGGCTCGGGTGAATCTGCGGCGTCAGACAAGGGTTTAAAGGTTCGTCTGATGTCTGTCAGGACTGGATATTTCCTTCCCGCTGGTCCCTTGGCCGGCCACAATTGTAACCAGCTCATCAGAATTCAGATGCGCATGTCAGGTCGGTGGAGCCGTCACAAGCATTCGTAACATCCCCACCGCCAATGCGCGCGCGCGGGGGATGATAATCACCGACTAGACAGTGCTGAGCGCAGAGACTGAGAGGGGGATTCTTGCCAGTGGCATTCGAGCCATAGTCATGCTAGCTCGTACGGTCCACGGATAGGAACTGTATTGGTATGGTGACTCGGCGAGCCGTTCGTGGCCGGGTATGGATAGTGTAGGACCACGAAAAACTAGTCTGCGAAGCAAAGGCTTCCTGGCCCAGTCTAGACGCTGGTGAAGTCGGATGTGCGTCATGTTCCTCTCCGGACCCCAGCATCATGTTGCGATTTGCCCACCCTCATTGGCAAAATGGATATTCCTGGTCTCTCGCTCGGTCTGTGCAGTATCTCATCTCCCAAAATAAAAAAAATAAAAACAATAGGCGTCAGGCTCAACAGGCCTCGAAGCACATCAATTGCTTGTCTCCACGAAGGCGACGTATCCGTAGAAAATCTGGCGATGCGGGAGCTCGTGGCAGGCCGCAGTCCTGGGATTTCGGCGCAACCGTTTTCGATGCAACATCAACTGACACAGATGAGGTGCTTTGGCGTCTGATAAGCGCGCTTTTGGTCCGAACCCCACGAGTCCATCAATCTGAAGTTTTCGGAGAGTTCGTCGTGGATAGGCCTTAGTGCAGGCAATTAACGGTCTCCCCGAGCATCCATGACGACGTGGGGCCCGTTCCGAACGCACCACCGCCTCTGAGCCTCAGTCCACAACCTTGAAGCAATAGCTTGACATCAGGGATATCGTGTCCTTTGGAGCTTTAGGAACTATCGCACTGTAATCACCTGCGCGTAGGATGAACGATTCGGCCTTGTAGCTCCAAGATAACTCACTCTCCTTGGCCGCGAGCCATCATGTGACGTGCGTTCCATGAGAAGTCAGTTGACCGCCTCCCGCAGACAGTCCCGGGTATTATCACCAGGGTGAGATCAGATATAGGGGCCCGGGTCTGAGGATTCCGCTGCAGGACAGCAAGCATGAAGATCGGCCCAAACCTCCCTGTGTGCTGTAGCGACACGGGGCCATTCGGTATCAACCTCCCCTACGCAGTCCTTGTCACTCAATTTTAAATTCGTCCCATCTTCTCAGCCAACCAAGATGACAGGGATGTCACCGCAAACCTAAATGAGGCTCACCCCCCAAGCATTCCGAAGTAGGTACTAGGCACACCTGCCAGTGGGTAAGTACGAATACCTAGAGCTTCAAGTCGCCAATCATGGTATTTGTACTAAGGCGACTAGCGCCTTCGAGTTCTCTCGAGTCCCGTATCGTCAGGACGGATGGTGATTTCGCAACTGATATTGGCGTCTCCGTCAGAACTAGTGCATCTCGTCTTCGGCGCTCGCAATGGGGCGGCGGGGCAGCTTCGGGCGATCTGCATGGTGATACGGCAGGCAAGCTGGGCCTTACGGAGTAGTGTAGGTATGAACCTGTCCCTATTCCCAGCTGGCCGGTACTGGTAGCTGATTAGGCGAAGGCCCTTTTCGGTAGCGTCGCCCGCAAGTGTGGTTGTATTGGCTTCTGTATCCATAATACAACAACCTCAGGGTCGCTGCATGGACCCTCTTGTTGAGCCTTTTGAGAGCGAGACCGTAACAAATAATGTTACAGCGACCGCCACCAGGTCGTTGAAGGTTCCATTGTCGAATATATCCCATACTCTTATTGTACGGACACGGATCTTGTGTAGCACTCCATTGCTGGTAGTCCTGCGTCCACTATTGAACCGCCCTGGAACCGTGGCGCTAGGAACGTCTGATCTGAATAATAGGATGACCAGGTATTTCATCGTTTTCCAGGTTCAGACGGTCCATGGGACGCGAAAAATTCTCCGGCTGGTGCGTCAAGGCTGCGCATGAATCTTACTCATATGACGCTTTCCCTGATCGCGTGGAGAGGTAGGGACTCTTAGCTGCGAGGGATCACAGAGAGGTCCGTGATGAGAAGAAGATATTCCCCGTGTGAGCGTCGCGCCTCCATCATGCATGAGGTCGGGCCTACCCACTACGGTGCATTGTTTTCTGTCAGGTTTGAGCTGTACGGATATCGGAATGGGTTAATGAAGTAAGCTTCAACTGGGCGGTACGGGTACATAGGGAAGGGGAGTGTACAAGAAGGTCAAAACAAGAGGGGAAAAAACAACGCAGGTCACGCTGGAGAACAAAACCTGACAAGGCGACAGCCCTGGTCAATTGCTTGACTCGAGCGAATGGCGGTCAACCGAGGAGACAGTATCTTCAAGACGGCAACATCGCTGGCGATGTTGCCATTTCTCGGACGCGTTGCATCAAGTTTTGCAACTCAAGTTGCCGGTCTTGAGCACCACCGACCTCAATCTTCGCAGAAATGACCTCAACGCTGATTGCATATCAAAGAGCATGAAAGTAGCTAGAATTTGATGCATTCCTAGCATCCCTGACGCTGGTGGGGTTTAAGCAGACATTGACAAGAAAGCCTTGCCAGGCTTGAGCTGGAGACGATAGGCGCTTGTGGTGTTTCATTGAGCGCTATCTCTAGGTGGGGTAATAAGGTAGGTCAGATCGGGGGGGGATAGTGTCCGAATAGAGGCGAGCGGTTTGTCTGAAAAGTCTACGGATGCCTTGAGACTGGCCGATTCGTCTGGTAGCTTTGACTACCGCCTTGAGGCCAACCCATCGTCTTCACCAAACCGCTGTTCTTGCCGATTCCTAGAAAGTTGTTGAGAGTCGGTTTTTCCCCTTGCAGCCAACGAAGATGAACTCTGACATTCGTGGATAGGAGCATTACGCGTTTTCCGCAATGACCAAAGGTGTAATGTGAGCGAGATGTAGCCGTATTCGTACCAGAGGCGTATTATTACGAGACATCACGAGGGGTTACTCCTCGATCAGTGACGAAACTCTTCGATGTATATCCGGACAAGCCATACCCCGCAAGGGACTCAGTCTACTGACGAGCTGGCGGGTGGAGGGGTACTCTTGGTCACGATATTCGTAGCCAAGATTAGGGAGACAAGCGCAAGACTCGACTCGACTCGACATGGACTTTGCTGGTTCCTTGGCACAGGGCGTTGGAGAGAGGCGTCAGACTGCGAGAGCGGTAGAGGGCGAGAGCGGTAGAGGGCGAGAGCGGTAGAGGGCGAGAGCGGTAGAGGGCGAGTCCGACATGGGGGCTTGGCGGCGACGGTTAGAGGCTGCGACTTGTTGTGCCGCGGGTCTGGGCAATCCAATACCGCCGTACCGGAGAAAAAAGATGGGATGACAAGTTTGACAGGGTACCCGTTGTATTGGCAGGGCCAGAAATCTTTGAGCCTGGACCGAGACCTAGACCTGGGGCTTCTTCCTTGCCCACTCATGGGCTAGGTCGGACCTGGGGGCGTGAGCCTTGTTCAAGTGGACGTATCCGTAGCCGTTGCCGTACGAAATCGTCGAGCCCAAGGGTAAAGCTTGGCCGTGGGCACCTCATGATGCTCGTCTTGGGACTGATCAAGGTCAATCGGACTATCGGACTCGAGTAACCCTGTTCACCTGGGCACTTCGTAATCCATACTACCGTGAGTATTCGTACAGATACTCCGTACAACGTGACTGGAGCGTCGGAAAAAGACAGGTTTCCCGTGAGGACAGGTACAGGGCAGGCAAAGGCGGCAGCGGTGTTTAATTGATTGCAGGATGTGAGCAGTGAGCCGGGCTGACCACCCCCCGTCGTGCAGATAATTCAGTACTCGGCCGAGTGGTGAGGTTTGTTAGGAATTCAGGTGAGGTGGAGAAAGTTGGGGGTCGTGGCCGTTGGCGCACGATTCAGAGCTCGTTGTCGGCAGCGACTGGAAATTGGACGAGATGAATGCACCCCAAGGAACCCGGTAGAGCTCTTTTGGGCAGAGTGAGAGTGCCGGGGAGGTGCTTGCATGTATATCCGTAGTCCCTGGTAGGCTGGTACCGCGAGGAAGTTATTTTTGCAGGCAAGTGACATCGGGAGAGGAGACGGAAAGTCCATGACGAATGCTGCACTGCTGGCTGCTACGGAAGCATGGCTTGGCAAAGTAGATTCGAGTCTTTGAGGTAGGTAGATGTGGGCGTGCGGCCGCAATGGATGGTGTCGATGGTGGCGGTTGGTAGCATTGTCAAGCTGGGTTGGGTGACGACAACGAGTGACGATGTGTGCCTGGTATCTGTACAGAGTACTCTGTACTCCGTACATTGGTCCTTGAGTGCTGCACTGCTGTATTCTGACAGTCAGCGAGGATTGAGCAAGGTGTCGGGAAAGATGCACCGGGGAGTTTTTTTGCTGATGTTTTGCGGCTTTGCCCCAGAACCCCAGTCGGAGCGCAAATTGTGTCCGAGATAGCCAGCATCAAACCGGGTCTGGGGTGTTTCTCTCGGAGCATTTCATTAAGTTGGATTGGGATTGTCCGACGTCCGAATGGGAGAACCTGGCCATTTCTTCTTGTTCCGAGTTCCTCTTCTTTTTTTTCTTTCCCTTTTTTTTCTTTTCTTGTCAGGTGTTGAAGTCGTGGTAGGGTTGCTCGGTGAGGTAATTAGCTGACTAGTGAACCCGCCTAGTCCTGGTCATGGGAAATACGTTTCTGGTCGAAATTCATATCGTCGATGTCGATGATGGCTAGTGATACATATCGAAGAGGTAGAATTGTACCTCGGGTATCCACACCCAAGACAAGTAGAGTAGACCGCATAGATTAAGGCATGTATGTTACTGTGCCCTGCGTGCGTGGAATCAAAATCGATGGCAAAGGTAAGACCGTTGAACGTCATCAGTTATTGTATGAGTGAGACAATAGACGAAGGGAACTAGGCATGCGTCCGTTGAGCGTTGAGCACGCGAAGGAGAATGGAATGTTGCTCGATCATCGATGCCGTTGAGACTTCAGGTTCCAATAAAAGTTGAGGCTTGAGAGGCAGTCTGGCAGGGCAGGAGCGAGCGCCGTTACGGCACTGGGTAAGGTACGTACCTCCTAGGCTGGCTTGCCGCACCCGAGCAGCCCCGCACTCATCCACCAAAACGACGGGAGGCAAAGACATGGGAAAGTACCTACCTTACCCAGGTGCCCAGGTACCTTCCCTGCCTTACCTAATCTTGTGCTTCACACAACCTAAGAAAGCGAGGTGGACGGCTGCACCCTTTACATGACTGCAAGGCACATGGTCACATCTCACCCAAGGTGTGCTTGCAGCCTGCGGCTTGCGGCTTGCCTCTCGACGGGAGTCTTTCCTCCTTGGTACGTACGAAAAAGAGACAGGAAGGCCCAAACCGCCTCACAAATCCCGTCGGTCAAGGTCAGGTAGGTAGACAGGTAGATAAGTACTCCGTACCTTACTTCCATTGAGATTTGAGCAAGTGCAAGACAGGGCACCACGGGAAGGTGGGCGTCCTCAGGTGAGGCAGGCGCGGCAACACGGCTGAATATGTGCTCCTTCTCCATTTGGATGTTCCAGCCAACTTCAACTTTGGCCCTTGGATCCTTCCGTTGACGCTTGCCTCGCATTCTGGGTAGGAAACCACATTTGCCACCTAAAATCCAATCTTGAATGACAGGCAGGTACGGATATGACAAATTTGGAAGAAAGAAAAAAACCACTGGTTTCCCTCGATTCTCGCGCGGGTTCCGCCTCAGGTCTGACGGTTCTGACCTCTGCAAACATCACGACTTGTTCACTCGTCCGTGATCCAGCCCCTTCTTGGTCTCATTTACCATCATTCTACGGTCTGCCATTGTCGCTACCGTCCCATTTAATTCTCATCTTCTTGTCTCCTACAGCTATTCTCCATTGACTTCCAGCTTGCTGCCTGGGTCTTTAGGAAGGGGGTCCCTCGGGGCCAACTCTGCCATTCTGCTTACCTACGGATCCGCCCCGCCACCCTCACCGAAGCAAACTGGGCCCATCATCATCAAATCGTCAAAGTCCTCAATCGCGAGTCCACTCACTCTTACACGCCCACTTCCATGCCCAGCCTTCAAGACCGTACCTGTACCGACAGCCAGATTGCCAGAGACGTATGCGATTCTGCGGCCGGTCTTCATTGTCCTAACCTCTCGGTCGAAATCCTTTTTCCCCGTCCGTGTCCGACCACATACAAAGTACTGTTAAAGTCGTGAGGGATCGCATGAGGTAGTGACCAGGCCGTCCTTTGGCCAACCTTCGGCACAGTTCCCTGTCATAATCTGTTTCGACTCTCTAGCAATCTAAAAGTCCTCGGCCGTCGCCGCATATTGTCTCCATTATCTATAAATTATTAGCCTGGTCCCGGACCGCTGTGGGCACTGGCGGCACTTCCGGCCTTGTACTTCAGCATGAGCCCTCGATGCTTGTCGTACTGCGACAAGGGCTGCTCGGAACAGAGGAGAAAAAAGATAGAGTGAGCGAAAACACACAGAGGGAGGGGGAGGGGGTTAAACTCCCCGGAGCGGAAGCAGAATCAAGCATCTAGGGAGGATACCTTCTCGGCTTCGGAGCATCTGACTTCTTTGCGTTTCTGTTCCCGCACTGCATCGCATCGTACCCGCCCGACCAGCCTCTGCTTCTTCATCGCCGTCGGGATTTTGACTCAGTCCCTCTTCCTCGTGAGGATGATTGAGAGTTGAGACCAACACCTGCAGTTCAGCACCCCAATGCAGACTCGCAGAGTCGGCTATCCCCTGACTTATATTAACTCAATTTAATGAAGCAACTCGAGCCATGGCAGACGGCCTGCTGGCCACCCGGGGTTTTCTGTAGCTTCTTCTTCAACAGCGTCGCAACGAACCACGTCTGGAGTGCTGGACAGCCCGCTCCTTGACGGACGAGCCAGGGACTGGCCTGGCCTGGCCTGGCCTACCTAGATCCCCACCCTTGCCTCCGTCCGACCTCCACCGTGTCCGGTTCAAGCATGGCGAAGGGGTGTGCCCTGGCCGCTCACCCGCCCTGGCCTATTCGCCAGAATCCGAGTGGAATGGGAGTCCACTGATACCCATTGAAACTGCTCACACTAGGAGCCACTGCCTTTCCCGGACGGTACTGTAGCACGTATGACGGACAAGAAATCCACAGCTCACCATTCGACTTGCACACCAACTTCACTCCGTGCCTTTAATGCTAGCCAGTGGCGAGAACTGCCATGCCTCGCCACGTGCGAAAGACCCCAATACAGGCTCGGCGCCTAACATGGCTCCTCACATCTACCCAGTCTTGCCAGTCTTGCCAGTCACGACAGTGTGTCTACCGCGGGCAAGCCGCGAATCTGAGAACTAACCCTCCCCTAGATAACTACGACTGTGGACGAAGAGCCACGGAGAGCACGGAACGCGTCGAAGTAAAGAAGTCAGAGTCAGACAAGGGTTGTCCCTGGCACAAACTGGAAATAGAATTCCGTGGCTCTGGAAAAGCCTCCCAATCCCAACGTCTGAAGTTCGGACGACATATGGACAAGGCCATCGGAATAAGGTCCTAGTCGCATTGACAGTAAGCAATGGATCTTCGCTGTGACAGCTGTCCAGTGTCGCGGGATACTTGCTGAGACACACCTCGGCTCGAATATGATACAACCGCGAGTCGCCCTCGAAAGCGGGCCAGTCTCGAAGAGCCCCAGGACACCTTTCCTGATTCTTCTTTCAGGGCCCGAGGTTCAAAGTTCGATCGCCTTTTGCCATAGAGGCTCCAATCTCTCGAAAGACCTCGCGCACGAGTAGGGGGTGCAACGCTGGAAGCCGTTTCCACCGTCTTACCCGAGCTCCTGGAGCGTCTGTAACATGGATAAAACTGGACCAAGGCCGCTGGCGCTAGCTATTGCATGACGTCCACTGGTACATGCTGCTGGGAACAGAGCTACGGATTCATCATTTCGGTTTGCAGGGACAGCAGCTCTGGACCATGATTCGGAGGCAAATGGGGGGGGGGGTTGCAGATGATCAGACAAAGACCACGGGAACTTAGTTCATCGCCCGCAAATTGGAAGCATTTTGAAGTGGAGCGGCAGCGTTCAATACGCTCACCAAGCTTATTTGCGTTGGTCTTCCTACACCGCAATTGAAGGGCTGTAGTAAGCTTGTCGGCCCGTGGATCAAAGCCATTGTTATTCCGGTATCCGGCTGGTGCCGCGTCGAAAGTACGGATAGCTCCCGGCCATCGACTTCGAGCTATAAACGACCATCCTCGATAATCCAGGCGCGGCTTGGCACGACCAGAACTTCCGACTGGACCATCAGACGAAGAAGGGGACCTTGCATCCATGGAGGCATACGGACTGGGGGTCAGGATGGAATAGACCACCTACGGCGTGTGTGGCAGCCGACAGACCAGGGCCAACCTAGCGCCTGCCTCGACAACGGGACGCAGATGCCAGCCGAGCGCCCTACAGATCGGCATTCCTACCTTGCTCCAAGTGAAGCTCGGTGAGCACCAACGTTGGATCCAGACATCGACATTCCTTATGCTAGGCCATTTCAACAATGCAGAAGAAGGCTTCGTTCGTCTTCAAGAATACTGGAAACCAAGCGTACTGAGAGTAATTTTCCTGAATCCGCTACGGTTCCCTTCCAAGCGAGCATCAGTCAGTGTTGCTCAAATTGTCCACTGACAAGATTCATCCCGATGGTGAGTGATCTCACCGACTTCTTAACATCATGATCGATAGTAGTCTGTGTATATGTCCGAGATGGAAATAGGCAAAGAAGCCCTGCCGCATGGGTTCCTGGCCGACGACCTTTGTGCCCCGAATGAAGCCAATCTCATTTAAATGCATGGGCCTCGTCCCACCGGAGGGAGCTAATTTACAATTGTTTGGAACAGGTACGCCATGCCGATACTGTAGGCTTGCGTAATATGGGTATCTTTCCAGGCAAGGTTATGATGATGGCAACAATCACGAGGGCAACGCAAGGAGCAACTGAACGTATTCTTCAGATGAACTAACCATTGGGGGGGAGAGATATAAATGCGCACGGTGCGAACTTGAACGAGCCATCATGTGTCGTATGAAAGGCATGAACGGATCCCCCACACAAATGGGACGACGTCTGCAAGGTTTCTCAAGGTTGGACAGGGGAGTCAAGAGGCAATCAAGGCGATCATATCACTGACCGAGCCCTACCGTATGCAATGCGGCAGAGTACAGGAACGATTCCGGGAAGACTGATTGTGAGGACGTACGAACCAAGGTTGTCTTCAGAGTACGGCCCCAGACTCTTGGGGGATGCTGCAATCAAGGTCGGCAAGCTGTGAATTATCATGTGCTGTCTAGGAAAAGCATCGGTTAATTCGGTGCCCATGTGCCAGGGTCCCTATTCGGGATGGCACTGTACCATCAACACGTCCGAAACAGGCCGAGGGTTGGGCCTTGTGCGAGAATCAAGCTGGCTTCTCGTTGGTGGATTTTCTTTTTGAAGAGCCCCTAGGTAGGCAAGAAATCGAAGAAGGACACTAACGGCGACCGCGAAGAAAAAGTAGCGACAGAGCCATCGTGTCTCTGAGAAAGCTGCTGGTCTGCCGGTTCGCTGGGCTCACAGATGCCTGAGTTCATCGACCCCTGGGCACCTACGCAGATGGTTGGAATGAATACGTCGAACGGGGCGCATTGATCCAATGATTGCCAAGAGGATTGGGCGAACGGGAGGACTTAAGGAAGCATGACGCGAACAACCTGCATACGACCGATGCATGGACGCTTCGTCTCGCCCCCAAGTGGTGTTGAGGTTTTCTTGCATGAGTAGTGGGAATCGGTACTCAGCTTCCACATCCCTGCGGGCAATTCCCCAACTCGCTTCAGAGTTGTTGTGCTGGAAGTTTGCAGCTCGGGTGCTATGCGGACAAGAAACCTTAGACGGGCTGTCCCCATTGCAATGCTTCCGCGATGCCGGCACTTTCGATTGCCTAGTCTGTCGTGGTTTACTGGGCTCTGGCCCTCGAGCACGGATCCGACAACGTCGACTATCGGCTATCAATCCTTCCATAGACTGAGTACGGAGTAGCCAGGTCACAGGTGACCGCCCAGGTCAAAACTTGCATTGCCATGTGGAGCGGCGAAGTTATCTTGTCTCCGCACATAGCCGAAAGCTGCACCGAGGCAGACAGAAGTGGTAGGGCATTCACGACTAGCAAACAAGACGAGATCAGTTGTTGATATCGATTCCCATTGCTGTCTGTCGGCGGCTGCCAATCAACGAGGGCAGCCTTGGACCGAAGGACGAGCCGCGTCGGGCAAGTGGGCAAGTTCCAGAACACGACAGGCCGCAAGGCAATGACCCAGGGCGCAAGGAAAGGAAAGGCACGAGAAGATTCGTGGCAAGGCCACCTGAACTTCGCAGGTTGCCCTGGCCCTGCGAGCGAGGGGAGATGGGGATAAGATGTATGAGGGACGACACCCACATCCACTTAGACCGACATGAACATTTTGCGGGCAATTTACCATTCCTTTTTGGAGGGGGTTTGCCGGGCCCAGAAGAAATCGAAGAACTAACATGTCGCTTCCCTGGTTAGCGGCAATGGCTTGACGTTGACAGACACACACTCAGACGTCGCTGGGGCCGTTCACGCGACGAACGAACCGACGCTATGTGCGGTACAGCCAGCTCGCCCGCTCTTGTCGAACAGGACTCCGGGAGCAGTGACTGGGCTACGGCAAATGCCAATGATGCATAATAGCGCGAAAACGGCGGCGGCTGTAGAGCAACTCTGACGATGCACCGCTTCCTGATGGTGTGGCCGCGACGTTGACCGGCCCTTTTGCTACGGCTCTAGCACCGCCTCTGGGCTTGCCTTTCCCAGGCAAAGAATGCCAAACCGAATTGGGCCCATCCCGCATAACGTGGGGCACCGCAAGATACCTGGGTGAAAAGTGAAAACAATCAAGTTCAATGGCACCAGGCCAGGGCCGCGGCATCGACATGGTCACGCTACTGTGGACTGGAGATTGGAATCGCATATCCGACATCTGGCATCAGGGTGCTAGTAATGAGAGCTATACAGGGATGCCGATAATTCAACCTCTCTCTCTCTCTCTCTGCGTGCTTCGTTGCCATTCCGTCCCGTCTTTCCCCCCCAAAGGTCAGACGGGCTGGGTCTGACTAACATGCTTTGCTAGATACCGAGTGCGTCCCTACGGTCGAGGATAGAGCAGCGGCCATATCGGTACGGACACCAGCGATTCATCCAAGAATAAAATGCTCGCGATGACGCAGCCATTTTCGTGGACATGTTGAGAGACACGCACCGAAGCAACACGTTGATGGTCTACGAATCCTGTATGCCTCTGCAATCACGATGCACGTTGGACAAGATGCAGTCGATGGATCTATTAGGCAGGTCTGCTCTGCGGATGCGATGCAAGAGGTAGGTGACAAAACAGCGACGCTGATGAAGTTCACAACTCGATTGGTCAGGGGCCCATGTACAAACCTGGTGACGTGCTCACAATACTTGCGGTGTATTCGTACGGAGCATCAAACATGTCTTTCTCATGCGGCGAGGAAAAGACTGATGAGGACTGTTACCCTTACACCGATTGCGAGATATCGTGGTGACAGAACAAAGGCCATGTACAGCTTGGTTCGTAGCAAGTTTGCATATTGGCAAAGTATGCTGCTTCACCGTCATCTTCGTTTCTTCATCTAAGAGACCTCGCCCAGAGCCCAGCACTACTGGTTTTTTTGCGCTACCTCAGCCACTCGATGCCGATTCGACCACGGTTTGCGATTATCGGGTTGGGCAGCGCGGGATTCACTACGGCGAGTTGTTCTCTCGGAGGCTTCCATCTCGAGCGACCTGCCTTAGTGAACTCCAAGCCCCCAGCCCCGGTGCCGTACTAAGGCAGGGTAAGGGTGCCTGACTCCTGAGTACTGGGGGAGGCGGTCGCGGCGAGGATGATTTTGGCGAGGGCCGGGCAGGCAGCGCACATACCAGGACAGGCCTGGCAGTTCACCATTGCGACCTTGGCCCGCCGCCCAGCTGATATAACGCACCCGGCACCCATCAGATGGATCTCCTTGCCGAAGCGAAGAGCGCGTACGAATATGTGAATGAATGGATGTTTGGAAGAGTAGAGGGCCAGCAACAGATCTGAAAGGTATGACCTTGTTCGGATCGGTAACACATGCATGCAAATGGATGGTGCCCGGGTTGGTAGCGTATCCGTACCTCGACTTCGTTAAGCCTTGGGACAACAGGCAGAAGAAGCACGCCGCCATGGATATCATTCTATCCTAATACAGTGCCCCCAGAATCAACGAGTCGTAAGGGATGGGGCCGCTGCGCGTGTATGCAACACGGCACGGTGGTAGCAACCGCCTCTGGCCCCGACAGAGTCAAGACGAGGATCGCCGACAGATGGCAGGCCTCTATCGGCTTACCGTCCGCCTTGCAGAGTGAGCTCATGGTCCCCATGGTGCTTGCTGCTTGCTGTTGATGGATTTCCGCGATACCAACGGCGGATAAGCAAGGGAGAAGAATAGCATGTGTTCATACAATCAAACTTCGTGGACGGTGGACCGAGTTGACCAGTCGACCTACGGATATGGGTACACAATATCTGTCTGTACGAGATGGATCATGGAGCCATGCAGCAGTCTGAGCCTGAGTCTGTTCCTGGGCCTGATGTATCCGCACCTGCTCCTCGACATCCCTGCCATCAAGTTCGGACGGAAACTGGAGATGACCTGATGTGACCCGCACTCAGACAAGAACATCATTCCGGCGAGGTAGTCGAAACTTCTCTGGAGATGTGTGAGGTGCAGGTGGACCAAGTCATGTCTACCTTGCTCCTCCCTGTCCCTGCAGGGCAGCAGCCAGCAGGTGACGTCTGGTCTTCTCCGCTGCACAGCAATTTTGCTTCTGTTTGAGCTTCTTCACCCCCAGCTGGCGAGTGACCACTCCTCCTACTAGGAAGCATTCACGATTAGATACACTTAGCACTCGAGATGCGATACTAGGACCAGGTGTGCGTTTGCCGATGCCTGCCACTGACGAGGCAGCGATTATTGTCGAGAGTACGGACACTCGTAGGTCTTTTTCGGCTTGATCTGACCTGCAATGAACAAACTAAAAACAAATTAACGGTGCAGGTACCTAATGAACCTACCTTCTTACAAGAAGAAGAAGAAGAGGAAGAAGAAGAAGAAGAAGAGTTACTTCTAGGTTGCTGTGCTACTACTACGTATGCTTACTCAGTGCGAACGAGCAACTCATGTCAAGGCGTGGATTCCGCGGCCAACCCTCAACCATCACCAAATGGCCCAGCTTTCTTTTTGATGGATCGTGGCCGGATCTATCCAACCATGCCGCCCGATCCAGGTTGTCTGCAGACTGCTGTCCACAAGTCATTTCCTTCTCACCTGCGCACGACCCTGCTTCCGGCCACGGCCATGGCCACGGTCATAACCACAACCACAGCCACACAAGTTCGCTCTCTCTCCCGCGCGCGCACTACTCACGGCCGCACGTCAATCGGCGAGCTAGCTAGGAGCTAGGAGCCCAAGCCAAACGAGGATGGTTGATGGAGAATAACGGTGACAGCTGGCTCTTCAAGGTTCCTCGCCCACAGTCAGCCATCTACGAACATACCTGGTCCATGCCAACAACGTCTTGTCCCCCTTTCCGCTAGCACGTTGACCCTCAAGACCCTACAACCCGGCTTCGCTATAAGCTAGGTGGCTCGGTATCACGATGTGGCTTCTAGCTCCATCTCATTCTCATTCTCCAGTTGCCTCCCCATCTCAGCCTTCGGCCCCCGTCAACTTTCAAGTCAGCTCGCCCTGCCCGGCCGGCCTGGCCGTCAGCCACAGAATGGGTACCCTGGGGTAGGTAAAGTTTCATTTGGAGAACGGCCGCGCTGAAGAAGGACTACCCATGGAAGGCGGCTGAAAGAGAAAATCGAACGTGCCAATTATTTTCCTCGAGGTTCCTATGCAATGTCCCCACGACATCGTCACTACCTTTTCTATTCTGGCAGGCTGAGCAACTCGAATGCGGCAGTATCCGCACTCTAGACAAGACTCTGACTCCCGATGATTTGGAACCTGCGACTTCTTCATTGGGAGAGCGCCTCCGTATCTGTAAAGATACTGATTACGAGACTTTGACGGATTGGAAAAGCGATGGTTTACGGCAAATTTGAACGAGAACTCATCAAGTATCCGGCGGAGACTGAAAACACTGCGCCTACGCCACAGCGTACCATGGATTCGTGTGAGCTTTCCTGTGTGGAGAGCCCGAAATGAGGCGAGGCACAGATCCTACACTGATGCCGACCTAGCTGAGCTTGTGTTCAGTCACAAACTTGCCAGTATCGTCAGGGCATCAGAGCTCGTCCCTATGGAGGACAGGCCTCGGCCCAAGTACCTACCTTATTAACGTGCTCATTGAGAGCTTACCGTGGCTAGGTATCGACATCCGCATCCGCATCCGCACCCACAGTCTACATCCGCGTCCGTTTTGCTGGCGCAGCGCTAGGGCGCAACGTGCCGTGTGTCTTTGGTGAGGTGCCACCTAGTGGCCGCTAAGACTGTAAGACATCCTCCCTGCCCAGTCCACGGATACCTTAATCATGTCTCTCATCGTATCGACAACTCAGAGGACCATCCGAGACAGACACGCAGGAGGACGGACGTGCCTCGAGCCGCTCAAGGATGATGACAGGCCAGGGCTCGGATGCGGACGGATAATACATCGGACGGCACAGCACAGCACAGGGCAAGGCAGGACAAGACGAAAGGACGACTCACAAAGGAAATGGGACCAGGGCAAGCCAAACTCGGAGAGAACGAACGTGGATGGGACCAGAAGGCGCCCTGTCACCTTTTCTCCTTCCGCTGCCACGCTGCCATAGCCGCATTCCATCCCCAACAAGCATGAGGAACATGTTCGTTCGGTATCCTTGCCCTGCTTCACTTACCTATCCGTACCAATACTCATACGCTACTACTTGGTACTCCGTACGTAAGTTGCCTTCCTACCCGTCGTCCGACATACCTTGCCTTACACTACAGCGGTCTCCGAAGGCGGCACCTCACGTACGGATACCGTGGTCCTTGCCCCCATGCCAATGGTATCCGAGGGTAGTAGCTGACGAGGATGAGTGGTAGGTTCCCTTACCTCACCCACCATCCATCCAAGGCATGGTTACGGATACGGATACTTCCTCTCTCCAGGAGCCCAGTCTCCATGCCCGGCGTACTCGCAAGTTGCAACATCTGATGAGCACCAAACCTCTTACATCTCTATCATGGTTTGTTTTTTCGACGGCTACCCCGTCGTGCGTGGCTACGCGTACGTCTTCTCTCATTCAATGCCACCATCTTAGACCCGTCATCTCATCTCTCTGTTGCGCTCGCAGGTCGATCCCTCCGCTCGCCTCTCCACATATCCCACAACCTTCTTTCGACCCCGACGACATTGCTGCATTCACACCCCTCCCCCCGGTTCTCGTTGTGCCTTTTCCTCTTCTCCCCCATGTCCCTCACCCCATGGCCCAGTTCCACGCGCACCCACGTCCGCTCATCTGTCTCTTCCGCCACCTACTCCGTAGTGTACAAAGGTGTAGGTACCTTGACCCCTGGACCCTGGGCTATCGACACCACCACCACCGGCATCATAACCACGAGCATCAGCAGCCACCGCCGCAAACCTGTGTGCAGCGGTTACAACGTTGGCTCGAGCGTTGCCATGCGTTCCGTCAGTACGTACCCCGACATACCTGGCTCGAACGGTCTCGTCTCGTCCTGCTTTGCCCTCTCTGAACGAAGCCATAGCACACACGGCCACATGGGCTGTCAACTGCTGTCCATGTTCTTTGTCCTGGCGTGTGCCTGGGTTAGCTATTCTTTTCTATCCGTATCTGCAAGGTACTCAAGAAATGGGATAAAAAAGGTTATTAGCACAGAAGATCGATCATCCTTTCCAACGTCTCACATTGCACTTCTATGTACGAAGTACCTACGTACGGATACTCTCCTGCTCCTTACTTGCTTCTTCCCTTTCGCAGATTCAATGTCCTCTTTTCCCCACTCTCTGCCGCTTCCACACCCCTCCAAGCTCTCTTCAATACCATCGATATCAGGTCAATCTTACACTTCCTCCACTCTCTCCCGCTGCCTGTCTTCATCCTGGCTTGGTCTCTACCCTTTCTAGTGTCTACCTTGACTTGGAGAGTCCGTACTCTGTACCCCCCCGGGTGTTGGTCTGTCTCCTCCCCCTCCATCTAGTGTACATGCTCGCCTAGGTATCCGTACCCTCCACCCATCCATCCCATCTCATCCTTGTACGAATTCATCCCATCCCATCCATCCCCCATCCCTATCCACCAGTCAGTCTTCTTTTCCTCCTTCCTGGCTCCCGGCTACATTGTACATACCCATCCTGCCATCTGCCATCTGCTACCGGCTCCGACATTCGAGACAACGTTCACCCCTCCCTGTCCACTCCCACCTGAACCATCCCTCCTTCACATCCCCAATCAAATTTGGTACTCTGCACGCTGCATACTGGCCGGCACTGCTAACTTGCCAAAGTCATTAGGCAAGAGACGCAGAGAGGGAGAGCCTGCAGGCGCAATGAAGCCCTTTTGATTTTCACCGTAAATTATTATTGCATCTTATTTCTCCGTCCCCTCTCTAGTCCTGCTAGCTTTCTCTCACTTTTTTTTTTTGGCCTTGGCCACGCCCGCGGTCCCGTCCCGTGTCCGCATCTTTCCTTCACTCAGCCTTTACTTTCACTGGACTGTCGCCCAACTGACTCTTGTCTCCCCCACACTCTTATTACGTTGTGGCTTCATACGTGCCTGTTTTAATCTCATCCAGGAACCCTCAGACCCAGCGCTACTATCGCCATCGCTACCGCCAACCAATATTATCATCTCCTCCCTGGCCAGTGTACTGACTGCTTCAAGTTACTGGTCTTATGGTTTTTGCTGCCCACGGCTGATGATGCTGCCGGTTGATGTGTTTTTTTCTTTCTTCCCTTCTCTCTCTTACTCACACACTCTCGCATGCTCGCTCGCATACTTCCTCGCCCTCTCTTCTTACTCTCTGTCCTTTCTCTTCTACACGCCCCCCTCTCACACACAGACGCGCGGAGAATTGTCGTTGAACAGGGGTTCGTGATGGCATAGCCCTCTACCCTTGATTAGCAGCCACTCTAAAGACGTCGACCAGGGTGTTCCCTGGCCTACCTTTCCCTCGACCAGATCAACCCTGAACCACACCCTAGCTTCATCTCAATTGCCCCCCTCCCCTCGTAGGTCTAGCAAGCCTGCCTCCAGTCACACAAAAACTGACCGGGAGCCACCGATCGACTGCTCCCAAGAAAAAAAAAAAGCCTATGGGTCCTTCTCTCCAACGTATCCAGCCCTCGAGAAATAACGCTTCTTTATTCCGGCCGCCGAGAGGAGAGAGAATCGGAGAGACAAAAAGAGGCTAGGGGTAGACTAGATCTACATCGTCTTCCTCCCTTTTCTCTACTTCCGCCCTTCTCTTTCTCTTACTCCATCACTTATACATCCGTACCCAAAGACAGGTCGCCGGTACGCAGGTATCCAGCCATCCATCTCCGCATCCCGTGCCTGAGGTTCTGTCGTGGTACCTCCTGCAACTGTCCGCATCAGCATCGCGCTCGACAACCCGCCAGCGTCGCCGCAAGGAGCTTCATTGGACCTTGGAGGGTCACTGTGCTACAGCAGCCTCGTCGTCTTACAGCACCAGACGCTGCATCTGATCATTTCTGCCTGCTTTCATAGGACAGCTGGATCGGCCTTCTTTGCGATCCTCACACCTGGCACGAAGACCCGGTTGAGTGTTTAAAGACGGCGCGCGAACTTGCATTGGCTTTGAAATACCCGCTGGCTCAGACTTTTGCTATTCGCCATATCGAGTATTTCTTCGGAAACCACAAGAGAGCTTTCTCCTTCCATCGGGACTGGTATTTCGAGACTGTGTGGGCAAGAGGGGGAATTCAACTCATCCGACCCAAAGAAAAAGGTATCTTTCAAGCGGAACCACAACGTTCAACCGTCCTTGAGTAACGAAGGGGTATTATATTCGGATCTGGAGCAAGCATAAAAGCGCAACGACGAGCTTCAGAACATCGACAGCAGCACACGACGGACCGATATCGTCTCGCGATAGTTCCGGTCTCTCGCAACAGTCTGGGAAACGAGGCGTCATCTGAACGAAGACGTGGAGAGCTCTCGACCCGGATGCCCAGTGAAGCTGCATCACAACATCCATGCAAGCCATAAGTAGCGATTGCGATACGTCGTCTACCTCGTTCGGCCAGCGCCGAGGCATTTCCGATCTGGCGCGATTCGCTCTCGACCTGACCTGGGCAACGCCAACAAGAGCAGAGTCCGAGACTCCTGCTCGACCCAGAGCATATCCTTCCCCGCCCATGTCAGGGTCTCCTCCTCTTCCGCCCAAGCCAAATCCAGAGGCTAGTGACCGAGGGCAACTGCATGGCAGCTATCTGTCCACCAGCCCGCAAGATGCCTACCGGGGAGGACTGCCGCCAACGACGATACCGCAAGGCGACTACCGAGGACCTCCGCCTCTGCCGCACTCCTTGCCGCCGCCCCAACCCCGATCATATCACCCCGAACAGCAGGACAGGATGCCTTACTCATACCCTCGACCCGACGACCACCTGCGGACTGCGCCTTCAGGATACGCACACCTGGCAAATCAGGCAAGCCAGGCCTTGCAGCAGCGGGCTCCTCCGCCCTACATGCACATGTCTGGGCCACCGCCGCCACAACCAACCGGACCCCATCAGCATGGTTACGCATCAACCATGTCGCAGACATCCCAGGACAGCGGTCCCTACACGTCTCCAAAGACGCAAAGAAAGACAAAGGGCCATGTGGCATCAGCTTGTGTGCCATGTAAAAGAGCCCATCTTCGGTAGGTTACCACTCTCTCCGCAGATATCCCAAGTGAAACGCGCGGTGGTATTTTGATACGGTGACGCTGACATTTGGTTTAGATGCGACGGTACGTACGACTGACTGGCTAGCTTGCTAGGCCATTTTTGATTTTCCTTCGTTTTGCGTTTTTCTTTGCGTTGTTCATTTTTTGCATTGTCTTTTCGGCTGGGGGATCGACCAAAAGAGGAAACTTCCGCGGACTGCAAGGAACCAGTACTGCAGGCATCGGGCGCATGCGGCTCCAAATCTCTAGGGAACAACACTTGACATCATTATCGGTCAAGAGGCTCCGAGAGTGAATCTGGACGCGGCATTAACCTAGCAAGACGTACGTGCGTGCGACACTCGCAGCAGCGCAGGGATCAACCCCTTGACCTGAGACCGATGCTGAGGGGAAGACGATCCCGTCTGGGAGGATCATTCGCAGAAAACTCGGACGGAGAGTTGAGATGGCTGCGTTGAATGGGATGGCGCATGCCGTCAAAGGCTGTCAACCAAGTCTTGGACTGTGCGGTGTCCATGAGCCCAACTAGACTGGCATCAGTCAGTCCTGTCAGCAGAAGAATGCTGGTGTTTCTTGGCCGGACTTCCGCGCCGGGATCTTCAGCTCCCTCCAGCTTTCCAACCTCACAACCAAGCAATCGGCCAACCCTGCCAGCGTATCCAACCACTACGGTGTCTTGCGCCGTCTGGTTCCTGGACCCGTTCGCTCCGGAGTGTCGGCCCGGCATTTTGGGAAGATTGGCGGGTAACAGCCGGCACCCCCGGGAGCGACCCTCGAATCTTGATTATGGTTAGGGATGCGGTGAACTCGCCAATCGCGTGTCGTTGGACTGGGTGTGGTTGCTATCGAATGTGCCATGTCTGAAACAGAAAGCGGAGGCGATTTTCCCTTTCGCGAGAGCTTTCTGGGTGGACTCGGGCTGGTCGATCGCTGCTCCGTCTGGTCTGGTCGCGGGATGATCCAAGTGGACAGAACTAGCGTGTCATTGACGTGTCGGATACGACGCATGGCAGCTGGGGGAGGATGGGGTAGGAAAAGCAACCAAATGTCTAAGCCACGCGACTGACGAGCAAGTGCTCGTTGGAAGACGTCATGTAAGCTTTTTAGCTTAACGTGGTGGTGGTACTGCGTTTGCACTTGCAACAGCTTTGGATCGTGCGCTTGCTTGATTTCTTCTTTGGCGTGCACACGACAAACGGATGACAGTTTCGCTGACTTGCTCTTGCGACAAATAGCTCAACGGCCCTGTTCGAGATGCACAAGCAACGGCAAGGAAGACGCTTGCGTTGACGTGCAACACAAGAAGCGTGGCCGTCCGCGGCTGAGAGACGATCGAGAAGCCCGCTATGGCCCCTCGACATATCAGCATCCCCAGGATGCCGCCGCCGCCGCAGCGGCAGCAAGAAGACCGCCGCTGAGCCACTACTCAGCTGGCACTCCCATCTCAGGGTACGATGACCCCATCCGAGGCAGTCACTCCTATCGTGTTCTAAAGTCTCAACCAAGCGAACCCATTGCGCCTCGGTATCTGGACAGAGCTCCCATGGGCGAGGCGAACCTGTACAGCCAGCCCCCGTCTCTCGCATCCGGTTCGCCTGAGCCAGTCGTCTTCTTGACCACAGAGCTGGAGATTGCGCGCGCTTCGCCAGCTTTCGCTGACGCCGTCGGAATCCCCAACGTCAGAGGCCGCTCCCTCTTCGACATCGTCGTGCCCACTGAGCGTGAAAAGCTCCAGAGCCACCAACGGCAGATACAAGAAGAGCGAACAAGGAATGACCCCGTCTACCTACCTCCTATTTTCGGCAGGCAGGAGCAAGAGCGTGTCTTCGACTCCTTGCGATTCGAGGCCGATGAGATGTCGCGGTTCCAGCTCGATCGTCAAGACTTCTTCGTTTTCGCAGCGAGCGATGGACAGCCGAGGTCGTATTCCGTGCGCCTGGGATTGGCCAAGCGTGAATCGATTTACTTCATCGTCCTTCTCATCAATGCCGCACCGCGGTATCCTTATCCCTCGCCATCGCCGCATGCACGCGAGATGCCGTACCCTTATCCGCCCCATCAGCAGCCGTACGCGCAGCATACCCCCGTCTCTGCGACGTTTGAGCAGCCAAGACCTCGATTCGGAGAAGGCGCACTTGCGCCGCGCCCATCCCCTGGCCAACCTCTGCATATGGCTTCTGGCTTAAGCCCTGGCATCAGTCCTGGCATGCCCTCATATGCAGCCTCACCCAGCCGTCCTGAGTACGCTAGCGGACCCTCATCGTACCAGATCCCTCGCAGCGAACTGCCGTCGACCACTCGGCCGCCGCAGCCATCTTTCCAGTTGCCTCCGATCCGAGCTGGCCCCCACCAACCTCCTCAGTCAGAGTCCTCTTCCTGGCAGAGAGACGAACGGTCAGGACGCGTCGACATCGGTGGCCTGCTCGAGAAGCCGGACCCGCAGCAACGACGTCCGCAATGAGTAATGACTTCCTGCCGCCCTAGCGGTCGTGGTCGATAATAATTCGCTTCACCCGGCTCGGTGTACGTTTCCTTCGCAGCGTCGATCGAGGCTACATTCGAGCCCAAATTCCTGGTCCATTGACATTTTTGACCGTGTGTTGAGATGGACGGACATTTGTCAAAGTCGTCCGTCTCTTGTACTTGTATCAAGTTCCCTTCGTTTCCATGTTCGCCCCATCGGGCCCATCGCTGTTGTTTTTCCGGCGGCCACGAGCCGTCACGAGATACCACTTGTATAACCACCAACCTTTTTGCTTTTTGCCCCCCCTGCACATATTGCCTTCCTCCTGCTACCAATTGGGGCATTTTGGCATCTGTTTGGGCGTTCTCTCTTTGGCTTTGATTCCCTGGGCTGGGCAGGTTGCGTCTGTTGTTGCATCCAACCCAATGCTGAATGATGTTGGAGAGTGTAGGAATATGGTCCGTCGTCTCCAGAGAGGCTGGCGGCGGAATGAGAGGAGCCATGGGGCGGTCATATGCGTGTCTTTGTTGCTGTCTGTGCCCGCAGACACAGTTTTCTTGTTTTGTCCCTCAAAGAAAAGAAGGCCCACCCGGCGATTCCTTGCCAACTACCGTGTTGCTCCGTTCATGTTACCTTGCTCCCAATGTGCTCCAGTGTCGTCGTGTAACTCAGGCTACTGTGATGGTGGGTAATGTTCGAAGTCCTGATGATGGCCTCCGGGATGTCGATGACTGCCGAGTCAAGAGTTTCCAAACGCCCGATGTCGACAAGAGGCTGGTCCCGTGAATAATACTTCGACGGATAACCCACTCATTGATGAGATGACTTTTTGTTTGCTTCCATAACTTGAAGGAGAACATGGCCAGACGAGCGGGGAAAGGGCGAGGTCGCAGACTTTTGACGGGAGAGTTGCCCCATTACTCAGGTCCGGGAATTGCGGAGACCGTCGGAAGAGGTCAGGACGGTAGGCCATCTGCCGCAATTCCGGTAGGTCAATCCGGGAGACTGTTTATCGTAGCCATGGCTATGGAGCGTTGATGAAGGGGTGTTCCATGGTTCACGTTGCGGGAGTGTGGTGGAGGAGCAGTGTGCACCGGCCGGGTGGTATAGGAGTGAGATGCTCGGGAGAGCAAAATATTGCGAGAGCCCGGCCGGGAGGTGAATAGAGGGAAGAGGAGTAGGAAGGGAAGGGCAGGCTAGACAAGAGAGAGAGAGACCGCCATTGTATAATAAGAGAGGGAGGAGAGGCGGCTAGAGCAAAGAACATGTTCGGCTGCCACTGCAACAACAGGCCCGTAGATAATTTAAACCACCTTGGTTCATAAGACTGCAAAGAAAAGGATTGGTCACTCACTTGAACACCCCCATTCAACGTTTCGTTTCCCCCTTCGGCCACCCCTGCCTGGCCCTCCCTTCTCTGCAGTCTACTGCGCAAGTCAAATCTGCGACTTCTGCAAAAGCTCGCCCGTGCCCATTCAGGCGCCCAGCCGGGCAGCCGGCGGATGCGGATGCGCGCGTCCTATTGTACCCATCTGCGTGCGTTGCGTTGCGTTTTTGCGTCCCTTGTGTCCAATGCAAGTGGTGCATGCGGAAGTGTGTGTCATTTCGCGTGGCTCTTAGTTGCATCCGCATTGGAAGGTATAACCCGGCCCTGGTATTGGATTGGTGCCGCCGTCCGCTTGAAGCATTGGGTGAGGATGGATGATAATCGCTCGGTCTGGTTTTGGGCCCCATTTTCCCCTCTCTTGCCGATGAACCATTGCATATAACCCATGATCTTAGGTGATGAGAAGCGAGAGTGGGCGATATGAGATGGGGCCGAGGATGGAAGAGAGTGGGAGGGAGGAAGAGAAGGATGGTGGAGGGGGGAGGGATTATCGGGAGTTTTCCTCGGGAGGTCCATGGTTCTTGTTTGGACGTTCGGGATGGATTGATGTTGCCATTGGCTCGAGTCATAGTCTCTGACAGCTCTGTGTCTCTCCGTGTGTTGCATACCAGTTTGCTTTCTTCGGTATTGGCTCGACTGTTGTGTTTGGTTTTGTGCTTCTGTGGCGGCGTTAGCCTGCCCAGTCTCGAGGGCGAGCTTTCTTCATGCCGTCAGCTGATGGGCATGTATGTCCGTTTCTTCATCGTCGACGTTTCCGCAGATCTTTCCTTCGGTCGTGTGCCGTAATGTGGGCAGCATCCCCCAACAAAGTAAGAGAGTAACAGACTGAGCGGGACTTGAGAGATGAGGTGAGAGAAAAAGATGTGATGTTCAGGGGGTCTGGAGTTGACCATCGTCTTCTTCCCCCCCTCCTCGGGCATCTCACTCTTTTTGTCTCTCGTCCTGTGTAGTCAAATCGTTCGTGCGTGCCTTTATTTTACCCCAGAAGCCCAACCGAAAGGAGGGACAGGGAAACGAGAGAGGAAACGAAACGAAACAAAACGGGCTTGCGGTGGATCCAACCACTGAGTTACTAGCCAGGGGAACGGGATGAAGAGGTGTAGGGGAAGTGCTGGAGGTTGCTTGTTACGGTTGGGAAAAATCTCCGAGACGGAGCCGGGCAGATTATTGGTGGCTCAAAAGAGTTTTTCATTCGGTCATTGTGCATCTTTGGGTGGATATACTTTTGCAATATTGAAAACCACGGACGACACCCTTGACCGTTCAGCTGATCAGCGGAATCGAAAGAAATTGAGGGATGTGAGAAGATTTTGAATTGGTGTGCTTTACGGAGTACTGGCGAAAAGAAACGAGGCAGTTTTCCTGATGGTTGAGAATTGAGACTTTGGGCTGCCGGCGGGAGAGGACACCACCACATGTTCGCATTCGTCCGAGCGACGGAGACCACCACCCAAAGTTGAAACGCTGATGGACATATTGGGAAGTGTAGTGGATGCGAACAGCTGGAAGCGGAAAGACGCGGCAGGGGTTTGTAATTGTCTATTTGCTATTCCAGGGAGGGTGAAGACGCCGCCTGTTGCAAACACGAGGCGTTGAGTTGTGCCGCTCGGGTGACTCTGAAGAGTACGGAGAAATCCAAGAAAATATGTGAATGAGAAGAAGAAGAAGAAGCAATGGGAAAAGGAAACCGTCTTGAGAGCATCGACCTGAAACAAAAGAGGCGCTGCCGAACGATCTTCATGATTGTCACTGGATTCGGCCCTCTACGTTCTTGATGTCTCCAGCGCGCTAGACCGCGAAAGGGTCGCAAGGGGGAGGGCGAAGGTTCCTGAAATGGACTCTTCGGCACCCTGAACAGTGGTTGTTTGCAGCGCAAATGGGAAAGGCGCATACGGTTAAGGTTGTTTCGAAACGGGCCTTGCATGGCAGCCAGGTCCTGTGGCCGCACGTTGGCTTGGGGGGAGATGGGGGAGAGGAAATGAAGGAGGGGCGCCGAATAGTGGCGGTGCCGGCAGCTAAACCACGACGTGGGAAAGCTAGCCGCACTACCTATCAACTCCGGTCGTGTTGTCGACAGCTGTCAGTCGTGTTCGCAATGCTCATTGCCGGAGCTGAAAGACCGAGGCAGGATTTCTTTCCACTGCCGTGTCGCTGATGAGCCGTTGTAATCGAGGCATGGCGCCGTCAGCTGAAACCCATGAGTAGAATACTCTGTACTGTACGGATAGAACGACAGGTATCCGAGCCACGCGAGGTACTGGGGTCCTAGGTCTATCGAGAGGCCCTACGGATACTAGACTCTGGTAAGAGAGGGGCGATGCTGCGTTGCCGGTGGACGTTGGGCGGTAGGTCGTCCTGTTCCTGCATGGATGGCATCATGGGACAGGTTGATGCTTCAATGGTGGCGGCACCAAACGCCCGCTTCTCAACCGTTTCTTGGAGGGTTTGATTCGTGGCTGGCTTGTCGTTCGACCGTGTTCTGGCGGCCGCTGTCATCCTCGTGGCCATGCTCGGAGCCACGCCCGGAGTGAGGGCTAGCACTGCGAATAGGAGGCTTGACTCGGTAGGCGAGTGTCTTGCGCCGCTTGCTGTCTGGCCACTGGAATTGCGGTTGGGTGTCAAGAGGCGCCGATGTATTCGTCGTCAACCTGCGACTTGCATTCATGGCCTCCCTGGCCTCATGATGCTGCTGATCGAGCTCGTGTTGTAGCTTATCGGGCGACGGCGGCGTACTATCGTCGAATACCTCATCAATGTCCCGTTTCCTGCCAAGCTGAAGTGACCCCGACGGCTGAGGGATTTGCATGTCCATCAAACTCTCACCGTGGGACAGAGGAGCAAGAGGACTTCGGGGGATACGCCGGCCGGGTGTCAAGGATGGGTCCGAAATGATAGGATCTGGTGAAGGTAGTCTCGAGCTCCATCCGCTGGACCCGCTGTCAGACGTGACACTACAACCATGCACGTAGTGGCAGTGGTGGGCCTGCTTGAGACCAGGGGCGCCAACTTACCTCGCACTCGAGAGATGGGCGCGTGTCGAGGCCACGCCGTCACCTGCGGTGCTTCCTGATGGCTCGTCTTTGCACATGGCAGGCGCCGCTAGCAGTGTACGTGGAGTTGGTTAGTGTTGGACTGACAATGGTCCAAAGAGAGGGTACAGCAATCTCTGCAGAGATGCTCAGGCGGCCGGCGCTGGTGCGGGCAGTTCGGGACCTCGGGTGCTTGTCGTTATATTTTGGCCGGTTCTGAGCAAGTGCACGGTTCCCAAACGACGACCATGTGTCGGCCTGGGTTATTGGCGGCAATCGTGGCGGTTTGTGCGCGAGAAGCCCTGTTTGTCGACTTCTGCTTCGCCAGGATTCATGATCATGAGGCGAGACTTTCGGTATCCGAAGCATTTGGTGAATGTGCAAGTGATGGCAAAGGCTTGCTCTTCTCTGTTCCATTGGCGGTTTCACCAGCGAACAATGAGGGCGTTCATGTTGGGCCGAGGTCAGGGCATGTCTCGGAGTGTGCCGCTGTCTGAGTCACTGTTCAAGGGACGAGCTTCTTCAGAGGGTTTCTGCAAAGCAGGCTCCTTGACCAAAGTTCTAGGCGTTCTCGACAGAATACAATCGGTCTAGTTGTGGTTCCGTTTGAACCTGATGGTTGGGATTGGTGGGTGACATTTTCTTCAATGTTGGAGACTTTCAGTGTCGAACGCCGCCACAGCCTCCACGCAAGGGGTTTGTGGGTGTCAAGGGTGGTGGCTTTGGTGAATCTGATCGATGGACTACATCGACAGTCCCTAGTTTGATCATTGGCGATCTTTGCTTCCAGGGCTGGCTGGTCAGCCTCAGATCGAAGCCTGACATCATTGCGAATAGCGTATGACTGCGAAGATCGATCAGAAATGATCTTTCCGCGATCCAGTCTTGCGAATTCGACGGTAGGCTAGCATCGTTACGGATACATCTGGATGGACGAATATCAACGTCCGAAGCGGCATTCCGAGTGCCGTATTATGCAAAATTATGTCCGGTGCACATTGCTCAGATAACGGTGAAGACGACATTAGGTTGATTACTGCAAGCCTGTGAATCGTGGTATTGGGTCTGGGGGCATATCGACGTTCTACCTTAGGGTGCATATCGTTGTAGCAACTCAGATGGAAGGTTATTGAAGTGATATGCAGATGGATGTGGGACAGTGAGGTGGGCACGTACGTACCTAGGTATCTGAGGCGCCCGAGGGAACTTACCTAAGCACACACTGCGTACACTACGGAGTACACCAAAGTAGGTTGCAGGGCAAGCACCCTCCATTAAGTGGTTTCGGCTGACTAAACAGCAACTCACGTGAAGACGCGCCAGAATCAGGGTAGTGGGCCCGGCAGTCGCGACGCTCATCCTCCTGGTTTGTATCCGTACCTGGCCGGCAGTCGGCATATTCACGCCTCCACCCAACTACCTCACCTTACAAACGTACCTCCAGGTCCCAAAGCGAATCTAGACTTGAGGTGGTGTGTCTCAAACACTATATGAAGATTGTTCCTGCCCACGGTAACCACCTCCATTAGTCACCTACGTCCTTCAAGGTCGACTAGCCGGGGCCGTTGGTGGGATGATGTACCACTACTGAGCTGTCTTTCTGCCTCACTTTGATGGTGTTACGTTGCCTACACCGGCTGCTAGCAACATCGAGCCTTCCCGGAACTGCAGACGGCCATGGCTGACCTCATGGAAGTCGATCCCGCTCCTTCTGCTGGCACGAAGCGGAAGGCGGAGGAAGACCCAGAGGACTCTCAGGGGCCCCGTCGCATTCGCGTGAGTTGCACTTATCGCCTCACTCCGTGTGCTACACTTCTGACATGCACGTGCAGGCGCTCGATCAGAATGTAGTCAACAAAATCGCCGCAGGAGAGATCATTGTTGCCCCCGTCAATGCCCTTAAAGAATTGATCGAGAATTCCGTTGACGCAGGTGCCACTACCCTCGAGGTATTGATCAAGGAGGGTGGCCTCAAACTTCTGCAAATCACCGACAATGGATGCGGTATCCAGGTATGACATGGCATGCATCTTTCCCATAGATCTATCCGTTCGTTCTGACTCTTCTCAAGAGAGAAGACATGGAGATTCTCTGCGAGCGTCATACGACCTCCAAGATCACCGCCTTTGAGGACCTTACCTCCATTGCCACATATGGCTTCAGAGGCGAAGCCCTAGCAAGTATCAGTCACATCGCCCATCTATCCGTGACTACCAAGACCGAAGACTCGAACTGCGCATGGCGTGCCACATACCTCGACGGCAAGCTGGCTCCTGCAAAGCCCGGTCAGTCGGCCGAGCCCAAGCCCACCGCTGGCCGTCAGGGTACGCAGATCAGCGTCGAAGACATGTTCTATAACATACCGACACGTCGAAGAGCCTTCAGATCGCCTGCGGAGGAATACAACAAGATCATCGACATTGTTGGACGTTACGCCATCCACTGTAAGGGAGTGGGCTTCTCATGCAAGAAGCACGGCGAATCGGGCACCAGTGTGTCTATCCAAGCCGCATCAACTGAAATCGACAGGATACGGCAGATCTATGGCTCAAGTGTTGCCAACGAATTGATGCAGTTCTCAACCTCTGAAGACCGCTGGGGTTTCAAGGCTACCGGATGGGCCACCAATGCCAATTACAACATCAAGAAGACCACATTTCTCCTATTCATCAATCACAGGTGTGTCGAGTCAACCACCATAAGGAAGGCACTCGAGCAGCTGTACGCCTCGTTTCTACCCAAGGGCGGTCGGCCATTCATCTATCTCAGCCTCGAGATTGACCCTGCCCGAGTCGACGTCAACGTTCATCCTACGAAGCAAGAAGTGCATTTCCTCAACGAGGATGACGTCATCCAGTCAATATGCGAGCACATACGCTCCAAGCTGGCAGAGGTGGACACGAGTCGCACATTCATGACACAGAGCTTGCTCCCGGGTGGCCAGATGATGGAGATATCACCTCAGGCCGAGGGTGAAGGTACCCCATCCACGCCCGCAAGAGAAACACCAGGCTCAAAACGACCACGGAGGAACTCTAACAACCTCGTCCGTACTGATACGAGCTTGCGTAAAATCACCAGCATGCTCCCCTCGGCCACAGCTGCTACGCCCTCCAAGGCATCTCCTGGCCTGGCTGCGGCCGCAACCGGGGTGGCTGACGAGAACGCCTTGTCTGCCTCGGAGCACATTCAGTACGAAACGGTCGACAGACCCTTCGCACCAATGAGGCTTACTAGCGTCAAGGAGCTCCGGGCCGAGGTAAGAGAAGATATGCACAACGACCTCACAGAAATCTTTGCAAATCACACATTTGTCGGTGTCGTCGACGAACGCCGTCGATTAGCCGCTATTCAGGGTGGTGTCAAGTTGTATCTCATTGACTACGGTCGGACCTGCTATGAGTACTGCTATCAAGTCGGGCTGACGGATTTCGGTAACTTTGGCACCATCCGCTTTACGCCGCCCCTGGATCTGCGAGAGATCCTCCGCATCGGCGCCGAGGTTGAAAAGGCGAACATCGAGTCTCCCGAGGAGGACTTTGAAATTGATGAAGTTGTCGAAAAGGTGGCTTCCCAGCTGATTGAGCGAAGGGAAATGCTCGCCGAGTACTTTTCCCTCGAAGTCTCCCCTGCCGGCGAGCTGCTCACCATTCCCCTCCTGATCAAGGGCTACACGCCCGCCATGGTCAAGCTGCCTCGTTTCCTGTTACGTCTAGGACCTTGCGTCAACTGGGAGGATGAGAAGCTGTGTTTTGATGCCTTTTTGAAGGAGTTGGCGTCCTTCTATGTGCCTGAGCAGTTGCCACCGACGGTTGGCGGGGAGGCTGAGGAGAATGATGAGGAGGTCAAGGTGGATGATCAGCTTGCAGAACGACGGAGAAACGTGCGCTGGGCGATTGAGCATGTGTTTTTCCCTGCCTTCAAAGCGAGGTTGGTTGCGACTACGTCGTTGATGAAGGCTGCTGTGTTGGAGGTTGCTGATCTGAAGGGCTTGTATCGTGTGTTCGAAAGATGTTAAACATAGTCAAGCGGCTCTGAGGCGTTAGGGAGAAGTTGCGATAGTACTGAACCTCCTCTATTTGCCTCAGGAATAGGCAGTGATGAGGTAGGGTACTTCAATTGCAAGGAAAATCAATGTATGCTGCTAAGAAAAAAAGCCCCATCGCGACTGCCCAAGGCTGGAAGGTGAAAAGTGACAGCACAGTGATCGCCAACATCCCAGCCCGAACCCAGAGAAACCAATAAGGTGGTGCGGCAATTGTGATGCTCAAGAGCTCTGGTGGAGATATACCGCCGTTCTCTGTTGGAGGTACGTCGATGTTCTCTGCTAGCCAATTATCGTCGTCACCGAGAAACGTGAATTTACTCCTGAAGTTTCTTTGGCCGTCCGAGGTTGTCGTTCCTGACCATGAAAGCTCATCTTCAACGAGATGCTCCTCTTCCATCGCAAGCAAGTTGCTCCGCATGGCTTTCATCTTCAATTGAAACATGCCAGCAGGCAAGTATCTCGATATTCTCCTGCCGCGTTTTGGGTGATGTATTTCGGATCGCTGCCGGGCAACCGGATTCTTGCCGAGCTTTTCGCTTATGGAAATCGCAGCGGCTGGCATCGACTGCGTCTCCGGAATTCGTTTACGAGGACCCATCCACGAGCTTGACCATGTCGGTAACTTGATGGCACCCTCCTTTAGGTTATTTTTCCTCTCGATACTCTGAGTCACTTGTTTCCAAGGAATCATGTAGGCCGATCCCGTTGAACGCGCCACAACCAGGCCTAGTAAGCTGTGGTCATCCTCCCGAACAACCCAGGAGCCTGAATCGCCTGCTTGAAGATCTGGAACATGTCAAATGACCATTAGAAATACTCTGAAACACCTGAAATTAATATTGCCTACCTCCTCGCTTGAGTCTAATGTTCCATGACTCCTGGGGGCGATCTACTTCAAGCAGCGTGTATGAGGGGCTTGAGGTCAGAAAGCCATCCACGATGCCACTCATGCCTGAGATGATGATCACACGCCAAGGCATGGCATAGTCGAAGCTAGTGCTATCGAAATAGCGAGCAATGTATATATACTTGCTGCGGGACTTTGATGCGGGCACAGTGTTCGGTAACCGGCTTTCTGGTTCAATAGGAAGAAGGTCCCAGTCATCCCAGATGTCATCCAAGTTCAGAGAGACAGCAGACTTGCTGCTTGAGCCTTTCACGGAATCGCGGGTAGAATGAGATGTATGCAAAGCGGGGGTGCCGAGGGTTTCGTCATTGTCTTGTTGATTTGCCAGTGGCGCCGAGGATAAAACATGCTGTAAAGTATGATATCCTTCGTCGGCGTCGAATGCCCGGATGAGGTCGGCCAGTGACGGAACATCGCTTTCTGGAGTGGTCTCGTCCTCGGGACGGTGGCTTGTTGTCAGACCAAATGTCTGTCCGTCAATCTCAATCATACCGCCCACGGTTGACTTTCTCTGGGAACCATCTAAACCCTCAAAGACGACCAAGCTACCACAGAAAGTATCCAATTCAGAGGAATCGATATTGTATGAGCCCGAGCCAGCTGAGCGGATGATTTCACTTTGCTCGTAGCAAAGTTTCAATGGGTCGTAGAGGTTTTTGTAGCCTTCCCGGGACATGATGTTGTCGAATTCCTCAACGACATCTGGCCTTTTAAGGCCAGTAACACAAATGGACGTTCTGGAAGTATGGCTCAGTCCCAGACGAGCTCTGACTCTCCGCGGATTAGGCTCTATTGAAACCAAGCGTAAGCTGATGGCTGGGAAAAGACGTTTCGAGTGAGCAAAGAATAGATCCTTGTAGATTCTCAGCCCTAAACGAAGGTTTGCCAATGCCGCTTGATCGACATTTGTGAATGCGAAGTTAGGATTTGCTGTGAGCTCTTCGAACCCGAAGGACCGCCGCATAGTCACTTTGAATGATCCGTTCGACAGATCGGGCTTGGGATGGATTCCCGGTTCGCTGGTCCTAGGTCGTGGAGTTTCATCCTCATGGTGCTTGGGATTGACAGCAAAGATTTGACGCTGCTCCGTCCATTGCATCTGCAAATGGGCAAATCCGCCGCCCTCATCAAGGCCAACTTGGGACAGACTGCTTGTTGGTTCGGTAGATTGATCGGGAACTTGGGTCATGGTTGTCTGTGGCACCTGACTATCGGCATCCGCGTGGACTACGGGATGACTGTGTCGTGGGGGTGTGGCGGTCGTGGACATAGGGTTCTCAATGCTGGCAACTGAAGAGGCGAGCGAAATCGCTTCCCTTTCCAGATCCATGTATACCGAGGTTCCCACAAATGCCAATGAAATGCAAAAAATGGCGCGAAGTAGGTCATCAACTGCACCGAGTATCTTTTCATTGATACCACATGCAGTAGCAACCCACTTGAGCAAAGTCCAACCAACACATCCTGCTACAATCCGGAGCAAGATGCGGCAGTTGCGGCCTCTTCTGAGAGATGATTCAAATGCGACCCAATAGGTCTTAAGCGGCCGAGTGACCACAGGGTCTTCCAAAGGGGAGTTAATTTTCTCTCTGAGGAATTCGTCGGTAAACAGGAGTTGTCTCGGTGAATCTGTGGTTAGTATGTCCGCGTTGAACGACGCACGCGTATTTGTTTGGGACATTCTGAAGCTATGAGGAAAAGGCTTGACTCATCAGGTCAGGAAATTGGAAACGGAGATGGACGAAGTCAGTTGCAAGGGGAGCGTACTGAGGTATTTAACCGTCCAAGTGAGGCTGACCTGCAGGCTGAGTACGCTAATGTCAGGAAGCCAAGTTCGTTACGCCGGCATGATTACTGCGAAGCAATTCATGGTGCTCAGATGCTGAGCTGAAAACCATGTGACCCTACTAAAAACGCCACGTCTGACTTCGCGTAGTCGACACAGCCTTGCCAGCAGCACTGCCTACCTTATATCAAGGCCACAAGCACCCATACGATTTCCAGCTTTTCTTCCGTGGTTCAATAACGAACTTGTGCATAGAAGGAGAGAAAAAAACATATGATGGAGCTTTCTTCGGTCGCGACTTCTGATCATGGCACTGCGGATGCCATCTGGGAAAGGACGACTGGAGAAAACGCATCACCAGCGCATCAATGGCGAATTCGACGACTACACAAGTTTCATACGGACGAACTATCAGCTAGTGGATATCGTTCGAAGAAAAACGAAGTATGGGAAGCCATTGAAAAGCTCAAATCAAATCCGTTGACGACAAAGGAGTCGATCCTCTCTGCAGCTAACAGCCAGTGCAGTGAAGCGATCCTGGAGTGTGCTGTGCGGTTAACGTTTATGACCGCATGCCAGACGAAAGGCAAAGCACTTGAAAGTTACAACACGCAAGAATGGAAAACCGATGAGACACTGGTTACTTTTCTAGAGCGTGTTTATCCACAAGTATTTGTTGGAGGGGTACCTGAAACGGCCATCGACACGGCAAATCTCAGCGCTCATATCCTACACAAGAACGCCGGAATCGAGATCAAAGCGACCAATACGCTGTCGGATCATTTATCTCTCGTACATGGGGAAGGATTCAAGACGTTGCTGGTCTTCCACCATTGTGCATTCCTCAAACATAGCTTCGATGTATTGAAGTCCGACCAGAAGGATCTGAGCCACTCGACTTCAGAGGCCATCTCCCGGTAAGATTCGAGTCCGAGAATCTGAACGAGAAGAAGAAGGCTGACGATATGATGCTACAGTGGTTGCTTGCACCCAGCGCTCCTCACGGAAACACTTAGAACCCTCAACCTCCTGTTCCCCCCTTTGGATAATCAATCCCGACGGATCCTTGAGAAATGGAGGGATGGACAAAATCTTGATACGGACCTACTAGAACCTTGCCAATTATCTCTAAGTCTTTCAGCTGAAGAACATCCTTCCGGCGACCTTTTGGCTTTATATAAGCAGTACCCGCACTGGGCCAAGCAGCTGGCTCGGCTGCTGAAAGAGGTTGACGACCCAACCCCGATTACCAGGTGGGAGCGGTATGCAGAACGGAGGAAATCGCCTCGGCACATGTACAACTGTGCACTTGCCGCTCTGATTGTGGCAGCTATCTTCGGAATCCTGGCCACGGCGCTAGCGGCGGTTCAGGTCTGGATATCGTACTGCGCCTGGGTAGATGACCCGAGACAGTCCTTGTGCGGGGCGAAGAAGACTCAGACTTCTCCAACGTTGAATGGGAGGATTTGAAGTCCGATGTGAAGGAGAGGAATCTTTGCTTTCGAATAGGTATCGAGAGATTGCTAAGCTTATGTCTTTCCATTCCACCCATGGCAAAGAGCAGGAAATGCCCCACAAAACACCGGCGAGGTCGGCTCGAGTGTAAGTCGGATGAGCCGGAGTGGAGCCCGACCGCCGATCGCCGTTGCCGTACAGTGTCCGCGCTCATGCTGCACCTTACAACGCAGGCTTCTAGCACGCATCATTGTACAGTGTCCAAATCACACCATACATGGCGCTTGTGATCAAATCCAGCTACCATTTTCCAAACCTGCCCAGACTTCCAACCTCACTCATCCCCGAACTCTCAACGTCATCCACACTCATAGTCTTTAATTCATCTTCATATCAATTCAGCATCAAGTCTCTCGAGTGTATTCAGTCACATTTATGGCTTCGCGACCCGACATGGACGACGAAGATCTGACCTTCCACTGCTGCGCGCCCCTCCGGCCCTCAGAACTCCTTAGACCAATTGACGTCGGCGACCTGGGGTACGTCAATACCCTCACTCACTCACTCACTCACTCACCTCTCCATCTTTGCTCAACTTGGACCTACCTCAATCATCTACTTGTCTATAAAACGTATTGAACTGACACTCAATACCACAACCAGCGGCTCAGGTCATGCAGGAAAATCAACCTTTCTCGCCTGGCCCATCTTCGGCCCTCTCCTCTTCCAAAACGAAACAAGCGACGCGCGTGATCACTGCGCGAATGAGAGGAGTATGCCAACAACTCCTCCTCATCATCCTCACCCCCATTTCCTCCTTGACCACTAACAAAATCACAGCATTCCTGAGCTACCTCCGCCTTTCAGTCTACATGTCCATCGTCGCCGTCGCAATCGTCCTCTCCTTCCACCTGAAATCCGAACCAAGCCAACTCGAGCTGCGCATGGCCAAACCACTCGGCATCATCTTTTGGATCTTGGCTGTTGCATGTCTGTGTCTTGGGATTGGGAACTATATTAGTGAGTCTTTCCCCTGCTCTGCTCCCCCTTTCCCGCTGTCCCCTCTCTTCCCCCCCACCCCCCCGTCCCTCCTCGTCGGTGCCGAATCCACAGAAAGCGCAAATAGCTAATGCCCATGTAAGAAACCGTGAACAAGTATAGTCGCAAAGCGGCCATCGTGCAAACCGGATGGAGAACGCAGCTCGTGAGTTCTTCCCACCCCTTCCTCATGTACACGCCTTTCTCCTAACGCAAACATCCTAGGTCCTCGCCGTGGTGGCCCTCAGCATCGTAGGAACATGCGTTGTCCTACTTGTCATCACAAAAATCTCAGCAAACGCTCGAGAAGGAAATCAAAACTCGTCAAACACCGACACCGCAGCAGCAGCTTTTGCCGCCGGACAAGTCTTGAAATAGAAACACTTGTGCTAAAGAATTTCAATTCGCCTTGATTTATATCGCCCCCCGCCGTTTTGTGCCTTTATCTTCGTCGCGCCGTGTCAGTCCATGCTGATGTTCCATCCATCCCGTGGGTATATAAAAAGGGTCTATATAGTATACACTTTGGCACAAAATTCTTCCAAACCCCTTTGGCCAACGGGCTTTTATTCTTTTCGTGTTTTGCTCTGCATCTTCCTTATTCTCCATTAACCCTTGAGTTTACCATCGGGCGTGCAGAACAGATCCCTCGCGGACCCATCCACGTGATCCCGCTGGGACTCTTCTTTGCTGCAGCCGCCGACTTGCTCGCGCCATGTAAACATGTATTCTATCGCCATCTGATAGATGTGCCTTAGGTTTGTGCCCTCGCCCTCCCACCCAAGTAAGGGAAGGTCATTGGCGGGCTTGAGGCTGCCGTTATTCGGCAGCGTGTCCATCGTCTGAACCAGGGACCCAGAGCTGAACCTCGACTCCGAGAGACTCGCCGTCCTCTTACCCTCCCCTCCTTCCTTCTCGTACTCCTCGGGGGCCTGGTAAAGCTCCCGGTGCACTGTCGCGATTGTGGCAGCCGTCTCCGCGCTGGGGTACAACGTGAAGTAGCCCCTGAGCCGTGAGAGACGCAGCATGTGTTCCAGCCAGGAGGGGAACTTCTTGCTAACCTGCTTTTCAGCAATTAACGCCGGCGATGGCTCGGCACCTCGCGCGTGTTGCAGCGCGTCGACTTGCGATACGAGGCCGTGGAGCTCGATCCACCTGTCGCCGAAGAAAAGGATGGCGTTGCTGTTGGGCGCTTGCCACAGGTAGGAAGTTCCGGGTTCGAGATCGGTTGCGCCTTCTGCCGTCGGTTCGATAAAATCCTTCTTGCCGTCCAGGTACATGGAAGGCGTGGTCATGCTGATGCCGAGTAGACGTTGGTCCCACTTCTGGAGAGTAGTCAGGCGAGAGTAGCGGTACTCCAGTACTGTGTACTTGAGGTCTAGCGGTTGTTAGTCAGAACGTTCTGCCTCTAGTGGCATGAGGCATGCATACAATGGAAGAAACCAGGCGCAAGCTCCGCCTGTGGTGAAAGAACTAGAATGTGAGAGTACTTTGGCGTGGTCGGCCAGAAAGACTCGAGGAACCTAATAGAGCTCTCCTCCTCCGTCATGCGCTGTCGTGGGATTCTGTGCCTCAGGGAGAGCATCTGCACGCGCCCGGGATTATGCACGTGTGGCGGCGGCCAGCGGAACGTCTCGAGAAACTTGGCTGTCGCCGGTTCAATGTCTTGGGGCAGCTCGATGGTGAGATGGGGGATCGAGAAGGCCGTGAAGTCGGCGTCATTGAGAGACTTGAGCAGCCGCAGCAGGCTGCCGGAGCCGCTTGCCGGGGCCTGGATCAAGATATCGACGCTGACCTGGTTCCACGCAGCCAGGGAAGCACTATCGAGCTTTGACAGCCAGGAAAGATGTGTCCAGGCGCCCGCGGGAAGCTCAATGAGCGGGGTCTTGAGCCTGCCTGTCTCGTCGCGCGTGCCCTTCATGAAGGGCACGTATTCGTCGTCGGAGCCATCGACGATGATAGCTTGGGGGTGCATGTATGTGCTAATATGTCGCAGCGCGCGGACCGCGGATTGTTCGAGTCGGGCGTCGGTCGAGAGGGGGGAGAAGTCGGCTCGGGCATCGTGCCAGATGATGTAGCAGGTATCGTCCACGCCATTGATCTTCTTCAGCTCGTCGAGGTTGATGTCGCTCCTGCTCATGACCGCAAAGTGCACATAGCTCCTCAGCTCGGTTCCCATCTTACAGGCGAACGGTAGCAAGCTCGAGATGCTGCGCAGGTTGGAGGCGGCAAAGAGGACATTCTGGTTGATGGGCTGGCTGCCCTTGGTAGCAGCAATGGCGTGCAACGAGTTCGCGAGACGGTGGAACTTGACGGGGCCGTTGTAGTCGTGTTCTGCGGCGGGCGGGATGGGTTGGCCTTGAGCTAGTCGGCCGGTCTTTCGTGATGAGGGATCGCGGGACGGAGAGGCGTCTTCGGGGTACGGGTAGATGTAGTTGGGGGGTCGTTGGCCGAAACCGAGGGAGAGGTCGCTGAGGAGGTACCAGAGGCCGGCGGCAATGACGAGGAGGTAGGCGATGCGTCGGAAGAGGCGGCGAGAGGGCATTTTGGCGGCGGGCTGCCATTGGGGGTTCCTGTTTCGAAGCAGCATGGGGTTCTTGATGGCGCTGCCGCCAGGGCGGTGGTGGTCGTCGTCCTTTTTCCCCATCTCTTCATCGCTGAGGAAAACGAAGGAGCGTAATTGGCGCCATGGATCCGGCATGCTTCTCTATCTGGGGAGGATGGAGAGGTGCAGCGATGGGCCTGAGGACAGATTACGGGAAGAAGAGGGAAAGAGAGAAAGTAAGAAAGGCAAGGGAGAGAATGCGAGGAAGCGAAGGTAAGACGAAGCGTGGATGGTACACGTTCACCGAAAAAGGACTGAAAGTTGCAAGGGAGGGGGGAGCGGTGATCCGAGGGTTGGGCGTCTCACATCTTCCCGTCGAGGTAGAGAAGCTGGCTGGGCTGCGTTATCCGTTGGAGAGCTCCAGATGGATATTCGGAGGGTAACGGAGACTGAGGAGGAGGAGAGCGAGTAAGGTCGAGGCTTAAGCTGAGCAGCGAGCGTACAGGACAGCACAGCAGTTGAAACAGACGCAGTTGCTGAAGCGGGCCAGCGGGATGGGGATCAGATGGGACGGTATGGGACGAGAGATGCCGTTAGATGCGATGCGTATGCGTAGGTAGGTATCCGTACGGATACTTGGTACGGATACACGTAAGGTAGGAAAGTTGGCGCAAGGTGGGAAACAACAAGTGGTCCCTTTTTCCCATGCGGTTCCCCTTCGTTTTCTCCCCCTGTTGAAAAGTTGCCGGCAATTGATGACCTAGACGGGCCAGACCTTGACCAGAGATTTGAGATCCCAGGGTTGTCTGCTCCAGCTGGGCTGTGCAGCGTGGTGCAATGTCACAGACGCGAGCTTTGGTGGGTAATGGGTGGTGGATCTGTGGAGCTGGTCCGGACGTGGCCCGGAGGATGAGGAGGATGCGCCTGGTGGGGGTGGACGGACGATCTCGAAGCTTTTGCTTTTGCTTTTGCTTTTGCTTTTGGATGGTGCTGGTGAATCGTGATGGTCCAAGGTTGACGTGGACTCGAGGATTCGGGGGGGGGGGGGGGGTGATGGGCACGGTCGTACGTGTGCGTGTTCGAGAGACCGAGCGAAAGCCAGCGGGGATCCGTAAGCTATAGGGAGTATTCGTATCTGCAGGCATGGAGTACTGACTGATAATGACAGCTGTACGAAGAGGGATCGAGGGAGAGACGCAAAGGTAAAAGCAAAAGTGGCATTAGGTGAGGTCCATTAAGGGGACCGTTGGGGGAAAAAAAAAAGGTGTTTAAAGTGTCCGGCTTGGCGTCCGTCTGGTGGTGTGTCCAGCAAGGAAGGGGGCGTGTGACACAATGACAGCAATGCCATCCATCACTTGAGTTCCATCAGCGAACTGCCAAATTCCTAGAGTTACCTTAGAGGCTTAGACACAGGTGTTGGACGTCAATTGAAGTCTCTTTGTCAGGTAACTTGTCTCTCCCTACGGAGGTGCGTCTCAATAGTCCTTGCAGTTGCTGCCAAGACCAACCCCTGCCATAGACAGGGGAGTCGACAAGGGGCTGGCTAGGGTGTGTACAAGCGGCAGAATTCGGCCACTTCCACCCACTGTAATTATCGTCAATTCAGCGGTAAAAAGTCGTCAATTGAGGTCAATTAGTGGTCGTTTGACGGTATAATCCAGCCCGACGACCCTCTTTGTATTCATTGCCGCCCTCTAGGGCAATTATCTGTTGGATGTGGTGAGGTACCCTTTCTATCCATTTCTGGATCTCCTCTTGCGGTAATGCTTTCCAGCACTCTTGCCAGCGACGTACTGCTTCGGCCCGTGACGAAGGCGCCCCCTTCCTGGTGGTCCATCTCTTCATCCACGGCCAGCAAGGTTCAATGGGATTGAGGTCGGGCGAATTACCCGGCCAGAGAAGCTTCGTAATCTCGAAAAGGCTGTACGTATAGTGGGTGAAGTGATGGTCGTGAGCGGGTGCCTTGTCCTCTTGTACGATTGGATTACCAGGTAATCCTTTGATATAAGGGAATAATTTGGGTAATAGGATCTCTTTGCGGTATCTGTACCAGTCAATTCCGCCCTTGCCGTTCCGTATTAACTTGCCCGACTTCGCATTCCAATTGAATTGGGGCTTACGGCCCGGTTGGTTCCGTAAGCCCATTCGCTCCATACCACTCTCGAGCTCCCACTGTTGACGTCGAACGGGCTCGAGCTCTGCGTTAAGCTCGGTAATCACTGCGTCGGCAGCCTTCCTCTCAGCAGCAGTCTCGGGAATCCAACAGTGGCACGGCCCTTTCGAATCGTATGAGAAAGACCCCCAAAACATGAATTCGGAATAACCCTTCCACCTCTCTCGTATGCACTGCCTAGAGTAGGCCTCGTCTGGGCGACGCCAGAGCTTATAGCTACCGCGGCGGTGGTTGAGGGCAACCGCGGTCTCGTCTGACCATACAACCCGCTTCCAATCGTCGAGGGTCCAGTATTGGTGGTCGAGGCACCACTTAAGTCGCTCTTGCCGCATCCTTTTCGTTAAGCCTGGCTTGCGGGTTGGTTTGGTCTTGTGGAAGCCATAGCGACGAAGGATTCGCCAAACAGTCATTGCAGATACGTCAACGCCCTCGTCCCTTAATAGGTCCCCAGCAATATCAGTACAGTTCTTTTCACGCCCATACCGGTCGCGGCAGACCTTGCGGATGACGGCATCGTTGACCTCTTTCGTCTGTTTGGTTGGACGGCCACTTCGGGGGGCATCTTCGTAATGGGCGGGCTCAATCGAGAAGGTAGGAGCAGTTGGGTCGAATCCGTTCTTTTTTGCGCGGGCAAGAACGTCGTAAACAGTTCGAACTGGAATTTCTAGAGCCTGAGAGACCTGTTCAGCAGTCCACCCAACAAGTCGACTTCGTAGAGCAAGAATCACTGCCCTGACGCCTGGATCTAGCTTCTTCTTTGTCGGCATCTCAGGATCCATACTGAGGAAAAAAGAGCAGCGTAGTAAGTAGCGATTTGGCGGTTTTGATATTATCGTAGGATTAGTGGTAGTATCGTAATGGCGGTGTATGGGGTAAAATCGTTGCTATGGGCAGTGCTGGGGGGAAAGTAAGTAAAGTGGGTCAAGATCAATCCCTAGGCTCTTATTGGTTCAGATGGGCAGTAATTGTGGGTCTGGGGCTTGGCAGCGACTGCAAGGACTATTGAGACGCACCTCCGTAATGTCTCACAAGGTTGGGGAACGCAATGTACTGTTCCTGACCTTAGCGTGGCTCACTTACGCAGCGGGCGGGGAAAGGTACCTTGCAAGCTTCCCGACAGGCATCCGTACCTTGAAGCTTGAACCTACCGGCCCGGATACCAGCCTGGAGCCCTGGAGTCTCTCTCCCTCGATCGGGCACCCGAGCCATCTGCCCGCCTGCCTGCACCAAAGATGTCATCCCTGCCGTGCTCTCTCCTCCCGTGGGCCGTCAATCCGCCTTGTGTTTCAGTTCCACAGTCAACGTGAGGGACGGGAAACAGATACGTACCGATGGATCTGGTGGACGGGAGCATAAACAGGTACAACCTACGGAGTACCTTACCTTACCTAAGATAGGTACCTAGTAACTTGATTGGAGAATGGATATCGGTGGTACGGGGGGCGCCGGGCGGGAACCCGAGCCACATTGTGGCTGCCCATAGCAACACTGACTGGGCCTTTTTTTTTTGAATTTTTTTAACCCGTCACTTTATTTTTTTGAAGTGAAGCATTGGGAACTTTTTTGATAGGGTCGGTCACGAACATTGGTCCAAATCCCGAATAAGAAGCCATCTCGAAACTCATACTTTCTCATTCCCTTCACACCATACACACACACCACACTACAGTAGTTCTCATAAATAACCCTCCCCCAAATCACTCAAAGAACAACACAAACGCAACCATGGGAAAGTCAAGACGAAACAGAGGCGGCCAAAGCCATCGCAAGGACCCCATCGCCAAAACCGTCAAGCCCCCCTCCGACCCCGAGCTCGCCGCCCTTAGGGAAAAGTCCATTCTGCCCGTCATCAAGGACCTGCAGAGCGCCGAGCCCAAATCACGCACCGCCGCCGCCGAGGCCGTCTCCAACCTCGTCTCCAACGAAAAGTGCAGGAAGCTGTTGCTGCGCGAGCAGATTGTCCACATCGTCCTGAATGAGACCCTCACCGACGCCAGCCTCGACAGCCGTGCCGCCGGATGGGACATTTTACGGGTTCTCGCCGAGGAGGAGGAAGCTGACTTTTGCATTCACTTGTACCGTCAGGATGTTTTGAGCGCCATTGGTTTCGCTTCTCAGACTGTAAGTCAATTTGTCACTATGAACTCACTAATAAGAGTCTGCGAGTGAGTACGGGGCGTGCTAACACGACAAAACTAGATTATCCAAAACCTCGCAAAGGGCTCATCTCTGAGCAAGGGTGAGTCAAAGGTCACATGGACCATCACCGAGTCCGTCATTGGTCTTTTGTCTGCTCTCGCCGAGGCCCAGGATGAGGTTCTCGAAGCCATCGTGGGCATCGAGGGCATCAAGCACTTGCTCTTCACAGTCGTCGCTCACCCCGACACACCCTCAAGCATCTGCCTCGATGCCCTCTCCGCCCTCCTGACACTGTCCGAAGACAACCAGCGTCTTGCGGAGGATGTCGTCGCCGACGAGAGCCCCAAGCCGCTCACGACGTTGACCAAGCTGCAAGAAGTCGCTGGCGCAAAGGGCGTCCTGGCCTGTGGCATTCTGCACAACATCTTCACCACCTTGCACTGGTTCGACAGCACCCCGGGCCCCAAGGACCTCTCTGACGCCTCTCTCATTCCTACTCTGTCGTCGGCACTCAAGAGCACCACGCCGGAATCCGATTTATCACCCAAGAGCCAGTGGTCTAACCCGACCGAGGTTCTTCAGCTTGCCCTGGAGATCCTCGCCGACGTTGGAACCACACTGCAGCAGTCTCTCCAGGGAGGAAGCGACAGCAGAAAGGTCAAGGAGGAATGGAATGGAATCGAAGACGATGACACCGCAATGGACGAGGACGTCAAGGAGGACAACGGCTCCGGTGACGAGGACATTCCCGAGGGAGAAGACGAGGACGACGACTCCATGGACGAAGACGAGATGCAGGCCGACATGGACCTCGTCACCGGCGCCGACGACGACGTCGACGAGGAGCCGAGCATGGACGACCTGCCCACCCTGCGCGAGCTAGTCCAGCAGGCCATCCCGCAACTCATCGCACTCGCGACCCCATCATCACAGGCAGAGGGCGACGTCCGGGTACAAGCGCACGCCCTGGCCGCCCTCAGCAACATCGCCTGGTCCATCTCCGTCTTTGACTTCTCCGACGACCACAACGCGGGCATCCTCAAGGCGTGGGCCCCCTCAGGCAAGGCCGTCTGGGGTAAGGTCATCGCGCCCATCTTGGCGGCCAACACCGCCGACGTCGAGCTCGCGACAAAGGTCACCAGCCTCGCGTGGGCCGTGTCCCGCAGCTTGCCGCGTCGCCTGCCCCTCGGCGGCGACGAGCACACCAAGTTCATGGCGCTGTACCACGCGACCAAGAACCTGCCCCAGAAGCAGGCGGCAGAGACGGCAGCCAACGGCGCAGCAGCAGCAAACGGAGACAAGGCAAAGGACGAGGAGCCCGAAGACCCTTTCCAGGGTCTCGGCGTCAAGTGCATCGGCGTCCTGGGCCAGCTGGCGCGGGACCCGGCGCCCGTTGCGCTCAACAGGGAAATTGGCGTGTTCCTGATCACGGTGATCACCGCCCTGCCAGAGACCCCGGCCGCCGACGCCGTCGAGGCGCTGAACCAGTTGTTTGATATCTACGGAGACGAAGACATCCCCTGCGACAAGGAGGTCTTTTGGAAGGACAACTTTATCCAGCACCTCGAGGCGGCCCAGCCCAAGGTCAAGGCCTTGGTCAAGACGATTGATAAGCGGACTCTTCCTGAGCTGCGCACTCGTACCGAGGAGGCTGTGTTGAACCTCGGACGGTTTATCTCGTACAAGAAGAAGAACAAGGCATGAGGGGGATCCGGGGTTGGATACGAAAGCTTCGAAGAAGATGGGCGATCCAGGGGCAACTTCTGGATTTTAACATGTCACGAAACTAACCATCAAAGGAGATAAAGGATGGAAGTGTCAAAAGTACAGGTTTCTTTTTGGAATCATGAAAATCATAGCCACGATACAACGGACGGGAGGGAAAGGTGCTTACCTGGTAGACATAAAAAAAGCCCCCGAAAGGGGATAGGGGGAACTTTTGGGGTTGGGAGGAGACACGAGCATTGCACTTCTGAGATGGTTAGGGACATAACCGCGGTGGTCAATAAATAACAAACTCACTGATTCGTTGATATGACCATGCTGTATGCATGCTTGACGCCCGAAAATCCGCAGTCGAGACCTGTCAGGCTGTAGTGAAGAATGACCCCTTCGCCTGTAGATAGAAAAGAAGAAAACAATGCAAACCCGTATTGGAGCCCGCCCCCATTCCGTGATTCCAGACTCAACCGATAGGCTTCATCTTCTTCTTTTTCTTCCCATCGCCCGACTTGCCCTTTTGGAAATCCCGCCAGCTGCTGATGCGCTGGTCCCGCGTCGCCTCCCAATCCTGATCATGCTGCCTCTTCCTCTTCCGCTGCTCAATCTCCTCCTCCTCCTTCTTCTGCTCGCGGCCCTCCTCCTGCATCTGCGCCTTCATCTGCCGCCGGCGGCGGTGCTCGTTATCAATGAGCACCTCGCGCGCCTTGTTGCGCCAACTCTTAGCAAACTCGTCCGTCTTGAGCTCGGGGCTGTCGACGGTCCACTTGTTCTCGCGGATGAGGAGCATGCGGGCGTCGGCAATGGCCTCGTCGAGGCGCTCGCGGTGCTTCTCGTCCATGAGCTCCGTTTGAGCCTTTTTCAGGCGGTCAAAGGCGTCGGGCGCGAGCGGGTTCTTGGTCTTGTCCGGGTGGATGAGGAGCGACTTTTTGCGGTAGCAGATTTTGATGTCGGATTCGGGGACGCCTGGTTGGAGGTCGAGGACGGCGTAGGCGTCTAGCCTGAAGGCTTTGAGGATTCTGTCGATTTCTGCATCCTGTAAAACGGGGGAAGGAAGAATCCGTTAGCATGAGGTGTGCACCTCGGTTTTGTCTGGCGATCGCATTTACCTTGTCAAACTCCTTTGCCTCGATCTCGAGAGCATCGAGTGCGTCCTTCTCTTCTTTGACGTCTTCGCTGGCCATGGTGATGATCGCGGACCTTATTGAGAGAAGTATGGATTGACAGCTGTGCCTCGGTGGACTGATGACAATGAGGCTGAGACTGTAGAAGTAAGGTAGTTGAAGGCGGACGGTCGCGTTGGTGAGCACGAGACGAGGTTCAGTGACAGCCACTTGGACCCGCTAAGGACCCTTGTCTACAAACGCCTGCCCCACGACGCTAAGATAAGACCAGCCGATAAGAAATTTCTCGTCCCGCTCAAGCCCAAATTTTCGAAAAAAGGTGAGCCAGCCAGCTCTTGTATGCTCTGCTTTGCCGTTTCGTAAACCTCGCCTTGGGAAAACCAACTTTTCGACGGGCCCAAATCTACGACCACAAATCCCGGGGGCCTCGCCAGAACAGCACACAGAACTCTGCCATGGGTCGACGCGCCATATCTCCTACTCCCTCTGACGGAGAGGTCGACATCGCCGGTCACTTGTTCGACGCCAGCGACAATGGCAGCGACGCTGGCCAGGATGTGGGAGGCATTGACTTTGACATGGACGGAATCCTGAACGGCCACGAAGACGGGCAGGACGATGATGACGGCGACGAAGCGTTCATTGCGCTGAAGCAGGCTGCTTCGTTCCGCAAGTCGTCAAACATCAAGGGAAAGTCGGTAAAGAGAGGCGGTGGTTTCCAGGCCATGGGTAAGTCGCTGAACGCTACAACAACCTTGGTTATGTTTGCCAGAGATCTAACATCTGGTGTTGCGCAGGTTTGAATGCCGGCCTTTTGCGCGCGATTACGAAGAAGGGATTCTCCGTCCCCACGCCGATTCAGCGAAAGACGATTCCCCTAATCTTGGACCGCAAGGATGTTGTGGGCATGGCGAGAACCGGTTCCGGAAAGACTGCGGCCTTTGTCATCCCCATGATTGAGCGCCTACGCGCCCACAGCGCCAAGGTCGGCACGCGCGCGCTCATCATGTCGCCGTCGCGTGAACTTGCGCTGCAGACGCTCAAGGTCGTCAAGGAGTTCAGCAAGGGGACGGACCTCAAGTGCATCCTGCTCGTCGGTGGTGATAGCATGGAGGACCAGTTCAGCATGATGTCGTCAAACCCGGATATCGTCATTGCCACGCCCGGTCGTTTCCTCCATCTCAAGGTCGAAATGGGCCTGGACCTGTCGTCTATCAAGTACGTCGTCTTCGACGAGGCCGATCGTCTGTTCGAAATGGGTTTCGCTGCCCAGCTTACCGAGATTCTTCACGCCCTTCCGTTATCGAGACAGAGTTTGCTGTTCTCCGCCACGCTGCCGGCATCCTTGGTTGAGTTTGCGAGGGCCGGTTTGCAAGACCCGAGCCTGGTGAGATTGGATGCCGAGACAAAGGTTTCCCCCGATCTCGAGAGTGCTTTCTTCTCCGTCAAGGGAGCCGAAAAGGAGGCTTCTCTGCTTCACATTCTCAACGACCTCATTAAGATGCCTCAAGGCACACCCGACGGTGTTCCCCTGGATGTTGCGCCGTCGAAGAAGCGGAAGCGTGAAGGTGGCGGCACTGGTAAACCGACAGAACACTCCACTATCATCTTCGCGGCCACAAAGCATCACGTCGAGTATCTGGCACAACTTCTCACAAAGGCCGGCTACGCAGTTTCTCACGTCTACGGTTCACTAGACCAGGAGGCGCGTCGCATCAACACCGAGAACTTTCGAAATGGCAGAGCAAACATCCTGGTGGTGACGGACGTCGCTGCCAGAGGTATCGATATCCCTGTTCTCGCGAATGTCATCAACTACGATTTTCCTCCGCAACCCAAGGTCTTTGTTCATCGCGTTGGACGTACGGCTCGTGCTGGTCAGAGGGGTTGGGCATACAGTATCGTGCGCGAACTCGACACACCTTATCTGCTAGATCTCCAGCTGTTCCTTGGCCGGAGGCTAGTAGCAGGCCACGAAACCGAAAACCCATCGTACGCCGAAGACGTTGTCGTTGGTGGATTGAAGAGAGACAGAATCGAAATCAACATGGAGTGGATGGACAAGATCCTGAAAGAGGAAGGCGACCTGGAGGCGCTGCGCAAAGTTTCGACAAAGGCTGAGAAGCTGTACCTGAAGACTAGGCATTCTGCTTCGAGCCAGAGCGCGAAACGAGCCAGAGAGCTTGTGGGAACCAAGGGCTGGCACGAACTTCACCCCCTGTTTGGAAAAGATGCCAGCGCTGTGGAACAAGCCCGCAACGACATGATGGCCAAGATTAGTGGCTTCAGACCGGCCGAGACTATTTTCGAGATTGGAAAGGGAGGCAAGGGATCGAGCAGTGAGGCAGTGGAAGTTATGAAGCAGCTGAGGAAACGTATCATACCACACCGCGGCAACAAAAAGGAGGAACTGGACTCGGACGACGACATGGAGGGTCTGAGAGGCGCTGAGAATGACTCGGATGACGACCTCGACGGAGAAGCAGACGACGGTGCCGCAGAGGCCTACAACTCGGACGATTCCGACGACAACGACGGTCTCGAGGTCACAATCACCAACACGGGCGAAAAGGACAAGAAGAAGAAGACGGATTCTTGGCGCGACTCGGACGTCTTCATGTCCTACACCCCGAGAACGATCAACGCGGCCGAGGAGCGCGGATACGGCGTCACATCAGGCGCGCAGACGTCGAGTTTCGTGCAGGCGGCGCGCGACGTGCAAATGGACCTCACAAACGACGAAACGGCCAAGGGCTTCGGCGAGCCGACCAGGGCGGCGGGCATGCGCTGGGACAAGAAGCAGAACAAGTACGTGGCGCGTGCCAACGACGAGGACGGCTCCAAGGGGTCCAAGTACGTGCGCGGCGAGAGCGGTGTCAAGATCGCGGCCAGCTTCCAGAGCGGGCGGTTCGACCGCTGGCGCAAGGCCAACAGGCTGGGGCGGATCCAGGTCGGCGGCTTGGAGAAGGGCAACGTACCGGATCTGCCGTCGGGCCGGCAGTACAAGCACAAGCAAGAGAAGGCGCCGAAGCAGGCCGACAAGTTCCGGGACGATTACGAGGTACGCAAGAAGAGGATTGCCGAGGCCAAGGAGAAGCGTGTTGGTCAGTACAAGGATGGTGCGGGTAGTCGCAAGGAGATCAAGGGTGTCGAGGATATCCGGAAGGCAAGATGGGAGAAGCAGAAGAAAATGGAGAAGAACGCGAGACCGCAGCGCAACAGGAAGTAGAGGGTGTTCTGCTCCGTGTGGGGTTTACACTATTTGTCAAAATATATCAAGGAAGAGAAAAGCGTTTTTTGTGTTAAAAACCTGGGCGGTATTGTACGCACTTGTCCGAGCTACTGTGATGAAATCTCGCGGTTATGTTGAAGTACTAACACATTCGACATAGTAGCTGTGCAACCGCTCCGGTCCCAATGGTCACTTGGGACGCGTAAGGTGGACGAAGCCACCGGGGGCGGAGTCTCTACCAAATCGGAGCCGGTGGCCGCGAACTTGATTTTGGCGGCCGTGACGTAAGGCAGCGGCACGCGCTTCCGGGAGATGACTGTCAGTCAACCAACAATACTGAACAGTCAAGTAACGATACCTACCCCCATTCCACGAACTTCTTTATTCGACAATCGCAATCAATCATTCTTCAAGCAACATACGTTACCTAGAACAACAGTCAGTCTATCCAGCATACTTCATTCCGACAATGGCGAAACCAATAACTTCAAAACGCTGCCTCTTATGGGACTACACCAACACCCGCGACCGCCCAGACGCAATCGATCAACTCTTCCCTACAACAACATCGTCAGCCACAACCAGCAAGGCCTCCGAATCAGCAACAACGCCCATTCCAGTCACCCCATTCAAATCCGTCCACAACTGGAACGCATGGTACCCCCCAGAACTCAAAGGCCGACTGCCCTTCCGCCCCATGATCCGCACGCGCGCACAGCTGGACACGGAAGAGTGGGACTGGATCCGCGACTCGGACGCCGAGATGGTCCACTACTTCAACGAGCCGGAACGGCAGGGGATCTCACCGGGCGACGCCGCGGCCTGGTGGCTGGAGAAAGTCGTGCCCGAGTTGCGAGAGAAGAGGGGCAAGAAGCTTGTTGGGCCGGCCTGTGCTAGTGATTCCGGGGGCGAGGCGTGGCTTGCGGAGTTTATGAGAGTTGTCTACGAGGATGAGAACAAGCAAAAGGAGAATGACGGGGAGAAGAAGAGGATGAGGCCGGATTTCCTTGGGGTACATTATTACAGCGGTGATGTTGAGCATGCGAAACTGTACTTAACGTCCATGTACGAGCGGTATGAGCTTCCGCTCAACGTGTCGGAGATTGCGTCTATTAGTCGGGACCCGGGCAAGGTAGAGGCGTTTACGGAGGAGCTGAGCGGGTGGATGGATGAGAGGGAGTGGATTGACGAGTATGGGTGGTTTGGGTGTATGGCACACTGCGCTGACGACTTTGTGAGTCCTGCGGCGCAACTTATGGATGGGGAGGGGAAGTTTACGCCGCTCATGAGGCGGTTGATGGGGCATGATCCGTCATCGACGAGTTGTTGAGGTGAGGTTTGATGTTGTGTCTTCCTTCAGATTGGTAATACCTACATAGTTTGGGTTGAGGACGATGCGGAGTAGCAAAAGTCCGGACGTATGCTGGATTCCTAAGCAGAGGTCGTCATTAGTATGCTTGTATAGCCATTTGTGACAGCATCTGGAAAGTCTTGGCGTGTGCTTTGGGATCGACGCGTATTTCATAAGGCATTAAGCTCCATACTTCACTCAGGAGTATATTACGGCGCACATTGCTTTAACAAGTCGCCAACCGCAACTTACCGTCGCTTAGGCTAACGATCTATGACTTGTGCTAGTAGGAGACAGAAGAAATGGCGTCTATCATCCACATATGAAGCAAACGGAAACAAGCCTTCACTTGCGTCTTGGCTGCTTCTTTCCGCTTAGCGCCCGCCCCGCCTCCACGATCTCCCAGAGGAAGGCCTCACTTCCAAGTTCCACGTTCCACCGCCCGGGGATCATCGACGTCCCGAGAGGTCTGTTCTCGTTACGTACTCGGGAACTCTCTCCGCCTGAGTCAGCTGCAATCAAACGTCAATTGCCCGATTAGGCAAGTCAATTACATGCCGTACATACACTTCGTGGACCACTGCCGGACCCGTAGGCTAAGGTTGGACGCAAATGTCTTTCTTCCGGACTACTCCAGTAACTTCGTAGCCCATCTGACACCGGTTACTACAGCTTTGGAGACCTTCTAGAATGGTCAATTGACTCGAGTCTCTGTCAAGCTGCTTAGGAACAAGCTAATGACTATAGATTTTGTTACGTACACCACACGTAATGGCAGCCGGACATTCGGACTCACCTCGCAGGTTTCATCAACTGAGCAATACCAGCATGTTCAACCAACGAATGAGCAAAGCTGTGAATGTGGTCCCAACTCTCCTCATTGTTACCGCTGAGTCTTGGTTGCCTTTTTGGGACGAGCAGAGAGAAGGATATGATGCACTTGGACTTTCGTAGTTTCTAGTAGAGCGAAGAATTTGGCGTGGAGATCAAAAGCGAGAGGCGAGATGATACCGCTTTACAAATATCACGGCGCATAGCCAAGATTGAAGTTGGTTTTGCTTTCTCCTCATTAGACTCTGAAATTGATTTTAGACTTGAAACTTGGGGGCGACACACAAGCCATGAAGGCAAGCGAGAAGACAACGGACTCCTTCCAGGAACATGTCTCTGGACAATCCAACAAGCCTCTCTCTCGACCACCTCATTCTTTGGAGGCTATTCAGGTCCTCAAGGAACTTCATGTCGACCAAGGTCAAGGTCTGGACCTCGAAGATGCCGTCCATCGGCTGGCGGAACTGGGGCGCAATGAGCTTCGTCAACAAAAGGGCGTCCAGCCTTTGAAAATCTTTCTCGAGCAGATCTTCAATGCCATGACTTTGGTAAGTTGTCTCTCAAGCCCAACACGTGCAGCTATATTCGCACTTCTCAAGTTGTCATTTAGACGCAGCCGACCCAACAGCCGCAAAATTGCGAGCTAATAACCATCAAAAATAGGTCCTCCTACTAGCACTCGGTGCAAGTTTCGGCATCCAAGCCTGGATCGAAGGTGGCATCCTAGGCGGCATCATCGTCCTCAACATCTTCATCGGCTTCTTCCAGACCCTCCAAGCCGAAAAGACAATCAACTCGCTAAAGAACCTCGGCAAACCGACTTGCAAAGTCGTGCGCGACGGCAAGACGATCGAGATACAGACCACAGATGTAGTACCGGGAGATATCATAGACTTGAACACGGGCGATTCGGTACCAGCGGATATCAGACTCATTGAGGCTGTCAACCTGGAAGCGGACGAGGCGTTGCTCACTGGAGAGAGCGCGCCCGTTTCCAAGATGCCCAGCTCAGCTTTTGATGAAGATACGGGCCCTGGGGATCGCCTTAATGTGGTGTATAGCTCCACGGTCATCACCAAGGGTCGCGGGCGCGGCGTCGTGTTTGCTACCGGCATGTTTACCGAGATTGGTCTGATTGCTGGTGCGTTGAACGGCGGCACGGGGGACAAGGCCCTATCGCGGGTGAAGCGCAACGAGGATGGGAGCGCCTCGGTCTTTGCGTACTTTGCCGCCGGGTACATGGCTATCAAATCGTGGATCGGTGAGTTCCTGGGACTAACGATCGGCACACCGTTGCAAAGAAAGCTGTCTCAGCTATTTCTGTGGTTGTTCTTGCTTGCCATCATCTGCGCAATCATTGTTCTCGGTGTCAACAAGTTTGATTCTCGAAAGGATGTCATCATCTACGCGGTTACTACTGCGATTGGGACGATCCCTGTCTCGCTTTTGCTGGTTCTGACGGTGACTATGGCTGCGGGCACGAAGAAGATGCTTGAGCGTCACGTTATTGTCCGGAATCTTTCGAGTTTGGAAGCGCTTGGGGGAGTTACTAGTTCGTGATCCTTCCTTTGTCACTTTTGTTAATGGAAAGCCTGTCAGTTATCGAGTCACTAACTGCGGGTCATCTTAGATATCTGTTCCGACAAGACGGGCACGATCACCCAAGGGCGCATGGTTGTCCGCAAGGCATGGCTTCCGGGATGCGGCACGTACTCTGTCCACGCCACGAACGACGTATATAACCCTTTTGCCGGTGAAGTCCAGTTGGCGGTTGGTCAACCAAAGGACATCATCTTCGAGTCAGAGAAGCAGAACGACCAGAAGACTGAGTCGATCGATACGCGCCATGAGCCTGTAAAGAAGCCTGCTCTGCAATGGTTCTTGAATGTTGCGTCGTTAGCAAATCTGGCAACGCTGAAGCAAACCACTGATAGTCTCAGTGGATCTGAGGAGTGGACGGCTAGTGGAGCACCCACTGAGATTGCTATTGAGGTGTTCGCGTCTCGCTTTGGCTGGAACAGGCCGCAGCTGTCCCAAGGCCCAGGAGCTTCTTGGAAAGAGATCGCAGAGTTCCCCTTTGACTCAGACGTCAAGAAGATGTCCGTCATCTTCAAGAACTTGGCATCGGAAGAGATGCATATTTTCACAAAGGTAGTTCTCAGCTGGCAAACATTTTTCAACACAGGCACAGTACTAACTTGAAGGACTCTACAGGGTGCCGTCGAGCGTGTCTTGACCTCTTGCAACACCATCGCGTACGGCTCCGATACCCGCACCCTGACCGACAGTGACAGGAAAGACATCATATCGAACATGGAGGTTCTAGCCAGTCAAGGACTGCGTGTCCTCGCGCTCGCACACCGAACTCTCAGCAGCAACATCTCAGAAGCCCAATTCGTGAACGGCAAAGCCCCGAATCGCAACACATTCGAGCTCGATCTCACCTTCCGTGGCCTCATCGGCATCTACGACCCACCCCGTCCCGAGTCCCGGCCCAGCGTCGAGATGTGCCAAGGCGCCGGCATCGTCGTCCACATGCTCACCGGAGACCACCCCCAGACTGCTCGAGCCATCGCCACAGAGGTCGGCATCCTACCGCCGCCTGAAAAGCTTCGGCTACTCGCTGCCGATGTCGCTGAGGCGATGGTCATGCCCGCGCACGACTTTGACGCCCTGACCGACTCCCAGATTGACGAACTGCCGGAGTTGCCACTGGTGGTGGCGCGATGCGCGCCGAGTACGAAGGTCCGGATGATTGAAGCCCTCCACCGTCGCGGCCGGTACGTCGCCATGACCGGGGACGGAGTCAACGACAGCCCGAGTCTGAAGCGGGCCGATATTGGTATCGCTATGGGCTCTGGGTCGGACGTGGCCAAGGAGTCTTCCGACATCGTGTTGACGGATGATAACTTTGCCTCCATCTTGAACGCCATTGAGGAAGGACGCCGGATCTTTGATAATATCCAAAAGTTCATCCTCCACGTTTTGGCGGCGAACATTGGCTTCGTGATTGCGCTGCTTACAGGGTTGGCGTTCAAGGACGAGACGGATACGTCGGTCTTTTTGTTGTCGCCTGTGGAGATTCTGTGGATGTTGCTGGGGACGGGTGCTTTCTGCGAGACCGGGCTTGGGTTCGAGAAGGCGGTCCCAGATATTCTGAATCGTCCGCCACAGAATGTGAGTATCTTATTCAGACATAACCTTTCACGTGGTACCTCCATTGCTGACAGTGATGTCTTAGCTCAAATACGGCGTCTTCACGCATGAGTTCCTCCTCGACATGGTAGTCTACGGTTTCCTGATGGCAGGCTGCGTCCTTGGAGCCTTTACCCTCGTCATATTCGGCTTCAACGGCGGCAACCTCGGCATCGACTGCAACAACGCTTACTCTTCCGTCTGCGAGCCCGTCTTCCGCGCTCGTGCCACGAGTTATACCACCATGACCTGGATCTTTCTTCTCTTCGCCTGGGAGCTTATCGATTCGCGACGGTCCCTCTTTTACATGCCAGCGGGCTTCAAGGCTTGGGGCCAGCATCTTTGGGGTAATAAGTTTCTTTTCTTGTCTGTGACGGTTGTGTTCTTCATGGTGTTTCCGACGCTATATATACCCGTGTTGGATCATGTGGTGTTTATGCACCATGGCATCAGTTGGGAGTGGGCAATTGTCTTTGTCGATGTTTTCATCTTCATGGTTGGTGCTGAGGCGTATAAGTGGGCGAAGAGAGTGTATGCGAGGAGGATGTCAGTCAAGGGTGATGGTGTGTTGATGGATTCGGACGCAGCTCAAACGTAGACTGTTCCTCTTGGAGCTAGAGATGGCCTTTTGTTGACTTTACCAATGTTATCAGAGCATTTACTCGGCTTCGGCCATGGCCTGTGTAGTCTCGTCTTCTTCTTGCCAGGCTTCTTCTTTGCTGGAGGCATGTTGTGAAATTTTGCAAATGATTCTGTTTTGTTGTGACTTTATTGGATTCCGGATCTCATGTTGATGTCCTATTACTTATTCCTTCCTCCGGCCTGAGTGAGCAGAGAAGGAAAAATAGTGAGCCATGGTAAAGACCACAACATTAAGAATGACAAGTTACTCCTTCCGGAGATAGATGCCTTCCCAATTGATCACTCCTCGCCGTCACATACTTGAAGTCAACAAGGTGGACGCCATGTGGAAGTCCAAACTTTGCGCCTCTGCATACTTTCGCCCGCCAGCTTCGCTCTGAATGTTTTCTGGAACGTTTGAAACAAGGCGGAAAAGGGACACTGGATGATGGTGATCGATCAAATGCACCTTCTGTAAGATATCATTGGAGCACCTAGAGTCGTGGAGTTGGAGCTTGGCGATTCTTTGCCCATAATGAGTCTATTAATGAGGGGAATTCCCCAGATAAGCATAAGCCTTGTCCCATACTGAAAGTCTTTCTCATGTCGACTGATTAGGTAGACACAATTGATTGCAATGTAACATCCTGAATTCTTTCAATGGGCAATACAATGCGTTGTGGTATACCCTACCAAGGCCATAAAGTGACTGCCCATTAGAGTTCACAAGACAAATAATCAGGGCCTTCGATTGATATCCCTTGTTGGGAACTTAGTCGGCCTCTCGGGCTAAAATTATACTCAATCCACTTAATCTTGGCTATCGCTGAATGCGCATCTCCAAGTTGAATACACATCGACTTGCGGATACTTAAAGAAGAAATGAGACCTCCAGGTTGTTAGAACTCTGCACTTATACAAACTACCACATACAAGCACCACATCGGATCTCGCCGCCGTAATTGCACGAGTCAGCCCTATGGATATCGAAATGACTCGCAGCCCCCGACCCTTGCGGGTAGTTGGGCATACCAAGACCGAGTTCCCGAGCGGGCGAGGACTTGGGATCGGAATGCCACGATGGCTACTGGGTCCAACCCCTAATAAGACCACTTAGGAACGGATCTAAGCGGATAAGCGTAAATATTAGAAGAGAAATGGCACGAGGTGCCCACAGCTGCATGTGGTGGGCAGCACACTTTTGGAAATGCGGTCGGAGGTCCGTGTGATGGGTAAACATGGACACGTTGATAGGGGGCTGCTCCTGGATATTGTGACAATGTGCACTATTTGAAGGAGGAGAAGCAAATCTACAGCTTTGAAATTCAAGGAAACATCAATGTCATCTTGCCTTGTGACAAGAAAATATGAAGATGATAGCTGTATCTCAAACAGCACTGACAATTTTCAGCGAATAATTGAAGATATGAACTCTATGTCGTCTCAGTCTCCATCATACTGCAGTAGTGTTGTGCAAAAGAAACAAAAATGAAGCTCTTAGCAAACCTGTTCACCACCTGCTTGTTTTCATGACTCGAGATGCCTGATCTGGAGGTGCTGATTTGAACAACTGAAACGCGCATGCGCTCGATATTCTTGGCCAACCTGTCAACGGGAACTTTTGATTGAGATTCCTACCCTTTGGATCGTGAATAGTGGTTTAAATGGGGAGGGCTCCCAATTCCGTACGTCAATGCGACTCCAGACTTCCTTTACGGGATGTATCCAAGCCATGCCCCCGGTTCCGACGTGGAGAAAGTCCTTTCATTCCTGGTATCCTAAGCCGATGGGATTTGACATGTCAGAAACGTGGCATGCTTGCGCCGTGAAATCCTTATTCCTCAAGGTGCGCAATTCCCATGCCTTGGCCGACTGGGTAACGCGGACACCTTTTGGGCAGGTTCAAAGTTGGTAACGAGAAATTCGGGAGTACCTTTGTTTGGCAGACTTGAATTGCTTCCAATCATCTTGCCAGGAGGCGCCTGTAGACGGAAGACTTATGGGGTTATGGATATCAACCTGTCAGGCCATCACACTGCAGTTCCTTTTCCGAGCAGGATATCCGGAGCCTGGGAAATTGAGTTCGATAATCGGCAAGCTTTGTGAAAGGAGACTCCCGATCATCGTGAGATGGAATGGAAAACAGCCCAAGTATAATAAGGACTCCATGTCCATCTTATGATCGAGCCTCGAATACAGCTTACTATCATATATCTTTGAGAGTGTCCGCTAATGTCATATGATCTGAACATCCTCCGATCTCTTTACTGTAAGCTCTCGTAGGCTCAGAGTCTAATAACTTTGGTTCCTAAGCGTCAAAGCTGATATCGTGCTCCAGACCCCCATGACCAAGATGAAGACGATCGGTACATTTCTCCTCGCCACTCTGGCCGGTCAGGCCTTGGCGCAGTTTCAAGTTAAGATGGAAGTCCGATTCAGCGACAGAATGATCGATGTCGGCAACCTCGACCTCTTCGCCGTAACATGGCAAACCATCTACGGAGAGTCCGGCAACACCAGGGCCATCATGACAGACCGTTCTACCGGCGCCCAGACCAACGAGTGCACGCACGCCGACGACTACGACCCGGACGTGACGGTGCGGGTCAAGATGAACGGCGCCTGGGGCAAGACACCTGGTCTCGAGGGCAACGAAATGCGCGACGGCCTCGTCCAGTCCATGTGGGAGGTCCTGAGCAGGGTGTCGGACCCGTATGGGTACGAGGTCTTCAACGGCTGTCGGGGACTGACGTGGATGGAGGGCGTTGGGTACACGTCCGACGCGGCGTGTGGTCCCCAGAGTTCGAGGAATTGCCAGTACCCGTGCCGCAAGGAGAACTCGCCCGGGTTGGCGCAGTGCATGAACCATACCTGGGGCCACAAGGTCCCGTCATCGCTGCGGGTCACGGCGTACGTTGACGGTCAGCTGCAGCCTGATGACTTGATTATTGAATTTTCTGCGACTGCCAACTCGGAGAGTGGTGGATGCGGTTGGGTTGGGAGTATTGCTGGTGCTCTTGCTGGATTCATTCCTGTTGGAGGCAAGCTGTTTTCAAAAGGTATCGAGATCGGGTGCAGCGATTGAGAGTCACTTGCCGTGAGTGATGCTATTATCCAAGCCTAGATAATTATCAAGCCTTTGAGCTTAAACCCCGTTCTTGTTGATCCCTCATGTAAATAATGTTAAAACGACCAACCAAAATCCCCTTGGCACGAGGTATGTTATTGGTTAAAATGGCGGTTGCATTGAGAGATCCCAGCAATGAGAATTGACCATTCTCACAAGGATTTTATTACCTGGGGTAATAATGCGTGATGATTGGGCTGCGCCGTAGGTAATATCAACCATCAGGTCAGATGCTTCCCCAGGCAACAATATGTATACCATCTCAATATCCCCTGATGTCCTAAAAATTCACGCAATGTCAGTCCGTGCCTAGTTGAAGATCTTGGTCACCCTTTCGCTTCTTACTTACCTTCACGATGCCAACGCCCACTCTATCCGGCACAAGTCTCCTCAACCTAGGACCCCTAACGACAATATGGACAGCCCCAGCATCATGCGCAACCGCAACGCCAACCCCAGCGCTAGCTCGATTGATTGACCCCAGTGTGGCCTACTGGTTACAAACCTGCCAAGTCGACCGCGACCCGTACGACGACTGCATCCCCTCCGGCGAGTTGCTGAACTCGGAGTACCATTCACGCCGAACCTCTACCCAGAATTTCCTCTTCCATCACTCCCCGGGCAGCCAGTGTCCCTCCGGATGGGCCACCGTAGGCTACGGCGTCCGCGACGAGACGTCCTCGCACTCCTTGAGCGGCGTCTTTGCGGACCCGACGGTGACGGTCGATTTACAGACGACGACATCTATTGCATCGGAGATTAATCCCAGGTTCGAGTTGGCGCCGAATTTGTTCATGTCGGCGATGGAGCCTTCGGAGACTGTGGTCGTGTGCTGTCCGAGGTAAGTCCGGCATCTTTTGTAGTTAGTTTTCTTCTCAAAGGCTAGGACAGGTCTGATGGTGTGTCTTTCTTAGTGGTTATACTGGGGGATTTTATGGGAACTGCTATTCTTCGACCGCCAGAGAGGCCTACACGGCTACTACGGGTTGCCAGTTCTTGAACGTAAACGAGATAGAACTCGTGGAACGCACGTATACTTTCCATGGGAGAGTCGTCACGGGCAACTCCGTCTCGACGAAGGGCTCGGTTGTTTCGTTGTTGCCGAGGACAGAGACGATTGACGCGGAGAGAAGCACGAGCTACGTTGGCGTGTTGATCACGCCTGGAATCACGCTCGTGAATAAAGGCTCTGAGAATGTAGTTCAGACCTCAATTGCTGCTTCCGGGGAGGGTTCGTTGACGGGTGCGACTGAGACGCCCAGCTCTGGAGTTCCCTCCAAGGCCAGCTCATCGATGGTCATTGGTGTTATCAAGGCTGTTTGGGGGGTCGCGGTGGTGGCGAGTGCCGCTCTTATGGTGCCTCTTTGATACAAGTCCACGAGTTTCACAACTCAGTCTTTCTACGATAGTGCCTAGGGAACCTATCAAGCATCTACATATGCACCACACTTATGAAGACTTGTGATGATACTGATTCCACTTTATCCATATTCGCTCTATTTCTAGTTGAGAGGTCCCGCCGAGTCATTTACATAATGGTGGACCCTTTAGCTCAACTCTAAGTGGACAACCCCAAAATGCATGCGAAGCGAGTCCCATTTGCGGAGACGCACACAACAAAAACATAGCAAACTTTCCCTCTCTTCCACAGTCAATCTGCATGATATGCCAAAAGAGAATTCAAGGACCGACCGCGATTCGAACGCGGGGCCTAGAGATAGTTGCAGGTGAGAAACTGCAATCTCTCGCTCTACCACTGAGCTATCGATCCGAGCGGTTGTTGCTGGTAGCGGCGCTTGCAGGTGAGCTCATGGATGGTAGCTAGTCTTCTGCAAGGGAGGATGCTTACCTACCAACAACAGGCCTCCCAACAGCCGCCACTTGAGCCATGATCTGAGCAACGAGATTGGGTGACAATGACAGGCTAACGTCGTATAGACTCATTCACTAGAACAACAATGGCTCATACCCAAACTCTTGTGTCACCCGGAAGATGAGTCAACAAGAGACCAGCAAAGACCGGCTCCTCGGCTGAGCTGAGCTGAGCTGGGCAGAACGGACTTGACCGGACCCATTGAAGGGCTCCACCGGTCTACAGCCAACATACCTAAGCCCCAATCTGAGTGGGAATCGCCATCCAACAGCGGTTGCTTTCGTAGCTCAATTTGGTCAGAGCGTCCGACTTTTACAAGTAAAAGATCATCGGAAGGCTGTGGGTTCGAGTCCCACCGATCGCGTCTCTTCTTTTGCATTTTGAGAGACCTCACTTCTCTCTATGATAGATAGTCTTTCTTTTTGTTGTTGTGCCTGTGAAGTAGTTGGTAGGTGATATGTACCTTCTCTGTATGGACTCACAGATACATGAGGGGTTTGGTCTTGCTCTGAACATGCGTCGACGTTTAGTTTAGCGCCTGGTGCATAATTCTGCAAGGCTTGATCGAATCATCAGTCATCACTACTTCAGATAAGTCATGGCAAGTCAGGTGCCTAATAATCTTTGAATCGGTGCTTGGAGTCTAACAGACTTTAGAGCACTATACATGTCTTCATGGCCGAGGGGACCCCGCTTCCGGCACCGCGACTTTTTGTCCACCAGCAAATTCTTGAAACCTTGTACTCTCTACGAGGGGGAGGAAATCCTCAAAATTGTGATGAGAACGCTGACATTTTCGGAACAGTTGCCATGAATTTATGTCAAACTCGGCCTAGGAAAACAGTCTAGCTACAAGTCCCCCGTTCTGCTTTAGACCAGCATCAGGTCACGCACCGCGACATTCGCAAACGTGCTGCGGCTTTGTGGCACTGCAAACGTTCCAACCCGCTCGAAAGCACCCTATTCACGCGGCGATTCTCACAGAACCAAGCCTATATCCTGCATATTGGTTCTTTCTGACGATGCCTCCCCCGTTGCTTCGTTGATGGCAACTTGCCCCATGTCACCTAGCAGCATAAGGTAACGTTTGAATCTGTCACTTTCTTGGACGGATTCGCGAAACCGCACGCAGTCTGGCAAAAACCGGCAAACGACGGATGATTTGGGATCCGGGACTTCGCCGCCGTAGCAGCTGAAAGGATGTGGCGGTTGGAGTCTTGTGCCCTTTGGCGGCACGACGGTGACCGGCAGAACTTGCGCTTTGGCTTACATGCGGTAGTTGCCGGCCACCAGAAAATCGGTGGCTCCAGGCAATTTGTCACACTCCAGTCCTGGCGAATCGAATGTCTCCTCGCAAGCCAAATAGTTGAACACCTGATTTGGCACGTGAAAACATGATTTCGCAATTTTTCTTCCTTTGCTGACGATGATGGATGCCCAGGACCATGACGGCATGCGACTGGTGTGATGTCGATATGCGTCTGGGGTAGATGGAGATTGTTGGTTAGTTTGATCTCCTTGCGGCCCTTCGAGCGGTAGGATGGTCCTAGGAGCTCAGCCCTAGCTCTGCATATGAATCTGCTATCATGCCGACGAAGTATCGTGCTCCATCGAGACGGAGGATGTGTTGAAAGAGGCCAGCGACAACTGTCAGCCTCTCTTCGGGGTTGGACGGCATCATGGCCTTGTACAGATCGAGCACACGTTCGGGATTCTGGGCGTACCCTCTCGAAATCCAGACGGCTTTTTGAAGGACGGGCGGTCGATTTCCTTTTCTAAAGTAAACTGGGTCACCGCACTCGCAGCTGGGCTGTCTGAGGCAGTCCCACACCAGCTCCGACTTGTGCAGACAGAGCAGCCTGCGAGACAGCAAAAGGCGTTGGAACGCAGGGGCATGCTTGAAGAGCCTCATGGGCTCTTCCACCACGTTCAACATTTTGTAATTTTCACCATCCTCATCGGGTGCCAGCATGGCCTTCTTGGCGAATGCAACATGGTTCCAGTGCATAGCCTGCCGAGCATGGATGTGATGCGTGCGGCCGAATTTACTGACTTGAATGGCAATGGAGTTGACCGCGTGATCGGCGCCGGCTGTGCTGTTCTTTCGCTCGGAGCCGAAATTGCTCAACCTGATGTCTTCGGTATTTGTCAAGGCGATGGTGAGGTATGACCGTCCAAAGATGATATTCTCTTGGGCCAGGTGCCAATTTACGTCTGCTTCAACATCTTGAATGACGCAAAAATCTTATCTTCAAATGTATTGGGCGCCTAATACGCTGGCGATAGTGATGACTTCTTGCAGAGCCACAGGTATCTGCCACCAGTGCAAACGCTTTTCGCGCTCCTCGAGGTTTTCCGAGGTTGTTGACGATGAAGGAGCCGGCAACGGACCGGCGTACCCATGGACGATGGTGATATAGGAGGGCCCGTTCCGCGGGGGTTTCCCAATCTCTAGAAACCGTCGAGGAGCAAGGCCAGGCGCACCCGGGTACAATTCTTGCCACATGCTTGCATTTGGCGTCACATTCATCGACCAATACACGGATCGTCTTCTGCCGATGCTCGGAGTCTGGCTTGGTATAAATCTCATTTCGAACTCGGATGGACTTCCACGGCAGCGGTTTGTCTTTGAATGTGTTAACATCCGTTCCGAGAGTCACTCCACGTTGATCATTCTCTTACCTGGCTTCGTGAACAAGTCGACCAAGCCCGTCGCTTCAACGACTTCGTTCGCATCGTTTCGATATTCGACCAATGCTGTCACACTGACAGTCTCAGAAAAATCAAGCAAGGCGACCGAATCATCAAGAAGCTTTGGGAACGTCGAGATCGGTAACCCAAAAAATAATGGCAACTTTGATTGCGTGACAAGTTTGGCATTCCCCCTTGCTGACCTTGATAATGTCCTTGAGACTGCGTTTAATTTCACCGCATTCGAGTGGTCCTGCTCCAGGCCTAAGCCGCTCTCTTTAGGCAAACGCGCCTTGTCAAGATCGAGACAAACCGTACGCGGCTGTGACTTCTAGTCCGCATCGGGATGGGCTTGAACCTCGGTACCCGACATCGTGTTTTCTCAACGTTGGCGAACCTCTACACAGTGGTGATGCAGAAAGACCGGTTGGACAGGGGCGCTCTTTGCACAACGAGGAAGGTTAAATGCCTCCAAACTGAATAGGAGTCCCCGACCACGTTATCGACGAGATGGAGCCGGCCAGCAAGTTGCTGATGAAGGTCGTGCTTCAAGGGTGAAGATATTTACAGACGGGAAGGTGCAACTTCTCCTGAGCACATCACCAGTTGGGTTATAGTTACACTTTGCATCGCACCGTTGCATTGTAATGAAGTCTCGCTGACATAAGGCAAACAAAAGGCTCCACTGAAAGCGGGCTGAGACGGTCCGGTCTTTTCTTTCCCGCGACTCCGTCTCAACACCACTGTCAAATGCTGTCATGCTGCATATGTCACCAAAATAACATTCTCTAGCGGCAGATTCAAGAGGAAACTAAGGATAACGGTGCTGCCAAAATGAAGTCTCTTTGCGGTTGATAGTGGAAACACGGACAGGAATATTGTGAACTGACCAGAGTCGGTCTGACCTTGGGACCAATGAAGCGTAAGAATCACAAAGTCTAATTAACTTGTCTATGGTATATATGTATGCTAACCCGCTTGTTTTTGAACTGGAATGAATCCGTTACATGCCTTCTTTGTCTCTAACACTTTCGACACAGTCTTGCCATCGGATGACTTTCATGTAAATGCACTCGATGATGGCGATGACAACCATGCCGCCACCGAGGCCTATCCAGGCACCATCCAGCTCTAAGCCCGGTGATCCCAGCTCGAGCCAGACTGCGAGCGGTACTGCAGCCAGATAGTTCACGGCAAAGACGACAAAAGCCGCAACAGCCTGTCGACCGAGACCGCGCAGTACGCCGTTGCATCCGCTGATGATGGAATCGATGAGCTGGAATGCCGCAACCGCGAGCATGGAGTCGGACGTGAGCCGTTGAACCTCGGCGTCCTCGGAGAACACGAGGGCGAGCTGGTGGCGGAACAGGAAGATGAGAATAGCGTCTAGGACACCGACAACGGTGAAGACGATGGCGTATACGGTCGTGGCTCGCCGAGCGGTCGCTACGAGCCCACCGCCGATCAGGTGGCCAATGCGGGTGCTGATGGCAACCGAGATTGAGAAGGGAATATGCCACATGACGACAGAGATTGTCGTCAAAATAGTCTGCGCGGCAAGATGCTCGGTGCTCAGGTAGGATGTGCTAAGCGTGAGGATCTCAAAGGCAGCCCATTCGCCCAGGTTAACCGCCGATCCGGCAATGGAGAGCCGCACCGGCACGCTCCACTCAGTGAAGGCCTTGCGAGAGAACCCACCCCAGCACTGGTGCGACCACTGGCCCCAGACGACGATGTAGATGAGCAGGAGGACGGGACGTAGGTCGTTGGCCAGAGCCTGACCGAGGGCGGCGCCCTCCAGGCCCATGTTCAGCTTGAACGCGAAGAGCCAGCTGAGGAGGGCGTTGATAGGGGCGCAGATGATGAGGACGACCATGGCGCTTTTGAAGTCGCCCTGGGCCTGGAGGAACCTCTTGAGGGCTTCAAAGGCGGCGTAACCTGGCATTCCGATCAGGCTCACGCGCAGGAATGTGCCGGCCTTGACGGCCAAGTGATGCTGCTTGACAAACAGTGAGAGAATCGAGGGCGAAAATACCCAGAAGAGCCCAATTGGCACGGTGGCGAGGGCCATGAGAATGAGCATGCGTTGAACATGGAGGCCGACGGCAGTAAGGCGCCCGGAGCCGTGGGCCTGAGCACAAAGGGTGTCGAGGGCAGTAGCCATCCCTTCGTAAATAGCGAGGCCGATGATGTTCATGGTCGTCAGACCGATACTAGCGGCGGCGAGGTCATCGGCGCTGAGGTGGCCAGCCACGAATGTCGTGATGACAGTGAAGGAGTATTGCAGCAGATAGGTGGCGATGAGAGGTAATGAGTACCGGCAGAGGAGCCATGCTTCCGACAGCCAACCACCGCTACCCGCCGGTTCAATGTCCGGCTTGTGATGCGGCTGATCCGACAGCAACGGCGTGGTCTCGCCGGTGCGGTCGTCTCGGTCGCGGGGGTCCATGGCGGGGGGGAACGGCTCTACTTTCGGTCGCAGAACGAGGGTGTGAGATGACACCGGAAGGGTAGGGCGGCGAAAAGGTGAGGTGGCAGGTGTTGCTTTTTTAATTAGGTCCTTAGCCAGGGGCCCAGCTGAGGATTTTAGGTTCCCGTAAGGTTTGCTTTGATTAGCCCAAAGCTGAGGTGCATCAGAGGAGTCTGTGTGTCTTCCAGGTTGTCTTGCTTTGCTCTTTGTCTCTTCTTCTTTTGCTTTCTCCGTCTGGATTGGGTGGTGTCAAACGCGTCTTGGGATCGGGCCGTCCTGCACCGCGAGAGCGAGGGATGAGGGATGAGAGGACAAGAACCCAGCTTACACAACTGTCCGTGCGACTGCAACAAGAAGAGAAAGTTTTCACGCCGGCAATGCATTCCGACTCCCGTCGACTCCGGATACTGTACTTAGAGCGGGTCAATTGGTGGATGTATCTCCACTACTCCGGATCCCCGAACCCGCAGCACTCTGTAGGATCGCGCCACCTCGGGGAAACGGTGTGAGATCTCTTCATCTCATTCGCTCCATCGGATTACCATGCTCGCTCTCACACAGAAAAGTGAAATGAATTGTTGCGAATTCTTCAGCAGCTCCTAGGTCATACTTGACTCATCCAAGTGGGTTGATGCAAACAGGTCCAGGAAGTTGTGAGGGAGTCATGCTGCCCGGCTCACTGATGACTGCTTTATCTCAACATACTTGGTAAGATGAGTTGCAAATTTTCTTCCTGTCCAACGTCACAGATGTGCGATTCAGAACCAAAGAAATCTCTCTCAAAACCTTAATCGGCCTTGGTTCTATCAGTATTTATTTAAACGAAAGGAAATGCTCCGGAATTACAATCGCAACTCAGCCTCAGCAGACTTCAAAGATCCTTCCTGTGAGCTCGACCTTCGCCTCTCATCACAAGAAGCCCCAAATTCACCATCTTCTGTCAATTTCCGCACACTCTCACTGCACCCGACATCTTCTTTATCTGCATAGCCGCGGATCCCGCAACCGATCGACCAGTCGGGTGGTCTCGCCAACCCAGCCCTTGCGACCCTTGAATCTCCTGTGCCGCTGGCCAGATGCGACCCCGGTCTCGTGTTGGACCCGCTGCCGATCAACAGACTTGTTGGTTGAAGTCTGCTGCCGCCCTTCCCTGATGAGGCCAAATTGTATGGTGCCTGAATCGCGGCCACGGAGGTGGAACCAAGGAGACTGTCGATGACTCCCTTCAGACTCGGGATACACGCTGTGAGGATTGACATGCCTAGTGAGACTTGTAACCAAATGGCATGATGGACCGCATGCCATGTCGCGTCAGTGTAGTCTGTCACCAAGGTATGTGTGTAAACCAGTCTCGGAATCGTGATGATTGGTATGCTGTGAGAGAGAGATGTAAGCAAATGCATCACCGAAGCGGTTGTCTTGAAGCAACTTACATGATGCGGGTGGTGAAAAGAGCAACCACCATCATCTTTCTCTTCAAAGTAGTCTGCACTTTCCACATCATGGCTACGGGGAGCAGACATAGACAAACATCTGTAGCGATGTCCATAACGCCGTTGTAGAGGAAAATCCCTTCTCGACCTGGGCACTTCTCGATAGTGGTAGCAAGCCACGGCTGCGGAGGAGAGCATTGCAATGACGCCATTAGCATTCCGGATATGGCCCATGCAACGATGATGCCAAAGAGTATCTTGTTCGCAAGATTGAGTCGGCCGTGGTTGTTGATGGAGTGGATAAGGAGGCATAGCGAAATTTTGATGCTCGCTGCGGTAGCAATTGCTAGTAGGGTTGAGATATAGAAGATCTGAGAAAGGGTCAGTTCACACGGTTCAGCTTTGGTCGCAACGACGGTAAACTTACCTTGTGGAATATGCCGAGGTCGTAAAAGTCTACCGTATCCTGATGACGTCCGAGCCCAAACTTGCAAGCGACGATGATGCAAATCGTCTGCGAGAGGAGCGATGCGGTTGCGAATAGTAATACCACATCGTGACTCTTCAATGAAGTGATGTTAAGACGAATGATAAGCTTCAGTGATATTCCAATGATGGCGTAGATGAGAAAGATCAGCGAGGCAACGACGACGAGCGCAGCTTGGTCGTCCTCCGTCAACGCGTAAAATGGAGGATCTGGTTGAATGCCGACTACCATATTCGGCTGGTCTAAGGACCGAATCTTTGCTGGAAGCATTCAGTCGAGCCGTTTTACTTATGGCCCAACGATCTTCTTGATGAGGCCGCAGAGTCTTGAGCTTTGTAATGAGCTACTGCGGGATGCGGGACCCATAGTAATAACTTTTTGGTAAATTCTTCATCGATCCAACAAGCCGGGCTTCGTATCAGAATCCGGAGTAGTTTGCGAAGATCTACAGAGCAGCTACATGGCTGGTTGGTATGCTTGCAGGTCACTCCAAGCTCCTCGCAGCAGTGGTCTCTGGCCGGTGAGTCGTGGAAGTCACGTCGTGCGGAAGAATAAAGCCAACCAGCAACAGATCCAAAGTAGAGTTGCTTGGCCCGGACATCGTAGAGTGTGAAATCTGTCTGAAATTTAGTGAAAGTACATGTACACTTGCTAGATCCAGGTACATGTAACTTTGGCAGTGCCGGGAAGTTCCACACGACGGGAGTGGCCTTATCTTCCGTGCGTAAGAAACTAATCAACCGTCCAGCAACTCCTTGACATTATTCCATCGTACGAGACCCTCGATCTGGTCCTCGAGGAAGATATTTTGTGTGCGGGTGGTGAAATTTCGCCTGTGGTCCTGTTACGTGTTGCAAGGATGGAAGCGAAGTTTGCCTGGTGGGCCGAAGTCTGATGTGATGAAAGCTGTCGTGGCACATATCATGTGGAGACGAAAGACGAGCACAATGTCTGTCAATCAGATTGAACTCATCTCGACTCTGGTTCACAGGCTCGACCGGAGAGATTTCGTTGGAACTGTTAGAAACAATACATCAAGTGTATCCGTACCTGGTCAGTCAGTCCGTGCCGTTTAGAGCAGTGCATAGCAAGCATCCGCCCGTAACCTGGCAGGGTTGGCTCTCTTACTTGATTATTTCCTAACCAGAGTTTATTCATTGGCTCGGTGGCTCGGAAGCATGGCATCCAGAAGCCATGAATCTCAACCAAGCATCCAGACCATTGCCACGACATCGATCCGATACATTGGGTTACGTTCTCTGCAAGCGAGGCCGGACAACCGGACGAAGATTACTTGGGGACTGAGATACAAATCGAATTGCCTCAGATTTCGATTCACTCACCCTGCGTCGAGTCGGAGGAATCGCAAAGAGATGTGACGAAGAGAAGGGAACAGGGTAGCCTGACCCCGGTGCCCGGGCATTCTTCAGCCCACGGCCCACGAAATGATGACCAGAAAGGCATCTGACCGGCAGACACCACATATGATCGATTCAACTGCGAGTTTGGAGGGTCCGACGGTGCCAAGTAGCTCCGGGAACGGTACGGGTAGAGTTCGTGTGGTCGAACTCCTCCCGGCATGCAGGAACCCCGGCTCGAACCCACCGCGGAGACCACCTGTTGGTCGGTAACAGTTCCCATCAAGGAAGCAATGTTTGCTTTAACATGCATATTCAGCGGAGCTCATTCCGAAATTTTAATTAAAAACCCGTTGGTTCTGACTTTCAACAGCCAGCCGTCACTGCATCGAAGAGGATGAACCGGATCCTCTCTTCACCAATCGTTTTCCGAGCTCAGATCACTCATCTATTTGCAAGCTTGCTGCGGCTACCGGGATCAGCGTCTCACTTTGTCATGTCCGCGGTTACACCTGCTGATATTCATGTGCATATGGCGCAGCATTCGGCCAAGGCTTTGGATGTGCTGTCAGACTATTCTGAACTTCTCCGACTTGAGTAGACTCTCGTCTGTGCCGAGGATCGGACACGCCTCTTTCATCTTCGTTTTCACATAGACAGACCCCCGAGCTCTTCTGTATTGTTGAGTTTCTCTCAATCCCTCTTTCAGTTGGTATCTCAAGCATCTCATCATGGCTCCGGCAGAGGCAATCGAGCTGCGGCCCACGATCAAAGATGCCAGTCAGATTGACGCGAACAAGTCAAAACATGGATCCGAAGTTTATAATCAGACCAGAACGCGGAAAGTGTTCTCATTCTCTCAGCTCTTCGCCTTCTCCTTGACTTACATGGCCTTGTGGGAAGGCATGTGCACGTAAGCAAGCTACCAATGCTCCCCTTACATACACCGCCTCAATCTAACCGTATTCCCAGAAACATGTACTTTGCACTCTACAACGGCGGGCCTCAAACATTCATCTTCAGTTTCGTCATAGTGTTCTGCGGAGCCATCGCACAAGCCGCGTCTTTGGGCGAGATGGCCTCGATCCAACCGGTCGCCGGTGCTCAGTATCATTGGACTTTCCACCTCGCCCCCGCACGTGTCAAGCGCTTCGCTACCTGGATCCAGGGCTGGTCGACATGGTTTGGATACGTATCGCTCCTTGCTGGAATTGCAAACGTCACGATTATCCTCCTGGAGTCGATGATTGAGTTGAACCATCCCGACTATGTGCCTGGAGGCTGGCACACCTCGGTGCTTGTCATCGCCATGTGCGTCATTCAGGGATTGATGAACACATATTGCTTCAGAGTCATCCCGTGGGTTGAGCTTGTTGCTGGAGTCCTTCACGTCTGCTTATTTGTTGTCTTTGTCGTTGTTTTGGCCGTGATGGGAACTCGGCACTCAGGTAGCTTCTTCTTGGAGACCAACATTGCGTCTGGTTGGACAGATACCTTTATTGCCTGGAACCTCGGCATGTTGACTTGTGTTTGGAGTTTCACCGGTAAGTGTCAATCCTTCCAAAATCACACCTTCTTTTAACTGACCTTCGACTAGGCTTCGACAGTGCCATCCACATGAGCGAAGAAACCCGAAAGGCCAAGTCAGCAGTGCCTCGTGCCATGTTCTGGTCTATCTTCATGAACGGATGCTTTGGATTCGTCATAGTCTGCGTCATCCTTGTCTCAATGGGCTCGATTGACGACGCCCTCAACTCAGCCAGCCCAATTCTCACTATTCTTCTCAGCATCACCGGTTCCAAGGGCGCGACGACGGCCATGATCACCGGCCTCTTCGTCGTATCCTTCAGCGTAAACTTGGCCAATATCGCCTCTGTATCTCGTCTTACTTGGGCCTGGTCCAGAGACGGAGGCTTGCCTGCTTATCTGGCATACGTTCATCCGAAGCACTGCGTACCTATCCGCGCAATTGTCGTTACGGTGTTCATTGTTTGTGCCCTTTGTCTCCTCAATATTGGAAACTCAAGCTACGTCGCTTTCGGTGCCATTACTTCTCTCTCATCCTTAGCTCTCTACCTCAGTTATGCGATCGCAATCAGCAGCATGCTGTACGCTCGTCTATCTTCCAAAGGAGAGGTCGAGCTTGGAGAGTGGAATCTCGGCCGGTTTGGTCTCCACATCAACTCATTCGCCTTGGTCTATACCCTTTACGTCATCATCTTTCTTCCTTTCCCTTCCACGGTCCCTGTCACTGCAGAGAACATGAACTATTGTGGACCGGTCATGGTCTTCGTCCTATTGGTTGCAGTAGGTCTCTGGTTCATCAAAGGCAAGAGATGGACTGGGCCAAATCTCACCATTCTGGATCTAGTCATGGACAAGTCTTGATGGAGAGCAGGCAGCCAGTCTAAAAGTAGTTGGTCTATGTAAAATGTACAAAGAATTGAAGTTGACTGAGGGCAACCTTTCACTATATGCGCAACGCACTTGGGATGTGCGCTCCCAGCTCCGTGAAGGCCGTCTGCCCCTTTCAAATGAACTCGTTGAATCTATGTCTCAGGCCTGATGACACACATGGCCGCAACCCTGTGCTGATTCCAAGTACGGAATAAATGTCCGGCGATGTTGAGGATATGCACAGCTCTAGAATATAAGCTAGTCGGGGTTAGTGCTTAGGGAAACTTGATAAAGACCTTGAGCTCCTGCTGGTTGCTGAGCCGTTCATAGTACGCCGGGACTTCCTCGATGTCGATAGACGCACTAGCCACGAAACCCGGTTTTGCAATACCTCTTGAAATCAAGTTGACGAGTTCTCCTGCAACAGTCTCAGGATCTGCGATGCCGCCTTCATATCTGATGCCCTTCGAAAAGAACTGTGTGAGAGGAAACGAGACTTCCGGTGTGATTCTCTCCGCATTCGGGGCCAGACCAGTGTTTGGCTGGGCCAGATAGATTCCAATCTGGCCAATCCCACCACCTGCAGCAACAAGTTCGACCATTTGGTTGAGCACAATATTTTGCTGCATGGTGCCATTGGCAGTGATAGCCTCCATACCGACGGCGTCAACAGCACGGATGACGCCGCCAGGCTCGTATGCGAGGATCTGCTGCACGGGGTCGCTGCCCATGAAGTTAATAGGCACAGCTCCGATGGATGCGGCTTTCTCAAGTCTCATGGGAACATGGTCCACGCTGTACACCCGAGATGCGCCGCGAAGTATAGCAGAGTATGCGGCGAGCAGGCCTACGGGACCAGCGCCAAAGACAGCCACAGTATCACCGGCCTCAAAACCGGACTTGGTGACGGCAATCCATCCGGTGGAGAAGACATCGGAAACGGTCAAGTAGTCTTGTTCGATACTGGTGTTGGTGGTCTCGGCGGTCAGGGGAACAGGGATCAGGGCCATGTCGGCGAACGGGACTCTGGCGTAAGGAGCTGATCATACCAAGCATCATTAGTAACGGGGAAACAGTACTTGGATACGGCGTATGAATACCTTGAAGGCCTCCGTTGAGGCCTCCGAAAGGCAGGCCCATTCTAGGTCCAGTCGCAACTCCCATATCGATGTGTCCGGTAGCGCCGTTGTCTGGAATGATGACATATTGTCCCACCTCCAAAGACGACACGCCGCTACCAATGGACTCGATGTATCCCACTATACCACTATTAGCTTCAGTGTGCTTTTGCAGAACATCCTCTTGTCCTAGACTTGGTCTCATACTAGCTTCGTGGCCCAACGCCCATGGTGGCTCCCCTCCCACATAGCCATGATAACGGTGCAGGTCCGAACCACAAAGCGCAGAGGTTGTGATACGGACTACTGCGTCGGTGGTGTTGACGATACGCGGCATGGGGAACTGATCAATGTGAACTTGATACGGCCCAGTCATGACGGCAGCTCGCATGGTGCTGTTGAGAAATCCAAGCGACATGTTCAAAATTTGTACTGCTTTCCGAGGTAAAGAGAATACCAATGGTGCTAAGAAGACCTTTTTACCTTCAAGCTAAGTAATAGCTGATGTTATATACTGAATGGGCTTAGGCCTACTCGGCGCTTGTCCTCGGAGTCATGTCTTCATGTTGGCTCATGATCCGCAAAGCATAGTGTCATCCGCATTGGCATGACGCGGCAGTGGTGGCTGTTCTTGGTGATGGGAAACCCACGTTCAACGGTGTGATTCTATCATTTGTTCACTGAAAGTGATGGTGCTATGGACGCTGAGAACTGACCTAGGCCGTATCCACCACCGGATTTAAGCATATATCAACCCAAGCTTAGTTCAAACTTGTCAGCACGGCAATTCGCTCGGTATCGCATTTGGCAATGGCCCACTCGCCATAATATAAGGTGATATACGCATAGGATTTGATCTCATTGGACGACCGTATGGACCCTTGCAGCCGTCTTTCGTAGCCGCTGTAGGTAAACAGGAAAGTTTTCGGTAGAACAACTCCTTGTAGGAAGTCGAATTCATTAAGATAGAAATTCGCCTCCCCCACATCGTACTGCCCGAATCTAAGACTTTGAACCAAGGTGTGATTTGCCCGAAAGCCGCGCCGAAGTCCGTCTTGCTCTTCACTATCTAGCCGTGCCAAGCCTCGGAAGTCGTCTCCGACAGGATCGGCAGCCAAGCCGAACTGGACGATTCGGAGACACTGCCTTCTTACTTAGGCTTCATAGATAAGGATTTCATAGAGTATTACTCGGAGAAGTAGGTAGATTCCACAATGTCAGGTCTCTTATCCAGACGAAAGAGACCTGGCAGGAGCCGTTTGCCCGAAATGTAGTCTGTAGATCTCTAATGTCTGGACGGTGTGCGTGGTTACGCAGTCATCGTGGCTATGCTGCCTCCACAGCTCAGATCGAGCGAATCTATCGGCAGACTTATATGATTCGATGCCATCGGCACTTCATTCATAGCCATACCTCACACTTTCCTGTTTCACAACTATGCTTTGCAGCTTTAGCCTATATGCTATGCCTTTAAGCCTTATTTAGCAGCTAACCCGACGTGGCACAATAACTTTCAACTAGTGAGGAGTACTAATGCGGTAGACTGTGCTTCTTTGGAGCTTCCATAGCGGTCGCCATTATTGCACCCCTAATCTTCCGACCTCCCTACTTCAGTCCTCAAGCCAAACACCCACTGCATCTGTCTTGCTAAGGAACTGGCCAGTTTACCACCCACAAAGTCATCCCGAGCTCTAGTGTAATGAAGCTTTTTGAACGGTCATATCTCCACTGGAATATCCTCTCTGGTTAGTTGCAATCCTCATCAGCGACGAAGCTTTTGGCTTCGACCTCAGCTCGGGTCCGAAGTTGCCTGATGGCCCCATTTTCAGCTCCGAGACCCATTAGCGGGGACATGGGTCTTTGACTGATTGTTCGTAATTGCAAAGAAACTCGCGGAGTGGCTTGATAGAATAAGTAGTTGGTTTTAGAAATTGAATACACGCTACGGAGTATTGAAGAGAACATAGTATGTCTGAATAGACTCTGAACTACATACGTTTCCCACAGAATGGAATCAAAATTGAGGGTCTATAAGAGCTAGAGCCTTGTATCGAGTATACGCGAATGTCGGGGCTTTTCACGATCTCTTAGATAGTTCAGAAAGAATTGCCATCTCGGTGGCGGAGCCGATATTATTGGTGGCAGACCTGGTCAAGTGTTGCGATTTTCTTCGCTTATGATCCCAGAAGAGCCATCCAAGAAGCCCAGCAGTGGTCAATGGAATCATGAACGCAAAGTAAATCCAAATCTTTGACGAAACATGAGCTTCTACCATGATAGTGTCAGTGCTACACGCTTCATAAACGCGCCAAGGGGCGCTGGTACTGACGTCAAAAAACGACATGCTAAAAATAGAGGCGATGAGCGTGTCAGGCAGGAATGCAGCACCGAGGAGGGACAGAGCCCTCTGTGCCTGGCTATCGATTTTACTAGCATGGGTGTCACGAGTTATGGCACCCAGCAATGGGTATATGAAGTGGGTTAAAGTGGCTTGAAGTAACCCATCTGGAATGAGCACATGAGAGCAGTCTATGTACTAAGTGAATGTGATATCCACGTGAGAAAGCACGTGGCAAGGTGCCTGACAAGTGCTGATACCATTCCTGTTACGTGACAATGGGCTACTTTCCTCTGATCTCCCGATATCTTGAGATTCAGTTTCGCATCCTTCTGTGCAATTTCGGCCGTAACAATTGAAACCTGAGGTACTTCTTATGGGCAGATATCCCGAGACTCTCGTGTGAAGTACGTAAGGTAGTGGGTGGGCGTCTTTCTGGCCATGTTCCTTTGGATGTTCAAGCGTTTCACAGATATTGCAACGTATTTCTTCAGTCCGACGAGCCGCACTCTGTGGCACTGGAAACGGCCCTTCAAAGTCGCACGGATCCGATCGAACGGTGTGGTTTTGTCAGCAGGGTCAATGTTTGCCCAGAAGAAATCTGTGGCAGCTTCCAAACTGTCAATTCCCTTGGAACATAAATTGGGTGGCCTAGGGAGAATACTTCTACGGTGTTCTGTTAGATCACTTGTGACGGCACGTAAATCGATAGTGTCATCTTTTGCGTAGTAAATGCTAGTCGTATCATCATTGACACTGATTGCCTTTTCGAGTTGCCGAATGCTAGTCCGGCTTCTCGTTGCTTCACTTCGTCAGTTGTCGCTACTAGGCCAGACATGATGATGCTGGGAATGAGAAGTGGGTGGCTTGTATCAAGGACACAGTCTCACAAGTTCGATAAGCACTCCGTAATAGCGGCGGCAGGCGTCCATTTAACGAACCCTGTGGTTTCAAGTCGCTTGAAAGAGTATGACAGGATCAGTTCCCGGCCGCGTGTTCCGGTCTTCTTGCGGCTATCGAGCTTTCCAAAAACTACCTCTGATGATTTTATGAGTCCAGCCAATTGAGCGTGTGAGTGAAAAGTGGTAAAAGCTTACGAAGGTAGGGATCGTCATTTGCGAGAAGGACATATCGGATGGAGCTTATCGCATGCAATATTGCTGCTTGATGCATGCTTGCGCAGCATGTTGCTAGGCAAAAGATTGTAACACCCATGCTTACCCTATTGGTTTGACGAATCACTATGCAAAATTGCGCGCTGGTGTGCCCCGACCAACATGATGAGGCTATCCGATCCTGCAGGACTCATATTAGGCAAGGCTTTTGGCAGCGATCATTTCTACCCTGAGACTTGAAAAAATGACAAGTTCTGAGGGATCACATTGCTTTTCACGCATATTCGGGGGAATGTTTCCATTTTTCGGTCGCTAACATTGGGTAGCCTCAAACTAACGGCGACTGAAACGGTTAGAATGCGTTCAAAGTGTTTTGAAAGGCATCGACGTGGATGGCTGAGGCAGCTAGACAGCTGGCAATCGCCCTTTGATATCAGTAAAGTCCAAGAGCTTGGAATAACGTTAAAAGGAAGGGAGGAGAGAAACATTTCCAGCCATTTATTGAGCTAATATATCCTAGATTCCTTATTCAGGCGCCTTCGAAGCTCTGATAGAGGGATGAGTTGAACGAAGTGAGCTAGTTTTGAGTTGTTCCTTAGAGGTTTGAAGTAGTAAACTTTTGTTGACAGAGGCTTGTTCTCCATGCGGCAATAAGATGCAACTTGACAAAAAGGAGAGTCAAGAATATGGAACAAAGGCTTGGAATCGTGGATATCCACACTAGTACACGTTGCACATAGACCTCAGATAATGTCACATGAGTAGAATTATCTTTGGTGATGTGTGATTTTTACTTTGACCGGGTGGTGAAGCGGGATAGACGACCTTTTTTAATCTCCAAATCAATCTGAATACTTGCTAGATGCGTCGCTGGCAGGTTCTCTGGAAATCACTCAAAGTCGGCACTTCCGGCTTTCTGTAGGGGTGGATGCTGGATCGCGCCGGACACATTATTCCCAGAGCCGTGGCACGGGATGTGGGCAGTAAACGGGATGAACTTTAACAAATTAGAGAAAACATTGAGCCCGGACTCGTCCACAAGCGGCACTTAGATTGAAACAAGCATCGCCTAGCCGCGGGACGAATTTCTCGCCCATCGAGAATGGAGATCCCGACCCGAGTTTTACTGAATACGGCTTGGCTGGCTTTTCGGGATTACGCGTGCACCTGTCAGAATATAGGCGTTGTCGCTCATAGGACGGTAGCACCGGCCCCTTGAATTTCGTCAGCTTTGGTATTGAGCCACACTCTGAAACTATTCTTGGCATTTGCAGAGAACGCGAGGCCTTCTTTACTACTACCAACGTCAACCCTTTGTCTAAGACTCCAAGTTTCTTCTCCACTGCCCCTAGCTACTGTTCTCCATACTCCATAGCGGTATTTGCTTGCCCCTGGGTATACGTCCCCCATGCGAAAAGCTTGGTATACTTTATTGAGCCGCGCAACGGCCCCCTGATATGGGGCTTAGCACCTTCGTGATGTGGAGAGTCTCCCTCCGGCGGGATAGAGGCCTTCGGGAGTCGTCATCAGAGCTGTAAAGGCGTTTTTACAAAATGATGTTTAAATCTGCCAAGCACCCGATCCCATCTCAAACTGTCCTCTCATGCCTGTTCATCCCATCTGCTAAACTTCAACACCATGCGTTCGTTCCAAATACTCTCGTTGGCGGCAGCCGCTGCTCCGGCCCTGGCCGACAGCCATTACTTTTTCTCGGGATTCTTCTCTGGCAGCACTATTGTCGGCGTCGAGTTCGATGACCAAACACAGTCGCTCACATTGAAGAACAACATTAGCACAGACGCGAGCTCGGGCTCCAAGTGGATTCACATCGATGTAAGCATACTTCAAAATAAGCCTGCCAGATCTGATGCTGACAATTTGACGATAGTCCCGCCTGAAGAACTTGTATGTCGGTACGACTGGCTACTTTCAAAGCTATGCCATCACAGACGACCTCAGCTTGACGTACAGCAGTAACGTGAGCTTGTCTTCAGACTGTGAGTGCCCTAACAGTAGAGTGTCCCAAAATGAGCCTGTTGCTCACAGTAAATAGGTAGCAACGCCAACTACATCACCTCTTCCTCTGCCTCCCCTTACACTGTTTTCGGAACTCCCTATGGAGGTGGCTGCTCAAGCCTGGCCATCACCGTTGATGACTCAGGTGTGCTCCAGCAGGCTACCGCGAACGTCACATACGATAGCGCCGGAGGTGTTCATGGAACATGGATGAGCCCCAACAACGACTTCATCTACTCTGCCGATGACATGGGCAACGCCGTCTGGGCACACTCCTATGACAACACCACCGGAGAGGTTACAGAAGTCCAGTACCTCGCCGCAGCCGAGGGATCTAACCCCAGACACTTGACCGTGCACCCCAATGGCAATTGGGTCTATGTCGTCTACGAGGAGGCCAACTCCATCGCGTCTTACAAGCGCGATACGACTACCGGCAAGCTGATTTTCACCAACACCACCTACTCTCTCTTGCCCTCAGGTATGCATCCAAGTGGAGTGGTTGCTAAAACTACCAGCTAACATCTCGTCAGGCTACACCAACACATCGTCCTACTGGGCTGATGAAGTCATGTTCTCCATCCCCAGCAGCAACGCCAGCGCCGCCGCGCCCAAGTACCTCATTGCTGCCACTCGCTCCCGCACCGTCGGTATCCCGGGCTACGTTTCCGCTTTCGCTCTCGACAGCACCACCGGCGCCATCACCGAGCAGCTCTTCCTCACTCCCACCACGAACAGCGGTGGCTCCGCCAATGCCGTCTCTCCCGCCAAGTTTAGCGAGGACTATTTTGCCATTACGGATAGCGGCTCGAACTTCCTGGAAGTATGGAAGATCGATGCTACTGGCTCATCCACGACTGCGGCAGCTGTCGCGCATCTGGCCTTGGCATCGGGACCAGCCAACGTTGTTTGGTATAGCTGAGCGAGACGATGATGTTACGACAAGCATGCAATTCACGTTGCAGGTTTTTAGCTCCAAGAATATAGCTGTGTATGTCTCAAAAGAAAACCCACAGCACATAGGTGTTGATAAACTAGCTCGATTACGCCATGAACAGTCTCCAGTCTTCGACAGATTTTCCTGATTTGTTATGTCTATTGCCTATTGTCTGTTCCAACTTCTGCGCTTAGTGTTGCCGTCGTTCTTACACCAAGTACTCATGTCTCCCACGGCAGGCACTGAGAAGATCGTTGAATGCTCTAGCGTCGCCTTCTTTTGTTTCTTTCGAGCGGTTCATATAAGAATCGTCATCATCACTGTCGTCAGAGGAACCGAGATTGTTGTCTCCAAACTCCATCTTACCAGTCGCACTGTCCGTCAATAACCATGGACTGGGACACATTCCCATGTCGAAATTAGTGTATCGAGAAGGATACAGCACGGTACCAATCCTGGTTGGACGAAGGAAGTGAAGTCCGTTGGAATCATTGTCAAAGCGAAAGTCTTTCAGGTAGGGAAGGCTGTGACGGATCTTGTCAAAAACAGCCTCCCATGTGCCATCGAACCTGTAGATCTCGGCACCACCAGAAGAGATACCGTAAGAGCCTCTGGGTAGACGCTGCCAGTCTTCCTTGTGGAGATTCCATTTTTCCGTAGGCTCGGTGTCAATGTTAATGTGAGAGACGATAGAACAGCTGTCCAAACGTAAAGTCTCCAGCGAGTTCTGTGAGAGAACCCAGTCAAAATGGTGGTTGTTGCTGATGACGAAGTTTCCCAAAGTCAGGGTCTTGAGGCGAGGAAGCTTTGGGCCCGCCCCATCAAAGTATCCCGGCATGGTGCCCCAGCACTCGTGGAAACTCAAGGTCAAGGCGGTGAGGTTGGCCGCGAAGTGAGGGAGAATTTGTCGATGCAGATGACCCTCGAATTTTAAGCGATCCTCCTTAAAGATGTCGTGGTCTGGGCCGTGTTCATTATACTCTTCTGTGATCAACAGGTGGAGACGATCGATGTCCTTCGCGACGTCTCTGAAAAGAGCAGAGTCGACAAATTCTTGATGCGCCATGTTTTGAAGATTTCGAATCGTCAAGGACCGAATTGGGCTAATTTCGGGATTGGAGTGCACCGCTCGGTCCCGAATGGCTACGAAAACCGCCTTGAGCGTGTGTAGTCGAGACTCGGCTGACTCGACATCGTCTCCATAGCCCCGAAGCTGGAACCACTGGCCTTTGCATTTTTCGCTGAAGTGCAGCTCGATCGCTTTGAGATTCGGCAGCTGCTTGATGCGTTGAAGGGCTGAGGTAAAGGCTGGATACCTCCCACCCGGCCAATCTGGCCAGTCCCCATACTCCTTCGCGTCCTTGTGGCAGCTCTGGATGATGACTCGTTGAGCAGCATTCCTGGCGGCTTCAAGGTCGAGAATCCTGTTCCAGCCTTCAAACTCATCCTCGTCGTCGTTGACAGTCTTTGCGGGTGCTAGCTCCAGGGTTTGATACAGGTGTCCAGTTGCCATGGAGTTCCATCGTCGGCAAACGAGGCGGGCGGGGAGAAGGTGCTTGCGGACTTCCCGAATTTTCTCGGGGTCCCCGAGGGTTTTCAGTCTAAACAATTGCCCAATGATCAGGTCAAGAATCTCGTTGGGTATGTCCTTGAGGTCCATGGTAAAAGTAAGAGTTGAGGTTCGTCGAGTTTGGGGAAGAGTCTAGAGAGTGGCTCTTTGGGATGGAAACAGCCTGTTGGTTTTACCTCGGAGCATTAATACTGAGCGTGCCAAGGGTGCAAGAGTCGGAAAGCTCTAGGCAGCTGCCCAGCAGCCTATTTTTGTGGGCTGTACGGAGTAAGGCAGAACACAGAACGGCCAGAAGCACTGCCCATCTCTTCCAACATTGACAGCGCAAAATCCAGTCCAAAAAGCCACTGTAGGTCAATTTAGTTTCACATAAAACTAGACCTATGGGTTTCAGAAGGAGAGAAGATTGAATCGAATGAGAACCTCTGCCGCAGGTAGCTATATATCCACCACCTATCAAGAGGGCGGAGGAAGTGCCCTTAAAACCATTTGCTGAGAGGACACTGCGTTCGGTAACCCGCTTCCTATATGCATTCTTTCCTAAAACCCTTTTCCTCTCAACCAGCTTGAATGCCTCAATCGGAAAGTACTGGGGACAATGGAAGATAATGGCTGAATAGATAGTTGCAAGTCTTCATTCACAAAAGATGCACGAGACTGAATGGTTAGCCGGAGGGGAAAAAAAGTAGATGAGCAATGGCACTGTGTGATACGCAGTTCGTGTTTTCCGAAACCGAGAATCGAACTCGGGGCTATGCCTATCCTCTCAAACGACTTGCCATAGATGAGAGGGCATCATGTTGGCCACTACACCATATCGGACTAGAGAATGCTCAGGGTGGAACACTATGCTTTATGGACCATGCTCAATTATGGATGTCAGTGGAGCACGCATACATTTGTTACTGAGCTGGTCGACCCCGTTGAACTGATTCCAAGTGGAAGGCTCATGTTGTGGTGGGTAGGAATACAGCGTTTCTCTATTCAAATAGTATGCAATATTGACAAAACTCCGAGAGTGTGCCCGGCTTTCTCGAGTCTTTGGTAAACAGGCAATATCTAGGATATCTGCTTACTAACTTGGCAATTGTGCTCAACACTTCAAAATCGCGACCCTTGAGGTTAAATCTATCCGTTCAGAGGCTAGCAGTCCTAGATGACAAAATGATCAATAAGGTGCTTTGGGAACGGTCGAAATGTCTCCAGATCTGGTTGGTCCGGACTCTACGGTGGTACCGTGCTTCGGCGCCAGCTGTCTGACTGAGAACACCAGACTCCAAGACTGTCTAGTCGAGCCGGCGTATCCATCCAGATTAAATTTCCTAATTATACGTAGCCCCGTGTGGATGTGAGTCTCGCCGTAGTTGATGATCTTCGGGTTCTAGATTTTGGAAGACGCATGCGCGCCGATCGATGACTTATCGGGGCCGGCCTACTGTCTCTCAAACACAGTCTGGTGGTGACACACGGCTACATTGTTAGAGTAAATTTGGGGAGGGCGAGTGGCCTTTTTGAACATGTTTGTCGACGTTTTTGGTGGACCCCTCGGCTTCTATAATCACCGCCGCCACCGAAACTCTAATGAGCATACTTTCTGCAAGTAGTCAAAATGGCAGTTGCCAGTTTTGTCGAGCACACATCTCTCTATTGGTCCAGTTGTAAATCACTACTTCTGTCCGACTCCTTTCTGGAAGGTGTTGCGAGAGAGAGTGGACTTCGTTTTCGCAGGAGGATGAACTCGCTGGAACTATCGGCGCTAAGACGGCCAATCGGACTCAAATCTGCTTCATATACTTCTGGGATGGCGTTGTTCTTCGGTCACTAGATCTTATGATGTTATTCGCCTGAGCTTTTCAGTTCGCCCGCCTGCATCCCCGGAAGTCTTTTTTCGAGTGAACACGGGAACTCTCCGCTGCCGATCTCACACTATTCTTGAGATTTGTGAACAGGACTTGATCTGTTATCCCATTCCGAAATTGGCTCCTGTCACTTTCTCAGTCGCTGACGTGCAACCGGCAACTTGCCTGCCGTTAGGTACCTCAACATAGCTTGCAGGATTCTGGATTGAACACCTCACAACTAGATCAGTCAGCCATCTACCTAATAACTTCAACAAATAGACAGCCAAGCTGTTGCTAGCAATAATCTAAAGTCTAATCTTCCATAGCCAGCGGGTAATCAATGATCGCCGATAAAACCATGGCACCATTCATCCATCCGGCCAAAATACATGTGGTCACCACCACATATCGTAGCTAAACCTTGTGCAGACGACCATGCATTCAATTGTCATCGATTCTTATCTGGTGACTTCTTTGTGCTACCTGAACACATGTAACAGGGTCGATCTTGGCTGTAAGCTTCAGGTTCATGAAGCATGGTTGATACGGATTCGCCGATTGCCCTTCCAGCAAGTGATGGTGGTGGTCTGAGTGCCAACCCTTAGAAGTGGCGGCTAAGAATGCTCGCAATGAGATAGTTACCCCTTTCGGAATCCAGGTCGTAGCAGAATGCGGAGGAAGCTTTCTTGACACGTGGGGAACCGCTTCTAGTTACCAACTTTCCGTCACCACAGCGAATGCCGTTTGCGGTACCTCCTAGACCCGACAATTTGGGTTCCCTCGGGAGTTTGCAAAAGGAGTTCGAGTCCTCAAACCCGGATGACTACAGCGAGTTGGAATTGACTACTTTATTGAGCATCACTATCCGTGGTATACTTTGGCGACATCATGTATAAACTGTCGGTTCTCTCCCCCGCCGGTTTGGTAACTTGGAGTTCGTGCACCCATTCTTCTGGAAGAACCATAGCCACAATGCCTCTCGTAACTTCGTCTGACACGGCTCATCTCATGAGGGAGACAATCTACCCACGCAAAGCCTATGGTCTCCTACTGTTCACAGGCATACTTTCCGTTTACCTTTTGTACAGGCTGTATCGGAAAGCTCTGCCAAAGCCTATCCCCGGCATCCCGTACAACCCAAAAGCTCTCGGCCGCATCCTCGGTGACCTACCAGAGCTCGCCAGCGAGGTTTTGAAGACGGGCGACCTAGCTACTTGGTTGCAATCCCAGGCGGACCAGCACGACTCTCCAGTATGCCAGATTTTCCTTCGTCCCATGTCGCCGCCCGTGGTGATATTGAGCGACTTCCGCGAGATGCAGGATCTCTGCATGCGGCGGAAGGAGTTCGATCGCGGACGAATCATCAAAAACATTTTTAAAGGCCCTACGCCAAACCACCAAATTACTCTGGAACTCGGGGACGAGTGGAAAGCGCACCGACGATTGTTGCAGGATCTTATGTCGCCCCCCTTTTTGCAAGACGTCGCGGCACCGGCTATCTACTCGAACGTGACGAATCTGATCGACCTTTGGCAGTATAAGACGCGTATAGCTGACGGTAGGCCGTTTGATGTGTCCGAAGATATCTTCTACGCAGCTTTGGATGCCGTTACAGCCTTCTCGTTCGGCGGGGACTTCCCACACAACGCTACCAAACCTGTAGCAGATCTTATTCGAGGCCTCGATAGCACCGAACTGAGCGAATTGCGTGCATCCGGGACCATCGATGATCCGATGAAATTCCCTTCAGTGGATTGTGACGAGGTGCTATCGACCATCCTTGACGTCACTATCGCCATCGAACGATTACACGGCTCGCCCTGGCCTGTCTTGAAATGGAAGGTCATAGAAAAGTTTCCGCCAGTCAGCCGGACGATGAAGCTCAAGAACGAGTTCATTGTTAGGGAACTGAATAAAGCGACGTCCAGGCAGTTGGCTAATAGCGATAACGACACATGGATGCGGTCGGCTGTGGATCTAATGGTGCAAAGAGAAAAGAAGATAGCTCAAGATGACGAAAGGGTTCCTGACTTCCTTTCGCCTACAATGAGAGATGAGGTAGGTATGAAACCGCGCAAATCTCTAAACATCCAGCTGACCTGCAACGATTAGTTATTCGGAATCCTTACCGGAGGTCACGATACAACCAGCACGACGGTGTTATGGGGTCTCAAGCTGTTAGCAGACCACTCAACGATCCAGTCGAGGCTCCGCACCTGTATGGAGTCAAGATACAGTGAAGCATCAAAAGAAGCCAGAACACCCTCTGTCCAAGAGATTATGCAGATCAATGTTCCCTACCTTGACGCCACAATGGAGGAGATTCTCCGTTGCTCCGGTACTGCACCATTGGTAGAGCGAGAAGCTCTTTGCGATACTGTTCTGCTCGGGTATCCCATTCCGAAAGGTACCCAGATCTTCTGTCTCACACAGGGGTCCAGTCTTCGGAAACCGGCGTACGAGATTGACGAGACGAGGCGGAACGAGACGTGTCGAATTGCGGTAAAAAATAGAGGAAGGGTCCCGGAATGGGATTCCGCCGACATTGCTGACTTCAAGCCTGAGCGGTGGCTCACTTGCGCAGGCCAATCAGAGAAGGACCAATCTAATGGCATACTGACAGACGAAGGCAGGATGATGGTGTTTGACTCTACAGCTGGACCTCACATTGCCTTTGGTCAGGGCAGGCGGAGTTGCTTCGGGAGGAGGCTTGCGTACGTGGAGCTGCGGATCCTCGTGAGTTTGATTGTGTGGAATTTTGAGATACTCAGGTGTCCGGAGGCACTTTGGGGGTATGAGGGCAAGGATGTTGTCACGCATAAGCCGATCAAGAATTATGTGCGGTTGCGGAAGGCTCAGAGGTGACATGCAAGGCTCTGAGGTATCAAAATTCTCAATTAGATACAAGAGGACTGCTTTCCGATTCCATCAAGTTGTCTCTCTGCCTATCTGTTTCTCTTTCCCTCACCCCCGCCCCCCTTTCTTGTCCAAAGTCTTTCCATTAATCCAAATGTGAATGACAAGGAACTCATCAAGCAGAAGCTATAGGTCACCCGAGACACTCTGAAACCACCCAACCGGGACTTTACTTTGCTGGGCTCTTCCCGATTGTTGGCTAGGACCTGGATCCTGGATCTCCCCATACGCTCGATGATTTCTTTCCCAGCAAAAGTCCCATGCCGACTGCGTACACTCGATATTGAGTATTGCATGCAAGAGCTTCCACGAAACGTCGTACGCTTCGATTTGCTCACTTGTTTTTTTTTTAAAAATTCCGTGCTTCCTTCGCGCAACCTTCCGCGCTTGTGGTAAATAAGGCCGGATTTGGTCAGAAGTTCAGCTGCAGTATCCCATAGAATGTCATCCTTCTCTTCAGGAGGAATGAAATTTGGCAAGAAATTTGTGGTGCTCCGTCCCAAGAACTCCCGCATCGTCTCAATATCCGCTTCGAAAGACCCACCTGACTTGAGCACTTCGCAGGGATATTTTGCTGGCAGCTTTCCTTTCTTTGACAGGTTGCATTTCGGGCCCGTCTCTGTAGACTGGGGTTTGCCCCCCAGATCTAGACCGGCGTAATAATTTAATATTTCCAGGAAGAAGCCATCGCCTAGTTGACCTCGTTCATCAAAGTAACGGCGTTGTTCTTTCGACAAGGAGCTCATTCCAGGGCTTTCGAAGTAGCTTTTGCCGGGAAAATAAAAATGAGTGACTTCCTCATTTGGACTGGACCTTGAACAATCAAAAATGTCTCGTCGGACTGTATGGCTGAAGGCCTCTTGTGCTTCTAGTCTGACTGCGTCTCCAATTTCAACCTGGAATACTTCCGACTCCTGAATTCGCTCCAGGCATTCGGCTAGACGCCAGCCTGGTAGGCTTTCTAAGGAGAAAGACCCTCCAGCGGACCCGTTCTCCCTTTTATCGCACACTGAATATGCGCCAATTACTGCCTCGAGCCAATCAGTGATGAACTTTGAGGAATTCAGGCACATCCATATGACGTGAGGTCGGAGATTCTGGAAAATGGGCATCATCTGAAGCACAGGCCTAGTGTTTCTCTCCAACTCATCAAAGAAGAACTTGGTCAATGGCGAATGACCAGGTTGCACATAGCTCAAATAGCTCTCGTGGCATTTGGGACAAAGTGTGGTGAACCCCATTTCCGAATAATGCAGAAAATATGACCCATCAAAATCCGGTCCTCGCCAGTCGCAATAGTTGAAGCACTCCAGCAAATTCGGAAAAGCTCGATAAAATCCGATTATGAGAAGTTGCAAGTGTTGGAGGCTTGCCTCCGAGTTGAATAACAGTAGCCCATTCTGCAAGTTATCCCAACACTTCAGCTCATCCCGCTCTGTGCCGTCTTGTGCTCTCAAACTTATCATTTCGGTGCATTCCCGAGTTATGGCTGTCTGCAGATATCTGAGTTGCGTATCCCTAGACAATGGCTGATAGGCAGGGAGCCAGGCCGCAAAACACGGCTTCAGGTAGTCGCTTGCGTAGTCCATTGCGTAGTCCAATGTGGATTGCCCGAAGATATTTCTCGTGGTTGGGTCCCCGCCGAGTTGCAGCAGAATGTGGGTGGTTCCAATGTTACCACGCATGGCGGAGCTGTTGAGGGCATCTCCGGCAGCTTCACCACACAAGCGCCCCAGACTTTCTTCAAGATCAACTCCGCGCCTGACGAGTTCTTTGAGAAATTCAGAACACCCGGCGGTCGCTGCCAGCCACAGAGGCGTAAAAGCGCAACCCATAACTCCATTGAGTGGGACACCAAACTTGAGTAAAATGTCCATTGTCGCCACTCCTCCTTGCTTTGCAGCATGACACATTGCGTCCATTCCAAAGCCATCTAATTCTTGACTAAGCCCAGCATCTTGAGAAAGCAGCAGTGCTAGTATTTGTGGTGATTGGAGAGCAGAGGCTGTATGGATACATGTTCGGCCGTGGTTGTCACGAATCTGGCCTGCTTTCGGGTTTGCCGAAAGCAACAGTTTGACATTCTCGGGCCAGCCTGACTCTACCGCCCGTATCAGTGGTGTCTGTCCATATTTGTTCTGAGCAGAGGAATCGCAGCCTTCATTCAGAAGGCGCTCGATGATCGTGTAGTTTCCAAAGGATGCGGCGATGTGAAGCGGCATATTGCCATCGAAATTAGCAGACCCGCAATCAGCGCCTTGCTCGATGAGAAATTCAACTATATGTTCATGTCCATTCACACAAGCACGCCATAGGGGCGTGCAACCATCTTCGTCTCGTTCGTCGATGATTTCGAGCGTCAATAAAAGCTCTACACAGCCGCTGTGTCCTTTGGCAGCAGCCAGATGAAGCGGAAGCAGTTGTCGGTCGTCTCTGAGGAGCTTTGACGACGGATTGGTCCTCAATAGTAACTCGACTGTTTCTAATGCCCCTTCATTGGCAGCCACGTGGAGTAGTGTGGCGCCATCGATGTTGGGAGGAGCAAAGTCGGATGCAAATGGAAACTTTGTCAATTCTTCAAGAAACCTCCACTGATTTCGTTCAGCTGCCACATGAAACGCCGACCATTCCCTGTCCTGAACACGATATCGAGATGTGAGATTTGGGATGATGTTCAGGATCGATGACCACCCAACAGCGGCTGCCCAATACATCGCGCTTCTACCTCGCGTGTCAAGTTCCAAGGCGTCTACATTGTAGCGAACAATGAGAGCCTCGGCGATATCTTACTCTCCATTTACAATCGATAAAGCCAGAGGGGGTAGTTCGTTCTTGGAGGAAAGAGCAGTCGGTGCTCCATGTTGTAGCAGCTTAATCGCAGCCGGAGTGTTTCTGGCGATGATAGCGTTTTGTAATGGCGTCGTCCCCCAAACACCCTCAGCTATTTTCAATTGAGCCGCTTCGCGCCTTTGAAGCAGTACATCAAGCACATCGACATTGCCGTGGTTGCAGCTTAGGTGTAAACCGTTGTCGGACTGAAAATTATCTGTAATATTCGCGCCGTTTTCGAGAAGCAACTTTACCAGAGGTCTAGGTCCCAACAAGCAACCAAGCAGGAATGCATTGTGTCCGTCCTCCTGTCTGTGATCAATGTGTTTCACCTCCTGCAGATCATCAGACCGAGCGTTTGGGTGCTCCAAATTAATCTCGTTGGTTTCTCCCTTCGTACTTGAAATTGCGTCAAGTATCGTCTGAACAAGCTCCAGATTTCTGCCAATAACGGCCATGATGAGGGGAGTTGTGCCATCGTAGGCTTGATTCGTGGCAACTGCACCAGCGGCGAGAAGCGTATTAGCTGTGTGTTTAGAGCCGCTTTTCGCCGCCCAGTGCAAAGGCGTTTCGCCATACTCATTTCGAGTATCTGGATCACAGTTGAAGGATAGTAAGTCCTTCAATACGTCGTCCCAATCCAATCTTGCTACTTCATGGACCATGTCATAGCAGTCAGAAACAAGCTGGTTCATCAGCTGTTGTCTGTTCGGCCGCGCTCGAATGGCATCCATCATCCAAAAGCACATTTCTTTACCGCCGAATTATAGTGAGTACTGGATCGGAACATATCCCAGATGATCCACATGCGATACAAGCCTCACAGCATTCTGCACCGATGTAACGAGACCTTTCAGGTTGAGGGCGCAAATAAGGTGAAGTGCCGTTGGCTTCCGGTAAAAGTTGCGGCCCATGTGTTCCAGGTTCTTGAAATGAGACTCGTGTGAGACAAGTATATTGAGCGATAACGCAATGATACTCTCTGACGACAAGAGACAAAGAGCAAGCCTTTTCACTTCTGATCCTCTGCTACCGAGTAAGCTCGCCAGGTTGTAATGCCTTCCCCATTGAGATGATGCGTAGTGAAGTAGAGGGAATTGCCTTTGTAATGCAGAAATCTCCGATGGGATCAGCGTGCGAATTTTCTGGAACTCGTCAAAGTTGAGGTAGGTAAGGCAAGCCTCGGCAAGAATGTCGTGAGCCTGAGATTGGAGTTCGCTGTAAGCAGACAGGCCTGTCCACTTTGAGGCCAGATAATCTTCCAACGATTTATGAATGAGGTAATAGAACCCCCCAACCTCAGTGATAAGGTCTGAGCATTGCCTGCAAATTGGGTAGTCACTGCTTAATCGCTGACTACTGGTTATCTTGGTTTGAAGCAGGCTGCGGATGATGCCTGAGCGGGAAAAACAATTCAAAGCTGCACGAGCAGACTCACGGAGCGCAGGGAGTGTTACGCCAGTGTCTCATTGGTTGGCATGGAGGAGGATGCAACTGGGGGTTAGGAAAAAACGAGACCGACTTTTTCGCGGTCTCCGCGTGATCTACGCAACTAATAAAGTCGACACTGCCTGAACTTCCTTAATGCCGCTACACTGGACGGCATCCGACGTTCAAACCTTCGATTTGGCACCGACATTTTCAACCACTTCAGTATTGCCGCCTCCGCTCTTGACCTCGCCGATAGTATCCATGTCATCGTGATGAATAACTTTCTCAACAGCGCCAACAGCCTGGTCGGCAAGAGCCTTGTCTTCGAACACTGGTAAAGTAAACTCATCAGCCATGCACAAAACAGGAGAAAATCGCGAACGGTGTCGAGGCACTTACAGAAAGCCAACTCCTCAAGGGTACGTCCCGCAGTCTCGGGGAACATAAAGTACACAAACACAACCTCGAAGGCAAGCCAGACGCAGTAGCTGATGAGGTACTTCCACGACGCTTCCTTGATGCCGATTGGATTGACAAAAGTCGTGAAGAAGCCTGCCAATCTGCCAAAGAGCTGGAACAGCGAAATACCGCGCGACCGCAGCGCGTAGGGCCACAGCTCGACGAGGTAGGTGTAGGTGAGGGCGTTGTAGCCGATGTTGTAGCATGGCGAGTACATGAAGATGAAGAAGATTGTCGCGACGGAGGCGGATTGGTTCTTGTAGTCGTTGTCGAGGGCGTGGACGGCCCGTTCCATGGAGATTGTCCAGCTGATGTAGCAGAGGAGCTATCGAGAATTGTGAGCGGGTGCGGGCTCAAGTTGAGGCGTTGGGAGAGACATACCAATGAGATAGTGCAAGCTAGATACATGACACGACGGCGGAAGGTTCGCACGAGCATGGCTACGGTGAAGCCGCAGATGAGGGACCAGCCGGCGATGCCGAGGTTGATCTTTTGCTTGACGGTGGAGTCGGTCAAGCCGATCATTTGGAGGAGGTCACCCAAATAGTATCTGCATTCTCCCATGTTAGCAAGTGTTCGGACGGTGCTTCATAGATAGCATTGAGAGACTTACGAGATGAGCGTGTTGCCGGACCATTGAGTAAAGAGACCAAGCATGGAAGAGATAAGGGCACGGCGGCGCATACCGGCCGTGTTGAGGAGATCCATCCACGACTGCTTGGAGGCTTCCATCTCGAGGGTGATGACGGTCTTCATCTGTGCCATCTCGGCCCTGACGAATTCGGAATCACGGTCACCTTCGGCGTGGTACTTGATGAGGATTTCGTGTGCTTCTTCGCTACGGTCTCTAGTGATGAGCCATCGAGGACTCTCAGGGAGGAAGCTGTAGCGGTAGATGTTAGTATTCTAAAGAATTCAAGACTACCCTATCCGGTGGTGCGTCTCTTTCGGGACCATCTTACAAGACAAAAGATATTTGTAGTAGAGATGGGCAAATCTGGAGGAGAGAGGGAATTCTCCACGCCCAGTTGCTTGCGATGTTGTTCGTACCGAAGCAGATACCCGCGGCCACAATTTGACCAACGAAGTACGCCACGTTGAAGCTGCAATCTCGTCAGTACGTCAATCCAACCCAGCGAGAGTTGAATGCTTACAGAGATGTTAGAACAGGACGTTCCTTGGGATAACTCAATTCACCAATCAAAGACGATCCGGAGACGATGCAAGTCGGGATGCCGAAGCCGAGGATCATGCGGGCAACGATATACATGCCAACTACTCTGAGTCAGTTCTCATCCGAGATCAGGAGTAAAGAAGACCGAACTTACCATGCTGAGAGAAGCCTTGGATAAGAGCTCCGACAACCATGACCAAACTGCCGCCAAAGATGGACCATCTTCGTCCAAACCTATCGTTCACGATCGGGATGAAGGGAAGAGACAGAATAGCGCCAAGGGAATACGCAGCGGCGATGATTCCTTTCAGACTACCTTGTGGGTCTCCAAAGTCTACCGAACAGGTCAGCTTGAATTTTCCAGGCTCCTCCTCAACATACTACAGGACTTGAAGTCGTTCGACGAAACTTACAGTCTTTCCAAGATGGCACAATCTGCAGCGCATTGATCATTTGCGAATCGAAACCAGACGTCAACTCGATACCCATGCACGTCGGGAAGAGCATCAGGTAGAGGTATCGCAGGTTCGGCTTCTGGTACCACGGCACCTTGTCCTCCTCCGAGATGCGGGTCAGGATGGGATCCGCCGCCCCGGTCTCCTGGGCACGCTTGATCTGCACCATAGTGAGGATGTTCCGTGGTTTTCGCTCACGCAATAGGGGCACGGAGAATTGGTCAGAAAAGTCTCAGCGACTTGTCGAAGGCTTCAGACGGTGACAGTCGATGGGGGTGGTATGACGAATAAGTAGTCTTTATCCAGCAGAACGAGTATACGGGGATATATGTTACCGAGTCCTTGTCCCTGGGCGCTCAAGGGTGTGTGTGTGTTCAAGTGCGCGCGACTCCAACACGCTTCTCTCGTGTATCCGGTAGACTCTCTCATCTCCAACTTCCGACGAGGTCCACCCGGGTATTTTATATACATACGCACTGCCGTGGAAGCAACTACCCCATGTTTGAATACGTCCGAACCTATCAGCACAATGGGCAGATTCCGGCAGACAGCAGGCCAGAACCAAAAGAAGGACTAAGGCGGGACAGCGGGATAGGGAAGCCGCGTCGGCCAGGATCCCAGGTGGCAGAAGGTCCGAATGAGATGACTGTTGCATCGGGGACACGCTCGCAAAGAGCCGGGGGCGGTGGCCCGTGGTCCATGGAAGGGAGGTTTAGCTTCTCGCCAAGAAGTGTCTGGGGGGGTTTCTCGCTGGGCTTGGGGTTGAATTGTTTTTTGCATTTATCCATCCAGTGAGGAAACACGTTCGTCTCAAACAATGGAGCAGCATTCCATGATATGCGGGGAGGTTTCCCCCACATGGTCTTTGCCCTTCCCCATGGGCGTTGGTCAGATGGTTCACTGCTTAATTTATGGGCAGGGGAAAGGATTGTGGGAGTTTTTCGCACGAGCATTCAACTCCGCATCTCCGCTAGAACAACTGGATGGTTTGGGGAAAGACTAGGGCCAAGGAAACGGTTTATTGGTTAGTTTCCCGTCAGTTGCTTACGGGAAATGGATCAACATCAGGTTTGTTTTCTCGAGGTGCTGGGCTTGGCGGTGCCTTTACCGGAGGATGGGGGGAGGTTGGCGCCGTTACCGTATTCGGTCATTCGGGATGGCCATAAGCGAGATTTCGTATCCAATGCCGAGGTCATGCTACGGAAGTCCGAAATGGGGAGATGAGATGCACTTCAATTTTACAGACTCCAAGATAATAAGTTTACGGAATTTAATGTTGGTTTCTAAAAAGAAATCTCGTAGAGTTTAGTGTCTTTGGAGTGAGAGACTTCCAATGAAGCACAATGTTTCCTATGGATTCCCCGCGCTGAGCCCAAAGATTATGATGGATGTCGGGTTACTCCAACTAGACTGCAGCTGCTCATGCGGACTGGCGCCGAGAGGCTATCCAGCGCAGTAAGGCGGCACAGCTCGTCTATTCGAGGCGAGCTGTGGGAGGATGCGGACGAAAAAAACCTTACTCAAAGGAATGTCGCAATCTGTCGTGTCATCGCATGTTCTTTCGCCTGGTTTCCGTAAGGTAATCACGCTGACTTCTCCCACCGGCCGGAGAACGCGTTCCCAACGTCTAGATGTTCAACTCTTTGAGAAAACCCCAGCACAGGATGAGGTTGGTGAAAGCCCCCCACCCGTGTGCCCAAAATCACATTCCATCAGTCTATGTTTAGCAACTTCATGTTGTTTCCCAGTGGTATGGTCGACGGCTCGCAAAGATGTAACCCTGAATTCAAAGACTCAAGAGTCATACCAAGTTCCGACTGGTCTCGTCGGACTCGTGGACAGTGTCCGTGCCGTGTGTCAGCAGCGGATCGGAGCCCATCCCGGTTGAAGCCATTGGAACGCGAGGATGCAAGATCCATGGTCGTCCTGGCCGGGTAATGTCAAAGGCTTTGACTAGAGGCTGCGAGGGGTGTGACTGACGTCTCTTCTCCAATTTACTCTCCCCAATGTATGAGTTCCTCGACACTGATCCGGACGAGGAGAGAGGGGGGGGGGGGGACTTTGCGGGGGAGGGTCTTCTGCATCTCATTGGAGTAAAGCCGTAAGCCGTCAACAATCCCGATTGGGCTCAAAGTTCTAGAACAGTTCTCACACTCGTATTGTACGTACGCTCGACGAAAGAAGATTCCGTAGAACTCTTCCTTGATACATGTCTTTTTGTCTTTCACACAGCAGCGAACGACTTAAAAGCAAGCAGATAGACATCGCGCGGACATGAAGTCTTCCGCCCTCCAAAGTCCAGACCACAACAAGGACAAACAAAAGTCCTCGGAATCGTCCCATTTCCCCCACAAGACTACTCAGACTCAAATATTATAGGTTCGTGAAGAAAGAGCACCCTACAGGGGTTTCGAACAGACCCATGGACCACACCATTCCCCTCTACCGGCATTGCGGGAGACCGGGGGTGGGGTGTGCCCGTTAGCCGTAAAGTCCCGAGAGAAGGGCCGATTGCCACGAGGGATTGGGACTAGATAATCGGGACGTCGTCCCTGGAGTTCTTCTCTTCTGTGGTCTCTGTGTTTTCGTGAGTTCTTGAACTTCGGAAGGATTTTGATCTTCTCTGGAGTTTCTGTTGCTTGGCTTGTTGCGAGTTTAGAGTGGGAAAAGTGGAGGAGGAACAGAAGTGTCTAGTCCGATTCTTGACGATACCCGAATACTCTCGACTCGAGTCCCAATCCGAACGATTTCGATATCCGATGAATATTGCAGGAGGAAGCATGGGTCGACATCTCGACCGAGTTAAATACCGATGAGGTTGGCAAAATGTTGACTGCAGGGAAAACAGGCTGTTGGAAAGCAAGTTCGTACCAGAACCATCCATGCGCCATGGTGGGGAGGGGGGGGGGGCATTTGCTTCTGAGGGGTCTATCAGCATAAGGACGACGACAACTACAGTATCGGCATCGGCATCGAGAATAACCAAGATCAAGCAGCAAAGCAAAGCCTCAAAGACACCACTTTCATCAACACAGAAACATAATGACTTGCCTATCAGAGAGTGTCTAAGCAACCCTTCACTACACTGTTAAGGCTTCTTTAACATATAAAGCCACACCTTACAGACGCCCTTCTCATGATAAAATCAGCGACGAGAGCTTCCATGGACACATTCGGTTCAACCACAGTGCCGCCACGACAGTATTGGGTTCCCACTGAAGTCAGCGCCTCGTCGATGGCAGCATTTGAACCTCGCCCACTAGAGTCGATCAGGAGAACCTCGAGTGCTTGTGCGGCTTAGGACCAGAGTCTGCCCCGTGCTAGTTTCTTCGTATTCGTGACTGGTTACGACGAGGGGAGAGAAGAGAGGGTAAAAGAGAGATGAAGAAGATAAAGAGAGATAGAGAAGAGGAAGAGAGACAAAGAGAATGAGAAACAGAAGACGCTGGTGAAGATGCTAAAGAGAATGAGAGAGAAAGGCAGGGAGGGAGAGAGAGATGGGGAGAGAGAAAGGCCCGGTTGATCGATATGCTTGTTGCTCACCACATCTCTCCTCACCTTGCCAGGCTATCTCAATATCGTTTGCCCGGCACTCAGCCGGCACGGAAAGCCGACGGCAACAGCTCTCAGCAAATTGACTAGTCCTCTGTCACCGGTGTCCGAACGGTAGGTTTTATAGACATCAAGAGTGATAGTTTCATATCACACAGTTCATCGGAAAGCCAGTAGGAACCAGCAGGATGTATCAAGAACAAGATGTGATGGTCATTACTCCAGAGCTAGGTAGGAAATCTAAGAATTTTTTTCTTTCCCTCTTTCCACTTCCTGCCATCTGTCTCGCCACACCATTTGCAGGGGGGGAATTATCCGGTCCCCCATGTTTACCCATTTACATTCATACAAAACGTCATAAGAAGCCTCAATCTCATTTCGTCTCACGAACAACCTTGTCGACCGCCTTTGCAAAGTACTCGACATTCCTCGTGTTGAGACCAGCCATGCTGATGCGACCATTCTTGGTCATGTACACGTGAGCATCCTCGCGCAGCTTCAGCACTTGCGTCTCGGACAGGCCGGTGAAGCTGAACATGCCGATCTGGTCGGTGATATGGTTCCAGGTGCCGGGGGTACCGAGCTCCTCGAGCTTGGCGCGAAGGACCTTGCGCATCTCAATGATGCGGCCGGACATTGTGCGCAGGTTGTCCTCCCACTCGGCAAAGAGCGCGGGGTCGTTGAGCACGGTGGCTGCGACGCGGGCACCGTACAACGGAGGGTTTGAAATCTCGGAGCGCTGGAGGATGGCGAGCTGGGAAGCGATGCGTTTCGTGGTATCGGCGGCGTCGGAGGCCGGAGCTGTGACGAAGTGGAAGCATCCGGCGCGCTCGCCGTAGAGGCCAAAGTTCTTTGCGAAACTCTGGGCAATGAGGAGCTCGAAGCCCTGCTCGATGAAGTAGCGCACAGCCCAAGCATCCTGGGCCAGGTTGCCAGAGGCAAAGCCCTGGTACGCGCAGTCGAAGAAGGGGAAGTGGTTCTTCTGGCGCATCAGGGCGGCAATCTCCTTCCACTGCTCCTGTGTCGGGTCAACGCCAGTGGGGTTGTGAGCGCAGGCGTGGAGAAGGATGATGGAGCGCTCGGGAGCGGAGGACAGGGTAGACTTGAGGCCCTCAAAGTCGAGACCTTTTGTCTCCTTGGAAAAATAGGGGTACTGAGCGATGGGCAGACCGACATTGCCAAAGATCTGGTTGTGGTTGGCCCATGTCGGATTGGAGATGTAGACTGTGCGGTTGCCCTTGTAGAACTTCGCGAGGAAAAGGGCACCGAGATGGACGGCACCGGTGCCGGAGATGGTCTGGACGGAGGAAGTGCGCTTCTCACGGATGGCAGGCGAGTCGGCGCCGAGCATCAGCTCGTTGGCCTTGCCGGTGAATTGGGGAATACCGGCGATGGGGGCATATTCGTGGTTGAGTTCGGGATCGTTGCGGAGGATCTCGTCGGCCTGTAAAGTTGCATCATGGCGGGGTTAGCGGGGGTGGATAACTTGTAAGGGGCAGGCGAAAAGTGGAGGAAGTGGGATGCGATGAGGGGAAAGCTCATCAAAAATAGGACGATGCACATCAGCTGTTGTGCTGCCGATGCGTGACGCAGCCGGGCTTTGCCTTGCTAGAGCCACAGGGGCCGCGAGCAGGGTCCGTCTCCGGAGGGCATTCACACATCCAAGATGAAGGAAAATAGAGAGAGAAGAGAATTGTGACGCACCTTCTTGACGACGGGGAGAACCCACGGCTTCGCATTGTCATCGCGGTAAGCTCCAATTCCCTGGTCTGGTTAGCAAAAGAGTTGAGAACACCATCAAGACAGCTAGTTCCAGCTTCTTGATGAATCAGGGGTTCACCCCACCAAATCGACCTTGTCCTTGCTCTGGTCTGCCCTGTAGGCGGCCATCAAGCCGAAGAGGGGATCCTCGGGAGCTTGAGGCACCGTGCTGGCGGGGAAGTTTGTCGTGGAAACGGGCGCCATGATGTGTGATGCGATGTTGCGTATTCTCGAAAGAGTAGAGTTGTTCTGGGGAGAAGAAGAGGAGGAAGAGGGCGAAGCTGAAGAAGAGGAAGAGGAATCACCGGGCATTTTCAGCGTCGGAGCTTTCGTGAGAAGGGGGAACGAGTCAGAGGCGGGGGGGGAGGAAGGGTCTGTCTGGGGGTGGTTATTATTATGGCATCAAATAGTGGTACGATTTAGACGGGCGAATGGGAAGCTTTGCGATTACAGGCGCCAACCGTTTGTCCAGCGTCTGAGGTGCCCCAGCCCAAGTACCTAGGTGAGGTGGGCAGTGGGAATGGGAGCTTGGTCACCGGTGTGGTCGGGGTGTTTTGGGACCATGGGATCTTGGGGTGAGAGGTGCCCTTCTGCCCGGGCTCCCGGGGGGGTCACCGTGTCACCCGACGCCTCGAGGTTGGACGGGGAAGGGGAAGGGGGAAGCGGACATGCGCCTCCATAGACGGGGGACTTCCAGCTAAGGTAAGGCAGGAAACGTCTAGGACGTCAAGGAACAGGGCAAACCGCAAGATGACATGTTGCTGAGGTGAGGGGCAGACTGGCTGCAACTGCTTACCTAGGGGAAGACGACGGGGGGGTTGGTTGGTGCGGGAGCTAAGCTATCCCAGAAAGACCTGGACATGTTAACTACGATCCGGTAAACGCTTGGGTCTGGCCGAGTGTCTCGTCCCCACGGCGCACCGGGAGTTGCAGAAAACGTACAAGAACGTAGATGTGGTTGCAGCGGACGGGCGGGCTGCAGAAGACAGACACTAGGTAGATAGGTACAGATGCAGGGCGCAGGGTACACCGTGAAGTAGAGTAACGGCGTCGATTCAAGGGGTTGGTTGGGGGTCGCTGGAATCCGGGATAAAGGGCTGAGGTGGTGAGGTTTTGGCTCGGACGATCGGAGGGCGTATTTTTTGGTGGCTCGGAAATTCTGGCTGTCTGGGCAGGTGGCGGAAGAAACTTGAGAAAGAGCAAGCAATCGAGTTTGAATGGAACCTGGTGACGGAGAAAAAGTACCACTGTGACACTTCCAAGGCTGGGTTTTGGGGCAAAGTTGTATCAAATGGGATCCACCGGGTGCGGGCAGGATAGTCAGGTCGAGGTAGGTATTTCGTAACGCCTTGCTCGAATCGGGTGCGGATAGGCGGATTTGTCTGCAGAAATAGATTGTTTCTGTCCCTTCTGTCCTTTTGCTAGGTAGACCGGGAAGCAGTATGGTGACTTGTCCGGGATGTTGGAACAGAGAAAAAGATACCGAAAGTGAAGAAATCGGCGAAGTGTCGGGCGATAATCGGGGATTTCGTTGTTTCCAGGTTTGGCAGCAGCAGTAGCAGCAGTAGGTGGCAGTACCTTCCTTTCGGTGTATTGTGCATCGGCGGGGGAAGGAGCGCGCCTTCTCTTTATCCTCTAGCTATCGGCTCCCCGCTGCTTCCCCATTGCCCCCCAACCTTTCCCAATGGCGCTTGTGAGGTCACCCGTTGCGGGCGGGCCGAGGTCTCGGGCTCAACCCCATGACTCTCCAAACTATCCTATTTGCTGCCAGACTGCCTTCACGACTCGACCTCATCGAACACAGGTGAAAGTTTATCCCGGTTTATCTTCTTGGTTTCCTAGGTATGATCCGTCAACATCGGATGCAGCGCATTGCCGGGCAAGACTAGAGGCATGATCAAGATCATCCCATCTTATCTTTGTAGCGGATTGCAGCTTGTCAAGCCCGCATCCATCTTATTTAGAGAATCAGGCCTCAACTTGGGATCAATACAATGCAATTGAAGGGTCTTGTTGACAGCACAAATATAGAGCTCGGCAACCCCAAGAATAACCGCAAAGGTGAGACCACTCCTCGGTATTGCAACACTCCCCCCTCCAAAACACCGCGAGTACCGAGAACCGTTTCGCATGTCAAATCCATGGATGTCGTTAACAGCGCCAATCAGAAGCTCGCCAGCTGAGAGCTTGCCTTGGTCCCCCGTGGACCTGCCGAAGCTTCCCCGGCATCCTAGAGCACACCGCAACAATTCCTCATCTCTATTATGAAGGCAGCTCGGTTTGCTAAAGATGGCAAGATCGCTATTAATGCTCCTAGTGCCTGTAGATTGAGGCACCGGTCTTCCTATGTTCTAGTCCGCTGGATCTACAGGGCTTGGGACTAGAAGGTCACCTGCACCTGGCCCAGGCTTTTAACTCATCAACATGTGACGCTCGTATCTAGAAATTTTCACATGTCTGTCAGCCCAACCTCCCACCACCCTACGATGAGCCTGTGATTGGAGTCAAGGAACAAGTGCAATGCTACGCTGATATTTCAAAATTGCACAGATTCAAAAGGCCGGAGGTTCAAGGTGGGATTTAGTAGGTCTCGATATACGGTGGGGAGGACAGCCTAGATGATATGATGGCTCTGATGTGTATCGCCATCAGCAACTATCCATACTTGACAAACTCCTAGCCAAGCAACTGTCCAGCCGCGGACAGCCTCACATCTATATAATCAAGTCCCACAGAATTAAAAACGTGCACAGTCCCGCCGACGCGAAGAACGTATACCTCGCCGCGCTCGGTCGCTGCGCCGCCTTCTTCAGCTGCTTGTTACCACCGCCCACATCCGCCGTGATGTTTTCCGAATCCGCCACGAGTTGCTCGATATGCGCCGACTGCGTCGCCAAGTTGCCCACGAGCAGCGTCTGCAGCTCTGCGATCTCGAGCAGCGACTTCTCTGCCGTCCTGTTCATAGCCAGCATTGATTAGCAGTGCATCTTGAGAGCAGTCTTGAGCGACTTGTAGTGAAGATCGTCAACCATCTAAAGACATACCTGACTTTGTCCAGCGTGCTGTTGTAGTGCTGGAGCATATCCTGGTTCCCCTTTTCAAACATCTGAATCTGCTCATCCGTAAGACCCTCTCGCGGATCATACGACGACGACGCACCCTCATCCACAGGCGGCAGACCACCACCAGCTTTGCCCATCGTCCCCTTGTTGGCCGCAGCACTCTTCGCCATGGACTCATAAAACCCACCCAGCTCAGGCATCGCACCCCCACCACCAGCCTTAGCCAATACGCTCCGATTCTTCTCCATCTCCCTCGTAAGCCTCACCTCCATCATATCCTGCTGCGTCCTCCCGCACCGCTGCAGTCCCAGCCTCAGACTCTGAATCACCTCGTCGCGGTGCTGCCCAATCGTCCTCGCCCGCGCCTCGGCTGCGGCGTGGTCCGCCGTCTTTCCCTTGTCGCTGTCCCCCCCCGCATCGCTGGCGGCGGCCCAGGCTCCCAAGGCGCCGAGCCTGCTGACGTACTTTTTGCGGATAACGGCCGTTTCGGTTTCGCGGCGGAGGAGCTCTGCTTCGTTGAGGGCTGTGATGCTTGCGTTGAGCTCGCGGAGCATTTGCTTTGCGTTTGCGTCGACTTCTTCGCGATCGTGGTCTGTTAGGTGACGTTGCTGCTGTTGGGTGGCGGCGTGGATGTGTGATTTGCGCGGCTGCGCTGTTGACAGGTAGGCTTGTCGGACATCTTTGAGTTCGTTGTGGAGGTTTGTGATGTGGGAATTCTGGAGGTGAGAGTTGGGTTAGAGACATGTATTCCTAGGTCACGGAGGTAAGGGTTGGTATAGACTGACTATTCTGTAAGCCTCTTTGAGGAAGCCATCAATCGCTTCGAGACTGAGCTTCTTTTCGGTGACGATGGGCGCATTGCGCTTCCGCAGGATTTCGTTGAATACCGGTGTAATGTCCATTTTCGGGGGCGGGGGCGAATGGAGACTTTGCCGTACGGCTGGGAGAGGGTAATGTTCAATCTGAAAGCAATGACTAGAAGCTGAGGAGCATAGTATGTGGTATCACACAACGCTGAGGAATCATGTCGTTCAACCCTGTGGTCACATCCACGCTACCAGCTGGAGATCTGGAAAGCTGTTCTCCAATGACGTGGCTTCGGTTCTTAGGTCGCACCAGCCACGTTTGTCCCCTCGGACTTGGGGCTACTGTGGCTGGTGACCCAAAATTAGCTAAGCGGGCCGTCGATGATGAGAGTTCGGGGCTGCATCGGCACGTCGGCAACGGCGTCGGCAGGGCGCACGAGCCAGTTCCCCCACAACGTCGAGGTTGAAGCTTACAGACGACGCCAATTAAGACATCTATTGACGACTTTTCATGTCCCCATTGGAAAGGCACCACATTCAGGAACGGATTTCTGAGAATGGCTTAAAGCTTAAAGCTGAGCTTTCCGATCTCGGAGTCAAAGCTACTCATGCTAGAGTCCAGCGACTCCAACTATGCCGACCATCTCTGGCTGTAAAGCCAACGCAGATCGTCTACTAGTGTCAAGCACACCCAGTTATCAACGGGTCTTGTTTTTTGTTTGCTTGCACAATGGCCTCCCACCCGATACCGCACCGATAGAGGCGTCCCAGGAGCCGCCTCGGTCAATGCTGGACGACTCCAGCTGCCCAAAACGGGCGGGCTTTTGTGGAGGCATGGCCCCGTCCGGACGAATCATGGAAGCTGCATGTTAATCGCGGTCGGTCAGAGGCCGAATGGTGGAGGCCGATCTGGGAGCGGAAATAACATCATTGTTGTAAAGGCAGGGTGTGCGGCAGCGCGGCAAGGTGGTCCCGCTCACGGATATGGAAGACTTGCAGTTTTCATAGAGGCAAGCAAAGTCGCTCATAATTGCGGTGTTTGCATGCTCATCTTTTCGGTTGATATCGCTTTAATACAGTCTCTGCGACATCCCCAGTAGACGCTGTGAGATACTATCAAGCAAGTGTCCCTAGACAGTAACAGAAGCTCAGCTTTGATCCCTTGTGTCTTCTTGTCTTATCGTCCCTCCGTATATTTGCTTGCTACGGCGATGCTGTCTCGACAAGTATGGGACAAGATGAGTTGAACCACTTAGGCCAAATGGGCTCGGAACAGAACCCAACGAGGCCAAGTACACCACAGAGATCTCGAAGCCAGACCATCATCCAGGCCTCCTTACCAAGCGACCCCGAACTCGCCAACGAGAAAGCACAGAATAAAGTCTCCTCAACCGAAGATCCCAACCCGGCCCAAGACCAAGACGACCCCGAAAACCTCACCCGCCAACCCAGCGGCCCAGCCTACAGCGTCTTCTCCCCCTCCACAAAGCGCTGGGTAGCCTTCATGGCCTCCGTCGCCTGCTTCGTCCCGCCCATGTCCGCAAACATCTACTACCCGGTCCTGGCCCCCATCGCAGACGACCTCCACGTCTCCGTTGCCCTCGTCAACCTCACAGTCACCTCCTACATGATCCTCCAAGCCATCTCCCCAACACTCTTTGGCGATTTCGGCGACATGGCCGGCCGCCGCCCGGCCTTCCTCGTCGCTTTTAGTATTTATCTGGTGGCCTGTGTCGGACTCGCCCTGCAGCGTGACTATGCTGCCCTTCTCGTCCTCCGCATGCTGCAGAGCGGCGGGAGCAGCGGTGCTATTGCACTGGGGTTCGCCATGGTGGCCGATATCTCGGTCAGCTCGGAGCGGGGCAAGTACATGGGCATCGTCGGCGCGGGCATCAACGTCGGACCCACCATCGGTCCCGTTCTTGGGGGCGTCCTGACGCAGTACTTTGGCTGGGCGTCCATCTTTTGGTTTTGCGTTGTGCTCATTAGCTTATGGCTTGTTCCGTACGCCCTGTTCGTCCCGGAGACCTGTCGAGGTGTCGTGGGAAACGGCTCCGTCCCCGCCCAGTCGTGGAACCGGCCCCTGATCGACCTCATACGCCGGCGCCGCCGCCGGAACCGCAGGCTCCAAGACCCAAACAACCTCTCCTTGACAGAATCCGCCGCAACAGAAGAAGCACCAACACATCCTCACCGCAAACTCCGCTTCCCAAACCCAATCCGCTCCGTCAAAATCATCTTCGAAAAAGAAATGGCCCTCGTCCTCGCCTACAACAGCCTACTCTACGTAGCCTTCATCTGCGTAGCCGCCACCCTCGGCACCCTCTTCCGCGAAATCTACCACTTCAACGACCTCGAGCTCGGCCTCTGCTATCTTCCCTACGGCGCAGGCTGCGTCGTCGCCAGCCTGGGCCAGGGCTACGTCCTCGACTGGAACTACCGACGCATCGCCTCCCACATCGGCTTCGCCATCGACCGCCGCCGCGGCGACGACCTGCTCAAGTTCCCCATTGAAAAAGCCCGCCTTCAGCCCGTATACCCGGCCGTCGCCGTGGGTCTCGCGGCGCTGACGGCGTACGGGTGGGTGTTGCATTTTGAGGTCGGTGGTGTTGCGGCGCCGTTGGTGCTGCAGGGCGTTATTGGACTTACTATCACGGGGTCGTTTAGCGTTATGAATACGCTTATTGTGGATTTGTTCCCAGATGCGCCTGCGACGGCGACGGCGGCGAATAACCTTGTGCGGTGCGCCATGGGTGCCGTTGGGACGGCGGTGATTGAGTACATGATTCGTGGGATGGGGAGGGGGTGGTCGTTTACGTTCTTGGCTGCGCTGTGTGCCGTTCTGAGCCCGATGATGTTTTTGATAGCAAAGAAGGGTCCCGTGTGGAGGAATGAGAGGCGGATGAGGGAAGAGGCGTCATGATTTGGTTTTGAGTTGGACACAGGCTTCCGTTTGTTGGAGAGGGCTGAATCTTTTGGCGTTGATAATGATATCAGAATATCTCAGTTCTAGTTTCAGGTCCAGGAGCGGGTTGAATTCTGTCTTCTCCTGTAACTTTGGTTTCCTATAATTATCATCAAGATCCGGTGCCACATGACCCCAGCCCTTGTCAGAGAATGATTTGACACTATAGATGTTTCTTAAACACAATGTACAGGAATAACTCGAAGCTTGAATTTGGGACATCATCTACTATCGAAAAACTCTCTCAAGCTTGGACCAGAGGATTGTTTTCCTTGCGAACCACTCCGGTCAGGCAAACGCGGTTAAGACAAGACAGCGGGAAAATAGACTCGACCTAGCTCGAGTAAACATATTCTTTTGTTTTTGTCTCACGGTCTCGTGCATGCGCTCGCCAATAGGATGGAGCAGCTCAAGTCCCCTCCCGCGGGGGCCCGAGATGTCATCCCTTGGGAGCTCGTCCCATTCGCTCTAGCCCTGTCTCAGTAACTGTTAAGAGCCGCCAAGTGGACCACTCAACCGACTTGTCTTGCTTGACTCTCGGTCTTGATGGACTGCTTGGTCCCAGACGTTGGAATAGCTGCTTTGCGGGACCGCATCCGGCATCGCTAACAGCTGGCATGTCGTGGCTGTTGTAGGAGCAAGGCTATCGCGCTCATGGTTGGATCCATTTAGCAGCAAACTCAGGTCCCAGAGCTCATGCTTATGGTATCCCTTCGTTCCATAGCTTCAACTTCTTTGTAGACGCGGTCTCGGAAACCCCTCTTTTGAGGTAATTCCTGTCCGGAATATCGGCCAGAGCATCGTCTGGAGTACCAAGTACGCGTCCTGTTGTCAATGAGATCATGGCAATAGGTTTGCTGACTAGCTTGTGCGGAGTGCTTGCCATTCGAACCCGCTGCTTGGACGCGATCACAAGCTTCGAAAGGGATGTAGACTCTACGAGCGAGAATACCATCTAACGATGACCGACGGAGTTGTTTGTGTCTCTCGTCACCTCTGAGAGTCGGATAGGTCAGCAACTTGGCCTCAAAGTCCGTATTCTCTGGTCGCTCGCGTGCGAGAATGTGACAGTGTCCCACATGGTATAAGAAGCATGGCAACCTCTGACGATCCCGAGATCAGGATTAAGACCGCAGATCAAACACTCTAGTTCATACCAGCATCAGCAGCTGAGCCCCTCTTACCAAAATGCACCAACAAGTAAGTCAGTGACACTTAGCTGTATCCCAGATCAAACCTGACTTCTGTCTAGTCCAAGCCGAATAAGTCCACCTCCAAGGGAGGATCAACATCGATGAAGCAGCAGACCCATATGGGCACCGAGGGTCAGAGGCATGGCATTTCTAGATCAGGAAGTAGCGTTGTAGATGATGCGCACCAGTCGAATCAGAGTTCACCCAAAAAGAAAAAGAACCGAAACAAAGCTCCTTCGAACATGGTAGCTGTGGATCGTCCGTGGCCTAGGTCAGAGGAAGCTCAGAAGGCCAGGCTGAATTATTTCAGCACGCCTGTCGATACATCTATACATGACCCGCTCTGCCATTGGTACTACGGCGAGATGACTGATCAGCCATACAATGCAGTAGGCGAAGTAGGAATGCCCGTCCAGAATTGGAACGAGACACCAGTGAGTGGAGAAGACGAAGACGTCTGGCCATGTGGAGCTCCGGCTGGCAGTGATATGGTCTGGTATGGCAGTTTACGATGATATGTAAAGGAGGACAGGGACAGAACTATGGTTTGCGGGAATGTGGTACTGGATATCATTTTGTCGTCTATAAAGCGGGGACTGAGGACTCCAAAGCCTCTCTTCGAGCTTCCCAAGCCAACCAATCTGATCTCGTTGTCCTATTCCCGCGTTAGCATTTTCATCTTGCCCAAATTTGATGATTGGTACGTACGGTAACAGTCCCATTGAGTTCACCTTCCAAACCGCCAGGGCCAGGGCAACGAATTGCATAGCAACGTACGCCAGCTTGACCTGCAGCATCTTGGCCTTGTTCGTTTCCGACTCGAACCTCTCAAATGCCTGGTTGACCGCAGTGAGACCCATCAGGGGGTTCTTGAAAGCCATAAACACCATCATAATGCTGAAGATCTGGAGCGAATTTCCGGACATGTACATCATGATGGCTGTCATTGGCAGGTTCTTGACGGGCGCGAGTGCCACCTCCCACGCCTTCTTGACTTTCAGAGTATCCATCTCCTCGGGTGTCTGTTGTTTGCGCGGCTGAATAGCCTTCTGGTCCTTCTGCTTCTACGGAGGTAAATTAGCGCGATTGTTTGCTTGCGCGGGGCCGCTGAGAGCTTACCTTTGAACTGGATGAGGTTTGCGACGGGTAGCCTGGAGGGTCGGAGATGCCGGGGACCTTGGACTTAGCAGCTGGGGGAGACTGTAGGTCTGCCACCCATCGCGGGACATCGCCATTGACCAAAGCCATGATCGGAGTACTTGTGTCGAGTCTCGTTAGTCGAGCGCGCGGTCGGAAGCTCAGGGGACTCGGATGCAGGTGATGAGACGAAAGCTGGCAACGCTGGTGGGTGATGACGGGCTGTCGTTGGAAAGCAGTTCCCCACAAAACGGGCCGGCTAAACCTAGGCAGCCCGACGCGCACCCCACGCGCCTGACAGCGCCTGCGCTTATTCTTTATCGGCTGACCGATAAGGCCCAGTTTCGGACCTGTCGCACTCCACTGCGGAACGGCGGGAGCTTTGGGAATCCAACGTTGAACTTCCCCTTAAACAACTGGAATTCGAAACCCCGGATTGCCCGCAAGAAACAAACGACAACCGACCGCACCCCGTATTGTCGCACCGAGCGAAGCCAATCCTCCCGAACCCACGCTTCGATAGACGACGGCCACGGCAGCTGGCCTAGGGACTAAAAAGAAGGTTGTCCGGCATTTCAGCTCGACGACACGTTGATCGCGCAGAAGCCTCTTCGATTGGCCGCAACCCCCCGGCACCAACGACGCATGTGACATCCCTTCTGGCCTCTGCACCCCTCCCACCATCCAAGACAAGTCAAGGAAGCACTGCGTCTTCCAGCCAACTTTTGCGACCCCGTTCCGATCGAGTGGCTTGGCCCTCGTACAGGGAAGCCAAAGTCGACATACATCGCGCAGCTGGGCGTGAGGGGTCCTAGGGTGTAATCGCCCTCCACGACGCGATCGAGCACCGGCAGAGAGCTTACGGGACACCCGTTCGGAGGTATTCTGTTTGAGAATCGCACTACGCGCCACCACACCGACCACTGTGTCTGATACCAGGAGAAAGTCGTAATCATGTCGAGCGCACAGGGTGGAGGAGACTCCAAGTTGTTTGCCAGGGTAAGATTTGATTCTTGTCTCTCTTGTCCCATTACACATACATGTCTTGCAGTTGGACGGCATCCTTCGCGAATTCTGTACCAAAACTCTCCGATATCTGTCTGAGACAACCTGAGCTTGTCATCTGGGAGTTGTCCCTATGCACTGTCTCCCCCACTGTCCCTAATAACAGCCTTGCTGTGCCTCGCGGTCACGAACTTCAGCTTCCCCTCTCATCATATGTAGTCGGCACAACCGCCTTCACCTCATCTCATATCTCCTACGTTGGATGCTGTCCTTCTATGCGTCGCCCGCCATGTTTATGGCCTACGTGCCCCCGCCGATTTATGTCAATAAACTAATAACCTCCAAGGGCAAAGTCGCTGAACTGCGGCTGGAACTCAACAGCGGCGGCAAGAAGGACAAGAACTATGCGAGCAAGAAGATTGCGCTGAAAAAGATTGTCGCCAACATGACCATGAGCAACAATGATATGGTCGCGCTGTTCCCCGACATCATCGGCTGCATGCATATTCAGAGTCTCGAGATCAAGAAGATGTACTACTTCCCCATCGCTCACCACGAGCCGCTCAGGTGTTGACGATCCGCCTAGGTGCTTCTTGTTCTTGGTCAACTACGCAAGAATGAGACCAGAAATTGCCGTTCAGGCTATTCCTGTGCTGGAGCAGGTGAGCGCGGCACCTTACCTCCTCTGAGACATCAGTTGATTAATGTCGTTCAAGGATATGGAAGATCACAACCCGCTGGTCAGAGCTCTGGCCCTGCGAACGATGTCCTACATCCACGTCCGGGAGTTTGTCGAGGCGACTGTGCCTCTGGTCAAGCACATGTTGAAGGATGCGGATCCCTACGTTAGGAAGACAGCCGCCTTCTGCGTCGCAAAGCTCTATGACCACGACAGGCGCATGATCGAGGGGTCAGATCTGATCGATAGGCTTAATACGCTTCTCAGGGACGACAACCCTACCGTGGTTGCCAGTGCGCTGGCATCGTTGATGGACATTTGGGAGCGAAGCGACGCCATCAAGCTCACAATTGACTATAGCAATGCCTCCAAGATGGTGGCTATTCTCCCCGACTGCTCTGAGTGAGTATTTTTTCCATCGCTTTGCAAAGGCCGTTGCTGACAATCATGGTAGATGGGGCCAAACATACATCCTCGAGGCACTCATGTCATACGTGCCCCAGGAGTCAGGGGAAGCCTTGCTCCTCGCAGAGCGCATATCGCCGCGCCTTTCACATTCAAACTCGGCCGTCGTTCTCACCTGTATCCGCGTGGTTCTGTACCTCATGAACTACATCTCGGACCAGAGACAGATCGCAATCCTGTGCAAGAAGCTATCGCCTCCCCTCGTTACGCTCCTGGCAAAGGGTCCGGAAGTGCAATACCTCGCCCTGCGAAACGCTCTGTTGATCTTGCAGCGTCGACCCGAAGTCTTGCGCAACGACATTCGCGTCTTCTTTTGCAAGTACAACGACCCCATCTACGTAAAGGTCACGAAGCTCGAGCTCATCTTTATGCTCGCCAACGAAAACAACATCGACGAGGTTCTCACCGAACTTAGAGAGTACGCGACCGAAATCGACGTTCACTTTGTGCGCAAGGCCGTGCGTGCCATCGGCAAGCTGGCCATCAAGATCGAACCGGCATCGCGGCAGTGTATCAACCTGCTCCTCGAACTGGTTGCGACCAAGATCACGTATATTGTACAGGAGGCTACGGTCGTTATTAGAAATATTTTCCGCAAGTATCCTAACCAGTACGAGTCCATCATCGGCACCCTCTGCGAGCATCTCGACTCCCTTGACGAGCCGGAAGCAAAGGCCGCCATGGTCTGGGTCATTGGACAGTACGCGGACAGAATAGAGAACAGCGAGGCACTGTTGGAGGACTTTTTGTACTCGTTCGCAGAGGAGCCAGTAGAGGTGCAGCTTGCACTGCTCACGGCGACCGTCAAGCTCTTTATCCAGAGACCGACCAAGGGTCAAGAGCTGGTGCCTCGCGTCCTCAAGTGGGCGACGGAGGAGACAGACAACCCGGATCTTCGCGACAGAGCCTACATGTACTGGCGACTCCTATCGACCGATATGGCCGCAGCCAAACAGATCGTCATGGGCGAAAAGCCGCCCATCACAGCCGAATCCGAGCGTCTCGACCCGGCCACCCTCGAAGAGATGTGCCTCAACGTAGGCACGCTCGCTACGGTATACCTGAAGCCGGTGCAGACCGTCTTCCGCTCGGCGCGGCCCAAGAAGTTGACGGACTCGCCGGCGCTGCAGAAGCACCTTCTCCCGACGTCCATTGAGAATCAAAAGAGCCTGAGCATGCTCGGTATGGGCGGACAGGCGCAGGACTACAACATGCACGGCCAGCACGTCGCCAACGACCCGGCGGCGGCCAACGGCGAAATGGCGCAGGCAGTCAACGACGCGGACGCGTACTTTAACAGTATCGGACCGCAGCAGATGGCGGCCATGAGGATCGACCAGGGAGACGTGTTTGGTGAGACAGGGGGATACGAGACGGGGTACGTGGTGAACCAGCATGCACCGCAGCAGGTGGTGCAGCCGGCGCAGGGGAGCAATGGTGACTTGTTGGTTCTGTGAGAGGATATATACAACGACGACGAACTAAGGGAAGCGTGTGTTGGTGGAGAGTTTGGTCTTTTTTTTGCTGTAGGCTACGAAACGAAAGGATATCCTCGGTATTTTAGTAATGGCAGTGTGAGGCAAAAGTTGACAATTAGCAAATTACGAGGAAGCCATCAGGTGTAGTCATATCCACTGCTTGTTTTTTGTGAATATCGGGATAACCTATAACGAATGAACATCCACCCAACTGAGACTGCAAAGGCTTCATTTCTGTCAACGTGTGGATTGGAAAAGAACAACCCATGGAACCCAGAGAAGCTACAGATTAGATTCTTCGCTATCTCTCGTATCTAATGAGTTCTTCGGTGCATGTACGATTGGACTTCAGAACCGACAGGCTTGAGAGGCAATCCCACAAAGCCATTGGAAGGTTTAGACAAAGACGAGACCAAGCAGTGCAATGCGGGCGCACGACAGATCTTGCTTAGCAGCGGGCCCGACGGGAAGTCTAAGGGGTCGGCCGGAACCTTGGTTTCTATGAGGAATGAACGGGCCGATGGGATACGCTACCGTACTGCGGATATGTAGACAAGCACGCAAATCATAGCAAGGGGGAAAGCAGATCAGTAGAAGCCACGGAGCGTGGCGGAGCACACCAAGTCCGGCTCCGGCTTTGGGTTGGTGCCGTGTTCTTGATTCCCGTGTGTGTCTTAGGGAAGGGAAGGCCGGCACGGTCGGTAAATGATCAGCTTGCTCTGTTGTTTGTCACGGTGTGGTCGATAATCAACTGAGACTTGGGCGCAATGCTGGTCTGTTGGGGCTGTATCATGCTGTACAATTTTTGGGCCGGCGCAAGCAGGTGGGGTCTTCATTGTTTCTTATGTCACCCCGCGATTTCTGCCCGGACAGAGATCGTGGATATTAATACCAGGTCGACGAATGCATCGCTTGCAAACGTTGGTGGTCAGATATTGCTTCTTCCTCGTTTTCTTCTTTCGTGCTCTTCCATTCTCCCAGTTGTCGGGACAGGAAAACAAGATGAGAGACACCCAGTCAATAGTAACTCGTCTAGGTACTGCACCGTTCCCGGTTCCCCCGATGAAGGACTTCAACAATCGTGTTGAACAGACGTCACCTGCGACCCAAAGGAGAAGGAGGTTCGGGCTGTCCTCGGTAGGCCATGGCTGGCCGTCGTCGACAGTGTCCTATCCTCTAAGGGACTGGTTGGGGTTCCCGGGCGACCTTTCCGCTGGAGCCGTGGATGGATCTAGTCCGCCGAGGACAACGCCTCCGATCTGGTCAGAGAAGCTTGGGGAGGCTGGATGCGGCCGGCGTCCATTTTGCGATTATTATTCTGCCCGCGTTGTTGTTTGTCCATAGTTTGTGTGTGGAAATGTCAACCTGGCATAGGTAGGTGATCCTCCTCGCCCTGGCAGATGCGCAGCGAGAACCTCGCACTTCGTCTGTATGCCGCAGAGCACCAGCTCGAAAGACGACAGGCCAAAGCATGGAAAGCTCGTGCTTTGCATCGCTAGTCTTCGAATGCTTCCTCTCTACACCTTTTGGGTTTTGAGTGTGTGCGTGCACTACATTGGTTCCCTCCGTGCCTGCGTGTTGCATTGGTGTCAAATAAGGTCATGGAGCGACGGGCAAAATAAGCCTGAGGAGAGTTTCGGGTTCCTGACAGTCTTATCCCATCTTCAGAAACATCAACATAACACCCTCACACACTGATCTGATGGTCCCTGGGAGGCTGAGAGTGCGGAAAAGACTAAGCGGTGACGAAGCTCTTGTAATACTGCGAGGTCGTATCCAACCCAGCCGCATTTTTTTGTTGCCTGCCGTACCCCCAGAAGGATCTGTTTCCCACACACGTGTGGAGTGCCGCTGAAACATTGCACGTCTATCTTCTTATCCCGCGCTTGAGGCGAGGAAAAGGAGGGGATTTCGGATGCCCAGAGATGGGGCGCCGTGGCGGGGCCGCAGACTGGCTTGTCCCTGTGAAGAAAGGAACCGGTGAGGGCAGTCTATCGATGGGTACGTATCGGAACCGACACAGACTCGACCGACTGACGGGGCGTCTAGCTGCAGGCGGATTGAATGAGTGCTGTAACTTGCACAGGTAGGTGGTGCGGATGCTAGGTGGTTGGTCTCGATTGGTGGCAGTGTCACTGACTGATGGAGATTTGACAGGCGGCGTCTGCGTGCGCTTGCTCGTCGCGAAGTGTGTGCCATTTGATCCTTTCCATTCCCTCGCTCCCGTTCCCGTTTCCCCCGCGAGACGCCCAGATCTGGAGACGGAAGAAAAAAGAACGGTGCGTGCGGTTGGGAGTGTCACATTGCGAGATAATAGCGTCCTGTCTTCTAGAGCGGTGATGGCGGGGGAGGGCATCCGTGGACGCCGCGGTCGATTTAGCTAGTGCAGCTGGGACGCTAGCCTTGACCGAGTCCAACAGGCGTGGAAATACTTGGAAAGGTTGGTTCTCGTATCGACGTATTGAAGATTGGTGCGGACTCGGATTCTTTGGCTGCGAGAAGCATGCGATCAGATGGAGAAGAATGGCGTAAGGGTAAAGAAACGAAGGGGGAGAGGGATGAGGTAGGTAGAGAAACGCTGCAGTTGAGGATCTTGATGAATTAGGTTGGGAAAGAAGACGGGGAGGAAGGTCAGACGAGAGGGTGGTTCTTTCCCCTCCAAGCCTTCACGGTTACGCCTTCCTGAGCTGTGGGTGTATTCGCACTTGCTTTATTTGTGAACCGGCAATTCCCTCCTTCTCTTCAGACCTGCACCTCCCTGACACTCTCAGGCAGGTAGGCACTCGCATTGTTTTCCTACTGGAAGGAGTGTACTTCGTGGCAAGTACCTCTGTCAAGGGAAAGAAGTCATCAGTCAACCCTGCAACAACAAAAGCAGGGAGCCGAGAGAGTAGGTAATTAAGGAAGATCAAGAGGGAAACTACAGCGACCACGCCGTTTGCTCCGCGCTCGTCGATCAAGAAATTCATCATTCCTAGTGATTGCAGTTCCGGTTAATATGTTGAATGAGCAGTTGAATGAGCAGTTGCAGTTGCTGCTGCTGCTGTTTATCGCTTTGTCTCGATCTGAGGCAGATACCCTCCTGCCTACCCTAGGTACCTCGGACCGTTTCTTGCTCTCTGGCTATTGAGTACCTCAGCTACTACCAAGAACCAACATCACTCATCAAGGACTACGGCCGGGACAGTAAATGGGACTTGATGACTGAGAAGAAAGGAGAGAGAGAGAGAGAGAGGAAGCTTGTGACACACGGACACTCTTTCGCTCGCCCTCGCCTTCCACAACATCCTCGACCCTTGATCGGCCTTGCCCTCTGCTGCCGGTATCCGCCGCCGCCGCGTCTATCGCCATCGCCACTGCCGTAGCAGCTTTGTCAAGGAGGGCCTGATTGACGAAACAGCCTGCACGACTCGACTAATACCGACCGCTCGGAAATTCGACGGGAGACGACGTGATTGCCGGGTACATCGTTACAGCACCACCCTACCTAGTCATCTACATAGGTGCCTGCGTCCATTACCTTAACATATTGGTCCTCGAGGTACTTCCGTGCCTGGAACAACGTGAGAGGGTAAGCATCGAGGCAGGAGACGGCCAAACGCCGCTTCGGCAGCGAAGCACCGCCCTCACCTGAGGTACCTTCGACCCACCTGAGGAACAGATACAATCATCTACCAGCTGCCAACTTAAGTTATTCGCCCTTTCTGGTACCTTTTCGTAAGGAGTATTCATTTGTACACGTACCTGGCACACTCCGCGACTCTTTCGCCTCCAGCAAAACTTGGAACGGAATCATTGCCGAGCCATCCAGCCCAGCCTGTCCACTCAACCTACCTTGCCTACCTAGCCTAGATTGAATTACTAGGTATTAGGTAGTCCACCCGCCCGACCTCAGCAAAGCATCATCCCCAGCCGCCTGTCCAGCCGAGCCCACCTCAGTGCTTGGAAGCTGGAGCGCAGGTGGAAAGAGAGACAACGCCCACGGCCCACGGCCCACGAGCCACGCCTTCCAAGTTCCGCCAAGCCATCTCCCCATTCGACACTCCCCGTCAGGTCCACGGGTCCTCCTCCTCCTCCTTCTCCTTCTCCAACTCTCGGCCCCGGGTCTCCATTTTATCCTTCCTTCCTTTTTCCCACCTCGCTGGTTGGACTGGTCGACGCCCATACGCTTTGGATGCACTGATCACCCGCCTTTACCACCCGCTTCCGTCTTCAGCGTTCCCGTCCAACATCCTGAACGACCCCCCCCCCCCCCCCCCAAATCCTGGCAACTGCCACAACACCGGCCTCGCTACCCACGCCAACTGGTACCATCCCGACTGGCGTCTTTGCGTCGCTGTGCCTCTGCGTCTGACCATCTCACCCGTCGACTGCAATTCATTCCAACCCCCCGATTCTCTTCCGCGAAACCTTGAGAGTCTACTCGTCGAAATATCCTCAACTTTCTCGCAAACTGCCGCATGCATTGAGCAACTGTATTCGATACGACCTCAATTCCACTCTCCACAAGCCCGCGCGCCCCCGAGGCTCGACGCTGCCGTTGCTCTTGCCTGTGATCCGCAATGGCCGACACCAAACCCGCCGACGCCAACACCACCGTCGGCCAACCACCCAAGGATTCTCCGGCCGCGCCAAAGGATACCATCCCAATGAAGACCCTCCCTCAATCCTCGTCGACGGAAGCTGACGCCGCCGCCGCAGACACAACGAGGCCGACGACCACTTCATCAAACAAGACTCCCGGCGCTGCGGCGTCAACACAGCCTGAAGCCAGCAATTCTGCCGTGGGCGATGCCGACGATTCAATCGAGCCGTCAACCAAAGGAAAGGAGAAGGATTCGGTCTCATCGCCAGCTGTCAAGGCCCAGGATGACTCCATGGCCATCGGCCCTTCAGTCGATGATGTCCAACCCGTCAGCAGCTCTCCAGCAGATGGCCCGGTTTGCAACATTACGCTGTTGCTCACTACCGGTGCAAGACACCCTTACAAATTGGACGAAAAGTACCTGACGAAGAGGAATGTCAATGTCCCCGGATTATCCGAGGCTGGAAAGAAGGACCCTTTTACTATCAGTGTCTATACCTTGAAGGAACTCATCCTCAGGGAGTGGCGTGAAGAGTGGGATGCCAAGCCTGCGAGCCCCAGCAGTATACGTTTGATTCATTTCGGAAAGCTGCTGGATGATAAGGACCAACTGAAACGTAGGTTTTCCCCTGGCAGTGACGTTTTGCGTAATCGTGCTAAGACTCTTCTAGAATACCACTTCAGTGCAGAGGCGGCCAACGTTGTACACATGACCGTCCGGCCAGCCGATATCGTTGAGGAAGAAGAACCTAAGGGAGGAAATAAGTCAACCTCTGGCGGCGGCCGCAACCGAGAAGGTGGCGGCGGATGCTGTGTCATCTTATGATCGAGCGGTCCCAAGATCTGGGCCTTTCTCTTCTGCGATCATCACTCCTTTCCTTTTACACCTTCCCCGCCGAACAACAGCCATTCCTTTCTAGTAGAGAGAATGGCATGTATGGAAGAAGAGCAGGCGAGAAAGAGCCCTATCGGGTCGAACTGACTTAAGAGCCTTGCATGGTTCGGCATACGATACAAAGAGGCAGGGGTCCTGCCGGGGTCATGGTTTCGACAATGCATGCAATTCCAGAAGTGCCCAGAATGGATGGGCTGGTCGGCCTGGTGAGGCCTTCGGTTACGGTGTTGCTTTGGGTCTTGTTTTTTCTCATGTCTCGTGGGTCTCTCTCTTTGGAGGCCACCCCGACATCTATCGAGCGTATTACAAAGAGCGAAGACAATAAGGGGACATTCGGAGTACAGCGGCGTATCATAGCTTTGTGTATTTGTTCTGGTTGATTCTTTCTCCACGCCCCCCGTCTATGGGTGTTGTCCATAGGATAGTAGAACGCATTCTGTTCCAAACCTCTCCGTTGAACCTGGACGCTTTGATGAATCCCTTCTATGGCCTTGACATCTCCATTGCCGCGCCGTCCAAAAGTCATGACGCATGTCGTAGTAATACAATTCCAATGCTGGTCTCTCTGTCCCCCTCGGTTCCAGGAGCGCAGATGCGCTTCCCGGGATTTCTAAACCCTCCCTCAAATCTTCTAATCCCTCTCAGATCTTGAGCTTTCTCTCCATCTCGTCGTGCATACCAACGATGCCCACGCTCTCCTCGCCCGAGTACACGTCCTCCCACGTGACGCTCGAGTCCTTGCCGCGGAGGATCTCCTCGTGAACGGAGGCCTTTTGCCCACCGAGAGCCAAAGGTCGCCATTCGCCGTTCTGGGTAATCTTGAGCTCCATCTGGCGGCGGATGGGCTCCGCGAGGCCGAATGTTCGGCGGAGCGTCTCCATGCGCATGCCTTCCTGGGTGGCTTCCCAGTTCTTGAGGCGGGACTCGAGGGGGTGGGCGGAGGCGGCGAGGTTGTCTTTGGCGTCGTAGGCGGATTGGCCTACGCCGGCGCGGAGGGTGTCGTGGACTCCGGGCGCTGAGGGGGCGTTGGCGCCTGCGGCGAAGGTTGTGGGTTGGTTTGCGGCGGGGACGATTCGCATCTGTGAGGGGTGGTGATTGTTAGCCTTCTGGAGGAGGATGGAGGCAATCTGCATCAGGGAAATGTGGACTGGAGGTTGGAGGTGACATACCGACATCTTGACTGTTCTGTTTGGGGTGGACTGTGGTTTGGGGAAGAGGGAAATTGGTTGGGTTCGTTTGATGGATATGGGAGCTGGACGAGGGTGACGATTACGGGAGCTTGCGCTGCGGTGATGTGCCTGGAGCTCTACGGCGTTGCTGCTACCCAGTCGTGCCAGGCAAGTCCCGCCATTACCTCAGCGAGACGGTCGCACGTGACTTCCAGGCTGAAATGCAGGCGCGGCAGCACCAACCTCCACTATAGCTTACCTGATCCCTGTCGGTCTTTTCTTTCCGTTCCCCGGGGCCTGGATCCACTTATTGGGTGGGGCGATGACAGCCGAGCTTTCGAGACCGAGATCGCAGCTGGTTTTACGTACCCAAAAAGTCCGGGGAAAGCTGCCCCGGATCTTTCTTATTGGGAAGGAAAAGGAAGGAGTCACAATGTGAAGTCATCCTATCACGCAAACGACGCGATAACGAAGGGAACGGTGGTCAATTGGCGTTGGGAATACTTCAACCCCCCTCGTTCATTCTCTCACATTGAAGCAAAGACAAATACACATATATCCGTACACGCACACGATCACAATGCGGATACCGAATCGTTCCCCCCCGATCCTAAAGATCGCCAACGGCTCCTTCTACCGGCGCCACCCCAACACGCACACAACACACCCGAACCCGCCCCTCTTCACTGACCTCAACCTCGAACTGCCCTCCTCCACCGCCACCAGTGAAAAGAAGAGCCACTGGTGCATCGTCGGCCCCTCGCTCTCGGGCAAGACGACGCTGTTACAGGTCCTCCGCGGTCAACACCTCGCGATCCCGCCTGCCGCGCGAACGTACCCTTACCTCTCCACCGAGCATGTCCCGCCGCGGCTGCGGAGCGCGAATAGGGCGATTCAGTATGTCGGCTTCGACGGCGACGGCGGGTTGGGCGGCGGGCATACCACGAGCGCGTACCTCGCCGCGCGGTACGAGTCGAGGAGGGAGAATACGGATTTTTCGCTGCGGGATTATTTACTCGGTAACACGGAGCTGAATCCCCTTGATACCCTCCCCGGAGAAGAAAACCTGATGCCAACGGAGCTCGTGGAGAGGGTTGTCAAGGATCTGAGGCTCGAGCCGCTGCTTGATTTGCCCGTCGCGTTCCTGAGTAACGGGCAAGGAAGGCGCGCGCGCATTGCGAGGGCACTGTTGGCGACACCGGAGGTGCTGTTGTTAGATGAGCCGTTTATGGGGCTTGATCCGCCGACGGTGGCCGGGTTGAGTCCCGTGTTGGAGGGGATCGCGGAGCGGGCGAGTCCGAGGCTGGTGTTGAGTGCTAGGCCGCAGGACCCGGTGCCGGAATGGATTACGCACTTGGTGTATCTCCGGGGAGACTGTCAGGTTGGGTCGATGGGGCCGAAGGAGGAGGTGTTGGAGGGGTTGAGGACGTATGTTAGGGGGGTGTGGAAGGGTGGGTTGAAGGAGGATGAGAAGTTGCCCGTACATTCGCTTTTGGAGATGGGGAGGGTGTTGACGGCGAGGGGGGTTGAGGGAGGAGGGCTTTTGTCGGCGAGGGAGAAGGATTTGCACGCTGTTGAGTCTGGTTCTTCTGCTGAGGCGTTATCGACTACGGGGGAGACGGCTGTGGGTGAGCCGTTGATTGAGATGGATGGGTGTCAGGTGCGGTACGGAAGCAAGATTGCGCTGGGCAACTGGTCGCAGGATACGCCGTCCGGGCCCAGGGACGGGTTGATCTGGACTGTCCGCCGAGGAGAGCGATGGGGCGTGTTCGGTCCGAACGGGTCGGGCAAGACGACCGTCGTGTCTCTTTTGTGCTCCGATCACCCGCAGACGTACTCTCTCCCCATCAAGCTGTTTGGCCGAAGCAGAATCCCGGAGCCCGGTTCCGGCCAGCGACCTCTCACGTTTTGGGACATACAGTCACGGATTGGACACTCGAGTCCCGAAGTTCATCAGCATATGCCCCGCGGCCTGACTGTTCGACAGGTATTGGAGAATGCATGGGCGGATACGTTCAAGGGCATTCCTGTTCTCGACGAAGAGGCACGGAGAAAGGTCGAGGCGACGTTGCAGTTGTTCGCGCCGGAGCTGAATCCCGGACACCAAAAGGCTTCATCTTCTTTCACGGGTGATGGTGAGGGTGACCTCTCGTGGTCAGATAACTACCTCTTTGGCGGCCTCTCCTTCAGTGCCCAGCGCATCGCGCTGCTTCTGCGGGCCGTGATCAAGAACGCTGACGTGGTGGTGCTTGACGAGGCGTTCAGCGGCATGGATGATGCTGTCAGGGATAAGTGTATGCTTTTCCTCGCTAGAGGAGAAGAGAAGGCGTACAGCGGGGAGAGGATTGTAGATAGCGAGGTTGCCAAGGCGGGCCGGGTGCGGGTGAAGGGGTTGAGTGAAGAGCAGGCGTTGATCTGTATCAGTCACATCAAGGAGGAGGTGCCAGATTGCGTGCGGGAGTGGATCTGTTTGCCCGAGGCCAATGAGGGGTTGCCGGCGCGGTTTGGGCGGTTTGATGGGCCTCTGAGGACGGATGAGAAGCGGTGGAGGGCTCTTTGGGGTGTGTGAAAAGAATACTGTGTGCGGATAGATGGGAGAGTAAAGTTTTGGTGGATATAGAAGTAATTAGGTAGGTGATTATTTGCCCCAGAGGGAAGCTGCACACCATCCATGCGGGATAGACGTCTTAGACAGAGCCGCATATGGAAAAGATGGCCGCTGAATACCAAAAGAAATCATCCAAGCCCTCCTCCACCGTGGGCCTGTCAAAGCTACCTTACCTTCTTGCGCAAAGATCATATTGTGCTCATGGGTACGAATACATGGAAGAGTTGACAGATTTGGCGGAGTGATGAGATGCATATAGTGTGCAAGGTACACCTCAGGTGAGTGACGAAACCTTTTGGTTCCCACCTGTGCGTACCTTATGGTAAGGTACCACGGCGTCCGTACTGCGTACCTGAGGTAATCAATCCATTTCAGGCGACGGGCTCAGGAACGGTCAGCGGGCCCCGGGGGCGCTAAGTAGCCGCTAACCGCTTGAAGGTGCCACGGACAGGCTCAGCCCCCATGTGCTGTACCTCACCGACCCACCTTTCGCAGCCGGGACACCACACGAATCCCATGTACCCATTGCCCGTTGCCCCGTCAACGCGATCAAAGTCCCCGATCCGCCCTGTTGCCCCTCGACACACTCGCGGATGCGCTGGGAGCAAAGACTGAGGTTGGAGACTGAGGTAAGAAAGAGAAAGGCGCAGGTTGCAGAGTGATTGCCCATCCACGTTTTTTTTCCTGTGCCTCCCCAACCCCCCCTCCCCCCCTCAACACTTGACCCTCCTTCCCGCAGCTTGCCCAGATGCTTTACCTCCCTTGCTGCTGCTGCTGCTCTCTCGCACATTGCTCCCTTCTCATCTCTCAAGATCCCACTTTGCCAGAAAGCTAGTCTCTAGCACCACCATTGTCACCAAGTTTGCCGTCTGGAATTTCCCATTGACTCTTTCCAACGGCGCTACCCTTTGTCGAGTTTCGACACTTATACATATCCTAGACGTCCATTCCAATCATCGAGACAATAGGAGTCAAACCAACGCCACGAAGCCGACCTGAGCTACGTCAATCCCACGCACACACAATCTCATCGTGGCGCCGGCCCGTTGCAGACAAAGAACACTCCTATAACACCGGGCCCTCGAACAACAATCCAGTCCAGCATTCCTCTAACCGTTTCGTCCCGGTAACCGGCGGCGCAAACAACATCTCATCATGGACCCAAATACCCCCTCGCGACCGCCCGACTACAGTCTCCCACCCTACGACGACCGCGACGACGACACTCCCACGGGACGCTCCAACAATCCCGCCGCCATTCGACTACTGACTTCAGTCGAGGAGCCCATCATGGACAGAGCACCGTACGTAACACCCACCGCGCCCCATCAGTCGACGTCGATTTCGACTCCGGTCAGCGGCGCCAAGGGCGCATCAAGACCATTGCATTATGGTTCTACTACTACTCCTGTTTCTGCATCTTCCATTCCTCGCCTTCGACAGGTTTACAAGACACCCGAGTCGTCGCCCAGCCTCTTCCCTCGCCCTCTGTCACTGCGCAGGAAGAAGTCGGGCGCTGCAGACCCGGTGATCTCTACGCCAGACCACCTCGACGCTTTGAGGCAGCAGGAGGAAGGCCATCCAACCTCGCCCTTGTCTCCAGCACCCATCTACACACCGCGCTCAAGTGCCGTGAGCGTTGTAGACTTTGCGGAACCGCAGCGCACCTCTCGCATACCGGTGCGGTCTTCTACTGTAAAGTTACAGAAGAGACACAGGCCTAACTCTATCAAAGAATCGCAAATCCGGGACAGTCTCCCCACCATACCAGAGGGTCCTTCACTGCGCAAGAGTCAACTGCACCAGTCCTCTAGCTGCCCCGTCCCTCCGTTGTCAGATGATTCTACCAGTAGCACAAGCACAAGCTCACATGAAGACACCAATAGGCCCCGATCCAGCCGACGATCGTATGCATCGTCCATTTTGTCCGACCGCTCCGCGTCCATCCGAGACCCTCCCAGCATGCCGCCGCCCGACTCGACCTACGTCCCCTTCCAGGGCCGCGACTACGCCCGCGAGTACGAGCGCACCTATGAGCAGGAGTACCAGGACGACTACCCATACGAGTACCAGTCAGGACGCCAATCACCGACGAGGACGTACAGCCCATCCCGCCTCTCATCGGACTTCACAAGGCCCCCTGCCTCTGGCATTTATGAGCCCTCAGACCTCAACGGCAGCCCCAGACCGGGAACTCCATCCTCAAGATATGGCGGGAGCCCCCGACGACCACTTCCACCCGCGCCGCTGTTCTCGACTGGTGCGAACCGTAACTCTACTGCGTTTGCCGACGATGCCACAGTTTCGATCCCTCTCCACGACAACGACGACGTGTTTGGACCCGAGACCGATATCAGTGAGAGCCAGCCGATGAGAGAATCGTACATGTCTCACGACCAAGTTACGCTCAGCGAGGAGGACACAGAGACCGACATCAATGAGAAGGTGGAGCATTACGGTCCGGCCCCGGATGGAATGCAAGAGCGCCGAGGTGTCCGCGCGCCACAGATGTCGAGAAAGGAGGTCCAGCTTATCAACGGAGAGCTGGTTTTGGAGTGCAAGATCCCCACGATTCTTTACAGTTTCCTGCCCCGTCGCGACGAGGTTGAATTCACCCACATGAGATACACGGCTGTCACCTGCGACCCCGATGACTTTGTCGAACGCGGATATAAGCTCCGCCAGTCCATTGGGAAGACCGCTCGTGAGACGGAGTTGTTCATCTGCGTCACCATGTACAACGAGGACGAGTTCGGCTTCACGAGAACCATGTACGCGGTCATGAAGAATATCTCCCACTTCTGCGCTCGTTCAAAGTCGCGCACGTGGGGTGATAATGGTTGGCAAAAGATTGTCGTCTGCATCGTTTCAGACGGCAGAGAAAAGATCCACCCTCGCACGCTCGACGCGTTGGCGGCCATGGGTGTCTACCAGCACGGCATCGCCAAGAACTACGTCAACCAGAAGGCAGTGCAGGCCCACGTCTACGAGTACACGACGCAAGTCTCGCTCGACTCTGATCTCAAGTTCAAGGGTGCCGAGAAGGGCATTGTTCCTTGCCAGTTGATCTTCTGTCTGAAGGAAAAGAACCAGAGGAAGCTCAACTCGCATCGCTGGTTTTTCAACGCTTTCGGCAAGGCCCTGAACCCCAACGTGTGCATCTTGCTTGACGTTGGAACCAGACCCGGCGGCACGTCTCTGTACCACCTCTGGAAGGCTTTTGACAACGACTCCAACGTTGCCGGTGCCTGTGGAGAGATCAAGGCCATGAAGGGCAAGTTCGGAGTGAACCTCCTGAACCCGTTGGTAGCCTCCCAGAACTTTGAGTACAAGATGTCCAACATCCTCGACAAGCCTCTTGAGTCCATCTTTGGCTACATTACCGTCTTGCCTGGTGCGCTTAGTGCCTACCGATACCACGCTCTGCAGAATGACGAGACGGGTCATGGCCCTCTCAGTCAGTACTTCAAGGGAGAGACACTGCACGGTCAGCATGCAGACGTGTTCACGGCAAACATGTACCTGGCTGAGGATCGTATTCTGTGCTGGGAGCTCGTCGCCAAGCGCGGCGAGAGCTGGGTCTTGAAGTACGTGAAGGGATGTCACGGTGAAACCGATGTGCCAGGTAAGAGATAGCCTCCCATCAAAGCTTATAACCACTAACCAGGCTCATAGATACTGTTCCTGAGTTCATCTCGCAGCGACGTCGTTGGCTGAACGGTGCTTTCTTCGCTGCCGTCTACTCGCTCGTTCACTTTAAGCAGATCTGGTACACGGATCATACCATTACTCGCAAGATCCTCCTCCACATCGAATTCATTTACCAGTTCCTGCAGCTCATCTTCACCTACTTCTCCCTGGCAAACTTCTACCTGACCTTCTACTTCGTGGCAGGCGGTCTAGGCGATCCCCTAGTAGATCCCTTCGGTCACAACATCGGTCAATACATCTTCACGGTCCTGCGGTACACTTGTGTCTTGCTCATCTGCGCACAATTCATTCTGTCGCTAGGTAATCGGCCACAGGGAGCAAAGAAATTGTACCTCTTCAGTATCGTCATGTACTGCATCATCATGATATACACAACGTTTGCAACTTTCTACATCGTCATCCGTCAGCTGAAGGAGAAGGACAATCCCGAGATCCATATGGGCGAAAACGTCTTCACAAACTTCATCGTCTCGATTCTTTCGACTATCGGCTTGTACTTCGTCATGTCTTTCCTATACCTGGATCCCTGGCACTTGTTCACTAGCGCGGCTCAATACTTCATGCTTTTGCCGGCCTACATTTGCACCCTGCAAGTGTACGCCTTCTGCAACACGCACGACGTCACCTGGGGTACCAAGGGAGATAACGTTATGAAGACTGATCTGGGTGGCGCTATCGGAAAGGGCAACAGCGTCGAGCTCGAGATGCCATCTGAGCAACTCGACATCGACTCTGGCTACGACGAGGCGCTCCGCAACCTGCGGGATCGCGTTGAGGTGCCCCCTTCGGCCATCTCTGAGGCGCAGCTGCAGGAGGACTACTATAAGAGCGTGCGTACCTACATGGTGCTCTCATGGCTCATCTGCAATGCCATTCTCGCCATGGCCGTGTCTGAGGCGTATAGCGAACGCGGCATTGGTGAAAACTACTACCTTGCCTTCATTCTCTGGGCCGTGGCGATTCTGGCTCTCTTCCGTGCCATCGGCTCTACGACGTTTGCCGTTCTCAACGTCGTCAGCATGATTGTTGACGGCCAGGTGCGCATGAGTCTCAAGGTGCCTAAGTGGATGGGTGGATTCGGCGAAAAGGTCAGCGAGAAAATGAGCAGCGTGTCGAGTAGTGTGGGAAGCAGTGTCGGCGGAAGCAAGCTCAGCAGTGTGTTCAAGCGCTGATCCGCATACAATTGCTTTCGGTGCCCTTTGACGGCGCTTGCTTCTTGCACTCTCGCTCTGCTACATAGACACACAGCGTTGGCTTTCTTCATGAGATGACGGGCATGACTTGCAGCTTTTTTGAGGCGTTTAATGGGTCGACGTTTTACTTGATTTTCCTTTATCTCCTATTGCGAAAGAGTTGCAAGGAGGTAAGTTTGGGAATTGTTTACTGTTTTGTTGTTCTTCAGAGATATCATATGGGTTTTTGTGGTTTTTGCGTCTTGACGAGACGAAACGAGATGAAAGCTGATGGGATTGGGAAACGTTTTTGCTGTAATGATTGAAGGGTGGGATGTTGTGTACGTATTAGATCCCAACCTTTGAGGATCAGGACATCAAGTGGTGGTGGCATTGAAAGATGTCAATGCAGGATATGTCGTAAGCGACATGAGCATCTTGCGGCATGAAGAAATAGGAATGGAAAGATGGAAAGAGTCATGTGTAGATAGATGAGAATAGCACGAACAAAAATGAAGGAAAGATGCCTCAAGGAGGGGAAAGTCGCCCCTTCTTGGATGGACACTGTTTCTTCTTTCTATGACACCCATTCTTTGCTTCCGTTGGTTCTCTAGCAGGTCGATTGAGTTTTGCGCTTGAAGAAAGAGTTTATTGAGACAACATGCTGAATTAATAAGCTGGTAAGCCATTAGCAACATCAGATCGTCGACAGACCTTTCCACTAGCCTGCTCACATCTAGAGTTAATATCAGCACTGTCAACAATTCGTTTCTTGCGTAGCAGGTCCAAAAGGACGGTTACGATCGTGACCACCGTCATTATTCTGCTCTCGCGTGTGGGAATGGCGAGGTGCTTCTATGGGGTCGTCTGGTCGCAACATGCGTTCATCCGGCAGATCATCACTTCGGTCTCGCGCGCCATGGGGAGGTATTCCTCTAAGAAGGCGGCATCTTCTTCGTGGCAGCGGTGAGGAACATTCTTCCAGGTATTGCGCGTTCAAATGTGAAGGGAAGGCAGTGGCTGTTTGAGGCTTGCTGCCTGTCACACATATCACAAAAAACCTGTCCGCATTTGTGCGCTGTGACATGCCAACGGCCATCCACGAAGTGAGTACTGCTGCTTAGCGTATGGTGTGCCTCATGGAAATGCGGATGTGTCTCGAACTCTAATTTGTGATATGAGTTGAGGTTGAGACCAGGAGACTAGCTTGGAGCTCGCGAGAATGGAGAAACTTCGACCGAGTCTCGGGCTTCGTCATCTCAATCTCTACTAGCACAGATTATTCTTGTTTGTGATAATGATTCACTTATTCAAGTACGTATTTTGAAACCATTGGCTCAACACATTGTCCGTGAATGAGCTCTGGACACTGATTTGACCCAGCATTCGGAAAGCACTCATTTCGTTCCCAACCCCATGATTGAGGTGGGTGTTACACGAGCATCCCCCTTCCCCGCCTTCTAAGCCCCTCCCGTCGGCTGCCTGGTATGGCAGGTTAGACATTCGGATAGAGTAAGATGCGTATTTTTCACACCGCTTAGTCTTGATCTTCGAAGCTGCAGCTATTGTGTACTTCAATACGGGAGCTAAACGGTTGAAATGTGATCGAAAGCCGGAGCTGGAGTAGTGTGGCTAGCTGAGGGCTGCCCATGCACGTTGCGGGCCTACCCGAGATAGCGAATGTGAGACACAGACTGAGGAGGCTTTCTGGATTTCAAATGTCAACGACAGACCGCTGATCTCTGTATAGTAGTTATTGGTGTTGGGAGAGGATCAGGAGCTCAAAAACCATCGCTTAAAAGGCCGCCCATTTTCTCCCGTATAGTCTGGATGGGCGTCTCCTTCATATCACCACGACTCTCTTGTACCTACCTGCTGCACTGTCATCATTTTACACCTCAGAATCACACCTACATCGATCGACATGTCTTCCGACGGAACCCAAGGCCCTGTCCTCATCGAAGGCATCACAACCGCTTACCAAGGCAGTAAGTCTTAATGCAAGCCATGCTATACCTCAAGATGCTAAGGATCTTGAGATGAACCACCCATGCGATTGGAGCTGCGTGACATGTTCAAAGTCCACCCGGATCAATGGCATCTGTACCTTCTAGGACTGGAGCGATTCCAAGGCGTCTCAGAGGAACATCCGCTTTCTTATTTCCAGATTGCTGGTAAGTAGCCTAGTCGCCTTCCAGATGCATCGGGTCTCCAGGCTTAATCACAAAGGCATTCACGGAAAACCGGCCCAGAAGTGGCCAAATGAGATGTGGAATTCCGCCGCCGACAAAGACCTTAAACCGAATCAGGGGTACGGCGGTTACTGCACGCACAGCTCGATCTTGTTTCTCACCTGGCATCGCGTCTACCTAGCTCTTTTTGAGGCAAGTGTGTGCCGAATAATCTTTGAGATCTATGCTAAGATTTAGAATGCAGAAAGAGCTCTACAAGCACGTCAACGACATCGCCAAAGAGTTTGAAGAGAATGGAGAGATGAGGTACATTGAGGCTGCCAAAACCTTCCGAATCCCATACTGGGATTGGGCGCGGCCTGACCTGCCATTGTTCCCAGCTGAAGCTGTTTCAACAGCGGAGCACTCTGTAGAGAGGCCCAACGGTAAACTTGTGAAGATCAACCCGCTGGCATCATATGTCTTCCAGGACTACTCCAAGGGCCGAAGGGATCGGCAAGAGGCCGACTTCCCGCAAATCCTCCAGGTATATTCCACGGATCTGTTCATCAGACCTCAAGCTAACTCCTTCAGAATAGAGATAAGACATCGAGGACCATCGGAAACATCGACAACAAGGAAGTTAGGGCAGAAATGCGCAAGTTCTTTACCGAACCAGAAAGAGGCATCAAGGGATTGAATCTGGCCGAGCGGCTTCTATTCCTTCTTCAGTCCTACACAGACTTTGCAGCCGTGTCAAACAACAGCGAGCTTGGCTCCAAGAAGGACGAATTCTTCCACTGGGGCAGCATCGAGGATGTACACAATGCTGTTCACGATTACATTGGAGGAAACATGGGATTTCCAGCGATCTCAGCCTTTGACCCTATCTTTTGGCTCCACCACACCAATATTGATCGCATCTTCGCCATCTGGCAAGTGTGCAATCCTGGAAAATATGTGACGCCTCAGAAGTCGAAGAGAAACAACATAGTCCGGGCGACCAACATGGACGAAGATGTGAACTCTTCTTTACCTCCATTCGCACGTTCAGTAACCGCAGATGGTCAGCAAACGTTTTGGACATCGGTTGGAGTAGAAGACACCAAGACATTTGGCTATCTCTACCCAGAAACTCGACCGACTTTCAATTCCAGGAAGGCTATTATCAACGAGTTGGATCGTGTCTACTGGAAGCGGGCGTCGTTTGGCAACATTCTGCGAAGCCAGCCAAAAGATATTGCCACTCTTGAGCAACTTCAGGAACGCGCAAGGGTCCATTTGAAGAAGTCTCCTGACACCGGCGTCATTGAGCTCCCGCAAGGTCGTGACGTCAGCAGTTTGATGGTCAAAGGCCGATACCTCGAATGGCTCGTCAACATCAGGGCTGACAAGACCGAGTTGAGCGGCAACTACATTGTTAATGTTTTCCTGGGTGATCCCTCGAGCAAGACGCCCCCTCTCCTGTACATGAGAGGCCACGCTCACGTCGGATCGTTCGCCACATTCGGCCAGGATGAACATAGCCCATGTGAAAATTGCAAGAAAGGTCGCTCGGAGAAGCAGAGAATTACCGGTCAAATTCCTCTGACTATCGCCTTGGTGGAGCGGTATCTGGCTGGGCAGGTCGACAGCCTCAAGCCTCAGCACGTTGTTCAGTATCTCAAGGACAATCTTCGGTGGAAGATTACGCTTCCCACTGGAGAGTTGAAGTCGACTGAAGAGATGAAAAACCTCCTCATCTGCGTTGTTTCAAACGAGGTTACTATTGATGAGAAAGATCCGGAAGCAATTCCAGAGTACGCCAATGAAGTCACCCCTTACCCAGAGATCACCCACCACATTCCCGGATCCTTCGGCACTGGATATGATGGCAATAATTACTAGGTATTTTGGGAGTCAACTTTGTTGGTGAGGGCTTGTTGGGCATATCATAAGATGATTTTTGGTGTGAAGGAATTTCTTATAAGTACACGAATATTCTGGGTAGTTTGAGTGTGAGTTGTCAGGTCTGTCGTGGAAGTCGGCTGGCATCTCCGTATGTACTTTTTGATTACCTTAGTTGAACATGCGATGGCGGATTGTCAAACCATTCCAGCCGATGTTCGTCTTCGTCTATTTATAGCTATTTGTAGGGCTTTTCTACAATTGCCTTGTGCTGACCCATTGGAAAAATGAGTATCATGTGATCTGCGCCCAAAGGTCGACATACTCGTCGGTTCCGGGGTCCGGCCACGATATTTTCGACACCTAGCAGCAAACAATTTGAGTGATGGCATCGGGATGTGGGCTGTAAAGACTTCGGCTTAGGAAGGATTATTACGGACTACTCCTTGCAGTAAATTAAAGGATAGACATTCTGCGTAAAGATCAAGCGTAAACCAACTCACATGTCACTCGCTGCTCTCCGTCTTGCGTTCTCATAGGTCACCTGCTTTCCCTTCCGCGTTCTAGCTCACCATACGCCTTCATACGGGGCACTTCTCGCCTGTCTTACAGGCTGAAATGAGTGCCTGATTAGTATTCCTCCGCCAAATCAAGCAAAGAAGCTTGTCCGCTGAAATCCGTGATTGGCCGAAAGGTACCTCGGACTAGCCCCACTAGAAGCATCGGCCCAAATCCCGGCCGTAGATCGGAGGCGCCCCCACAACGGCCTCCGAGAGACAACGCTAGAACGGTGCTCCCGTTCTTTACTCCTGCGGCAACATCCGCCACCAAAGGAAGAATCGGATGAAATTTGAAGAAAGCTGGAGAAAGCAATTACACTCGGCCGGTGAATGGAGAGAGACAATTCATCATCACTACCCACAACCCGTTGGCCGAATCGGTCCCGTGATGGGAGTTGGCTGTGTGTCGGCGCACACTGAGCAGATTTTAAGCTAGATTCGTGGGTATGGCCTAGCCCCCTTTCCAAGAAACCCCATAAGCTCTGTGGGGTTGTACCGAAGGAAACTCTACTGCTGTGGCCTGCGGTCACATTCCTCCCGGCGACTTCGATCTTTTTTTACCACCTTTGTTCAGGGGTCACAGAGTTGTGGAACCTTCATACACTTGTTTATGCTCCTTGCTGGGATGACATTGACCAGAAAATATCAGGTGGTGTTGGCTGTTGGCATAAACTTCACTCATGCCCTGCGAGTGTCTTGCGGTGCTCATAGCACCCCTTTTGATATGCCAGTAGATTTTATCAATGGGTTCAAGGTGTCGAACTCTCCCCTACTCCTTGGAATAAAATCGAAAGGGGAACTGCACCAAGAAAGTGGCGTGGTACTGAGACACTGCCTTGATAAACATGTCCTCGATGTCTGGCGCCAACGCCGGGAGCCTGATTTCTTTCGTGAATCATCAAGCCGCCTTCGATCTAGCCTCAGCGCCGCAGCACGTTTTCTTCCACGTTCTGTCGAAGACGCGTCACATATCAGACTACACTGCATTCAAAGATTGTTCAGGACCAATGTGACGCGGCATACTGGTGGTCAGGATACCAAGCATCATTGGACGAACCAGCAAACAACCCGTCAACCCCCTAGGCGTCGGGAGTTGGATCCCCACCCGAACAAGGTTCGTCCGGTCCATCAGCCCTACCATCATCTTTCCCATTCACGCTAGACGTGGCTGACGTAAACGCAACTTATCGAAGTGGTTCTCCACGGCCGAAGTGGGGTCGATGCGAGAATACGGCTCACACGTCCATACACTGCGCCCCGGCGCTATTAGGCGTACAGACGGACCACGTGTGGAGCCGCGTCTACTATGGCAACGCCGTCACCGAAGACTCGGGAATCGCAGAGTCGGCATAAGTTTTCAAGCTTGTTATAAAGATGTCTGCCCGGGCACGATGTTTCTGGTGTTTTGGAAGACATCACCACCAACATTCGGTCTCTCTTCTCTCATTCACTCACTTGCCTTTCCGGCACACCGACTTGAACCTCAAATCCTCCTAATATGTCTAAGTACTCCAAGGCGGCTCTCCGCGCTTTGGCGGCCAGAGCCAGTACATCTTCCCTAGCAGATGTGTGCACCGTTGAGAACGTGCAGAACGCTCTGCCGGCCAACGGCACTCTTCTCGGCATCGACTTGATTCCCTCCACCATCACTGCCAGCCCGGTTTACAATGCCACTAGCGGCGGCGGTATGGCTGGCGGTAGCACCACCTCCGTCACATACTGCAACGTCACCGTAGCCTATACCCATACCGGCAAGGGCGATACCGTCAACCTCAAGTACGCCTTCCCGGGCCCCGAAGTCTTCAAGAACCGCTTCTATGTTGCCGGCGGCGGCGGCTTCTCTCTATCCACCGACTCCACTGGCGGTATCTCCTACGGCGCCGCCGGAGGTGCCACCGATGCCGGCTACGACGCCTTCAACAACAGCTATGACGAGGTCGTTCTCTACGGAAACGGCTCCATCAACTGGGATGCTACCCACATGTTCGGATACCAGGCTCTGGGCGAGATGACCCAGGTCGGCAAGGCCATCACCAAGGGATTCTACAGCATGGGCGCCGATGACAAGGTCTACACCTACTACGAGGGCTGCTCTGACGGTGGCCGCGAAGGTATGAGTCAGGTTCAGCGCTGGGGCGAGGAGTACGACGGTGTCATTGCCGGTGCCCCGGCCTTCCGCTTCGCCCAGCAGCAAGTCCTCCACGTCTACTCGTCTGCCGTCGAGCACACCCAGAACTACTACCCGCCTCCCTGCGAGCTGGCCAAGATTGTCAACGCCACCATTGCCGCCTGCGACGGCCTCGACGGCCGTGTTGACGGCGTCATCTCCCGCACTGACCTCTGCAAGCTCCAGTTCGACCTCAAGTCCACCATTGGCGAGTCCTACCACTGTGCCGCCAAGACCAGCAGCTCGCTCGGCTTCGGTTTCAACAAGAGACAGGCTCAGGGCAGCACCACCAGCTACCAGCCTGAGCAGAACGGCACCGTTACCGAGGAGGCTGTTGCCGTCGCCCAGGCCATCTACGACGGCGTTTTCAACTCTAAGAACGAGCGCGCCTACCTTTCTTGGCAAATCGGCTCGGAGCTCGGCGACGCCGCCACGGTATGGAACAACGAGACGGAGGCTTGGGAGCTCAGCATTCCCTCCACCGGCGGCGAGTACGTCACCAAGTTCGTCCAGCTCCTCGACCTCGACAACCTCTCCGACATGAACAATATCACCTACGACACCCTCGTCGAGTGGATGAACACCGGCATGATCCGCTACCTCGACAGCCTCCAGACCACCCTCCCCGACCTGACTCCCTTCCAGTCCTCGGGCGGTAAACTCCTCCACTACCACGGCGAGTCCGACTCTAGCATTCCCGCCGCCTCCTCCATTCACTACTGGCAGTCCGTCCGCTCCATCATGTACCCCGATGCCAAGGACGAGGAGGCCATCAAGTCCCTCGAGGACTGGTACCAATTCTACCTGGTCCCCGGCGCCGGCCACTGCGGCACCAATAGCCTTCAGCCCGGACCCTACCCCCAGAACAACATGAACATCATGATTGATTGGGTTGAGAACGGCAACAAGCCCAGCCGCCTCAACGCTACCGTCTCTTCGTCCACCAATGTCAACTCTGGTGAGACTCAGATGCTTTGCCAGTGGCCTACCCGTCCCGTCTGGCGCGGCAACAGCTCCGACTTTGACTGCGTCAACGACGCCAAGTCGATTGACAGCTGGACTTACACCTTCCCCGCTTTCAAGCTTCCTGTATACTAAGTGCTCATGGAGGCTATTTCACAGTCGGGCTGTTGTTTCATCATGGATGGAGTGTATAGAGAATGTTGGAAAAACGCAGGATTGAAGTCTGTTTCATTATATCTCGCTTTGGGCCATGCCCCGTTGAAGCCCAAGAAGAGACTGTACATAGCTTAGCTTTTATTTCAGTACATAGACCTTTCAAAAGAACTTTAGCACTTAGGATCAAGTCCGTTCATGGTTAGCCCCCAAATGAGACGGGGAAACCATCAAATCGCTGTGATCTTGTCGTCGCCTGTCTCCCTCTCGAGTTTTTGAGCAGCCGAGTCGTTTTCCTTGGCATCCAAGTTGCTTTTGGCTTGCACTCCTACCGCCGACTCCTCGCCAACTTCGGAATGGCCACTCGTCTCCTCGTCAGTGGATCCAGTATCGTCTTTCTTGTCTCTTTTCAGGTAGTAGTGCATGATCCAGGTGAACACAATCAACGCGACTGCGCATCCCAGGCAGAACGAGAAGCCCTTCCTGTACCTCGGTGACTCCACTGTAGGGAACGTGAGTAAAGGCGTCCACGCCGTCGAGCTCTGCGATAGCAAGTTGATGAGAACCAGCGTAAAGCTCCGTTCCTCGGGGCTGTCTCGCAGCAGGTTATTAACCCATCCGTGGAACACCGAAGATAGAGCATTGGACCAATACATAGTCGCGAATCCAAACCAGAGACCGCTTTCAGGAACAGTCCATATCGTCAAAAAGATAAGACCGATGGCGTTGAGAACCGAACATATTGTGATCGACCAGGCTGGACCAAGGAACATATCCGAAGCGAAGCATGCGATGAGCGTGTATGCGATGCCCAGCGCGGGAGAAATCGTGCCCAACTCATTGATCCGCGCCGCACTGTATCGTCCAAGACTTTTGATCCAGAGCAAGTAGGAGCCCGTATTCTTGTGGATGCCCGCATTCCAGAAGAGGACGTCGGTCGTGATGACGAGCCAGAAGCGGAAGCCGAGGAGGGTGCGCTTGATGTGGCCAAACTTCATCTTGCCGTGGAGGACGTGACCGTGTTTCTCAAGCCGGTCGCGGGCGGTCTCAATGTCCTTGTCGTTGACGCACCACCTGTTGGGTTGGTCGATGGTGCCGGGGATCACGAAGAATCCGAAGATGCCGACGGGGATGGTAATGAGAGCGCAGATGATGTACATCCATCGCCAGCCTTCCATACCTGCGGTGACTTGTCAGGGACGAATACACCACCTAACCATACTAGCTAGGTTCGAAGCCGGATTATCATACCGTGGACTCCTTCGAGTGAGCTTGATGCGCCAGCTTGGATGAGGCCGGCTGTCAATGTGCCGGCAGCGAGACCGGTATAGAAGATACCACCGCGGCGAGCAATCTCGTGGCCTCGATACCAAGAGCCTATGTAGATTAGAGTCAGTGACAAGCCCCAAGCAATTTCAAGTCCCCCAAGCGTACCGAATACGTAATGCATTGCTGGAAAGAATGCTGCTTCAAACCAGCCCACCATGAATCTATAGGCGGCCAGCTCTGCGTAAGAGTGAACGCGATACTGGAGGAGCGTGAAAATGCCCCAGAGAACATCGCAAATTGGGATGAGATACTGGATTGGAACGTAGGTCATGATAAATCTTGAGTTCCTGTCAGCAATTCCAACTGGGTTGTTAAGATTCGGGGTTTATACAAGAACGGAATCTGGCCCAAGACGGATCCAAGAGTGAACAGCGTCTGTAGTTGAACAAGCTCGTTTCCGTAGAAACCGAGGTCCTCCTTCATGCCGGCAACGTAGGCGTTATTCAAGTTGGATTGGTCAACATATTTGACCCAGTAGCCTTTCAGAAAGGGTGTTAGCCTCATAGCCATCAGATAATGCGGGTGTGATACATCATACCGAGTACCGAATAAGGTACCAAGAGAAGATCAATCTTCGTGATAAGGCGTCTTTCCTCCTTCGTGTCGTCTGGTGAGAACCATTTCCACTCCCACCACTTGTCTCTCGGGACCGACTCTTTTAGAGCGGATGACATCGTTGCAAAGTTTTGAGTCACTCTACCAGAGACCTCCAGGATGAGAACGATTGGGAACTGAGGTGATCCAAGTCATTTTTGCTCGACGAAGCAGACTCGGCGGACTGATATTAAATGGCAAACGTGTACTGTTCGGGAGCCCTTATCCCAGCTGTATCCCACCCGGAAATTGCCCGCCATTGCGCAATTCATACAGAGCCCATGAGGAGCGTTAGGCTCAGTACGTCAATGGATGGCCGCAGTGAATCTCGCCGATGCGGCCAAAAGTGGGCTGGTAGTATCGTCGGATTGTAGGGTAAGAGAATATCTGAAGTGCCAAGAAAAAGGGATTTTGCGATATCGGTAGAGGGCTTCATCGACCTGGTACATAAGTGTTTAGATTGGCTGGCCACTCTGCAAGTTGGCTGACGAAAGCCAGGCGAGGCAATGGTGTGCTGTAACCCCACAATGGTGATAGACAACCTTGCTTTGACGTCTTTTGGGGTTGTGTTCTCATTCGATGAGTAGACCGTTGCAAACAGCTGATTATGTTCCCGATTATGTTCCCTGCAGCTCAAGAAGTCTGAATCTTGTATCGAAGAAAGTTGTTTATTCGATGACGAAGGCCGCGTAGTAGTCTCCCGGGGGTCAGATCAATTAGGTACATTTTTCGACAGCTCTCATGAACACGACGCTTTCTACCGCAACTCAGACTCAACGCGCAAAGATCGGGTCACACAGACTGGCGGAACAGTCACAACTTCGGTAGCGTTCATCTTGCCACCTCTGAAGGCATACGTAAAAGTCCACCCAGACCCGGCACCAGCGTGCTCACCCTTGTTGTTGACAACCACAATACCGCTCGACACGGCCGGGTACTTCTTCACCATGCGAACTACGGCATCTCTCGCCGCATCCTGCGGGCTCATTCCCCTTCGCATGCTCTCCACGGCCTGATAACAGGGTAAGAAACGCATCATAATGTCGCCGTCGCCGGTCGCGCCGCATGCTCCGACATCACCGTCGACGTATGAACCGGATCCCGTGATCGGGCCGTCGCCCACGCGACCGGGAACCTTGAACGAGGCTCCGTTGGTTGAGGTACCTGCCGCCATGATCCCGTTCGCGTCTAGAGCCATCATGGAGATGGTATCGTGTGACGCCTGCGCCGAATTCGGCGCAATGAGATCAAAATAGCCGGACGAGCTTGAGTCGAGCTCAATGGGTGTATACGGCCCACACGCGGCCTTAGGATCCGGCGTGACGTTCTGCCTGTAATTCGACTGGCAGTTCCCACTCCGCCACTCGGCACACCGCGCCGCGGAGGCCTCAGTAGCCAAGCTCTCGGCGACGAAGCCGTTCTCAATGGCGAATTCCGTCGCGAGGTCGCCAGCGAGCATGGTGTGCGAAGTATACTCAAGCACGTGGCGAGCAACGCCAATGGCATTCTTGACGCGGCGCAGGGCAGCGACGGAGCCGGACTTCATGGTGACGCCGTCCATGATCATGGCATCGAGGGTGGTCTCGCAGTTCTCGCCGGGGGAACCGCCGAAGCCGACGCTGCCGTCGCACTGGTTCGCCTCGCAGGTTGCACAGCCGATCTCGACGGCGTCGAGGGCTGAGGTGCCGGGCTTCACGAGCGCTTGGTACGCCGCGTCGGTGGCCGCTGTGAAGGGGCCGCCCCAGGTGTTGATGACCATAGGGAAACCCGGCGACGCTTGGCCGAGGACGCAGCGCCCAGTGAGGATGGAGAGGAGGAGTGGGGCGAGGAGGCGGGGGCGGAGGTCCGGCATTGTGGGCGGGTTTCGGAGGTGATACCGAGCCAGTGAATGGAGGTTCAAGAGGGAAAGGAGGCTCTCAATAGCTTTGTTTCATGAGCTTGGCGGCTATTTGCCAGAATGAGTGACGATGGCGCAAGTGAGGTGAGATGAGACGAGACTGGTTGACCGGTTTGCGGAGGGAGTCTTTTAATTAAGAAGCACGGTCGCACAAACCGCTGCGCCGGTGTTGATGTGGTTTACCCCGCGCGATAGGCTGATCTGCGCCGATAAACAGGGGTCCAGGGGGCATTTGAACGTTGGGTCCGAGCCGGATAGAGGTTGAATTGCAATTAATACCACGTTACTTTCGGTTTGCCAAGCAAAAGTCGATGTTGCGCTATCAACCTTCCTTTCTAAGTATCATGACGAGGAGGTTGGTGATGCCAAGGAAGGATCTTGGATCTAATGTTGACGGACGGTCAGGCTAAAGCCTAGAGCATGATCTCCGTCTCAAGAAGAGTGAATCATACTGAAGAAAATCGACGTTGTTTTTGAAACTCATGGTAACCAAATGAGAGAGACAGGCAAGATTTAAGACTTTATGTTTTGACGTAGTCTAGGGGCTGGTAGAATTGGATTAGAGGTTCGAGCTTACAGACATTGCTCATAGCACTTCTGTGCAGAAGTCCTTGACCGCATTCACGACACTGTTAGTATGTTCCTCCCCATGAGTAAGGTTCAGTGCAAGGAACCCGCGACGTCCAACATAGACCCTCTTGCTGAGAAGGTAAAAGAAGAAGAGGTCCTGCAGCTTGCTTGCTGACGGGCCCTGGAAGTGTAAACCAATTGCACTTCCATAGCCAGTGAGCTTGACAATAGACGCATCCTTGGATCCAAACACTTCACGCAGCTCGTCGCGAAGCCTATTTCCCAGCTCATTGTTCCTCTGAAGAGCCTCCCTCGACAAAAGCTTTGTGGCAGCGACGCCCGCAGTCATGGAAAAAACGTTATTGTTCCACGTTCCCGAATGGAAGAGAGTCCGCGGCACCTGCGGATCATACAGATCCATGATGTCCTGGCGCCCGCCGAACGCGCCAAACGAGAAGCCTCCGCCAAAGTGCTTGCCGATGGTGGTCATATCCGGCTTGATGCCGTAGATCTCTTGCAGGCCGCCGTAGTTGAGTCGCGAGGTGATGACCTCGTCAAAGATGAGGATAGCGCCGATGCGCGTGGCTTCATCTCGGAGGAACTGGAGGAACTTTTTTGATCCTTCAATCATGCCGGCGGCGCCTTGCATGGGCTCGACGATGATGATGCCAATGTCGTCGGTGATTTGCGACCGGGTGTACTCAATGTCGTTGTATCGACCGTACGTGAAATGATGGGGGAGAATCAGCGGGTTGTTGGGCGTGAAAGCTAAAGTGCCGCCATGATAACCGTCTTCAAACACCAAGACCTGAGCGCGAGGCACGGTTTAGTAAACAATCTACGGCTCAAAGGACTGTAACGGCTGACCTTCTTTCTTCCGATGAAATGCAACGCCGTACCAATCGCCATGGTGTTAGCTTCGGTCCCCGAGTTACAAAACCTAATAGCATCGACGCTTTGGAACCTCTCGACAAGCAGAGCTGCCAATTCACCCTCCTTTGGACTTGGCCCACCCAGGGTGAATCCCGACTTGGTAACGCTATTGATGGCAGCAATGATGTTTGGGTGCGAGTGGCCAAACATCCCGGCGCAGTACTCGGACACGAAGTCGAGGTACTCGACGCCATCTACTGATGCCAGGTGACAATCGTGGCCTCCCGAGAATGCCAATGGAAAAGGCAGGTAATGCAAAACAGATCTGGTCGTTCCTCCAGGTAGCGATCCCGAGGCTGTCTTGTTGACTTGGAGCGAGCCTTGGTTCTCTGCGACATACTTGTCGACGTACGCGTTCAATTGCTGCTCGATCTTCGTCGCAGGCTGAGTTGCCTCCCCATTTTGTTCAAGTTCCACCATGGCTGCTCGATTGCGGGGTCCACGGAGATGCTGCACGTCTTGCTGAAGAGTCTTTGCTGAAGGAACGAGAGTAGATAGGAGCATTCGTATGTCTCATTAAGCAATCGACCTGTTAAATACTATCAAACTTTGCCGCGGAACCTGGTCCGATCCGAACGCTTCTGCCACTGATGAGTGTTCTTCGTGGGCTGTAGATAAGATGAACCCCGCTCGGGTATGCGACATCGGGATGCCGAATCATGTTCGGAAATTTTGAGCGCCGATTTCTCGGGAAAGATGCACTAGCGGTTCATACCCGAGAATGAAAGATTTGATCCAAGCGATGGAAAATCTCAGACCTCATACGGTCTATTCAGATCCTCAACCTGTCCAAATCCTTTCCCGAAAGCGAAATGGTTCGATATAGCTAGGTAAGATGTAAGCCGACGGGCTGCTTGGCAGCATGTGTTAGGTGTCAGGTTGTCTGCGGTTCATCGAGTGTTGGAGAGAGGCCCAGGAGCCAATGGTTTTACACGATTTCGCCCCGGACCCATGTGTCAAACACTTCGTTTTCGCCAAGACTCGGCAATCAATTTCCTTGTTGTACATCAAAGGACGTCGACTCCATCCTTAGGTTGAAGAGTAGAGTTAGAGAGACATGATGAATTTCCTCGGGTTGGTGCAGGTATGAAGTTGGGAGGAAGGTTGAAGCGGTGTCTAATACTGCTTGTAAATGTAGTTCTATGTAGTTCTATCCTGCTTTTTTGTGGCCAAACTATGATGTAAAACTCCCTTTCGCGGAATCACCAAATCATGCACGCTCAACGCTACAGACTTGTGATAATGCATCGACCGGTAGGCGTCACAGACACGGCCTCACCAAGCCACTATGTGTGACGACTAATGCAACGCAGAGACCTTGGGGCCTCATGCCTTCTCGTTGTTCGAGCTCTTCTCCCTCATCCTCGCCGCCCTCCAGGTCTGTCCCCAGTACCAGTGTATCACCGCCAACGGCCCAACAGCAACCGTGACGAGGGCCAGGCCCAAGAACGCGGCGCCAGGTCCCGTGGTAGCAACAAAGTTGTCTACCAATGCTACGCCGATAGCTCCCAGACCGCACCTAACCAAGTTGTTTATCGCGGTGGCACTAGCACCCTTTCCGGGACACAGGTCGGTGACAAGGGTCTGGTTGAGGGCAAAGACGGCGTTGCTGGTGGCAGCGATGAAGAATTGGAGGACGAGTGGGACTGCGATCCAGCCTGATCGGGAGGTGGTGGAGGGGAAGTTGAGGGATAGGCCGTAGCCGCCAGTGGAAGCGACGAAGATGAGGACGATCCATGGAAGACGACGGAGGCGAGCGCGCTCTATGGGGAATTCGGCGGGCATGTTCTTTCCTGAGAGCTTTTCTGTTCCTGTTATGTTATGAGATGTCTTGTATTTCTCTTCCGCCTCGAGATAGTCTTTTGTCATTAGCTTGCCCACGATTGCGGACCCAACAATAGTTCCAAGTCCTGTCCTACATGTTAGCGAGACTCCTTATAGAGGTAAGGTGAAAGTGCGAAGGTGTAGAGGGTGCGTACCATTAGGTAGAAATGCGAGACCAGTTTGCAGGTCACTAAGTCCAAACAACTCCTTGAACAGGATGGTGGTACTTGACGTGACCATAGTCCATATGGTATAGACCACGCCACCAAATACCAAGTTGATTAAGATGTCCTTCTGAATCAACAGCCGTAACGGTTCGATAAAGGTCATCAATGTCACCTTCTTCCGCGGGATGGGTTCATCCGGGTCTTCCAGGTAGTCTGGCTCCTTGCCAAGGTACCATACGATCGGCTTGTAAATGCCCCCTAAACGAAGCGAGCCGTTCCCGGCAATGCTCCGCATGGTTTCAGGCAGCCAAAACACAATCACCAAGGTGACTATAGAAGAAAGGATCAGGAGAAAGACAAAGATAGACCGGAACCCGAGGAAGTTGGCGAGCAGGCCGCCGAGCACAGGCCCGACTGCTATGCTGAAGTTTCGGACTACGAGGTGTTAGCTCCGAGCTCACCAGGAGATAAAACCGAGCCACCGAGCAAAACACTGTAATGCTAGTGAAACAGCGATAGGGCCCATAGTGACTTACTCGCCTGGTAGAAACTAATAAAGGCTCCCCGTTCGGCTGGGGGTGAAATGTCCTGGATTACGCCGTTTCCTGTTGCACTGGTCAGCAAGAAGGAATTACGACGACTTTCATGTTTTCTTGGCTAAATTTAGAGGTCCAAGGGAGAGGAAAGGTTGTATTTTCCCGTGTGTAACTTACCAATGCTCACGGTGGAGGCACTTCCGGCGGCTTGCAAGCCCCTGAAGATCAGAAGAACTGTGAAATTGGGAGAGAAGCTGAGTCCGATGTTGGCAATGATGTACACGGCGAACGAGGCGATGTAGATTGGCCTTCTGCCCAGAGCATCCGAGATCGAGCCCCAGATCAGCGGGGAGATGCCCTGGATGATCAAGTAGGATGTGATGGTCAGAGAAACCATCTGCGAGCTGACATTGAGATCCTATGAAAATTTTGTGAATTAGAGAGTTTCCGAGGACTCCGAGAGAATGAATAGCACTTACCCGTGCAATCGTATCGAGAGCTGGGAAATAGATGTTGGAAGAAAGACCAGAGAACAGTCCAGCAGCTCCAATGATGACGATGACGACCCATTTCTGCTTCTTCGTGAAAACGTGGTAAGGTGGCTCTGGCTCCAGCTCTTGAACGGCTGTTCCCTCATCGCCGCTATTGTTATCGTCGAACGGGTTCTGAGCTTCACGCGAAGGAGAAAGCCGTTCTATTGAGTTTTGATCCGCAAACGGGTCGCGGAACCCAGTGCCGTGGGGATCATTTTCGCTCTCCGTGATGGAAGGCAATGAGTTCGGCCGGCCGAAGAAGATGGACGAGTTACTGCTACGCGAGCTGGCAACGCTGAGGCTCCTGCTGAGGGATCTCGAGCGGCCTTTGACAGACGACCTCGTTGGCGAAATGTACTCGTCGTGGTCTCGGTCTTGAGAGAGTTCAGTGTCGCTGGTGAGAAGATGCAGGCCGCCCATGGCTGTGGCAGAGATCCGTTTTAGCTGACATCGTCTTCGCAGCGAACAACCACACAGACTTACAGCTACCTAAGCGGAACAAGATGGTTGGTCTTTCGATGAACCGTAGGAGAGGTCCTCCTCCCAACCTTCGGCTCGACATTCCTCAAGAGCAACACCAAGAACGAGCCGTCAAGTCGCCAGGACCTCTGACGCCCAACAGACCTCTCATAGGCTCTGACATACCTATACTCCCAGCTCCTCAGCAAACCACCTTAATAACATCTACTCATGCTCCTTTGCCATCCAATGGTCCTGCGGACACGCTCCCTCAGATTCCAACGACCACTCAACCTGCTGTAGTACCCTCATCAAGCGCACCACCAAGGATAATTACACCTCCATCAACACCGATCTCTAGTGCACCTCCAAAGTCACCGACCCTTCGCCCAAGCGTGTCAGTATCAAGAACCACAGTGTTCATCACAACAACGAGACCTCAATCCTCGGTTCTCCCGAGCCCTACAAATACAGTTTTCGTCACCGCTGCGCCCCAGACGATAACAGTAACTGCGCCATCTATCCCAATCCCATCGAACGACCTCAACGGCGATAGTGGAAGCAAGCCTCAACCTCAACCCCAGCCATCAGCCATTGGGTCTACTCAAGGTGTATCTTTCACCAGTGGATCTGGCGTTGCCGTTCTTGGGGTGCTCGGAGGCATTGGTAAGAGCAACATGGAGTTGGTATCTGGTTCTTTCCATGAGCTAATTCAATCAAAAACAGCCGCGACATCCATCCTGGCAATGGCCGTATTGATATTCTGGCGCAAAAGGAAGAATCGCAACAGCATGGGCTCGGGAGGGGTATGGCAGCTTTGATTCTTCCCGATTGCTGTTTTATCTGCTAACCTAACCTTGTGATAGTTATTTACAGGAAAGTCACAATAGGTTAGACAGTCCACCAAGGCAAAAAAGAACGGCGCGTATGGTCAAGTGGCGTGGTAGGCCGAGCTGGCCTCTATTTTCTTTTCTTGGGTTACTTTGGGAGGTTTGGGATCATAGACAAGGCGGCCTTTAACAAACTACAGCTCTGCCTCCCCCAAAAAATATCGTTCAGGAACGAGGGGTTTAGATTTATGCAGCAAATTCCTAGTGTTACAGGGTAATAAAAATTTGAAAAGTTCAATGTTCTCTGATACATCCTCTATTCTCAACCCCCCCGCTACCGGCAACTAAGTGACCGTCTCCACCATAATCACCAGACCCTTGTCAAGCTTCGGCCGCCTTGAGCTTCTCCTGAACTCCAAGGGAAAACATGACAAGAATGTGGTCAAGGGTCAGTGGGTAAAGATTTTACCTAGCAACGCTTACAGCCGAGTGGTTCTGAGCGGACCATTACATGCAGCAGTGCCCAACGTCTTGAAAATCATACAATATCGTGGTCCAGCGGAAATGCAATAGACTCTCACGTGGTACCATCCTCAGCAAGGCATTCATCTCTTTCATAGACAACAGGCTTCAAGCAGGGAATGCCGGTGGCACTTGTAAGAGACACCGCCACAGTTACACGTGTCGGCAGCTTGGTGCTGTGTATCCGTAGATCCATGTCGTCAAGGAAGGCGGCAGCAGCATTGCAGCAAGAGTCGCAGCTACATTGCTAGTGGAGAAGGAGTTGAAAGCTTGTCTGTTGAGCTGGGTCGTATTCTAGATTGCTGAGAGAGTCAGAGGCACGTGGGGGTACAATTCGTGAAGCATGTTCACTTTCGATTTTGTGGTACCCCCTTTTTTCCTACGGATACCCGATCTGCAGTTCCGTTTTATTAGACTTAGAGCGTACCCTATCAGTGAAACGATTAAACAAAACCTTGTTTCATCTACCCGTATTAGTGATCCACGATTTCAACGTCGCATCTTGCGGCTGTGTTGTGTGAATAATCTCTGACACTTACACTAAGTGTCTGAGTTGTCAGCAAACGGCGGGCTTATCGGCTTCAACTTCAATAAACTCGTTGCACTAGAACGTTGTGGGTCTCAATGCCACATACCATTCATAGTCGCCGTTACCTTCTAATCAGGACCTTCAGATGGCAGAGCCGCAGTGGTGATCTACGTCTCGGAGTTCGGAGGGTCTAGCCGTCATTCTCGGTCACCGATTGAGAAAACAGGACTCCACTTGCATCACACAGCTAGTGTTGATGCCAATTGCGATGGAACAGTGAGTGGGGTTATATCGTAACTATGATGCAGAGTTGAACAACACACCGCACCTATTGAGGTTGTTTTGCAGGAGGGGTTCGGTGCCAGGCCCACTCGAGTTATGCTGCCCGAGTCGGCCTACGCCAACCCGGTTTACACTAGTGTCTGTAATATGCCATGCAGTGACGTTTCCGGCAGGTGCAGTTCGAGGAAGATGAAGGGGTCGAAAATCACTACGTGGTGCCATAAGTAAACCCAAGAAGGCAGGGCAAAGTCACCACGTGCAACAAGTCATTATCAACTTTTGACATAACCTTCTAGCCACATCGATTCGAGCAAGAGCACTATCTTCGGGTTTCCCTACAAATCTCAACAGGCTTCTCTGACGATGGCGATATCGTACTGCTAAGCTCGCCAGTTGCTGAATCTCTTAGGATGTTTGGTGTTTCCACGTGCCGTATGTTGTAATTGTTCTTCGCCCCATGATTCTCGGACTGTATCATGCAAGCTAACAGATCGAAACTGCATCCGTCTAGGTAAGCCAAAAAAACTAGATCCAAGTTGTAAAAGGGATCGAAAGACTCACTACAGGATGACAGGGAAGATACACTCCAACGTGTACACGAATCGGTCGATTTGCCTGGGCGTCGTGGCAGGCGTATTCAAGAGAGACGGATGGAAGGTGTACGTGATAGACCTCGTCACCCCTATCAACGCCAGAGAAGACACACGTATCTCTGTGCTGCGCATCAAGTGACCCCATAGGCTGATGTTTAACGCAGCCCGCAACGACCTCTTCTTCGTCGACGCAAATTTCCGGAGCAAGTAGAAGGCGCTCAGACACTCCAGAAGAGCCAGCAGCACAAAGTAGCAGACGTGGACAAAGTCGACAATCTTGGACGCGGTGTTGTTGGTATCGTCGTAGATGCCCTTGACTCGAGCTATCAAGATGGTGCCACGCAGAGCGGTGATGCCTGCAATCAAGACCCAAAAGGTCGTCAGGTAGATCGTCCGACTACGGCCCGACAACATGTGAGTCAGCATAGCATACGAGTAGAATGACATGCCAGCTTCTTGAACCTGAACTCGGTGTCAATCATGGAATTCGCTACCAAACGGCCTTCCAGTGGATTTCGTACTAGCCAGAAAGTATCCGCGAACCCAGATGCGAGCGCCTTATTCAATGGTGAACTATCCGTGTAGAAAATTTGAAAACAGAGTCCGTTGGCGATGGCACAGGCCATGCTTGTGATGATCGGGACCATCGCGATGCTTGAGAATTTCGTGATGCTGATGACGATGAAGCCCAGGAACACATTTGAGATGCCGATCGTGCTCAGAATAGCCCAGCATTGCTCAAAGTAAAGCTCAGCCGCCATCTTGACTCATTGTATTGCTGGATGCTGCTGTGGACGATGGTACAGCCAGGTGCAAAGGATGTGGGGTCGTTGGGAAATCGTTGCTATGAAGCGTGAAAAGGAGATCAAATAGGGCCGGAGAGTGTGGACCCAGACCCTGATATTGGCTTGACTATATTTCTCGGTCAAAGGTACAAGTGACATTTAACTAGGCTTTCACTCGGTTTGCACTTCGCATTCAGGGTCGCACAATCCGATCATATCGACGTTAGCCTCAAGGACCGCGGCACATTTCGCTAGACTGACAAGCAAGACAGGGTTTCTTCCGTGGTGATGGATTTAGTCCCCAGCCCATCATACAAGCTGCTGGCAGCGTTGCCCAATCACGGCTTCGCCCTTCCGTATTGTCTTTCGTGAAGTCGCACAAGTCCATTCCGGGGCTCTTGGGGCCGACGTAGGCTAAGACGTGGAGGAGGCATTTCCAAGTCTTCAAGCGTATTCATGGGTAGGACGCCACAGGCGATCGCACCATAATTTCCCGATCGCCAGTATCAAGTGGCTTCATCCCTTGCAGGTGCGGCACTGCTAGTTCGCCCAGCCCTACCAGCAGTGGCCCATTCAAGGCGAATAGACAAGAATCCACCCGCTGATGCTGGTACCGTAATCAAAGAAATGGTTGCCGACGCGGGTTGGTCTAGGGAGATTTGGGTTGACAGGATCTACAGTCTACAACAAAACATCAGATAATTCCATGTTCAGAACCAGACTTGGCAATGCAGAGAAGGAGTCATGGAAGTCAAGGGTCTCGCTCTTCAGCGGATCCCGAGCGCCCCGCACATCTCACAACCCCAGTCTCTTGTCAGGGGAAGCTTGTGCCACCCACTCGGCCCCAGAAGCTAAAATCAAAGCTGTTACATCTACCGGGCGACCAGAGCCTCGGAATCGATGATTCCATCCTGTCTGTGGTTGCGCTCATCAGTTAGCGGTCTAGATTTGTCTGTCGGTCTTCGTTTGCAATTCTATATGGTCTGGCAGACTGGTTACCTCTGTAACACGAGCTGCAAGCGGGCGTCCTTGAACCGAATATCAGTTACCTGTGACTTGACTCCAGGCCAGCCGCCAACGAGCTTTGGAGCGAGGTTATATGAAGAGGGGTGGGTTACTTTCAGTCCTGTTGCCCTTGACGTTGCAGTTCACCGGAACGGTCTTCGACGCTATACTCAAGATTGGCATACCTGTATTTCTCTAAGTTAGTTAAAGTAGGTAGGGTCTTCTGATCACGCTGCTTTTGCTAGGCTTGCTTGGGAAGGCACCCACCACGTTCAGCCACGCCACCAGCCACATTAGTCGTGGACAAACAGGCATCCGGAGCCGTCCTACAACAGCAACAGCTTCAAAGAAGAAGTCGCATAATGTTGCGCAGCCGTGCCTTTTTTGAGTGAAAGCTGGAAATTTTGGCTATCGATTATAATCTGTGGATACATAGACCAAGAAGACCATCGGTTATATGGGTGGTGAGCTGGCGGGCCGCCATGAGGCAATATTGTGCGCCTCTGCATGGTCAATCTGCAAAATCTCTACAGGCGAAGGAAAACTGTTCGAGTAAGGCGTGTTAGGCGTCGGTGATCGTGAAACGTAAATACATGTTCCTATCTGCAGGTCACTAGACTACACTAGGCTATCTCAAAGCACGAAGGCTACGGATGGTCTCATTTCCTCATAATCGACATTGCTTTTTCCGCGGTTCATTCTACCGATCTACAGGCGACTCGGTACGCTACCAGACTGCTTCTTCAGATCGAAGCGGTCCAAGTTCATGACCTTGTCCCAAGTGGTCACGAAGTCCTTGACGAACTTCTGTCCAGCATCAGCCTGAGCGTAAATCTCTGAAACAGCGCGGAGCTCAGCGTGAGAACCAAAGACAAGGTCGACACGGCTAGCAGTGTACTTCTTGGAGCCCGACTTGCGGTCGAAGCCCTCATAGACATCCTGGTCGTTGGTGGCCTTCCATTCGTTGCCCATGTCGAGCAAGTTGACGAAGAAGTCGTTGGTCAAGGCACCGGGGCGGTTGGTGAAGACCCCGGCTGATGAGCCATCGAAGTTGGTGTTCAGCACACGCAGACCACCGACGAGAACAGTGAGCTCGGGGGCGGTGAGCGTAAGAAGATGTGCTCTGTCAACAAGGTAGTGCTCTGTCTTCGCGCGGTTGCCTGACTTCCCGTAGTTGCGGAAGCCATCGGCGTAAGGTTGCAGGTAGTCGACAGACTCAACATCAGTCTGCTCCTGGGTAGCATCGCCACGACCAGGAGTGAAGGGCACGGTAATGTCATACCCTGCGTTCTTGGCTGCCTGTTCGACACCAGCAGCACCGGCGAGGACGATGAGGTCGGCCAGCGAAATCTTCTTGCCGGAGCCGTTGAACTTCTGCTGCACACCCTCGAGGGCCTTGAGAACCTCAGCGAGCTGCTTAGGATTGTTGACCTCCCAATCCTTCTGAGGTGCCAAGCGAATGCGAGCGCCGTTGGCACCTCCGCGCTTATCGCTGCCACGGAAGGTAGAAGCGGAAGCCCAGGCAGTGGAGATGAGCTTGGAAGCATCAATGCCAGTGGCGAGGACCTCCTTCTTGAGGGCAGCAACGTCCTGCTCGCTGACTAGGGGTGAGCTGGCAGCGGGGATAGGGTCCTGCCAAATGAAATCCTCGGTAGGGACCTCAGGTCCGACATAGCGGGAGCGGGGGCCCATGTCACGATGCGTGAGCTTGAACCAGGCCTTGGCGAAAGCGTCGGCGAACTGATCCGGGTTCTCGAGGAAGCGTCTCGAGATCTTCTCATACTCGGGGTCGAAGCGCAGCGACAAGTCGGTTGTCAACATGGTGGGAAGCTGCTTCTTGCTGGAGTCGAAGGCATGGGGAATGATGGCCTCGGCATTCTTTGCCACCCACTGGTTGGCACCAGCGGGACTCTTGGTAAGCTCCCAGTCGAACTGGAACAGGTACTCGAAATACTTGTTGCTCCACTTGGTAGGGGTAGCAGTCCAAGTGACCTCCAGACCACTGGTGATGGTATCGGCGCCCTTGCCAGTGCCGTGCTTGTTGGCCCAGCCAAAGCCCTGTGCTTCGAGACCGGAGGCCTCAGGCTCGGCACCGACGTTGCTGTCGGGGGCAGCACCATGGGTCTTGCCGAAGGTGTGGCCACCAGCGATGAGAGCGACTGTCTCCTCGTCGTTCATAGCCATGCGTCCAAAGGTGACGCGAATATCTCTGGCAGCAGCGACCGGGTCGGGGTTGCCATCGGGGCCCTCAGGGTTCACGTAAATGAGACCCATGTGGGCAGCACCAAGTGGTGACTCAAGATCGCGGGTGTGAATGTCTGACTTGCTCTTGGTGTCTTGGGAGCCGTCGAGGACGCCCTGATCAGCCTTACCTGCGTGGCCATGGGAGTAACGGACGTCGTTGCCGAGCCATGTGTTTTCGCCACCCCAATAGACAGACTCATCCGCCTCCCAGGTATCGGGACGTCCGCCGGAGTAGCCAGCAGTCTGGAAGCCCATTGACTCGAGAGCAACGTTGCCGGCCAAGATCATCAGATCAGCCCAGGAGATCTTGTTGCCGTACTTTTGCTTGATGGGCCACAGCAAGCGGCGGGCCTTGTCAAGACTGACATTGTCGGGCCAACTGTTGAGAGGGGCGAAACGTTGCTGACCCTGTGAGCATCGATAGTTAGTATCTCGTTGGGCAAGAGTAATCCTCTGGATTTCCCAAGCAGCTTACCTCACCACCGCCGCCGCGTCCATCGTGAACACGGTAGGTACCGGCGCTGTGCCATGCCATACGGATGAAAAGACCTCCGTAGTGGCCAAAGTCGGCAGGCCACCAATCCTGAGAGTCGGTCATCAGAGCCGTCAGGTCCTTTTTGACGCCGTCGTAGTCGAGGGTCTTGAAGGCGGAGACATAGTCAAAGTCACCACCCAATGGGTTGGTGACAGGAGTGTGCTGGCGAAGAATGTTAAGCTTCAGCGAATCGGGCCACCAGTCGCGGTTCTTGGTGCCGCCACCTCCGGTGTTCATGGTCCGAATAAAGGGACACTTTTCCTCGGCCATGGTGTCTGATTGTGTGTTTTAGTTGTTTGTGATGTGTTTCGATGTGTTGCCTGGTGAAGGGAGATTGATGTTTCTATGGTCAACAGTCAATCGTCGGATCGTGTAGAAGGAGAGAAGGCAAAAAAAAGAAAAGAGTTCGCTCACAAGATTACTCGGCAAGTGGAAGGAGGCGACCCCGCGTTTTATGCCACGGCCTCCCCTCCCCCTCACTCATTGCATGACCAATGGGCCGAATCTTGTTGGCGGTTGAGGGGTGCGTGGTCAAGGACCGAGTACATAGTAAGAACCACTGTGCACTTTCACCTCTTTCCTATTAATGCTGCACTAACGTGTGACAGCAGGAACTATGCCGTAGTCATGTTGGTGTGGGTGGGGGTTCTTGGGATTTGGGCGGAAGGCGTTCAGGGTAGCTCGGGGCGGAATGACAAATGATGGGAGGCGACGGCTATGTTTTCTCAAGGGTCCTTTGGTCTTTGATTGTTCGAGGACGCCCAACGAACGGCTAGTCGTTGTCTCGTTGTCTCATTGCCCCCGCCAGTTGGTCACGAAGAAATCTAGGCCTTGCAGCGCGATACCGGCTCGGAGATTCGAGATGTGCTCGAGAGGCGGGCGAGTTGGCCAAGGTGAGGAGCCGAGGGAAGTTATCGCGGCGTTAGGGAACGGGTAGAGCAGGCTCTTGTTGCTATGACGCGGACATTCAGATGTTTGTAGACTACCCCTAGCAAAAGTCGGAGGGATTGCCACATTGGTGCGTTAGCTTCACAGTTTGTAAAAGATGCAACAATACCGTGAGCTTGCGTGACCAGCATGGAACAGTAGCTTGGGCCGATTCAAAATGCCGTGCGGGGAGGATCCATCGACCCATTCGATAGCTGCCGCTGGTCTCTGAGCCGGGGAAGAGGCAGTAGGTGCTCAGTACTGCAAAGAGCATGTAAGAGAGCAGAGATGGACGTGGGAGGGTTTGGACTGTCTGTAGCTGCAGGTCAAGGTGTAGGGAGTGCGGGAGTGTGAAGTGAGGACCCTTGCGTCCAATTGAAACGGAGGTGATAAGCAGCGGGTAGCCATGCCGCCATGTGAAGTGGATGCGGTACATCGTACCTTGAGGTGAGGAGAGGAGCGTTAGACAGTGACATCGGAACCCAGCGGAATTGCACGTTCGCTGTTGTGTTCCGTTCGCTCCGACCCGGCTGTGCTCCATCGCTGTACCCCATTTTGCTCCATTTATCCCCCATTAATGCGACCAAGCGGGGCTCTGTGTTCCAGGAAGTAACTTCCATTGCGTCTGTTCTGTTCTTTCCCGCAGACTGCATTTGTGTTTGACTCCTTCCGTGAGGAGAATTGAATTGGGCGTCTCCTGGTTGGCCGAGATAACCCCGCAAATCGCCTTTTCCTCAGCTGTTTTTGCTGCCCTTAGGAAGCTCCTTCCTTCCCGTTCCCCTCCACAGATGGATGCTACGCGGTACGTGCACTTACATAGTACGCGCCTTAACCACCTCACCTTACATAAGCAGACAAGGAAAGTATGGACCTCGGTACCTACCTACCACCAGCTATATTTACCCAGCTGCAGGCAAAACGACCAGGGGAGCAGCTTCTTATGAAGTCCACGACGTCACCCCCACCCCACTTTGTGCTGCCTCCCATCGCGAAGAGTTGCGGAAAAGTCGAGACCATCGGCTGGGCATTCACGCACTGTGAATATCAACGCTAAGTGGAAGAGGAAGTAGACCAAGCCGCCGGACAGCACCTCAAAGGAAACCGCGTAGGGTTGTTGGAGCGACGATCGTGGCTAAAATCGCCGGTTTCCGGACCTTCTTTACACTTGGTTGATGGTGTACAGAGCGCAAGGCCAAGGTTCTGTGTCCAGGGTAACGATATCCCAGTAACACAACCACCACCATCCATTGGCCACCGTTCCCCGGTATCAAACTGGCAAACGTGATGACAACTTTTCTTCGATTTCCATGGTCCAGGGTCAGGTTATGTCTATGTTCGCCAGCCAGAAACACGTTCACCTCACGCTGCATCGGCCTCGGGTGACCTGCGACCTAAAACTCTCATTGCCACTGAAGCCGTCGACAGCCAATGTGGAGCCCAAGCTTCTTCCTTTCCCCCACACTCTTGGCAATTCCGTGATTCGAGCGAAACATCACCGACCCAGTTTCTCATTGCCCATCTACCCATCTTCCCAGATTCCCACCCCCGGCCCGTCTGCCAGACCCGTCCTGTCTTCAGTGTCTCCATTCCTACCGCCTGTGAGCGGGCCCATCTCACACGTGTCGGCCCCGGTTTTCATCAATGGTTGATCTCATCGACTTGATTTGAAATAAAAGAACGGTTCTCGGATTATCTTGCTCCACAGCATGTGACTAACTCCCTAAGCTGATAACGAGAATCGCCAAGGGTTCTCAATTGAAATCCACGATGGGTTTGTAGATTTACGACGGCACTGGCATTTGGCATCTTTGGACCCCTGCGAACATGAGCGATGTCGGCGCCGTTGTATGAACAATTTTTCAGCATGCATGTGAGTCAAAGAGGCAAGTTCTTCATCGTCGAGAAGGCTTGCATGTGTCATCCTCAACTACAGAGCTGCAGCCTGCTGAAGCCAGGAGGCAAACCAGGTCATTCGGAGCCGATGGCTCGCAGCTCGGATGAAGCTAGTATCAGAAATTGAGATTAGAGCCGAAAGCTAACCTTCAGTCGAACCTAGCTTGATGTTGCTGTGACAGAAGACTTGAGGGCGGTGACGCAGTCATTGCATAAGGTATGTAAGGTATAATACTTTATCCATCTCGACGTCGATAGACAAAGCCACAGTAGGCTCTGCGGACATGGAATGAATTGATGTGGACCTCAGAGATGCTTACTCACATAAGAGGGATCCACGCAGGTTAGTGAAAAAATGATGTCGTTCAACACATCCAAATCTCTGTTCGTTTTTTTCAGTTCGTATTTAGTGTTTTCCATTCGTTGATAAGTTAGTTGATGGGTTGGTTGAGGATTAGTTCACGGGTTCGTTGATGGACTAGTTGAAAGGTTGGTTGATAATAGATTGATCGATCATAGATTGATTTGTCGGTTGATCAATTAATATTGCAACATCTCTGCTCCACCTTCTGTCATCATTGTCAATACTACTTTGCTCCTTCAGTGTCTTTTTATTCCACGAAGAATATGTCACAATCCTAAGGAGGGCATAGTGAGAAAGTAGTGATGATAGGGCGAGGGCAAAGCACGTCGGCCAGCATACTCTTTTGTCGCACACTTGCTGGCATAGCCATTGAATACACTTGAACCTCACTTGCTTATCTGAGAGATAGGGAGGCTTTTACGTGTCCAGCCTCCTCCGGTTCGCGGATGACGGATATGTTGAACATTTCAGTTCCCTGGAAAGATCTTCAGCTCTTCAGATCTCCACGATGTCTCAGACGATCAATTCGTGTGGGCCAACGTAAGATATCGAGTTTCACTCTGCGAGATACAACCATATGCTTGGTACCTTATTGCAGTCCTAGTCTTGGTGATAGATCGACATATAAGTCAATGCAATGCCTACAGTATTTAATCTATAAATCTGCTTTTCTTGCGGTCTCACCATGGCTAATCTTGTTCCTGGTCATCGAATCACAAACCTTTGCCCTTGCGTAGTGTAAAAATAAATAGTTCCCCTCAACTCCTCCGTACACCATCTTGAACCAGAGGCTTCATCGTCGAAAATGCGTATCTAGCAATCCTCCAACCCTTATCCTCCTTCTTCATAATGAAAAGCTCCTGGTTCGCATGCTCCTCAGACGCCTGTGTCGCCAGCATCGTCTTGGTGCCCTCGGCGGTCGTCCTCGCGAATGCCCATTCAGGAGACATGATGACAATCTCCTCTATTGAAAACGCGATGACCAGCTGAACCGTCGAGAAGATGCGCGTGTAGGATTCGCGAAGTGCGGCTGTGCCCACGGTGGCTGTGAAGTGAGGCGGCATGATGACGCCGTCGGACGTGTAGAGATTGACGACGTCCTCCACGTTGCGGCTCTTCAGAGCTGCTCCGTACTTGTGGAGGACTGCGGTGATGGCTTCAACTTCCGAGGAAGACACTTTGTGGAGTTAGCAACAGTGGCATCAGACCTTGTTGGACCACATACTAATTGCGAGTGAAATGGCAGTGATTTTGAGGATGTTCTCGATAGTGAAGACTCATTGCCGGTTTCCTTTTCCTTTCGCATTTGCAATGATACTTATACTACATCAAATCTACGGTGTAAGTGGAGGAGCTTATCTTGGACGAAAGTGGGAGTTTGGTGACAAGAGTGGGGGTGGGCCACGATATGCCACCATTTTTGAACGAGAAGATATCTTTCTTTGTTCGGTTGTCAAAGCCGCGAACATAAAACTTGACTTGAATAAATCTGAATTGTTTCCAGAAGCGAATTTTGCATAAGAAATTGAATTGTAGCAATGCCTGGGCACTTTCGCGTTATCGCCGATGGCTTCAAGGCATACCGGTAGTGAAAGGCGATCGTATGAGGACATGTTCATTGAGAGTCGGCTTTTCCAAGCACGGTCAATCAGGAATGTAGGAAACCTCAAGCTATTCAAGGTATGATTTTAGAGTTCAACCACAGAAGCTTTTATCCATGTCGCTAATAAGGAGACGAGTTGTCCACGGTGCTCTTGTCCGGTCGAACGAGAAGGTCAAAGCCAGGTGCTTCTGACGTATGTCTGACAGGTCACGAATGTTAGACTCGGAGGTTTAGATGGTCGTTCCTTGCACCTTGTTCGCCTTGGTTGCCTTGATGGATTCTTCAGCTCTGCTATTGCGCCTACTCTACCGAACTTTGACGTGGCACCTCAGCTGACCGTCTTGGACGTCTCTCTACCTTACCTATCCCGGTACCCGCAGTCCAAGCTATATATGGGTAATGCCTGTGGAATTGTAATCTGATTCTTTGCACAACCTGTTTCTGAGAATTTTACCCCTCGATCCCCTTTCAGAGCAACAAATAATCTACACAAAAGTTTGACACTCAAAAGCGTCATCCATGGATCCCGCTCTACGCTCTATAGCAAAATGGTGCATCGGTCATATTGGGTTCCTTGTTTTATGTCTCAAAAGTATTGCATCAAGCGAGGAAAAATCCTCTGGGAAACAGCCGTGACATTATCTAAGCCGACATGCTCGGGATCGGCATTCTCTGGATTGACAGCCTCTGAACCGATATGCTCTAAGCCGAAAGCACAGGATCGAGATGTCCTGAATAATTACCCACACCCTAAGCGAACTCACCCCATGGCATCACATGAACGTCCTTACTGGGAGTCCAACTTTGACAGAAATCACCGGCAAAGTCCGATAATCCGGCTTCCTGATGAGCTGCTGGTACGCATCTTGGAAACTCTCGAGATAGCCGATCTTTGCATGGTCCGCCAAATATCATTCATCTTTTGGCATATCTATCTGGGAAAAGAATTTGAGAAGTCCCATCGTAGAGAAGTGAGAATCTGGTCACGCAGATCAGAGAGTTTCCAGGATGACGAAGCAACCGTTGTACGAGCCAAACTGAACGCTCTTTGTACTAAATGTGCGATGAGGAGACTTTCGCCCACCCACAGGGAGGAAGCGTACCACTACACTAGGTGGGGAGACACGTATTTTTCGTTGCAAGGTATCCTACAGGAAATTGGTCTTCTCTGCTGAGCAGCGCAAAAAGGGCCCAGAAATTCGTCAATGCATTGCGCACGACGCATTCATCCGGTCTTGTCCTCATCTGACGGTGCCAGTCTCTTGGTCCTGGGGCAAGATCACGCATTCGGAGCGTACCAGTGCAGACAGAGTTCGGGCAGACAGATCTGTTTTCGGTATTTTCCTTGAGCCTAAAAGTTGCCATCAGTGCGAAGAAATAACAGGTTTCCAAGATGCCCTGCATCACAGAAGAGATCTTCGTTGGATTCCCAAGCCTCCGACAATATCACTCTATGCTTCCCCAATGATTGGTAATAGGCAACTCAGCGTCCTAGTCACGTGGGAGTTGCCGTTATTCACGGTGGTCAAAGACGCGACTATCACTATGGATTTTATAAAGCAGAAGCTGGAGGGACTTCGAAACAAATATGGCAATATCTTCTTCTCTCACTTGGGCCGACATGAAATCACCTTCCAAATGCTCAGGGTCCTCGATCCCCAGTACTGCGGCTGTTTAGGTGGGGACAGCCGAGTTGGGCGTCTTGTTCCCTGCGACAAGGCCCGATGAGGGACTCGGGACTGCAGAAGGCCAAGAGTTGAAGTAAGTGATGCAGAGCCTTTGCCACCTAGCAAACACAGAGTAATTTGCGAGGTGCGCTTGAGTTGGTTCGTCTCTATAGTCTTGTTCCGAAGAGATTGATAGAAGAGAAATCCGGGCTTTAGTATGGAAGGATGATCCGAGTTCGAGACCTAGGTGTCTAGCTCTTCTTCAGATGATTTCAAACGGAAAATCATCTGGAAAAGTCTAGGAATATTTTGGTAGGGGCTAGAGAACAAGCTAGATCTTTCGGGAGAGTGCAAATACGTTGTGCTCACGCTTGACGGCACGGCAGCTCCGCCATGTTCCTTCCCGGCGAGAACTTTCTCTTGTTTGCACTACTGTTCTTCCAAGGGGACTCTTTTTATTTCATCGACAAAAAAGCCGTCCGCTGAAGATCCTCTACAATGGAAACAATCATCTTGACATACTCAGGTGCCATGCGCAATGTTAGACTCCCTCTCATCGCTGCCATGGGTCAATCCTAGAGCTTCTTTTGACAGCATATCTACTATTTAGGTATAGCACCAAGCCCCTTGTATAAGACCTTTAACTAATCTCAAGATAGTATGATGGGGGTTTTTTATGGAATACAGCTTCAGAGTCCAAGCCCTATGTTCTTGGATGGTGCACGCCTTCGGCGTCAAAAGGGCTAATCAAGTTTTCTTTACCTAGAAACATACGAAGCTTGCTCTCGCTCTAATCGCATAAAAAGCAACCGATAATGTACAAGGCAAATGAGAAAATCAGAAAATATTGCGAACAGAAATCGGGAGGCCTTCCTGAGGTACCTGAGATACCTGAGGTAGTTGGCACCACAAGTCCACCTGTATCTGATCTGGCGGGTACGTTACTACATGGAAACGTCCTGACCAAACAGTTCTGAGCTGAGGCTTACTTTCAATTTACAAACTGTTCTATCAGCCAGCTGGATTGACTTCCAGATGACGCCTGCCACCCCGCCGAGATAAAAGTAAGCCTCGGGCCTAATTCATCCACAACGAAAGCCAAATCCGAGACCCTAGAGTATGTCGCTGGTTCTTCCGCAGATTCCGGCGCCAGGCAGTGGCAGACGGAAAGCGGTCGATTGGTTTTCGGGCAAGACACAGCCTGCGCCGAGAAAGTCTCCACGCCGGGCGACTGCATACGCAGGAGGAACTTTGGTTCAATCTCTTGGGCTCCTTTTGGAAATCACCACGCAGTCAGCATAGAACAATGACTTTACGGGTCAGGTGCACTATCCCAACGTCCAATGTCAGCATTCCATCGGCGGTTCAGATGACCTGGGAGTCAATGAATGACCAGACATAAGCGTATATCTAGTCAATTGTAAGTATAAGGAGCATCGCGTACTTGTAAAATCTCCACCCTGGGGCGCAAACATGCTGTTCTTGCTCTTCTCTATATTTGCTTTGATGGCCGCTGCGGTCGTCATCCCCGGGCCTCCCGGCCCATACCCCGTCGCCTTGCGAGTGGAGGCCTTCGAAGACGCAGCACGATGGGATCCCCACGCCCCTCAAGACCAGCCTGAAAAGCGCAAGGTCATGGTCTCTGTCCACGTTCCTCTAAAGAAGGAAGCCAACTGTTCCGTCGAACTAGTTCCCTACGTGCCGCCTACCACTGCAGTCGCCCTCGGCCAGGGGGCGGCGACCTTGTTTGGTCTGCCAGACACTGTCTTCTCAGGGATGGAACTTGAGTTCTACATTGTCGATACGGCTTACGGCGGGCCCGAGAAGAGTGAAAAGCACCCTCTCGTCCTCTTCTCACACGGAAGAGCTAGCTCGAGACTTGCGCATGGCGTATTGGCGCGGTCTCTTGCTAGCTATGGGTACATCGTCGTCACTCTGGATCATACGTATGATGCCGCGATTGTCGAGTTCCCAGATGGCAGCATTAGATTTGCGGAGAACGCAACGGAAAACGACTCGGCTTACGTTGAGAGCCTTCTTGAGGTGAGTTTGCCCGGAGGTAAACCAGTCATGTTGAACCGGAGACTCTAAACATCGCGATCCCACAGAGTCGTCAGAAAGATGTCTCCTTCATAATCGACCAGCTCCTAGACCCTTCAGTAGCTACTCCACTACTTGCCGGAACACAAGCATCTATCAACCCAGGCAAGATTTTCATTGCCGGTCACTCCTTCGGCGGCGCTACAGTAGCTTCATCACTCTACGCCGATGACCGCATTATTGGCGGTCTCAACTTTGACGGCCTGATGGTTGGTCCGGTCCAGGCCGAAGGCACCGACAAGCCCCTGGTACTGGTCAGCACGCCGGCGACATTCGATTACATCTCCGGCTGGAACGAGACTTGGCTTAATCTGCGCGGTCCATCGTTGATGCTGATTGTCAACGGAACAACCCACATGTCCTTCTTTGACGCTCCACAACTCCCAGCTGTCAAGGCTTTGCCTGCAGAGTATTCTGATCTCATCAAGCAGGTTCTGGGCACCATTGATGGCGATTTGTTGGCCAAGATTGAGATTGAGCTCTTGCGAAGAACACTGAATTTGGTGTTGGAGGGCAAGAGAGAGGCTTTGTGCGATGTTGAGAGCGTAGGCCCTGGTGTTGGCCAGCTGAGAGTCAAGAACTTGACGTGTTCTTGAATCAGAACTGATGGCATAGTCGCCACTCTGTTATTTTATAATCTTCACTCAATCCAGGTAAACTTTCTCTACTCGAGTTGACTTTGACAATCCAAGCATGCAGCACGGTACACTTCGGACTACATCATTGGGGTGAAGGTAAGGTAGGTTAGGTCGCTATAACAATCGGCTATTTTCGAGGCTCCAATCTCTGGAAACGTTATATATTTCAGATATAATAGATTTTTGTCGTAAGTTTAGGTCTACGGGAATGACTGTTGCGAAAGAAATAATCTTCGTGCCATCAGAGAAACCCCTTGACCACTTGACTTAGCTTTCAAGCCCCATGCAGCTCATGATGATGAGCAATGGACACCCCCACCTCATTATGGCTAGCCTGATGGCTATTTCCCTAGGCTTCCAGAGGTAAATTTTAAAGAAAGTGCTCGGAGAAGCATCGGGTTTGAGTAGTGAGAGTGGGAGTGATGGTGGAAGAAAGAGAAACTGAGCATGAGACTGTCTTTTCTGTTGGAGTCCATTGCTCACGGGTTACAAAGGAAAGGTCTTGGAAAGGTCAGCAAAATGTCAATAATGCCGCGAGGGGTCTCGTACTTGCCTAGCATTCTTGTGTCTGCTGTGTGCTAGTATGTAAAGATCGTGAAGAGCCTTCTCAATCCAGGCCTCTAAACTTTGTGTTCCTCGTGGTACGCTCATCTCAGATTCGCTCGTGTGGCACCCTTGGAAAAGTCTTGATCAAGCCCCAACAGATGTGGCATCCTTCTCAAGCTCAACATTGCACAAATCCTTCGGAAGGTCCAGATGAGGGTACCATACAAAAGGAAACGGTGTCGTCTCTCCTGTCCTTTGGTAGCCGCAGCGCTCATACCACGCAATCAACTTCTCGCGAGAAGAAAGAGCATTCAAACCGAACTTCTTGATGTCGTAATGCTGCCGCGCGTATTCCTCGGCAGAACCAAGAGCCTGGCGCCCGCCGCCGCTACGCTGCAGCTGAGGGTTCACGGAAAGCAGGACAATGCGGGCCATGTGGGCTTCAGGCTTGAAGACAACTTGAACTGAGGCAGCGAATACGCCGTGGGGATCAAAGCCCATGAGGACCTCTGCGTCGGGGTTGTTGATGTTCCTGAGAGCATTGTCGGTTGAGTAGTTGAATGATCTGCCGAGTTCCATATCGGCTGTCCAGTCTGCGCGGCTGTCTTCGGCGCGAAAAGCAGCTTCTACGAGCTGGGCGACTTGAGGTGCGTCATCTACGGTCGCGATGCGGAATTGGAGAGGTGTGGTATTTTCGTTTTTCTTGTCGTTAGCCATGTTTGAGTTAATGCGGGGGTTGGATCTGGATGTCAGAAGTGGGCAAGTGGCTCGATGTAGAAATTTTGGTGACGAGGACGAGTATTCCTAGGCAGCACACGGCGACTCTTTATAAATAAAACACAGTGAAGCTGTTGCTAGACGAGTTGCTACATCTGGAAGGTGAACTTAAGGGCGTTTGTTGTGACAAATTAAAGACGTAGGGTGGATTCCTTTATGTTGTGTAGCAGGAAGGGCGTCTGCGATCCAATAGCAAGGGCGTGGTGGTGTTTCTGCCTAAAGTTGCGAATCAAAAATGCCGCGGATGGACGGCAAGGTAAGCAACTTCAGAATGAGAGATGCCGTTTGTCAATTGGTAAGCACGAAACTCAACCCACTGCATCTAAGGTTACCTTCATCGTCAACTCGAAGAAGCAATTTACTGATATGTTAAAGTTGGTTAGCTTTAAAGTAGATGCAAGCCCCAAAATGCCATAGATTGATGCTGTCTAACGAAGGTTGTCCTTAGGTGGCAGAAAAAATTGCATGATTAAGGTAACTACTTCGACGCATCCAAGCTTTGATGCCATAGAAGTGTTGCCATAAACAGTCGAAACTCTCAGCTTTAGCGACAGCAGTACACATACTATTTTTGTATTTACATTATGTCTCAACCCAATCGCTTGAGGTATTATGTACTGGAGGTATCCTGAATCTAAATTGCGCATGCCTGGATCATGTATTCATGTACTTGCGTGAATGCCTCCTCTTCATCAAAATAACTCGCTTGAAAAGACTATGCACCAACCGTCGCGATGCTTAAACAAGGCCTGCAACGGCCAGCAAGGCAAAGGCCGAGGCGCCGAGCGACACCGCATCCCACGTCAGAGCCCCGGCCGCGTTCTGAGATGTGGGAGTAGGGGAGGACGCAGATGCAGCATCAGCAGATGTCGGAGCCGCTGTGGTTGATCCTCCTCCAGCCGATGATGCCGCGGTCGACGTCGCACTCGTTGATGATACCGCCGATGAGCTCAAGCTCGCTGGTGCTGACGAGGTCGACGTCGCACTGGTCTTTGAGGACGATGACGATGTCGTCGTGTCTGCCTTGCCAACCATCTCCTGCACCCACTTGCCGGCGTCGCTAGAGTACACGTCAAAGTAGTTGAGGTGATTCGCAGCGGTGTCTCCGCCGGCGCAAATCGGATCGGATTCGACGCAGTACGAGCGCATCACGCTGGAAAAGGCCCGCATACCGGCGAGCTGGTTTTCCGGCCGAGGGAAGAGCCCGTTGTCCGGAGCTCCCGAGAGATAGTTGTACGGCTGGCTGGCCGTATGTCTTGTGTCGCCAAAGATGAGAATAGCAGCGACTGAAGAAGGTATATTAGCAAGCCCCTCGCGGTCTCAAGTTCCGACACATGCAGACTTACGCTTGTTGCCAGGCGCCGTTGTGGCATCTAACCCAGCATTCGCCTTCTGTTGACAACCCTGGAAGAACGTGCCTCCTCCACCACCCAAAACATCACCAACAACATGGCCGCCCTGGGAGTACCCGCTCACAACGAGCTTCGCGTCCGGACAGCGCTTGTTGTACGCCGTGATCTGCGCCGTGCCGTTCGCAGCGCCCTCCTCAATGGACTGGCAGTAGGGCGCCTCGAGCGGGTTGTAGAACTGAATGTCCTCGTAGTCGCAGCTGTCGAGCCCGTCGCAGATGGCGGTGACAAGCTTGCCCTGGCGTCCGGGGTAGGGCTCGTTATTCCCGCGCGCGAGGAAGACATGTACGCTCTGGCAGTTTGCGTCGCCTGTGGCCTGACGCGGGGTGACGACTGCGGTACCCGAGGTCAACGGCAACGCGGAGAGGAGGGCGAGAGCCGCTGAGAAGGTCGAGACCATCGCGAGCTTGATCGATGGGTTTGGAGCGGTCCGCTTCGTTCTTGGTGAGAGAAGGGCGAGGATAATCAAATGTCAACAGGCCAGGGGAGCGCACGCGACATGGGCTATCCAGCTGGTTTAAGAAGTCCGTCTCATTCAAAAGGCTCCCACCCCTTGCGGTTAAGGCTGGAGATAAATGGGATACCCCAAAGCCGGCGAGCCGGTGGGTGGCATTCCGGAGGCCGTCCGTTACGGGCAAATACGAGTCAACGATAAGCCCTGATCCACCAAGAGCCAGGGATCCCAGATGTCGCAGCCCCGGTCTATCTGCCATAGCAACGTCATGTTCTCCTCTGTCTCCTCCATGTTAGCGCTGTCAAACAAGGCCTGGTAGTTTCTGACAGGCGAGAGGGGCAGCTGAGAACTCCTCATTGCCCGGCAAGTGGATATCGTCGGGCTACGGCGGCGACGAAGTGACGAAAACAATGTTGAAGTTGAATCTTTTACTCTTCCAGAATCACAAAGAGTAGTTCATAAAATGACTCGTTGAAGTGGTTCCCTTTAGGTGATGGTTTGCAAGGAACAACCACGACCGAGGTCTGGCATTGGATGAGTTTCTTTAGTCAACAGCGACTAAAATAGACCGGCGGAAGTGTCGGATTGAGTGTGGCTGGTTTGTCTCGAGGTGAACATGGATCAATGAAGCTCGGAGCCCGCATTGAGGGCAACGGGAATCCCGATGCGGCACTTAAGCTCGTGGGCCGCCATCAATCGGTGAGCAGAAGTTGTCTCTTTGATCAAGGTTTGGCCAATGTTGGATCGCTGGTATCAATCAATGCTCGGTATGTTGACAGATGAGTTCGAATGAGATGCAGCCCAGACCACTTGGCTGATATGAAATACTGCGACTGCTACATTCGTCAAGCCTCAGTGTTGTCTCACAGTAAAGTGATGCCGAGTGGGATGAGAGCGTTGCAAATGAGTTGCTTCGTGTTGCTTCAGCTACGAAAGACACTTCTTCGCAGAAACAGTCCAACTTTGACCATTAGGACAGCGACTTTGGCTTGTGAATTCCAATAGCTGTTTTCTGATGTTTACAGATCCCAAATGAAAGTACTTGTACGTCACGATACACGCTCTCAGAGTCACTCTGAGACCCTCTCGTCAGACTCGCATCTGCTCCATTGCTGTGCCCACTGCCCAGACGTGAAATCAAGCGTTGCATTGCCTTGCATTGCCGGGACGTTACACCGTCGATCCCGTTCTCACAAGGCAGAATGGCACTGACCAAAGTCTTGGCAACGGTGAGCTGAAATCGCATCATCATGAACGATTGCAACAATTCATCTATCGTTGAGAGAACCTTGAATCAATCCCAATGCCCCATTGCCTGCAATGCTTTTTACGAGATTCGCTGATTACATGGTCGCAAACAACATCTTGGCATTGAAGAGTTGTGGATGGTTTTCTCGGGATGCGATAAAGATTGGGTTTAGAGTGCCCGTTATGCCATTGCGACCTTCCTCTTCCTTCATCTCGACCGCTTCAGGGGTACCCGCAGAGGTGCGCCATCATGCCATTCAAGCAGCATCGCACAACACGAGAACGAGACAGTGGCGGCGCCACGACGATGACTTAAGGTGCGGTTCGTCCCGCGAATTCTAGTCTGGTTTTGGTTTCTCGGACTTTGTCGCCATCCGTGAAAGGACAGGACAACCCGCCAGCCACACCACGATGAAGTTCTTGGCTACGACAACCATCCTCGCATCCTGGGCGACTCTTGGCGTTCGCGCCGCCGTCCAGGAGAGGCAGACCACGAAACCTCTCGTCGACTCGGCCAGCTTCCAAGATCAAATCACCAAGGAGAAGTATGCTCTATACGCACTTTACTTGCCTCTTGCCAATAGACTCGGTTGCTAACATGGACACAGCTTACAAGCCAACCTGGTCCAACTGAGCGACATCGCAATAGCAAACGGCGGCAACCGCGCCTTTGGTCTCCCAGGCTACGCCGCCTCCGTCGACTACATCTTCAGCCGCATCTCCAGCGCCGCCGGCGCCAAAGTCTGGAAACAGGACTTCTCCGCCACCTACAGCACCGAGCTCCGCGCCAACCTCACCGTCAATGGCGAGAAGCTGACCATTTACGGCCTCTACGGGTCCCCCGATACGCCTGCCGAGGGCATCACCGCGCAGCTCGTCGCAGGACCTAATGGCACCGCCGCCTGCGAGGCCGCTTCGTACGCGGACCTCGACGTCGACGGCAAGATTGTGATTGTGACGGAGTCGCTGTGTCCCGGGTACCGAGATGGATTCCACGCTGGTGTGATGAAGCCTGCTGCTGCGGCGGGTGCTAGTGCCGTGATCGTGATTAACGATTTTGCGCTGAACCTTACTGCCGGGAACCTTGGTCCGGCTGATGATGGGACGTATGTCCCTACGGGTTTCGTTAACCAGTACATTGGCGATCCGCTCAAGGCTCGGTTGGCGGCTGGGGAGGTGCTGACGGCCTTGTTCTGGGAGGCTGAGGTTGTCGATAGCCGGGTTACGCAGAACGTGTTTGCTGAGACGGAGGGCGGCGATGAGAGCAACGTGATTGTGGTAAGTAATGCCCACCATCGAGAGTATACGTAAGTCTTTCTGACGAATTCCTAGCTCGGCGCCCATCTGGACAGTGTTGCATGGGGCCCGGGTATCAACGACAATGGTAAGAGAAAACCCCCTTCACGAAGCTCGTCGAAGAATTTCTAAATGCTTACATTGTATCAGGCTCCGGAACCTCCCTCCTCCTCGAGCTCTTCCTGGCTCTCACAAAATACGCCACCAACAACAAAATCCGCTTCGCATGGTGGGGCGCCGAAGAGAAGGGCCTCGTCGGATCCCGCTACTACGTCAATAACCTCGCCACGGAAGAGCGTGCCAACATCCTGGCCTACCTCAACTTCGATATGGTCGCCAAGGGGTACTACGGCGTTTTTGACGGCGACGGCGCGTCCTACGGCGTCCCCGCGCCGGCCGGCTCCGATGTCATCCAGGAACTCTTCACCGCCGACTTTGTTGCCAAGGGCATCAATGTCACTGCCGCGAGGTTCACGAACGGCAGTGACTATGCCTCCTTCTGGCAGGTTTTGGGCAAGCCTATCGGTGGTCTTCACACGGGAACGGGGTCTGCGCAGGATCCCTGTTATCACCAGGAGTGCGACAACATCAACAACCCGGACCTGGACCAGCTCACAGTCAATGCAAAGGCAAGTGATTCGAGGTACTCTGTGACAGTCTTTAGATTACTGATTACTGACTCCCATGGATAGACCACTGCCCATGTTCTGTCCGCCCTGGCCCTCGACGGAACCAACCTGATCAAGAAGCTGAGCGCTCGCGTGCTCCCCGCCCGCGCAGTTGCAGCCGATCGAGTCATCGCGACGGTGGAGGAATCCGAGGACGAACATCACCATTGCTAACTTGGCATGGTAGAGATAGTATGCCATAGAAAATCCAACACCCTTAATGAAGACGGTTAGCCGAAAGCGAATCGGTCATGTTCTATTTTGGTGCCTGTTCTCGAATATCCTATCACGGCCGACGTCCTCCCACGCTCTACGCCTCTTCGGTGGCGAGTCAGTCTGTATCGAGTCAAACTCCTGCCAACGAGCTTGGGAAGCTATGTGTATGTATGACAGGGGCCACTGAAGAACGAGAGACTGAGTTCTGGTGAACTTACCTACTCTCGGATGCCATCGGAGGGAAAGTCGGCCCTATAAGAGGGGGCTGCCGCCCTCAAGCTTTACATTCCTTTCTGTAATAGCGCAGCAGGATCCACACATGGTCTCGCTGAGTTCTGACTTTACGTAGGAAACTCGGGGGTTCTCGACTATCTGGGAGTCCAACGAAGAGGGCCATTATTGCTCCTCGTTGGGATAGTATACAGCAGTGAATAGAATACCCCAGACGGCGAGAGACAACTTGAGATAAATCGAGGCTCGCTTATGTTCCTAACACCTGCTGCCTCTCGATATGCTGCTTTCTAGATGCGTGAAGATGGCTAACCCACGGAGGAGGAATCGTCATTAACTGGTATCGTTGCGGGAATGGTTCAGACCCATCATCTGCCGTCTGCGATTATTATTATTATATACTATATGAAGGACCTAATAACCCGCGTGATCTATCGCACTTGGTCGTAGCAGATACATCAGGCAAGTCGTCTGCCAGAAACCAGTTTCCAGAAGCCGTCGATCAGTCCCCAGGAGCCCGCGCCTTCTTCCTCTTCTTCATCCATCCCCACCGCCTCCGCCTTCTTCATCTCCGCAACCGCAAGCTTGAATCCATATCCGAGATCACTCTGCATCTTCTTATGCTCCCGCACCAACTCCTCCCTCATCCGCCCCTCAAGCTCATCCAGGTCCCTCCTTCGCGCTTCAATCTCGTCAAACTTGGCTTGGTATACATCCACCAGCACGCCCCTCTTCCGCTCCGAAATCGCCAGTGCCATCTCCATCTCCTCCTTCAACAAGCCCAGCTTGACCTGACACACATCCTGACGCAGCAGCCTCGCGAGGCTCTCGGCATCGGTTAGGTGCGCCTTTGCGTCCGCGGCACAGAGCACCTGCCGATGAACGGCCTTGTGCCGAATATGTCTAATCGATTCGAAAAAGGTGTGCCAGCCAGTGTGCGGCAGGGGCACCTTTTCACCCTCGAATTGGCTGAACAACTCGTTGTTGAAGATCCATACCCATTTCTGGAGTTCGACACACTCGGGCGAGTCCCATTGTCCTGATTCTAGAATCTCGGGGTGCTCCTGCTTCGCAAACTCGAAGCAGGCATCCTCCAGAAGCTCTTGGGTTCTTGTCATAAGAGCGTGCTGAGCTTCGTATGATAGGAAGGCGGTGCGGAGCCTGGGTAACTTTGTGGTCTTTTTAGGTGGCTGTTCTGCTGTTGCTGTTGCTGCTGCCGTGGGCTCGCCGACGACGGTGCTGCTGCTCGCTGTGGTAATGCTGTCCACCGCATCGCCCGTCTCCCCTATAGCCAGACTATCGTGAGACTCTGCACTTATCATGTTCTCCCCTTCCTCTGGTTCTGTACCTGCAACAGCAGATTGCTGCCGGGCTATCTCATCCGCCTGCATCTCATCTGTAAGTGCCCTGATCTTCTCCTTCCAATTGATCTCCGGCTTCTCCGACGTAATCACTGGTGTAGCTCCTTGGGATAGTCGAGGAAACTGCTGCTCAGCCTTCCATCTGCTTTCGAAAATCCTCTTCTCAAGGAGCTGCTGGCAAGTACTGATGACGGCTGGTCGGGTGTATTGGGACATCAGAGCGTTGATCTCCGGGCATCTGCAAACGTGAATTCTGTGTTTGATGGCTCTTGGGCGACGGATCTGGGCGTGCTGATTGGAGAAGACAGGTTGCATAGTCAGGTAAACCTCCTCTTCCATCGTTGAAGCCATGTTGTAGGATTATTCTTGTCGTATATAAGCAGGATGCTGTGTGTGCCTAGGCTGGTTTTGGAGGGCTAGCAATTCGTTGAAGTGAATGATTTGATAGAATGGAAGAACTCCTGGGTCGCATCTCTCATTTGAAAAGAAGAATTCTGTTGACGGATACATCGGAGAAAGGGTTGAAAGGGTTGATAGGGTTGGTAGGGTAGGCGGGAAAGACTAGATCCAAGATTAGTTATAATTTCACAAAAGAGGACAATAGGTAAGGCTTCGAACTGGATAGGATGCACAAAGGCGATCCCACGGCAGCCCCAGGCTGACCCAGACGCAAACCCAGATACCACGCGTTTCCAGGGAAGGGGGATGAAGGACTTACAGAGGTCATAGAAACCTGTTCCACCGCAGTGATTCCTACTTGATTACAAGATGCGGAGACCCAGGTTCTGGTCGAGCATGGTAGATTATCATGGAAGGTTACGGAGAAAGGTCAAAGACCTATGCTTATCGCGATGTCAAGCCCATAACTTCAGATAGACAGTTCCTGAAATTGGATAAAGACTCGCTATTGAGCTCCCTTTTGACATTACAAGGGATTCATATGAATGACGGAATGATGTCTCCGGCTTCCTTTGAGTCTGGCTTCTCCTTCTTCACTGGAGCCCGCCGCTGAGGCCTCGCGTTCGCTCTCCGATTCTTCAGTCTAGTAAATAGATCATCGTCGTCGTCATCTTCTTTTTCTTCTTCGTTCGTAGGTGTTGTATGAGTAGCCGCTCTGGCAGTTGAGATCGATTTCGAAGCCGCTGTTACCAAGGGCCCATGACTATTTGAAGACACTTTCGTATCGGACAGTCGTGTGCTGTTCGGTTGCATCGTTCTTTGCTGATGACTGGGTCGACTCTGGACCTTTGCAATGGTTTTCGATGGATAAGCCGGCCTTTTGTGTTCGATATCCCTCCTGACCGGGCCTTTAACGGGTCCCTCAAGGTCATCACTCTCGTCTTCGGTCGAATCCTCATCCACCGGCATACTCCTCTTCGCCGGCGCCACTGGCCTTTTGTTCTGAGAAGACCTCACCACGCCCCCAAACAACCCCGAAGCCGATGTCCTCACGCCCGAATCCGCTCTCGTCAGCGCCATCAGCGGCACCTCCTTCTTCTTGGGACTGTGCATAAGCCCCTGCAGCGACGTTCCCCGCCACGGCACGTTCGTCTCGTCTCCAGTGTCCTCGTCGTCTCTGCCGGCATCCCTCTTTGCGCGGCGCAGCGCCTCGCGCTGCTTCTTCTTACGGAGCAGCTCCTCCTGGCGTTTGCGCGCGAGCTCAGTGAGGGACCCGACGACAGGGCGTGAAATGGTTTTGATAGTTTCTGCATTCTGGGTGCGCGTTTGGGCTTTGAGACGCTGGTATTCTGCTGCGTGGAGGTGTGCTGTGAAGTGCCCTGCGATTGTGACGAGTTCATCCTCGACCATGCGATATTTGTCGTCATTTTCAAGGCCTTCTATCATGAAGCTGTACGTTTATCAGCACTGTGCAAAATATGGGGTGATAAAGGGATGAGTACGTTTCTGGAAGGGGTTCTGGCGGTGGTGAAGTTGACGGGCTTCTGCCTATGAGAGTTCCAAGTCAGTGAGAGGGATGATGCGAGTAGACGCGACTCATACCTCCAAGGAAACCATTTGAGCGGGCTGGCTTATGATTCGAGCGATCTAACGGTGATGCAGCGGCTGTCGTTGCTCGAGATGGAGCCCGATTTGGTGTTGCGGTTCTCCGAGGTGTCGACGCAGTCTGCTTCTTCGGGCTCGCCGTCCGTTCCAGTGCCTTACGGTCCCAGGGGAGTTGTCGCGTCATGGCTTGGATGGTGTATGAAGAGTCCGATGAGGCTGTAGACAGAAAAGTTTCATGACCTGGAGTTTTTGAGCCGATGTTGTTGAAGTAAGTTGAGGTAGAATGAGATATTGACCACGGCTGCCTGTGATTTGCAGGCCAATAAGGTCGATGTGGTTGATGAACGTCGCGCCTTCCGGGTGAGACTGGTGGATGGTGCAGGAGCACCGACAATTATGCAAGAACCTGCATAACCATCTCCGAATACGTGCCCCGCTTTTACATAACTGCGAGGTGCATTCCTACTCATCACCATCAAACGAGCAAAAGGCGTTACAGAGAAGACATCTTGATAGAAAAGAAAGCACCCGATCCGGGATATGACTATTTTAAACGCTATGAGTATGCCCCATTTTATCTATCATCCGTAACCCAGCCCAGACAAAATACATACAACAAAGACAAATCCTTCAACCCAGGTTGAATTCACTGGCCGCAATCATCACGGCCCTCATCTTCATCTTCATCTTCCTCTCCATCTCGCTGGGCTCAGCGCCAGTATCAATGTCCTCCATCGCATTGCCGCCCGACGGCCTGCTGTCTCCTCTTCTCTTGCCGGCGTTCTTCTGCTTCATGACAGCCTTCTTGCTGTCGTGGCCGCCACGTCCAATACCCGACGGCGCCTCGCGCAGGCCGTACGCCTTTGCCATGTGACCCAGGTGCACCTCGTTGATATCAAAGTAGACGCGCTCGTCCTTGATGTGAGTTGCGTACGCCCTAATGTGCGAGCGGAAGGCCTTGCGCGCCTCGTCCAGGAGTTTTGTTGCCGATTCGAGGAGAAGACGCTGTTCGAGGTGAAGCTGCAAGTTCTCGGCACGGTTGCTGAAGCCCCTGTCTGTCGCGGGCTGGGGCTTGGTGTCCGTCTCGACCGGGAAATCCATGCCTGTTGTGAAGCCCTTGTGGAGGATGGTGTCGTAGAGCTCGGGCTTGGGAGGGGAGGCGTTCTTGGATTTGAGGAGGTCGATGTAGCCTTCTTCGCAGCCAGGCATGAGGAAGAGAATTGCCTTGCCGGGCTTACCGGCACGCGCTGTACGACCGATGCGATGGACGTGGTCGTCTGCGCTGAAGGCGGGGTCGTATTCGACTACGAGCTCGACGGAGGGCACATCGAGACCACGGGACGCAATATCGGTGGTAAGCAGGACTGTTGGGTCTTCACATTTGCTGTAAGACGCCAAAGTAGCTGTACGGACCGGTTGAGGGAGAGAACCGTGCAGTTTATGAAGGACGATGTTTGTGTTCGCCGCTGATGTGATGTAAGCGGAAGGCGCAACGGTATTTGCGGTTGATGACGTTGCGTTGTCGGTCGTATTTTCCTTCTTCGGCGGTTGACGAAGAAGATCGAAATGATAGTCGACCGAATCGGCGCAGGAGAAGAAGACAATGGCCTTCATCACTGATCCCTTTCGTGAAAATGTTGACTTCAGCAGTGCTATGAGCGTAACCAACCGCAACTTGGCCGGTACGATCAAGTAGTTTTGCTTCAGTTGTGCCGGTGCCTCGAACTTGATCTCCTCTCCCTCAACATGGTCCTCTCCGGATGTGGTAATGTGTACTGCATCCTCCAGACTGATCTCGCCAAGTTTCTGAACGTTCATCTTCATAGTGGCCGAGCAAAGAACCGTTACACGGCGCTGTGGGAGGTTGGCGAGCGAGACACCGTTGGCTGTTTTGTCTGCCAAGGGGTTCTCACGAATCCTGTTGACAATGGTGCGCAGTTCCGCCTCGAAACCCATTTCCATCAAGCGATCGCCTTCGTCAAGAACCAGCCATCTCACGGTGCCGACATCGAGGGTCTTGGTGTGCTCGAGGTGATCGCTCAAACGACCAGGTGTTGCGATGAGGATATTCACACCTTTCCGTAGGCGGCTCTTCTCGGAATGTTTGCTCTCACCACCAATGACCGTTGTGCTGACCAGGTACGGCGGCAGGACCTTTGCGAGCACCAGCTCAATCTGTCTGCAAAGTTCACGGGTAGGCGCCATGACGATGGCGAACAAGCCTGAGTCTCTCTTGATCTGACCCTCAACCGACAGAATCCGCTGGATAATGGGCAGCAGATACGCCAAAGTCTTTCCGGAACCAGTCTGTGCCTGCACGAAAGCATCGCTGTCATCATTGATGAGTTGAGGAAGGACCTTGGCTTGAATAGCCGTCGGTGCCTTGAGCTGAATCTTGCCAGAGAGCGTCAACGCCAGTCGTCGTGAAATACCGAGGGCGTGGAAGCTGGCAGCTTCATCGGAAAGCGGCGCGTTTGAAGGTTCAGCAACCTTCTCCTCGACCTTCTCAGCACCGGGCTCATCAAAGATGGTCTTTGGCGTCGGGTTGTAAGAGAACAGTTTCGATGAAATTTGGCCGTCTCTCAGCTTGTTGGAGATGCTGCCGGGCGGCAGTTTTCCAGTCCGGTAAGCAGTCGCATGAGGATGCTCTGGCCGCGCTCGCTTTGCCGGGCGCTCAAAAGAGTCGTCATCGTCGCCAGGGCGGTCTGTCCTCTGGGGCTTCTTGGATCCAGGCGTGTATCTCTGCGGTAGCGGGGCATCGTCTTTGGCTGTTGATGAAGCCTCTTTTTCAGTACCTTTATTCGCAATGCGGTTGGCTTTATTCCTGTCGCGCCAGCGACCACCCTGAATCTTGACATGGGGCTTGGCAGGGCCACTGCCCATGTCAAAATTGAGAATCATGCCATCGTCCGCCATTTTGTCGATGAGATTTGCCGTTGGTCGCAAGACTGAGGCTCTGGGTTACCAAGACTCGGTGGAAATTTTCAGGCAAGCAAAAGTCTTATCGCTGTCGGCGTTTAGATAAGCCCCACTCGGTCCCTCATGTAAGGGTGCTCGGACCACCGCTGGAATAACCTACCTACTCACTCACTCATCGTTTCTCATCAGCACGGGGCGATGTCACAAAAAGTACTCTATGAAAGAGGTGATTTGGCAATGCGCAAGTTTCAGTCGGACACCTCAATGGTTTCCCTCGATGTTTTCCCTCGAAAATCACTCATAAGAGTGAGAAGAAGAAGGCAGGTAGGTAGGTCTCCTGGTCCCGGTTCCTCTGCGGAGAACGACTTCTCGGTGGTCGTGGAAAGTTGACAGCTGCCAAAGTACCTGCTTCACGAGATTCCGCCCTTATCCTGGATTTGGTGTCACTTCATCGATGCTTTCCGAACCCCTACTTCGCACCATTTAGAGGTCTTCTGATTTTTTGCTTATCGCCCTTATCAGTATGCTCTTACCTGTAGTTTGGTATGTTGAGACTGAGTAGCGATGGATGGAAGAGCCGTCTTGAGGTATGAATTTGGAGCTTCGGCCTTGCACTTTCCGTCGGGAAACCGAGCCGATGAGTAAACCTGGTAGGGTGTCGCTAAGTCATTCGACACGATGCTTCGAACTCCCGAACCCTGCGCTCGATCAAAGTATTGAAACTACAGTACGCTGATGGTAGGTAAACATATGCAAGATTTTCCCTGGCTCAAAAAGGATCGCACCACTGTCCTACCTTTCCTTGAGCGCTGATTTTCTAACCATTATCCTTTCCCCTTATGTTCGTCTTGACTACTGAAATTCAATAGACATGTGCATTTTGGCCGACTTTGCAACTGAATCGGGACATCACGTATCTTGCGACAAAATGGTCACTGAGACTATGTACTTGAGACGGCGGCAGCACCGGAATTCGTAAAAAAACTTAGGAAGAGGGCAAACTGAGAAAGGTACTCATCCTACATCAACGGCATTTCACTTCTCCTAGCCGTGATTCACATGTCATCACACAATATCAAGCGCACTCACAAGCCTAGAAGCAAGCTCTCAAATGATGGGAGACACGGTGGCACAGCTTCAGAAAGGCACGAGAAAAAGTCGTCCTCGGATACAAAGCTTCTACCATGATAGGCAAACTTCGCAATGGCCCTTGCATATCTTGAGGGGGTCAAGATTCACTGTGTGAGATCTGGCTCTAGCTATTGCATAGAAGCATTCAACGACATATTTGGATTTGACTTTCATGTCGGAGGCCCTCCACACCACATGCAACCTAACAACCAAACACACATCAGCAAGTCAACAGAAGAGCGCCTAGGCTTGCTTTTCCCACTGGTGTTATCATGCAACTCCCGCGGCCCCTCGCCTGTATTATCTTGTACTTCCTTCAAGAACTCACTCATCGATTAGCCACCTGACCTCGGTCATGCACTCAATCCTTACCCGCCTCGCGCGTAGAGCATTCCCTCTGGATCTCGAGTTGGCTCAATCCGAGTCCATCGAACTACACAAAACACTGGAGGGAAGTTTCATTGTTATCTCGCTTGTGGCATTTATCTATTACAAACTGATGGGTTTCCTGGAAACCACACCCCAGCCTCCGATGCAGTGCTACGAGATCGACGACGAGTCGCTCCGTCTGGTCCTCCAGATGCAGTTGGAGGACTTGAAAAACATCAAGGAGAGTGGCAAGGGCAAATGCCGAGTGGATCAGGTCTCTGATCTCGACTTGGCTGTCGATGCATACCATGCGGAGCTGGAGTCGCAAGCTGCACTCGCGGCGGATAGGTGCATGTGCAAGAGCATAGCCAAAGCGAACCGATGCGATAGCCTCCTCATTATGATTCTCACGAGGCAGGAGAACCAGGCCACTCGCGACAGAGCGGCGGCTATTCGGCTAAGCGAGGGAACCGCACTCGGCGACGATGTATCTCCAAAGAATCTTCCCACTCTTTCAGAGGAGTCTTGCACAAACGAGGAAGATGAGATGTTTTTACGGAAACTTGAGTCCCTCTACGTCTCTGTTGATTATGGCGAGGACGACGACGAAGGCAATGACGAAGAGCCAGAGTCTTCATCGTGGGCGGCCTCCAGGAAGGAAACCGATGCGGCAGCCATCAAACCAACCAGGCGGGAGAAGAAGACGACATGCGACAGTTGTTCGAGTACCTACACCCCCAGCGCAGTCGCCCAGCTGCCATGCAAACATAACTACTGCCGCGACTGCCTGAGGACCCTCTTCGAGCTCTCCCTCACAGACGAGTCGCTATTTCCGCCGAGATGCTGCAAATTGCCTATCCCTATAGACCGAGGCAACGCCAGGGCCCTGCTGTCCTCGAAGCTGGTAGGGGAGTTCCGGGCAAAGGAGATTGAGTTTTCAACGCCCAACAGGACGTACTGCCACAGACCGACCTGTTCCAGGTTCATCCCCATGGAGTTCATCAGAGCCGACGTTGGAACATGCCCGCAATGCCGCCACCAGACGTGCACCATGTGCAAGGGCGCCGAGCACGGGAACCAAGATTGCGCACAAGATACGTTAACACAGGCTCTTCTCGAAGTCGCTGCCGCCAACGGTTGGCAGCGCTGCTTCTCGTGCCGCCGAATCGTGGAGCTCGACCACGGATGCTATCATATGAGTGAGTCTCTCGTACTGCCCTCTATATCCTTGAACAGAACGATGAGGATGGAGGATAGCTGAACAACCAAAAACAGCCTGCCCCTGCGGATCCCAATTCTGCTACCTCTGTGGTCTGCAGTGGAAGACATGCACCTGTGAGCAGTGGAACGAAGAGCGGCTCATCGCCCGCGCTAACGTGATTGTGAACCGCGAGGCCGGCGCCATGCACTTGAACGCCGCGGTTAGAGCTCAGCGTGTCGAGCAAGAGGCGCTCAACCTCGTTCAGAACCACCAGTGCGCCCATACCAGGTGGAGAAGCCGCAGTGGCAGTTTTCAGTGCGAGGAGTGCCATCACTATCTGCCGTCATTCATCTACGAATGCACCCAGTGTCACATCCACGCGTGTCGTAGGTGCCGTCACAATCGATTGTGAAGTGCGATGGAGAAGAAAGAGTGGATTTGGGATTTTCCTGAAAATTCTGTAAGAAACATTCCTTCTTGACTTGATTTGGCCCAGGAGAAGAGCTTCAAAGCCCAAAATAAGATGGGAAAAAAGAGAGACCATATGTATCCAGAGCCAATACAGACTCGTAAAGATGTAGATGGCCAAAATTGCAAAAGGTAATGCGGCCAGTGTGGATTGAACACACGACCTTCAGATTAAGTGATTGAAGTTGACTTCAGTCTGACGCTCTCCCAACTGAGCTATGTCCGCCGCATTTGATTGGTAACAACCCAGGTAAGCTACAAGATCAAGGGACGCGCGAGTCCCGGCGCAGTCCCGCAGCTCCCCGTCGGTGCCGACCTCACGCGTCCGGGTATCGTGAGAGGTCCTTCGCGATCGCGCCGAGGCCTTTCTCTTGTCGCGCTCCGAGGTATTTAGGGAGGAAGTTGCGTCCCGGGGTTGTGCTTCGCGCGAGCACTTTCAACCATCCACCGTTTGGGGCTGACTCTAGTTTAGTAAGTAACGCCGTAGGTTGCGGTTGCCATATCCTCGCCCCCGCAGAGGTGAGCCTCCATATTTGATCTCATAATTCAAATCTACCGCGGAATTCTTAGAGCGAGGCTGCGCCATGGAGAATATCTACGGTGCAGCTTCTGAAGCATATCGTCAGTTGCAGGTAGGACCTGTCGTTACCATACAGTTCAAGCAATGTACTTATTTGTGTATTGACCATCTCCTCTCGGACTTTCGTATACGCTAGCTAGTATCATACTCTTTTCTATGTTTTAAGCTCCTTGTTCGCTTTTTTTCTTCTTGTCTTCAAGACTCAACCATCGCAGATACCCTTCAAGCCAACCACCCATCATACGTACTCAACTCCTCCCGCCTCGCGCCCTCCATCTCCCCCTTCACACCCAACAATCGCACCCTCGCCCCCTTCTCCTTCCCCCACCCCTCCAAGAACTCCTCAATTCTCTTCTGCGTAGCCTGGTCATCCCTCATAATCAAAGCCACGGCATCGAACCCGCCCGCACCAGGCACAACCCCGCCCAACACACCCTCGACACCCCCGAGCGCATCGAGCAGCTCCGTCTGCGACTCAGGCTCAATCGGAACACCACTCCCTTTGCCCATAGCCCGAATCAACCCCCTCACATCCGCAACCGCACCACCAACCTTGTCCGTCTCCCCATTCTTCAGCACCGCCGCGAGAGCCTCGTTCTTCCCCTGCAACTCCTCCCACAGCTCCTTGCTCCCCTCGGCATCGGCCTTCCTCCACTCAAGCACCTTCTTAACCATACTCACCGTCTGGCTACCACAATCAACATCGCACATACGAAGGCACACGCCCTCCGGCAACCCCGTCCCAGCCTTATCAACCTCGACATCCCACGCCAGCAACTCATCCACCTTCCTCACCAACGCCTCCGAGAACCCAGGTGACCCCGCGCCGCCGAGATCGGAGAGCAGAGAAGGCGAAAAACGACGGTACCGACAGCTCCCAAACACGGCCGCCGCGACATCGAACCCGGACCCGACTTTGCCCTGCGCAGCGCAGTGCGCCGCCTGCGCGAGGTTGTGGAGCGTGTGCTTCCCGGCCTCGGAGGTGATGTCGAAGAGCGAGGTGGGCAGGTGGTGCGTCAGCAGCGCGGCCGTCAGGGAGGTGACGAGCGCGGCGGAGGAGCCGAGGCCCGTCTTGTGCGCTTCGCCGATGGAGTGGGGGTACCGCGCGAAGCGGGCTCCCTTCTTTGCTGCTACTGGGACGGCGGTGCCGGAGACGGCTGAGTCCGGGTCGTTGGCTGCTGTGGAAGGGAGGGAGTAGTAGTCGTTGTCGGCGAGGATAATGAGACGCGTGGAGGTGAGGGAGTGGCTTGGGCGCTGCTTGTTAATGCGGGCGATGTAGGTGAGGGCGTAGCTTAGGGTCGTCTCGACGAATGTGTTTGGGCTGATTTTGGAGCCGCTGGGAGGAGGTTAGTGATGAGATGGGTGAGTGAGGTAGTGTGAGATCTTGAGTGAGTATGCTTGCGAGATGTGTAGATGATGCTGATCATGAGTGGAAAGATTCTAAGGTTCATTTTCAAGAGCGTGGTATAGCATAGCACAGCGGCCTTTCACCCAACTCAACACTCATCTGCCGCGCGATATGTCGAAAAGTATTGCCCCTCATCAACCACATCCCACCAAGCCCCGCACCAAACGCCTGAAGAACTTTGAGACAACAATTCCCCTCAACACAGCCGGCGCGCCGACTCATGACCACCACCACAACCACATGGCAAGGGAACAAATAAATACTGCGAGAATACTGATGGGGGAGAGGCACCGGTGGACGAAAAAAAAATGACTTACACCTGCAGCTGCGTGACCGTAATCCCCCCATCCTCCGGCGCGAGATGGAACCCGTACCGCCACACAGCATCGACAAACTGCGGGCTCTCGACGACGATCTCGGTCAGGTGCACGCCCGGAATGGTGTGGATCTCGGCCGCCACGACGTTGATGCGGGCGCTGAGCCCAAAGACGAGGCCCGTGTAGGCCCGGTCCAGGACCAGGTAGCCGCCCGCCAGGAGGACTTTGCCGGGCGCCGAGACGGCTGTCGTCGTGGGGTTCGCGGTCATAGAGGAAGCCGTCATTTTTGGCGGTCGTGGTTTGCTGGATAGCTAGTAGTTATGTATATGTGTGTGTGTGTGTGTCTGTATGGCTTCGAGGTTGATTACGTGTGTAGATGAGATCTCCTTCCAAATTGCAGGTCAGGAAATGTATGTACGACTGTGAAACCTCGCCAATTGAAACTTAGCAATTGTGCAGCTCGTGGCAAGTCAAATTTGAGCGCGCTTGACAATGCGGTACGGCTGTAAGCTGAGGCACAGTGAGGGGTGGGTTGTGTGATGACGCAGGCGTGATGGAGGTATGGTAGCTAGGTGGTTGAAAGTTTGGGATGCGAAATCGCATCGTGGAAGAAGAACGGCGGTACAGTGCTAGTGGCACGTGCGAATTCGTTGATGCACCGACGTTACACTGTAAAATATCTTGGGTTCCGTCCCAACGAAGAGCTTCACATTGTCGCCAAAGCTGGCACACTCGAAACGGTAACCCGAGCTCCAGCTCCAGCGATCAGACTCCCCAAACTTATGATGACATGCCTACTGTAGATAAGAGTCCAAGTCTAAGTTTAAAGAACCATAACAACCCATCATGAGCCGAGGTTATCTACCACACATTGAATCCAGTCCATCACTGTCAAGTTCACACAAGGCAGGCGAATTGTTTGAACAATCGACAAATCTTGTTTTTTGGATGCTGCCGGTAATATACATACAGCAGGATCACATGCCCTCATGACATGTCGTCGTAAACCGACCGCCCCAGTACCCTATCCGTCCATTCATGATCCTCTATGCTGCGTTGCGCTTCTATCCGGCGCCCTCTTTTTTATACTATGCTTGAGTGGGGTTGTGTCTATAGTTTGGGCCATTGGCCGTCATCGCTCGCTTTCCGATAAAAAGCCCCGTGAACGGGTGCTCAGTCGCCGTGACCCTTTTGCTTCCGACAAACGCCGTACCGTCCCAGTATCCCGATTATGGGGGGTATGAATTCGACTCCCGTTGCAAACTCCAAATTCCAAAACCAGTTGACAGAATGAAATGCTTTCGGCGCACTGCCGTAAAACAGACTGGCCGCCGATCCTGGCCAGACACCCTCAGTCCACCTACTTCAAAACACAACGGGGTATCAAGCAACGCGGTAGATGAGGGCAGTTACAAAGGAAATATGTTCATCGGAGGAACGCGCAGAGCAGCTGCTCGATGCGCATTTCAATGATTTGACGCACAGGGTAGACGAGACAGGTGTGGAAGCAAGCTTAGTTGTGTGCAACAGCTTCCTCACCACCGCCACCGCCGAGAAGCTCCAGCACCTTATTGACAACGGCACTGGGGTAGCCACGGCAGAGCATCTCTCCAACAACACCCTTGGCCTTCTCGCGTTCCTCAACAGCGAGGTAAGCACGAGTCATGGCCTCGTATGTGCTGGGCTCACGATTCTCATGACCAACAGAGTCGTAGATGGCTTGGGCTTTCTCAATCTGCTTCTCAGCGGCCCAGCCGTGGATCAGCGTGTTGGCGATGTAAGGAGTCATCTCAACACCTCGTCGGCGCATCTGGCCAAGGATGGTCTCGGTGTCAGCGACCTTGTGGTTGGCAACCATGGCCTCAAACAGTGCTTGAAAAAGGCTGGCGTTGGCAGTGACAGCTCGGTCAGCCATGACAGAGTCGAAGACCTTGCGGGCACCCTCCATGTCGTGGAGGTTGCAGCCACGGGCGTGGATGAGAGCAGCAAAGTGGACGGCTTCAGGCTTCTGACCGGAGGTGCGGATAGCCTCGAGGACCTTCTCAGCAGCAGCCATATCAACAGGCTCGAGGGTAGCGTGGGTGTCAACAAGAAGCTTGTAAGTATGAGCAGTGGGGGCGATTCCCTTGACCATCATGCGATCGTAGTAGGCAAGAACCTTCGCCTTATCGCGCTTGGTGGTCAGGAAGAACTGCATCATGCTGTTGTACGGAGCAGGACGGGCCTTGTAGTTGGGCATCGCCTCCATCTCATCGAAAAGCTCTTCCGCAAACTTTTCGTCACTGACACGGCAGAGAGCGTTGACAATAGTGCCGTAGGTGACTGAGGTAGGCTTAATTCCCAGAGCACGCATCTCAGCGAAGTAGAACAGGCAGTCATCGATACGACGAGCCTTGCCCAACTTGCCAATCAAAGCATTGTAGAGAAAAGAGCTGGGCTCGACGCCCTCAGCCTTGGCACGGTGGAAGATCTTCACAGCTTCGGAAGCCTCGTCGAAAGTCTTGGCAGATTCCTTGAGGGTGGTGATGTACAGACCAAAGGTGTTGGCGGAGGGGGCGGCTCCCATGGCGAGCAGCTCCTGGTGGTATTGCTCAGCCATCTGGCGGTGACCAATGGTAAGGCAGGCGCCAACCATGGCATCCAGGATGGAAGACCAGCCGTAGCGAACAACAGCGTACTGGGGCAGCAGGGGAACATCAGTGCGAGCCATGGCGAGAATGTCGTTACAGAGCTCCATCTTGCCCTCGCGGGAAGCAGCGGAAATCAGCTTGGCGTAGGTGATGTAGCGAGGGTGACGGCCGGCACGGCGCATGTTGCGGAAGCGACCAAGAGCATCGTGAAGTCTGGGACCCTTGCGACCGTGAGAACCCTCGAGCTCATCAGAGATCAATGATGACCCCTTGAAGTCGGTGTTGTGCGCGTATGGGTCGAAAGAATCCTCGAAGCTGGATACAGTGGCTGATGTGGTGAAGGGAGAGGCGGAGAGGTTCTGGGAAGACAGCTCGCGAGGATCGGTGATGCCACGACTGCTCATGAACTGGTGAACAAAGTCAACACCCTCCTCGATCTCATCGGCAGACTCCGGGTTGGCGGCACGAATGCGCTGGAACATGAGCTCCGACTCGGCCAGACCCTCAGCAACTTGACCAGATCCAATCATCGCAATGGCGTACATTGCAGTGGGCTCGATGAGCGCCGGGGTGACCGGGGTCTCAAGAGCACACAGAACGTGCCAGTAGCGGGCTGCGGAGGCAACATCGCCTTGGCGAACGCTCAAGGCAAGAAGGGCCATGGCAGGGGTGGCAATCTGGTGGAAGTTGAGAGGCAGATTGGCAAAGGCAGCAACGGCGGTGTGCTTGTCGCCGTGATCGGCAGCGCGAGTAGCAAGGCTGCTCATGGGATCCGCCCTGAACTCAGACTCAACAACTTGGGCCCAACGAAGGGCCTCGTTGAAAATGCCGCGGTCAGTGAAAGCCTTGACCATGCCAGAGCTGACAATCGCATCCTTGATGTCGCCAGCGCGGACACCGTACTCCTTAATGATCTTCTCGTAGAACTTCATCGCACCGTCAACCTTGTCGGAAATGATGTAGGCGTGAATGACAGCAGCGTACACTTCCGCGTCCAACCGGTCGTTAAGGGTAGGCTCGCCGTTATCGTTAGCAACTGCTAGGTCCTTGTACTCGTTGTAGCACTCGACAGCGCTAACGAGGTCGCCAGAAGTCGCGAAAGCGTTGATCATGCTGGGGAACATGGCGGCGAAGGGGGTGACGCGGTTCAACTCCATGTGCTCGTACAAGCGAAGCATGTCGGTAACACGCCCGGCTTGAGCACAAGCAGAGATTAGCTGGTGGTATGACTCAGCCGAGTAAGACGCTCTCTGGGTGAGAACCGACTTCTCAAACATGTCCATGGCAAGATCGAGCCTATCATCCTCGGAAAGAATGGCATGCTCGAGCTCGTGAGAAGCGAACATGAACTTGCCGGGCTCGTCCATGCCACCGAAACGCACTAGCTTGTCGTGCAGAGTCTTCTTCAAAGAGGCAACCTCGAGAGACCGGGCGGCAAGGAGACCAACAAGGATGTTGTAGGTATCGCTGTCCGGCACGATCTTACGGCGGAGCATGTCGGCGTAGACATCCAGGGCCTTGGTGACCATCTCATTCTTGGCGGTGGGCAGGTGGATCGCGGCAACCAACAAGGCATTGTAGGCGCTCGCGATGGGCTGCACGCCAGCGACGAGCATTGCCTCGAAGACGGCCGGAATCTCAGCGTAGCGGCCATCTTCAGAGAGCTTGTGAAGGTGGTCAGCGTAGACCTGAGATTGAGGGTCGAAAGGGGGCGTGGCCGTTCGGGCTACGCTGACGGGAGTCCGTGATCTGTCGATTGCTGGGGACTGGTATGAGCGAGCTGCGGAGCCATTGTGGGATGCTGAACGAATAGAGTGCTCAGAAGCCTCTTCCAAAGCTTCCAAGCGATTCCTGAATTCGATTTCCTTCTCGAGTGCTGCGTCAATCTGTGCCAAAGCGGCCTGTGCTTCTAATGGAATTGGCGATGTTTCCCCATCTTGAGCGGCGGCGTGCTCCTCGGCATCGTAAGTCTTTGACTCGCCAACAAGAATGGAAGCAGGTGAAGGCTTCCACTCAATCTGACGCTGGAACTGAAACTGAGTCCATTCCTTGTCGAGATCCTCTTCGGAGGCCTGCTGCTCCTGCAGCGCCTCGAAGTAGGCGTCTAAACTTCCATGCTTAAGCTTCTCGTCGAGCTTCTCGTGGTGGTGCTGGGGGAGACCAGCACTTGTCCGCTCGGCGGTGTGGAAAGCGGACTGAAGCTGGAGAGACTGAAGGCGACCGAAGCGGTTGGTGTTCCGGCGCGCAAATGAAGGTCGGTTTTGTGTGTTGAGGATGGGATGTGTGGCAGCTACGACGGACTGGGCGTAACCGTGGGTGAATGACTTTGCGAATCCTTGACGGATGAAATTCTGGTACAGGGAGGAGTAGATGGTGGGCATTTAGAAGACGCGGCGGAGGGGGGAATTCTGTATGGCAAGGAATGTCAGTTTGCGGTTTCCTCTGGAGTTGATGCTGCATAAACGGTGATCGACAAGATTTGCGCTGTGCTTTCCGCGTGTTCAGATGACACATGTTTTTTTTCCTCCGTTTCTTGGAGGAAGCTGCGCGCGGTTGGGGATGTTTTGCCACAGCCCAAAAAAAAAAAAAAAGCCGGGCGAACGGGGATAACGGCATGGGCGACTCAGACAGCCGCCGGGATCATTGAGTGGTGACGACTTACATAGGGAAATGTGAAGAGTCCGTTGCAGGTTCATTTGACAGCACTGTAGCCGCCAAATAAACGCGCGATCTGATTAAAAAAGGGTTATTGGATTGGGTACTGAGAAGCAAGAAGAGGGAAGGAAGCAGAATGATGACGGGAGGGGGCCTGAGGTAGAAGTATTAGTCTGAGGCGCCGATAGATTTGGTGACTACCCGTACGGATACTGCCACTGCGTACCAAATGTCTAGGTATGGTGGCCGCAAGGGAAAAAAAAAAAAGCAGGGTATACCGATCGGTAGGGAGGTGGGAGTGGGAATGGACCTGGGAATGGAAAATGGGAGAGAACGGGAGCACGTTTGAGATCGGATGGAGAGTCGATGAGGCGTACTACAACCGATGCAAGTCACTTTTGGCGGTTTACAGTGTGAGTGTTGCAGCTGTCAATGTGGTAGATACTTTGATGCTTCTGCCACCTCAGCTGGAGCTAATACGGATCGCCCACCGGCCACGGCTCTCGATTCCCTCCTTCGCCCGTCACGGCTGTCTCTTTCAGACTCTGGAAGGAATGGAGAATGGAACAGAAGGGGGGCCAGCTACGGGCACGCTAGACAAGGGCGAGTGGCAGGCCAGGGGAAAGGAAGCAAGGCGAAGGCGAGGGACTTTGCGTTGAGTCTCACTGACAGTCTGGCATTGAGGAACATGGAGCAGAGACAGACAAGACTCGAGAGAACTTGGAAAAACACACACACACAAGAATATGCGCAAAAGACTGGGGAACTTGTTCGCGTGGATTCGGAGCTGTCGCATGGACTGTGCCGGCCTCGTCCAGTCATGTTGCGCGCTGGCGGGAGAGGTGCGGGTACGTGACGGCCAAGGGTGGATTCGGGAACTTTAATTACTAAGGCCGTTGTGTCCGTCCGGGCGAGTAGCTCCTTCCAACTTTCCTGGTTCCAAGGCTCCAATGTTCTTTCGGTGACTTGTTAGCTGCCATTTTCTATGGGTGGATACATTGTGGCTACTCCTTGACAGTAATGACTCAGGCAGCAAACCCCGAACTGTTTGCGACCTCTGAGTGGCTGGCCACGCTCTCTAGCCTCGTTTTGCTGTGGCTCACTCCCTTGTTCGTACTTGAGTATCCGGACCAAGCATTGAAAAAGCAATGCTGGTTGATTGGAATGGGGCCCTGACACTGACAGTACATCTACGGATACCTACCTGTGATCTGGCACGCTGGCTACGATATCGAGACAGATACTGAGAAAGGGGATGGGCAGAAAGGTAGGTAGCCTCAATGTCCAATTCTTCCCGAGATCTGCCTCTTCCTCCCATTGTCCTATGCCTTGGAAGTTGACAGGTGACGACGTGTAGAATACGGTATGAGATGAAGTCGGAGACGGGACGGATACGTCTAGTATACGCTCCGAGGCCGACTAAGCGTGGCATAGGTATTCGTACGGATACTGGAGGTGTCAAAGGCGCAAAAGATACTTAGCTGTCGCAAGTTTGAAAAGCCCGTTCGGTCACAAGTTCACTCTCGGCCCCTCACCTCCCTCGGCTTTCCAAAATGGTTCCCGCAGCGAGATGACGACTCTGACCTGCCGCCTGAGGACGCGAGATTGATTGATCATCGCTGCGCATCAAAGAGGCCCAGCTATATTCGTACTAAGAAACGGTCTAAAGCTGCGCTGGAACGTCAATTTGTCCAACGCCTGAACGCACACGACCACCAAAAACACGGGGAAATTTGGGGCTTGCATCCCAGGGGCTGGCCAAAGGGGGCCTCCCAGGGCTCACGAGTCCAGGCGATTGCCAAATCAGGCCGATGACTCCTTGATGTCTTCCACCCAATGGCCCCCCTTCTGCGAGAAGAAACCGGCACCAGTGCACTGGGTTGCGTGGGGCCGCTTCAAGGCTGGAGACGTTTTGAACTTTTGACAGAAATGCATATGGTCCATCTCCAATATTTCCCCGGGGCTGTCCAATTGACATGAGTTTGTCCGGATAGAAGGTACGAGATACCTGCTCCTCCCCTAGCTGAGCCAAGTTGGAAGGTCGTGGACGCGAATAGATGGTACCCGAGCTGTGGCCAATCAGAGCCGGTGTAATGCTGGGAGAAGCCGGAAGGCGCGGGATGGTCGGGGAGCCCTTCCTGCCTCCACTCGGGAGCCACTCAGGGAAGGACCAAGTGCTCAGTTCCGTCCTGTCGGGAAGCTGCCTCCAGCCCCGCCTTTCCATTCCGTTCCCACCCATTGCTATGTTTCGCCCGCCACTGGCTGCACAACTCTGCACAGTCCACACTTGCCTCCCCCTGTTCCGGTACTTCCCCGCCGGTAGCGTCTGCTAGTCGTACCCATTGGTGATTCACCACCAAATTCCCATCCTCGCACGCAAAATTTTCAACACCAAATCCATTATCCAGGGGCCGTGATAGCTGAGGCGGACCCTTTGCTCAGCTCCTATCGTCTCCTGTTTTCTATATCGATGATCGTGGCTGGAGTTATCATTCAATGGTAAGACTGGCACAGCTGGCCAGTTACGACATCTGGATAACACAGATCTCTGACCTGTGACCAGACATTGCCAACGATGCTTGAGCTTCCCCAGTCACAACCGTTGACTTCAGGTGAAGGGAGGGCTGGCACCAAGCTATGGATCGCCGCCGCCAGCAACACGAACGAAAGAAGAAACAACAAACTACGGACCAGCATCAAATTTCGACCCTTTTTTCGCATCGGCAAATTGTCCTCCTTGCAACCCCTGGTTTGACTCCTTTTCTGAGAATCTGAGACCCAGCCTGCTACGGATACATAGTTTTCGATCCCCATGCTCTTGGGCCTGCCTGTCGCCCATCCCTTGCATCCGCGGACGAATGGCGGTGCGCCCAAACTGACAATGTAATCTGCCCCTCCAAGTCCCCGTGGACCCTTTGCTTCAAGGGTCACTTACCGCATTTCTCTGAATCTCGAACACGGCCCGGAGATGGCGATGAGATCTTCATTGCCAATTGTCTCGTCAACTGGCAGCGGGAGTCATATTGGGCCAAAAAAAAAAAACTGGCCTGGCGGTGTAAAAGCTTCTCAGATTCCCTGTCGTTACTATGGCAGACATTGTCAATGTCGTGCCCTAACAGACGCGACGCGTCGAGACAATCGAGAAACCGAGAAATCGAGACGCCCCGGGAACCCCTCCTCCGCAATTGGCGAGGCACGCACACACAAGCGGCAGCATTTTCCAGGCATCTAGCAGACAGCCTGGTAACCGTGGTCAAGCACCTAAATTTCCCGCAACCCGTGGGGGCGCCTCATGACCTTTCTCATCACGAGGCCATTCCTCCACGAAAAAGAGCCGCCATCGATTCTGCGGCACGGCGCAGAGCCACAGTCTCACAGATCCTAAAACAGGATCTCGGTCAGGCACAAGCTTCCTGCCAGGCATGGATGACCATGGGTGATGTGCGCCGCAATGCGCAGGTACTCGCCGTTGGAACCCTTTAGGCTCCGAATGCTCACGAACGTAGGCACGTCAGACTCGGAGGAACGGGCTTCTGGTTGAGCCGGCTTACCTCCGCGGATGCGGACTGAACGAAAGTTATCCCCGTGCCTCCATCATCTGTTTGCCGACCGCCGCCGACGGGTTAGAGATTCAGTAGCTACCCGTCCGCTGGTCCTGTTCCCGTTTCTGCCCTGGTCACGTCTGATGCCGTCACCACGGCTCGACCAGGGGATTTGCGGCTTATTCATCACCCGCCCCTAATGCGCTGCAACCTGCGTCCGTCCGGGGGTTTCGCCTCCCGCCTGTCACCGAGATGTGTCGGCTCGGGACCTCGGTGTGGGCTGTGGAGGATCGACGCCCGTACCCAGTCCAGCGGACTCCAGCCCAGGTCTTGACAAGGTGACATGTTGACTTCACGCTTTTCCACGTGGGGCGCAGCGTGCAGTTTTCATTACGTGCGAGCGGTGCCGTGCACAACTAGCATCAGGGAAGACGCATTGCGCTATTCATTACGCAGCATCCCAACTTGGATGATCGTCTTTAGTTTGCAGTTTGCACATGTCTGTTTGCCACAGGTCCGCTGTGGATTTAGCAGAGTGGCTCCGAGAAGGAAATCCGATCATCTCGGACTACGGACATGCGTGGTGTTGCACGATGCATCAGGGATCATGCAAGGCTGAGCTTGCTGCATTGACGACATGCAACCGCTGTTGAGTTACTGACGAGTGACAAACGAAACCACAAATTACACCCCTTACTGAGTATCTGCAGAGTTGCAATACCCTTACGGAGTACTGACCCTGGAAATGAAGTTGCAACTCTGTCCACTGCACCTATCCTTTTCTTACAAGGGGCAGATACTCCATTGCATAATCGTATGTGGCAGACACAAGTTCCCTCTCAAAGGGCCAAGTTGCATAACCAGATGTGGCATGCTTGGAGCCAGGGCTGCCACTTGCAAGAGGACTATGGCATAAATCTAGGGATGCTGGGCTGTCTGACGCGGACATGTCAACATCGTGTGGCTTGATATTGAGAAGGAAGCACACGTGAGCCCTCCATGACGACATTCTTCCACGCGTGATAATCTCAAGTACATATGCAGGTTGTGTAGGCAGCACTCCAGTAGCACTTGGCAACTGAGAGCACATCACTGTGTCACTGTGCCATGGTTGATTATACCAGAAGAGGATACAGAGATGTCATGTTCGTTGATGCTTTTTCCCATGCCTAGCCTATCAGCCGCTATTTGGAAATCCTAGAGGTCGACATGAAAGCGGGTTGATCTCCCATTATAATGATTTACACGTCCGCATCTTGTCCACGAAGAGGATGATTCTATTGATGATCGAAGAGTGGTATCAGATGCCAGAGTATCGATTACATTATTTATGAGCAGGACTTATATCACGTCATTTTGTAGTGAGTATCTTACATTGGTGAGTATCTCACATCATGTAGGTAGTTTGTCCTCCATGCTGGTTCCCACCGGATTCGCCTACAAAGCCACTGATCCTCAAAATCGACATCCTCAAATTACCAACTTTCTCATGTACCAGAAGAGTCTTGTCTTGATCAACTTTGGTATCTTGCATGGAATCGTGACGGGTATCTTTTGGAGGAATGCACCGAGCTCTCGTCGTTGACTCATGTGGCCCCTAAGAGCTCCAGGCAAAGGTGAAGTGTTGTATAATCACAATAACAGCATGACGGCATCCAGCCTTGAAAGTTTGAGACTTACAGGAAGAAAGGGGGGCTTTTCCCCCTTCGTGAGAAAAAATGGCATCTTTGAACGCTACAAAGGTCGATGATTGACTTTCACAAACCAGGCTTTGGGGGGAAAACATATGGTTGATTATGCACATCAAGGTAAAAGTCCTGGGGAGAAGGGTGGCGACGATGGAGGCGTGCCTTCCTTGACCAAACGCTCGAAAACAAGAAGGATGCGAAATCAACGTGAAAGTTGAGTGTCTCTTAATAGAAGATGAAGGCATCCATGTTATCTGTTACCCATTATTGCAAAGGTCGATGGTGACTTTCACATATCAAGGTGTGGGAAGCGATGGGGCGGCAATCACGACTCCATGGAAAGCAAAGGCGTCTACGGTGGGTGATGGAGGCGATGAAGGAGATCTGCCTTCATCGATGTAAAACTCGGAAAATAGCAGCCTCAAGGCCTCGAAGCAAAGGTGTTGGGAAGTTTGTCGTTCAGGAGGATAGTGGCATCCTTGATATCCAAAACCTGAATATGGTGTAGGTAGGTTCGATAACGGATTTCATACGGCAAGATTCTGGGAACGAACGTGACAATCGTGACTACATGAAAGGTGCGAGTTGTGGGTAAAGGGTGATGATGATGATGATGTTGATGATGATGGATCAACCTAGCTCGGTCCAACACCCTGCGAGCAGTAGTATCAATAATAGTAAGCATGAAGCATAGTTTGCTTGATCATCGTAGCATCACAAAGACAGGGCAAGTGTAGCGGGTGTTTGTTTGTTAGGATTGATTTTTATTTGATTCATCGTCGGTCTTTGAGTCTCGACATCTTCCTCCGCTCTCCTAGTCTGATCCCTCGGCATATAGCCTCCCTCGCGTACCTAGTGGTATCGTTCTTTTCAAGTAAAGCATTCTCTCTCTCTCAAATGTGCAGATGACTTGAAGTCATCGCCATGAGTATTCCCATCCATAAACGCCATCGCTTGCTAAAAATGTTCATCCCAGGTATCATAGTACCATGCAGTCGCTAGTATTCAAGAAAAAGAAAACGCTCAAAAGATCTTTCTCCACACCAGCCTGGGTGTTCCGGTTGCAACTCCATTAGGTCCAGCTCTCATTAAGGTATTGGCGGTAGTAGTGTGGTGTAGTGATGTTGTAGTTGTGTGATAGTGATGTTGATTGACAAAGGAGATTGAGAGTTGAGATGTAGTTGTATATGAGACTGCTGAAGACCCATTTATCTGTAAGAGCTGCCGACGGTGGAGATGGAGGCGCTGGACATGATGGGCTGAATGGAGAAGAGAGGGCGGGCAGGGAAGTCGGAGTCGAAGTCGGCGATGCCGATGCGGCTGGCGACTGCTTGTTCCTTGAGCATGGCAATTCTAGAGGAGACTTATTAGTTATGTTGATCATTGGATGTATGGTGAAGAAAGGATTGTAGACATACTCATCTGCGCTGATGCCGGCGAGGTCAAGGTTGCATTTTTGGAAGTTGAAGGGAGCAGAGATCTCGGACCCGCGCTGCTTGACCTCCTTCCTGTTGCGGCGGATCACCTTGTTGAGGAAGACCTTGAAGCCGTCGTTGGAGTGCATGGCTGAATCGTTTTGCATTGTGGTGGTGGTTGTGGTTGAGGATGTTGGGTGCTGATGGTGGTATTATATGTTGATGTTGTGTGTAACTCCAGCGCCGCGGTTGTGTACACAGGGATAAGAAGTGTTGTTTGTTTGTTGATGGTGATCGAATGGATGATTCTTCAAGTTGTTGATGTTCGAGATTTCCGAAGATGCGGGAAAGATGAGTGGTGATATATCCAAAAGTGATTCCCCCTTGTCTCGTGGATCTGTTCCCGATAATCTTGCTGTGTTCCTGAAATTCTTTGCTTTTTCTTCCAGCTCTCTGGTTCCTTGGTGTTCTTGTTGGTGGAGTTTAGACTCAGCCTTAGAATCTGATGGTCAAGAGTATAGATTGGTTAATTTATTGGATCGTTGTTTAATTTGATCTTGTTGTTGATTTGAGTACTGGTGGAAGAAGCAACGAGAGCAGAGGGTGGGAAGCGAGCAGAATCATATATCTATTCCCAGATCGGCGGACTCAACCATGGTGTGTGGTGTGTGACGAGCAAAAAGAAGCAAGGAGTGAGGTGAGGAGGAGGGTGAGGGTGAGGGTGTGCCGCGCTAGCATGTTGAAGACGTGCGTAAGGCACGTACGTCCCCGGGAACGATCGCACGCCCCCTCCTCCACTGAATCCATCAACTCCACTCCCTCCTCCCTCCCTCTCACACCTCCAGGCTCTTAACAATACACCCCGTCCCCGTCCCCGTCCGCCTCTCTGTTCTTCGCCGTGGACTTTCGGGAAGTGACTCCCTTGGGTGTGCCAGTCATCTCATCAATGCCAAAAGCATCCGAGGGAGGGAGGATAGAGCAAAGCCGGGGAGCGGAAAGGGTGGAGGGGAGAGGGGGTGTGAGTGGTTGTGCGTACGGCCAAGACTCAGAGTGAGCAGAGATGTGGGATGAAACTGCCGTGTGCAGAATCGCACTCCCAGGAACAACCATACTGGCACGACTTGACGGCCTACAAACGCAACGCATGCCATCGTAAAGTCGACCAAAGAAAAGCGTCCGTCCGTCGGCCGACGGACGCCACGGACGCGGAACAAGGTTAGGCGGGAGAGGCTAAGTACGATGGTCCGCAAGGATGTGGAGGAGAGGGAGGGAGAGAGGGGATTTCGTGAGTGGGTGTGTATCCATTGCAACGGACGTAGAGGCGATGGGAACTACACGCTACTGCCTACCGATAACGACGATGATTGACACTACCGCCTTGCTACAGATTTATTTCGCTTGCTGGGTTAAATGCGACTTCTTTGGGAATAGTTGATGATGGAATTGAGAAGAAGAGGCACGATGGGGCTCATCGGTTTGGGCTGAGCATCGACGTTGTTGCAATATCGGTTTGTTTTGAAAAGAGGTATCTTACGTGGGCTGACTGTACCGCAGCAAAAGTGAAATGTCAAACGGCATTAGGTGATTAGGCAACAGAGTTTCCAATTCATTTTCGTGCCCACGTCGATGAAAAGTACTTGTCACTGCCTACCTACTCCCTGGTGAAGCAAAACGACGAAAACGAGCTGCTGCAAGAAGTACCAGGCAGAATAGAAAAAAGTTTCGACTCCGTGTTTGGATCGAGCATTGGATCGGGGACGTCGGGAAATTCCCCAACTCACGAGACGGACAGGGGAACAGGGGGGAAGATCATCATCACCGCCGCGTGCGCGTGGGGGAGGAGACTCTCCAGTTACTCACAGACGGCCGGCCGTACGCTGATCGCCGAACGGCAGCCCCTGGTTGGAATGGAATTCCCTGCGACCCTTGCAAGTTGCGAGCCCTGCGCTGCGCTGGGCAGTGAAGTGAGGGTGAGTGAGTGTGAGAGTACCGACTGAGAGTAAGAGTGAGGGTGAGACAGAGAGAGAGTTCGGACTGACTGAGAGGGCTGAGTGTGCAAGTGAGTTGACTGCCCACCCTCCCATCGAATCTGAAACTCGGCGCCGTAAGGCTCACTCACTCACTCACTCATACGGCACACTGCTACCTTTCCGTCCGTTGTGTTGTATAATAAGAAAAAGAGAATTTGTTTCAAGATTGAGAGGATGGGTGTGTAGTCATGGGGGTGGTGGTGTGTTGCTTCGTAACGCTGCTGCGCAATACGCGCGCAACCACTCTCGTGCCTTTTTGGCCCTACGGATCTTACGTGCGGTGCTGCGGTGCCGAGTGATGCGCAGTCGGCCGGTTCGGGGCTGGTGAGTGGACGAGAGATGTCATCGCGGACTACACACAGACAGGCACTACTTTACTCCCGCACGGTTGGACTGGTTTCTTTGATGTGACGATATTTTTTACCAACGGGCGACTGGCGTTCTTACCAAAAGGCCGTTTGCTTGGAAGGCTTTGCATACGGATTCGCCAGCTTCCAGATTGTCCAGAGCGCCCGTAGCCTTGCGGCGCGTCATCACGCCTGCCGGCCGCGCACATTGTAGGAGTGTCGCGGAGAGGAGCGTTGAAGATTGACCGTGACCTTTCAGGTAACATGAGCATATGCAGGCACCATGCAGGTCCCGCCGACTCATCGCGCCGCGTCCGCGGGATTCCAGATCGAGACGGCCTACAATCTGTCATCGCTCCTCAATTTGGGAACCCAACTCTCTCGGCCGAGGGGAAAATGGCACATCGCCGTCTACCCTACTCCCCAGTCGCCGCCGTCGCCGCCGCCGTCGCCGCCGCCGAAGCAGGCCCCGTGATGTGCTCCGGCCGTGCCCGCGGGTCCCCCCCCCCCCCTCATTATTTCTCACTTTACTTAGACGCAGGACCCTTGTCCCACTGCCGCATTGAAGATTTGTGTAATTAGGTAAGGGAAGAAAGGAAAAAAGCGATCACGAAACTGCCCTGGTCCCCCCCCCCCCCGCCGCGCGCGCAGTGTGTGTGACGCCCGCCTGTCGCCAACCCAGACGGCCGGAGTCCGGGGGCCGGCGGGGGGTCAGCGAATGTGTGTCCACTGCTAGCAGCCCGACCCAAGCTACCTTACAGTGGGGGGTGTAGCCGTGTAAGTTGCAGGCATCTTATTCTGCTGCTGCGCACGTAAAAGCCGACCGCAGATTTAAAGTTGTATTGGGTTTGGGCGTGGCATCGCCATGAGGCATGGGTACGAAGAGGTAAGGCATGGAGGGCATGGATCAGGTAACTTTAAGGGCTGGGGAGATAGGACCAGGAGGAGAGGGTTACAGCAGAAGCCAGCGTGATGCCGAGCACTAGGTATGTACACTACAACTACGGAGTACGGATACACACCTTCTTCGCTGGGTGAAGTAGAGTTTGTCATCGGAGCTTTCCCTTCATCTTCAGGCGACAGCGGACAGGGCTGCCGCTACGAGACGATAGGGCTCTCACTCGGTTTTACGGGCTGTCTTGTTTGGGAGGGTCGTATTACTCCGTTTATGTCCGTCGCTATCGGCATCGCGATCGTGGGTTGAAGTTACCAGTTGCCTCTCGCGATGATCGTTGGCATGAGGCATGAAGCATGAGCATGGTATTAACGAGGGGCCCAATGTGGACAGTGGTAGTACGGCAACGGTTTCCCTAGTAAAAATCTGAATCCGTACGTCTGAGTCTGTATACGGCGGCATCATCGTACGCTAGACACTAGACACTCGGGTTTGACCTTCAGACACGCGATCGACAAGACATTTGTACCGGATTCCAGGTTCGGAAATATGTCGTCGTGGTGTTACGAGTATCGAGCCGGCCGAGTTGCGAGGCTTGAGTCTCGAGTAACATTCCTCTCCGTTCCTGCCGTGGGAAAGTGTGGGCGTCACTCATTCCAATCTCAACCCATCTCATCCGGCCATTCCAGCGTAGCATCAGTCTAGCCCTTCAGTCCTGCTACTCCACGTACTCCCAAGTGCTCCCATCAAACTGCTGTCCAATTCTTTACCGCTCTTTTCTTCAGCAGGGTTTCCAACGAGGCTGGTTCACATTCCAGCACCTGGGCCTCTCTTCCAATCCGTACTAATTACTCAATTACCATCCCTGCTCCGCTTACGAGCAGCTGGAATGCGATGCGGAACCCCTGCGACAATGGTCAAACCCGTCCCCTTTGGGACTGAACAAGAATCTTTCCACTTGCAGGAATGCAATCAAGGACCCCTGACACTTTGGGCATTCCTTGGGTCTTCGTGCAGCCCTTTTTTCACTGTCCGCAGTAGGTGATTGATTCTTGGGTTCTTGATGCATTAGCAGCATTTCTCTAGGCATCATCATCATCTTCTTCACCAATGATACCAAGACTCTTGGCTTCTATTAATGGACCATGTGCTGTACACGGAACAGCACATGAGGGGGGTGAGGTGCATTTTTTTTTTAGTCGTAGATAGACTCGTAGTCGGAGCCGTGAGCCTCCACAGCCTCAACGCCAAGGCCTAGAACGGACTCACGTTTCGTTTGGACAACATGAGTGAGAGAGAGACAGAGAGAGAGCCACAGCTCGAGCATTGGAAACATCTCCAAGCCTCAACCGTTTTAGAGATGCTGACACAGCAAGCAACAATAGCGTGGAAACGGGCGCTGGGCTCAGAAAAAGTTGTCAGCGTGTCAGAGGGAGAGAAGCACAGAGCACTCACTCAACAGTGTAAATTATCCGTAGCAAGACGTGTAAGATGTTTTAGTGCACAGAGCAGATACTGAACCAGTTTTGGGCTTGTCGTGGCGTCTGTTTCCCCCCCTCCCCTCCCCTCTCAAAACTCTCTCTCTCTCTCTCTCTCTCTCTCTCTCTCTCTCTCTCTCTCTCTCTCTGCCGCGCCACATCCGCGTTTGCCAGCGTGCCCTGGCAGCGCCTTCACAGTAACAGGAGCCGAACCTGCATGGAACTAACGCCCAACTTTGCCAAGTTCAGGTCCCGTGGGCCGTGGGCCCCAAAAGACGCTCTACCCTGAAGAGTCTAGCAAACGAAGAATATGGACGCTTTGGGACATGCCTGCGAGGGCTTGCCGGCTTGCAGCAGGCGTACGCCCACCAAGATGCGGTGGACGAGGGGGGAGGGGGAGGATTGGGGCTGTCGGACTGGCTGCACATCGTCGGACTGAAGGGATAGATGGGGTTAAATTGGTTGGCGGTAGATCCTCATCACCAAACGTCCATCACGGGTTCGAATGCAGAAAGTGCAGGTACCGGTAGGTGCGTGCTCATGTCGCTGGCAGCTGCTGCACTCGGAAAACACGGATGAGATACCGATACATCACCACAACTGCAATAGTGTATGATCGAGTTACACGAGCGGGATCGTCAGGACACCCACCAGCTTACAAGCTGAGTTCAGAGGCGTGAGGGCGTGGCAGTATTGGAGATAGCTGCAGGGCCAAGCAGACGCAACCACTTACTCCGTGCTTTCTCAATTTCTCACGCGTCTCACTGGTTCCGAGCTGGTGGGTTGTGAACCCCGGTGATGGTGACACCTAGATGATGGATTGATGATGATGATGATGATGATGGCGGTGAACCGATGATGCAGATGATTTGATGCTGACGATTCCTTATTCCGATACTGCAGTACCTACTCCGTATCCGTACGCACGAATAATTGATTCCCAATGATTTGGAACGTATGCTTGTTCCCTGCCTTTGCAGCTTGCAGGGCCCCTTGGCTGCAGACTCTCATCTCGCCCAGCAATCTGCAATAGGCAGATCATGGCGAGAAAAGGATTGTAATGCTTGCTTTTCCTTCGCTTGCCCCTGCAGGTTCGCCATGTGCCTGGTCAACCGAAAAAAAACTCTTGAGAGTCTTGACCGGTAGGTAATAACCCAGTCCGTCTCAGCATGTTTACTTGTTCTTCTCTCTGCCCTTCAATATCGGGATTGGACATACCTAATCCCTCTCAGCCCCAAAATCTGCCAAATCGTGAAATGATGTGCCATTTGCCAATTTAACCCAGCAAATAGACTCGAGCCAATAAACGCCCCTCTAGGACCAGTACTGACAGGGCCATCTTCTTCCCGATCGGGGGGGGGGGGGCTTTTTCAGCACGTATCAACCCCTGGTCAGATCCAATGGGGCCCTGCCAGGCTTGCCAGCTGGACCTCTCTCGCGCGTCCCAGGGCAAGGGTTTGGCAGCTCGCCTCGTCGACGCCGTGTCCGCCAGCCTTGGAGGGATCTGTGTGATCTGCTGCAGAGAAGAAAATCCCCTCCCCATCCCCTGGTGGCTGCCAAACCATTTCCATTGGATCGAACCCGACTGTTCGTTAGCGTCCGCAAGCTCCAGTATGCCACAGCGGGACTTGCTCGGACTTGAAGAGGGGGTCAAGAGGGGGGATCAGAGATGGAGGACGCGGCAGAGGCAGAAGACGGCGTCACGGAAGCACCGCTTTCCAGGTCAAGTGCCTCCCACAGCAGCTGAGTTACGGCCGAAGAAGAGTGGGGATCCGTGAAGTAGTGGTGGAGAGGGGTGTGTGTGTTTCTACAACCTGTGATCTGATGAGCTAGTTTGGATGCGGATAGTAGCAAGAGTTGGTAGATAGGATAGGTAGAGAGGTGGGTTGATAATTTGGTAGAGTTGAGGCAGACTGTGAGAGAGAGGTGGGAACATTTAGCCCAGCTTACCTAACAGATCTTCAAGACTTGACGGTCGACGGATGTGCGGTCCTTGAAGCCATCGTCAGCTTGACTGGTGACTGACAGAGCCTCGTGAGCCTCCCTGACAGCGAATGCCGCCAGCAAACTAACCGATGCGGAGTGGTGCAAGGCACAAGAGTTGCACGCTACGAATAGCGGCTGCCCCCAAAACTCCAATCTAGAGAGCCCCACCCTTCCCGCTCAGCACTGGCCTCCGGTGGCTTAACTAAGCGTCCCGTCCAGCGCCGTCCTCCTTCGCACCTTCTTCTCCAGATCAGCGCTTCCTTCCACCACACGCCCCTCATCCCGAAGCGACCGGCTCTGGACGGCCCCACTACTCACCGAGGGGAGTCATTGGCCAATTCGGTCTTGATAGTGGAGACACACACCCGTCGAGCATCTTGACATCTTGCCCGATGCATCGATATCGACAACACCAACACCACGGACGGATCACCGACCCAAGATAGCCTCGTCCAAGTAGCCCCAACATGGCTGAACGCGGCAGTTGCTCTTGGCTTTGATGACTTGCCAAGGCCTTCCTTCAAGCCCCTCCAAGGGCCCAATTAACCCCCCAATCGGCAGTTTCTTCCTCATCGTGCGGCTCTCATAAGTCTGGTGTAGCGTACGATGCACTCTCAAACTTGGCAAACACAGCATCAAAACCATCGTATATTCCGTTTGCGGAAAGTTTCAAGACTCCAACGTCGGGGCGAAGCACGAAAGCAGGGTAAATTCTCAACTTCTTCTCTTGTCTCCTCACTATTCCCATCCGCCCATCCCGCTCTGTAGTACCGCACCTTGTGCCACTGCGTCCGTACGGAGGAAAGCTTCAAGGAAACGACTGAGACCCTCCGAGCACCATCTTTGACCTACGAACGAACACGCCCTCTCCCCCCTTTCCACCTTTTGCCTCGCCCAGCGGCCGACGATGTCTCCATCCTTGTTATATTTTTCGACCGCATTCGAGCAAGTCGACGGTTTTATTGCGGCGTACCGTAGAAGAGAAGGAAGGAAAAAAGTCGTTATCTTCCCACTGAAACGATGGCAGTATGCCTCATGCGATATTGTTTTGTTTCGTCCATGTCCGCAATGAGACAAATTCCGCAAGGGTTCCATTAAAACCACTCACTCACACACTGGAGACGAATCCTTGAAAATCCTCGCGATGTTCTCGGCCATTGCCACGCAAGCTTTCCATTGTTTAAACTCGAGAGACATCCCACGCGTGCGCGGCCGCCCGCACGCTCTTTCCAAACGTTCATGTTTGCTTCCAGAATTCGGAGGGTCCATAACGTGAAAGGATGTTGATTCTCGTATACCTACCTACTGTCCGCAATTGGGACAGTACAGAATTCAAGAGATGGACCAGTATTGTCAAGCTTTCCTGCAGAATATGTCTCGCACGAGTCGGGAGAAACCTCCATATGGCTCTTGTTTTCGCCTCCGAAATCTTGCCTCCTTCAAACATGTTGTAAGACGCTTCCGGAGCCGTACCTGACACAATTTTGGCTTCAACGTCCAAAAAAAAAAAAATTTAGAACTAAACAACAGTCTGTCACTTTTGTCTGAATGCGACGAGACGACGCACGAAGGAAAGCTTCACGAGGCTTTCGGGAGATCTTGCACTCGAGGTTTCCAGGTTTCAAGGGTCTTGCATGGTGTTTCGATGCTTAGCTGTCTTGGCTGTGATTTTCACTTTTTTTCTCCCTTCTGCCTTTTTACCTTTAACAGTCGTGTGTGTCTGTCTCTGTCGTACCCAACGGAACATTACTCATGCTCCATACTCTCCCTACGACTTACTCAGAAGCATAGAGTTTATAGCATTTACGAACAGGCCTAGCCCCCGTAAGAAGTCGTTCGTCTCATGAGGATACCAGCACGGGTAGGAAACCCCGGTCGCGATAACGAGACGACAAGTGGTTTCCTCGCGCCGTTTCCGTGTTGAGCTTGAGCTTATTTTTCTATATGTGCGTTGTATCCGCCATGCAAGGGAGGGGGAGAGAAATGATGACACGTCCCCCTTTCCCCGTCCTCGGACTGCTGCACACGCCTCCTCCACGCCATTCTCACGCCCAGACAGAAAGCGTAGTAAACAAAAGGGAGATAGAGAACGTGTGTAGATGCCGAAAGCGGATACACACTCGGGGCATGCAAACGCACGAACGCATCACATCGCAACAGCGGCATCGCAAACTGACCACTCACAGCCTCGATCTCGGAATTCGCCATGCCTATGCCACGCTGCCACGCTGATTGATCTGCGAATTTACCTGCCGTCTTCGAGACTCGCATGCTCCGAGCGCGGCCGTGGGCCCACGGTGGGATCACGGAGCCGGCGTCGGGAATGGAGACAGATGCAGAGGAAAATAAGAACACGAGGGAAAAGGGGGGAGTTTAGCGTGCCAGCTCATCGGGGACGTAAGGGTTAGACAGCAGACAGAGCAATCATGCTTGGGACACACAGATCACCCACTACTGTACACTAAGTGGTATGATTTCCAACCCGACATGATGAACCATCTGAGCGTACCAGCGCCGTTGACGTGAGTGACACTGACACTTGACGCTGTCGGCGGGTTGGGTTGATCATGCCATTGCTTGAGCCTGGTGCCTACTTCTTGCTTCATACGAGTTTGAAAAGTAGTCACATCACATGGCAGGTTCTCTAGTTGCGTCCGCTCCTTGGCTTGGTGCAGGCTGACTGAGGTGAGGTGAGGGTAAAAAAAAATAAGAGGTATCTTTGATTTTTCCAAGCGTTAACAATATCGTGATCGTGCAACTCCACTTTCCATCGTGCATCCTCCCCGATGCTCTGGCTCAGCCCAACCGTGACACAGACATCCGGCAGCCCATTGCTTCACAAACTTGTCAAGTCTTGTCAAGTCTCGGAGGCTACCCATATTAGTGTCCACAAGAGGAGCGGCTGCCTGTGCGCTGAAGAAACGCCGTCCCTGACGTGGACTCGAGTCTAGCAGAAAGCCTGGGACCCAGGACTGAGGTTTCCTGGCAGAGACAGTCATGACTACATAGAGCCTCCTCGACCCTAGGCAACATATCCCGCCGCGATCTCTTCTCTCCACCAAGCAAAACACCATCTCGACAGCATCACCAACACACCCTCCTCCTCCTTACCCAAGCTTCCCACTTGACACCGAGAAGCCGGTAGAAGCGGGCGCAGATGGGCTCACGCGAAGGAGGACTGCTATGAAACTACCGCTTATTTGGGGTAGTCCTTCAAGTGGTAGCTCTTGAGCTTGACAAACTGATCGTAGCCGAAGCGGCTTAGGGTCTGCCCCTTGCCGGAGTTCTTCCAACCCGTCCACGCTAGGTCCTAAAAGAGTTGTCAGTACCGAAGTTTCTGAAGGAAGGATGATGGCGGTGGCTTGATGACGAAGATGGCTTGCAGGCTGGTGGGAAGGAAAAAAACGACTTGCAAGTTGATAGAGTTTTGCAAAGCCGGCAGGTAGATAAAACAACAAAAGAGAAGGACAAGTTAACGTGCGGCTACCCGCCTCGAGTCGGATCTTCCTAACCACTTTGCCAACTCTAGCGTTCGGGGCGGGAGGGGGCATCGGGCTAGGAAAGAGGGAAGGGTGGGGACCGGAGGCAAACACCACGGAAGATAGTCATCGGAGCGGGCAGAATATAGATCGGACGATCACCAAGGTAAGAAATGACATGTTTTGTTGTAGGGTACTCACTGGGCTGGGGTAATCGCATCGGTTAACGAAGACGGTTCCTGCTTCGACCTGGTCCGCGAGCTCGTAGCCGCGGTCCGTGTCCTTGGTCCAGATGCTGGCAGTGAGGCCGAACTCGCTGTCGTTCATGAGCTTGACAGCCTCCTCGTCACTCTGGACCCGCTGAACGGGAATCACCGGTCCAAACGTCTCTTCCGTCATCACCGTCATCGAGTGGTCCACACCCGTGAGGAGTGTAGGCTTGACAAAGTTGCCCTTGGGCGGGGGGTTGCTGAAGGACTCGTTCTCGGGGGTTGCGTCAGTGGCGCCCTTGGAGAGGGCGTCCTTGATGTGCGACTCGATGGCTTCCTGGGAACGCTTCGAGATGACGGGGCCAACGTGCGTACCCTTGTCAAAGGGGTCTCCGAGCACGTATCCCTTGAGAACCTTTTGGACGGCCTCGACAAAGGCATCGTGAATCTTGTCGTCAACGTACACCCTCTCGACGGAGCAGCAGCTCTGTCCCGAGTTGAAGACGGCGCCGTCGACAATCTCGGCCGCAGCCCAGTCAATGTCCACATCGCTGCGGATGTAGGCCGGGTCCTTTCCTCCCAACTCCAAACCGACGTTGACGACACGGTCTGACGCAGCCTGCTGCACAGCCAGACCACCGGCCACGGAGCCGGTAAAGGCTACGAGCTTCACCTTGGGATTACGCACGATGGACTCGATCATGACGGGAGAACCGCAGTGGAAGTACTGCAGCACGCCAGCCGGGAGACCGGCCTCCTCAAACACCTTGGCCACGCGCTCCACAATGGTCGGAGTCTGCGGTGAGGGCTTCAAGATGACGGTGTTGCCAGACAACAACGCGGGAATGAGCGAGTTGACCAGAATGAGGTACGGGTACTGGGGCGTATGATGTTAGCAAAGGAGACAGGGGTATCGTGGTGGTGGCTCAGCAGTTCGCGTTGTCTCACAGCAATGGAACATTCACTACCATGCTGCGGACACCACGTAGCGGGAGGAGCCACGCAAGTAGGAGACAAAAACCCACATTCCAGGCAAAGAGAACAAGAACCGGGCCAACGGGAACCTTGCGAATGAAGCGCTTGAATCCCTTCTCAGCCTCGCCGTCGGTGTCCTTGAGAACGTCATCGGCAATCTTGAGGAGGTACTCGCCGCGCTTCACCGCCGTGGCGATTTCGACGCCGGTGTAGGCGCAGGGACGGCCCATCTGGACGGTAAGCTCTTGAGCCAAGTCATCCTTTTGCTCGAGAAGGAGGCTCAGGGCCTTCTTGACGATGGTCTTGCGGTCGGCCAGCGAGGTCTTGCTCCATGACTCGAAAGCCTTGGTGGCGGTGTTGGGAAGCTCATCTAAGTCGGACTGGGAGACGCCATTCCGGGTGAGGATGGCCTCGTTAGTGGTGGGGGAAATGGTCTTGAGGACTTCGACAGACATGTTGGATGATTCTCTTCTTCACGGGGTATCAAAAAGGTTCAGATTGAAGAAAAGTATGAAGAGAAAAAGGGACTGAGTTCCAGTTGTTAATGATCAGGAGGCAATTCGCAGCTTAGATATCCCCCTTCATGAATCGTGAGCTCACTGAGGGGCAGGTGGAGGGGCAATGACATGGAGGGGCAACCGCCGCACTTGTGACCTGCCGGACCGCGCTTGTGGGGAACGCGGTAAGATAAGAAGATGATGTAATCAATCTGTACCACCCCCCGATAAGACATTAGCGATAAGGCCCGCTCTAATTTTTTTGCAGAACCGCGCACAGTGGCTGAGATCGCGGACTTTCACATTAAGCATCTTGTACAACGACAGTTGCATTACCGCCGACAACGAGGCTACCAACAAGGCTGTAGCAGGGGGATTACATCTTGCTGTTGCTAGCATTTTCAATACTTTGAGGACCCACAAACCATTGATATTACATCCCAAAAGCCCACCATGCCCCCCGAAAAACGAAACAAATTCCTCGACGCAGACGAGAGTGACGACGAACTCGATCAGGGCTACGACTCCGAGGCCGAGGAGCTGCGCAAGGGAGGCCGCAGCGCCAAGAGGCGCAAAGTCGACAGCGAAGACGAGGACGACTTTAGCGACGAAGAGCAGAATGTCACAAAGGACGCAGAAGACGCAGAGAGCGACGATGAAGGCGCCGACGGAGAAAATGATACGGAAGCCTCAACCTCGACCAACAAGAAAAAGTCCTCATCAACCTCGACAAAGCTAGACCTCCCAGACGTCTCCAAGCCCCTCACGAAAAAGAACCTCGTCGCGACGGAAGAGGCCATCAAGAAATCCGGCGTCGTCTACATCTCGCGCATCCCGCCCTTCATGAAGCCCCAGAAGCTGCGCTCTCTCCTCGAGCCCTACGGCAAGGTCAACCGTATCTTCCTCGCGCCAGAGGACCCGACCGCGCACACGCGCCGCGTCAAGGCCGGCGGCAACAAAAAGAAGTTGTACACAGAGGGCTGGGTCGAGTTCATGCGGAAAAAGGACGCCAAGGCCGTTTGCGAGTTGCTCAACGCGCGGACCATTGGCGGCAAGAAAGGGTCGTACTACCACGACGACATCTGGACACTAAAGTACCTCAAGGGGTTCAAGTGGCGCCACCTGACGGAGCAGATCACGGCCGAGAACATGGAGCGGACGAGTAGGATGCGGGCTGAGATTAGCAAGGCGAGCAAGGAGAACAAGGAGTTTGTGCGCAATGTGGAGAAGGCCCGGGTGCTGGACGGCATTGCTGCAACGAGGGAGAAGCGCGGCAAGGCGGCTGCGGCGACGGAAGTGGGGGCTTCTTTTGCCGGCGGTGCTGCGACGGCGGCGGCGGACGAGAAGCTGGACAAGAGGCGGACGGTGTTTAAGCAGATACCCTTGGCGGATAGGAAAAGCGAGGCTGGCTCGGCTGCGAAGCCGGCAGGTGATGTTGCGAGGGTGCTTGGGAAGATCTTCTGATGAGGAGGGTAGGGTGTGCGCTTATTGTTCGGCGTTCGACGTTATCGCCGTTTATGTTACTGGTAATAGGGAGCATAATGAGACTTTCAAAAATCATAAGATGAAAAATGAGAGCCCTATGGACCGGCAGCCTCGGGATGTTGCGGTGTGTGGTTGCAAGTGTACGTGGAGGTGGGCATCGATGGCCGACTGCCGGACTACGAATGCGAGAGCTACTGGGTCACCATCTTGTACGGCTGAGGTGGGCGGTCTGTCTGGCATCTTGGCATGAAAAGAGACGATGCAATGACGTCCTCTAGGTCTATCTTAATCTTACAGACGAATCATGCGCAGTTGGATATTGCGGTGGTATTCAAGCGGGATGATGCGTGTCGTCTGTACTCGCCAGCATGAAGACCCTTTCGAACTGTGAAGTATGTTGCTGCATAACGGAGCGAATGCGAATGCTTCGTCTACACCACTCTCGGCTCCGCGACGAGCTGCACACTTGGCGAGCTGCTGACTTGGCATGAAAAGATATGATGAAGTGATGTCTTCAAACTCAGACGAAGAAGCTGCTCGAAGTAAAGTGGTTGCAATAGCCGGCGCTAACATGGGCATTTTAGTATTAGCGCAACGCCCAACTTGAGGCTCAACAAACCGCGCAAAAGCACAGAATGGAGCGCGACACTGTAACAGGTCAGTCCCGGAAAGACCTTCCATTGGTTTCTCGCAACATTTAATCATTGTGTAGAGATCCTTGTCAGCCGCGGCGGCGATCTTGATTACCTCAACAGCAGCCCCTCAGCCTCGGCCTCACAGTAAACTAACTTGGGTCCACCAAGCTCACCACAAAGCAAACCAGGTGAACTTGCAAACTCGACGAAACTAACACTAAGCTGAGGCATATCCCATGATCAAGAATTTTTCTCCTTGAAGGCATTCGTATTCCTACTCACACGAAACCGTAGTTATCGCCAACACAGCAGCGCCGCGCCAACTTTGACCGGCGACCAAGAAACAAAGTATCCGTCTACAGCATCTCGATCAGATGGCAGCAACCCCGATCTCCAAAAGCCTCAAACGCAAAAAAGGCAACACCCGTTGCGCGCGCCCACGCAGGCAGGTCTCCACTCTCACTTGTGCCGTTCGCCGAGCCCACCCCGGCCAAATGGAGTAAACCAAGCCGCCGTCGCCCGCCGTGAGAGCCTCCCGTCCGTCGGAGTCCGCCTTGACCTGTGAGCGGACAAGGTGGAAACGAACGTTGAGCAACAACGCACACCCTACCACCATCATGGGAAACCTCAGGAAACTGTAAATCCGTGCGCATGGCCCCGACAGTCAGGTCCCCGTCGGCATCCCGCTTCCTCCCTCCTTCCCCCATCGTCTCATCGATGTTGCCAGTCAGTCGTGGTCGGGAAGCGTGGAGGTGGAGGCTTACCTCATGATGGATGGGGTGTGTGTGAAGAGCCTCGACTGGGAGCGGACACGTCTACGGTCTGAGTGGTCAAAGTCTGGGGAAAGGGAAGTGCCGACAGCTCTCTTACTCCCGTTTAACCGGCGGCGCCTGTAGGCTGTCTGGGGCTCGGGTCCGGGGTCGGGGGGACCTGAGGAAGGGTAAGGCTGAGTCCAACCAGTCCATGGAGACTCTGGGGAAGCCTGAGGGTAGGAGGAGGAGGACGGGCCACGTCGGTTTCATTGACTTGAAACAACGACGCCGTCTCTGGTCCTAGGCAGAGGGCGTAGCTCCTAGAGTCGGCGGCGGCCGGGTCGCGGTCCATCGAGCGTCCAGTGCTGAATATAGGCAAGTAGGGGAGGCTGCCCGCCTCTCGAATGAACAGGCAGAAAGAACAGGCCATAGGCTCATTTGTTGATGGGCTGACAGGATCATGAGGCTCATGACTAAGGTAAAGGGTCTGGGGGGTGCCGAGTTTGTGGTGCGACTTGCTGTGCTTAAGCCCGCTGGAGTCGGCGATTAGAAACAGTCAGGTCGGCAGTCCCAGACAGTCGGCACCCTCTTTGGGAAACCGAGGGAGAAGGCACGGACGTTGGATCGTTGATGGGAAGGTCGATGTGCTCTTGGGTGGGTAATCATGGTGGTACGGTATGGTGGTACGTAGGGGAGGGTGTGAATGGTATAAGTCGGGAGCCCCTGCCGAGGGCCGTGCGACGACTTTGCTGCCGGACGCACGTACGACGTTGTCCATGAATGGAGTGCAGGGCACGGGACGTCGAGAGGCAGTAGGAGAGCAGTGGGAAGAGCGCATGAAGAGAGCTCGGACAAGTCGAAATGGCACATCGCCGACAGCTCTGAGACTGGATCCCTGCTTAACGGCGATGGATCGTGAGATGTGGCGGTTGAACGGCAGAGAAGTGCAGAGAAACGCAACAAGACAAGGCGGACGCATGAGCCACGTGGTGATCTAGTAGTATAGTCTTTTTTCTCCCAACGACAAACGCAAACGCCTTTTCACTTGCGTCGCAGTCTCAGTCAAAGGTATCTGATGATGCATACACGCCTTGCCACCCCATCCTTGAAACCATCCCATCCATTTTTGAGAGAGAGAGATACCCTTCCTCTCTTCTTCTTTTTGCCTAAGAAACCAAACCTGTCCACGTACCATCTCGTAGGGAAACAACTTTCCTCCCCGCAGACGGCCACTTAACCTTAACACTGCCTCGGGGCCAACAATCGTCGGGGACCTCAAGGAGACACGTCCCAACTTTGTCCCGTCCATAGAGGACACGCCCCTCCCCCTCCTCCACTCTCGGAAGACGGACATTCAACGCTTAATCCTGAATCTGGAGTTCGTCCATGTCGTCGAGCAGTTCATCCATGTCCACTCTCGGCGCGCCCTCATCACCCTCGGTCTCGGCGATGCTCATGGCATCCGGATCGACCTGCTGCGGCTGTTGTGACTTGTACAGCGCCATCGTCGCGCGCAGCTCGTCGTCCTCCTCGACGTCGCGCAGGAATTGCTCGTAGTCCTCGTTCATGCGGTCCTGGTCAGCCTGCTTGGGCAACAACTCGCCCTCGTCCTTAGCCATGCGCTTGAGCTTCCAGTTGCGGTTCTTGTGCTTTCTTCTGTTGGGGTAGTGCTTCTTGACCAGGATGACGTCGGGTATCGTCGAGCCGTAGGCGTGCGACTCTTCAATGGCGTCAAACTCCTCGTTGTTGAAGTTGGTGCCCGTGAGCATGTAGCCCATGACCGAGTCACCGGCGTGAAGCAGCCCACCCAAGTGTGTTCTCGCGAAGTAGGTCTTGTCGTTTGAGCCCAGGTCGGAGGCGCGGGCTACTTGCACCTCTGCGAGATGCCACTTGCCCTTTGTGATGCCCGTCGGCTCAATGTCCATGACGATAAACTCAACAAGCGACTTGACGTCGGCAAGGGAGCGGAACGGTGCGCGCCAGTATATGGGAGCACTGACATCTGCGGTCTGGAGGGTGTTGGGGTCGAAGAGGTATACTGCGGTTCCGATCTTGTGGCAAATAACGAGGGGAGAAATGTTGCCTGATGCCCTCGCCAGCTTGATGGGCAGAGCTACAAGATCGTCACGGCAAATGGGGATGATTTCAACTGAAAAGGTGAACTTGAAAGATTTTGTCGAAGTGTGGATATCTTGCGAAATAAGCTCCTGCGACTTCTTGGACGTGCAAGGCACAACGGAGTGGAGGAAATCGCAAAACTTTTCGGCCTGATTCCTCGCCGAGAAGAAGAAATCGATTCCGTCCTTTGCTTCCTTAATGTTGAGGGTATCTCTGTGCGCGCCGTGCTTCATGATCAACTGCTCGAGGTAGAGGAACGTCCTCTTGTGCAGGACCTTTTGCCGGACCTGGACGGAGGCGCGCCACACGTTGGCCGTGTACGACTTTGCGCAGTCGGGACATTGCTGGTACGCGACGATGTAGATCGCTTCAAAGGCCTGCTGAAGAAGGACACCGCTCTGAACCTCGTCCTGGATCGTGATCTTGACCTTGACTCGTCTCGAATGGGGTTCCGTCCACACAAAGGAGGCGTCGATGATGCGTATCTTGTTCAGGCCCTTGAGCTTCTTGAGGCAGAGGGCGAGGAGTTCGCGGGACTCGGGAGCGGCGACGATCCAACTGCTGGGCGGCAGCAGCCAGCGCTCGCAATCTCTGCAGAAGTTGAGGGTGGCTTCGCGCTGGACGCCCTGGGAGATGTCGACGGTCAACTTGATGCAGTCGAAGCAGAGGGCGTTGGCGGCGGTGGTTCCGTCGATGGGAGCGCCGCAGTTGCAGCAGAGAATCGTGGCGTTGGTACTCATATTTTCGTCTATTTGGCCCTCACTGCCTAATTCCTTGTCGATGTAGAGGAGGGAAATGTTCTGGGAAAATGAGGCGACAAGGGGCTCTCTTGGGCAGTTTGGGCTCGGTGTATGGCGGGGTTGTTCGTCGATGGGGAAAAAAAAATCATGAACCCGGCCGATAAGGCGAGCGCGGGGCTTATCAATAAAGTCACATGATAATGACGCCGCTGGTGGCGGGGTTTCGCCCAGATTCGAGTCATATTAGTAATCACAACTTACACCATGAATTTGTGCCTTCCATTTCCCTGACAGAGTCTCTGCTTGTTTGTTATCACCGGCTCCTTGCATTGCCCTGATATCTGAGAGAGAGAGAGAGAGAGAGCGAGTTCATAGGGAGCAAACGGCTGTCTTTTCTCAATAACTACAGCTTGAAGTAGGAATAGTTGCCCGGAACCCAAGCTTAAAGACGGGAATACCCCTAATACTGAAGTCCAGCGATACCGCGTTGCTGTAGCTTTGGCTTTCGAGTCTGCGGGCTGGCCGTTTCTCGCCTGCGAAAAGTCGAAAAGTCCGTGTCTTAGCAGAGAAATCCGAACTACTGAGTCATACGTATGCCCCTGTCTTTTTGCAGCTTCTGTGACTCATCGTCGGCTCAATAGCTCAATTCCTAATTTAGTTGTTCCTCCCAAGAGTCCAAGACGGGTGTGAGCGGGGACATGTGTTCTAAAAACAGTCGAGAGGCTTTCTTAACACGCAACTTTGCTATATGATTACGTACGAAGAATGAGAAGGACGTAGAGAGAATGACAAGGACCAGCTATGGTATATCGGAATTCACGGAGGAACCTGCGGCTACTCTGGCCCAGGCTGGTTGGGACGGCATGACTGAAATGTAGAATTTGTGGTTTAGAGCGAAGCTGTACGATAAAGAGTGACATGTAAGCACTGAATACAGTCGAACTAGGGGCGGAAGGGAGACCTGCGCTTGGCTGAGCACATCTAAATTTGTCAATGCCCTTAGATCATGAAGATGGACTTCCCTTGAACCCTCGGTACGCAGGTTCCAAGACAAATCCCAGTTGGCATGAAACGTCTAGTCCAATTTTGGTTCTTCTCTCCCCTGCCATATGGGTAAAGGGGACTAGAAGGAGGTATATAAGACAACAGTTCAAAGGGTAGCCATCACTGCTCGGCCCTAGCGGGCTAGACTGCAAAGACGAATAAACAGCCAAGAGTGATGAAATCACCAGATTACTGTTAAGCCTGCCAAAGTTCTTCCACTGCCAGTCACCACTTCAAATGATGATCTGAGACTGATGTAAAGGAATGGGCCGTCAAATGAGCACTTCATCGCCGCTTTCGATTTCCAGGCGCCCCCAGCCATGAGCTGTCTGTGGCAGAAAAAAAGGATAACATTGTAAGGAGAAACCTTCCATTTAAGTAGCCCAGGCTTTCAATCTTGTAGCATACACCCCTTGGTATGTGTTCGATGTGGCCACGATCATGATGAAAGGGCACTCGGCAGTCGGCATCGATATGAATGTGCGGCGATGAAGGGGGTATGCTCCTTACTTGAAGCCCTCTCCAAATTGAATAGGACACTGCTGCATGGATCTCGGCCGTCCACCGTATCTTAACATTGTCAAGGATCTATTCTTCTTTTTCTCTCAAGGGTATACCTACACAAGGTCTTAGATCATAAACTCATTAAAATCGCTTATCTACTCCTTACCGTTCGTCTCCCCATCCCCCTTCTCTGTCTCCTTCCCATTAGTCCCGTTCGTCCCGTTGCCATTCCTCTCAACAAACGGACCGACAGCCTCGCGCGCAACCATCAAATCCTGAGCCAGCGCGCCGAGGTGGAGCACATCAGCCGACATGGCAATCAAACTCATCCTCTTGGCCGCCTCCCGAATCTTCTCAGGGCTACCGTACGGCGGCGCGCAGAAAGCGAAGCCAGCATACGGCTTGTCGTGCTTATCAATGGTGTCAAAGAAGAGCTTCGAAATCTCAAGCCACTCAGGCTCGTCAGCGCCGATCCCGCCCATCTTGGCCTCGAGGTTCATGCTGACGCGGCAGTCGAGCGTGCCGAACCAGACGACGTCAATGTCGGGGCACTCGGTGAGGATGGCGTCGAGGTTGCGCACGCCCTCGGCGGACTCGATCTGGATCATGATGGCCGCCTGGTCGTTGACGCACTTGTGGATGTCGCGGTTGGGGTCGTAGGGGGTGTCGGTGAGGAAGGGGATGAGGCGGAAGGGGGGCGCGGAGCGGGTGCCCCGCTGCTTGGTGCCGTACTTGGCCGCGGACAGGACGTGCTTGGCCTCTTCTACTGTCTCGACCTGGGGGACGACGATGCTGGCGCCGCAGTCGAGGGCGTAGCCGATGGCCGCGTGATCGTGGCCGGGAACACTGTGGGATCCACGTCAGCGCTAGTTTCACCGTTGTTAGTGCTTGATTGGGATTCTTACCGAACCCAGGGGATGGTTCGTCCCTGGCTCATGAAGATAGCTTCATGGACCATCTGTTGCCGTTGGTTAGCGAGATTCGGCACTGCTAGTTATGGTTATGCCCTAGAACTTACCGACGTCATGGTCTCGACGTTACAGGAAGTGTGCTCCCAGTCAATCCAGACTGCATCGTATCCCATAGGGGCAAGGAAGCGTGTGATGGGGAGAGCACTAAGGCCAGAGTAGTAGCACATCAATGGGGGGATCTTCTTCTCATGGGCATCGCGAATCGCCTGGCGAGCCTTGTGCGGTTGGAATAGGGAGGGTGCCGCGTAGGCATTCATGCCCAGCGTGGGAACATTCTTGTATTCCTGGCCGATAACTGACATCTTGGCTAGTCTGTCCGCTCAGAAGATGGGTGGCAGTATAGATGGATAGAGTCTCTGAGATATCCAAGTAATGGAAGGGATATAGAGGTGTTCAAACGTCGGAGAAGAGAGCGGAACTCTTTTATATCATTTTGGATTCATCGAACGTCACATTGCATGCTGCCGACTTGTGGACCTTCAGGGACTATCAGAGCTCGCCGGGGGCTCGCAGTTGGTTTCTCTCCCGTAAGTAACAACGTGGAGCTGGACTATCGGCTTGTCTCTGGGATCCGGTATACTACGTGACGTTCCTGAGGAGGTTCTAGCTATTGACTCTCATTGACCTTGTTTCGACGAGAGGAGTTGCTACAGCACGATGGATGCAACGACGGGTGGGTACCCTACTCTCACGTCAGCATTTGTCGGCAAAAGATAGTACTGGGTCGTTATGCCCAAACATAATGCTTTGCAAAGGTCCCAAAGTCCAAAGTTCTACGATGTACCCTAACCGTAAACATTCTTTCGTACATCAGTCCAATGGCTTATTGGGTATGTTAGTGCTTAGTATGGGGTTAATCGACGGCGATATGGGCGAGCTCCCTAGACGCGGGGAAGGTAGGAAGTGGTGCATCAACCAGGCGGTCATTGTTTGAGGGACGTCAATTGCTATTTCTCGGACACGGGCCGAATTGATCGGGTCCTAACAGCCGGCTGAGCTGGCGTAAGCTTTCACAAGCCTCCAATAATCATTGAAAGGGATATCATATTTGGGCTCCGCGCTAGACGTTGTCCATCGCAGTAGGTCTTACTGGAGGATCATTTGCGACGCGGACCAGGGAGGGGTTTGTATTCCTCTTCAGGAAGGACCCTCAGAAAATGTCCCACATGGAAATTTTGCCGTCTTTGCTCCCAGCTGCCAGCCAGTGAGCATTCTGAGCCTGCTGGATGCGCCTGTCCTTGACGCTGAGCTGTTGTTGTCCCGGACGAGAGATAAGATCGTGGGGAAGCTGATTGGGATCGCCGGACGCGCCTCGGGTCTCATCAGTCCGAGCTGTCGCGCTGACACTGGCCAAGGCAATCGCGTAACATCCCACCTGATGCCACGCGAGAGCAGCTACCTCCTTGAGGGTCTTGGAGGAATACACACGAATCATGGAATCCCAGCCAGCGGTAGAGAAGATGCGTCCGTCGTCCCGAATGCGCAAACTTTGTTGGCCCGAATGTTTGGTATTCAGAATCTTCAACGGTTGCTGGATGATTCCTCCTTCAACATCGGAATTAGGTCCCAGATTAGGGCCCGGAATAGGGTGCTTGGCGATTGTTGCATCTGCACCGGAGGTTAGAAAGTAGCCTTGCTCCACGACGACGTCGAGGGCGAGGATGGGCTGGTTGTGGACTTGAGACAAGTAGGTAGTATTCCAAGTCCCACTGTTGAGCTGTACGACCGTTGCTAACCCATTCTCGTATGCGGCGACGAGGGTCAAACGACCATTTGTGGAGGGCTGTGTAGACGCAGATCCATCAACGTACAGCAGAGCTAGAGCCATGACCATGCCATTCTTCTCTGTTGACTTAATTGTGTGAAGTCGCTTCTTGGATGGTAATTCGTAGATGTCAACCTATCACGGATGCGCGGGTTAGGTTGCCGGTCTCATGCAGCAAGCCCGGGCTTAAAGGCGGAGATAATTGGCGGGGTTGGTGAACTGACCGATTCCGACGCCAAAGTATTTGGCACTGCCAGCAATAAGCTCGAAGACTCGGACGCATCTCCAGGCAGCGGAGCGCATGATGCGAATGAACAGAAATTCATGGTGTTGACGTCGAGGATATGCAAAAGCCAAGGTTGTGGCCTTGGCTCTGGTGTCTCATCGAGAGGTAGCTTCTTGCTGAGATTGGATTCATCCTTGAGGCCTAACTGCCAGACAGCAAGCTTGTGATCCCGGCCGTGGCTGTGTAGATGGTGAGAGAGGATCAGCGATGCAGTGATAGAGTGAGGCTCACGTTATTATCCGGTCGTCACCCCAACCCTTTATCCCCAGAATTGCGTTCTCATGTGGCCTCCACACGGCCGTCGGGCGCATAATGATGAGGTCCCAGAGGACGACGAAGCCCTCGGCATCTCCGCTGGCTAAACGATCGTTGCCGCGAACGAAGGTTAAAGCGTGCACTTGGGCTTTGTGGCCTCGAAGGATGGATTTTGGGTGCGGCGTCGATTCCGCCATGGTCAAGATTGTTAGTTATTGAGGAAGATCACTGTAGAAGGTTGGTGGATTGACAGGAGGTGGAGGAAAAGTCGAAGACAGTGTCTGATACCCATATATACACAGTGTTATTCTGCGGAAGGAAGGGCCCGGCCCTCCTTCACTGCTTTTCCTGGCTTACTAAACACTGCGCAGGGCAGCCCCTGTTGCCTGCTGGACATGAAAGTCACAGTGTCAGAACAGTGCTGCTTTTTGTCTGACCGGAATGCTGTGTTTTCTCTGATTAGGAATCTGACAACTTTCAAAGATGGCATTTTTGATTACCGGGATCTGGGGTATTGAGTAGGTACAATAGCGGTGACAAGGTATCTCACGTCAGACATCGACACATTGGGTACTTCGAACCGCCCGTTTGTGTGAGGTGTCGCACTTGAATTTTGAAGACAAACCAATTATCTGCTGGCAATAGTCCGGATCCCGCGGCGGCGGGAATACCTGATAAGGATGAGAGAACCTACATGAGGTGAGATATCTTGGCAATTCCCAAAGAGCCTGTGACGTGGAAAATTGGGATATGAGCATCTTCATTTTCATCAAACGTCAAAGCAAGCAAGTAAAGACCCTGCCAATTCCGTGTGGTTGGTCGTCTGTTTAAAGTTACCTATATCCACCACGAGCTGGGATTATCATGACTCTTGTAAGATGGAGGAGATGGGAAGGCCCGTGAGGCCCATGTATCCGTGTAAGTCAGAGGCTCGCGGCCCAGTACACGAATAGACTCATTTTGTTTCTCTGTGACCACCATCCTTGGGTCGTATTCCCTCGGCGCGGTATGAAGTTTGTCCACCACGGAATGGTGGGAAGCGGACGGTGCGGCCCAGTCGACCGAAGGGTCCGGACCGCATCGGAAGATATAATTACGAGCGTAGTAAGGCGAGTCGCCCGCTCGGTCCACGTCAGCCTAGAAGGGAGGGTCTCTTGTGTTTTGCCGTGATGCCTAAATCCTGTCGGGTCGGAGCACGCAACGTGGAGTTCTGTAATGTAGGCATAGGCAAGACACAGTGAGGTAAGGTACGGATGACTTGGGTTGCCTCGCGTGCTTGTGTATCAAGCAGTACGTAAGATTCCCGACAACGCGGTTTGGAAATCCTGCTTGGTCAGACGGGAACGTCCAGAGCCAGGTCAGCGGAGTTATCTACCTTACCTCAAGGTAGTTTGGGTGGCACAAAACGCTGGTGTTCCGCCTATCTTATCATCCCGCCAGGTGAGGGCTCGGTGTAGAGAGGTGTGTGGCAGGTGTAGACAAAGTACCGGGCTGTGTGTGCTGCTTTCCTCGTCAATGTGTGTGTGTGCGGGCGTGGGGGAATCTCATTGGATCAGTAGTCCGTCCCTGCTGTGAAGTCATCATCCGTCCGTGCCCGAGCAGATTTACGGTACCTGCTCCTTCCATTCCAGGTTCTACGTGTGTCCATCGCGCCATCCCGGACTTCTGGGTGTCGGTACGTATCGTATCGGAACGGAACTTGGGTACGCCATCGCTGCTTACCTCATTTGTATTCGGTAATTGGTCCTTTCCTGCAGCCCTCGTAAATCTGACAGACGGCAATCTCTCCGACATGTGCAACGGCAACATTGGCACGCAATTGTTGCTGACGCCCCTCTTCCGCCTTACAACCACCCAAGCCACCCCCAAGCGTCAACTTGGCATCATCCTCAACAGACTTGTCGGTCCAGTTCGCTTGAGGGTCGGCACATCCGTCCCGCGTTACACATACCGTCTGCTTCAAGTCTTCTCTGTTCCTCCAGCTCCCGAGACCTCTTTCCCATGAATCTCAGTTAGTATCGACACAAGAAAACCCTTCCTCCGGTGTCTCGGAGGACGTGATGATGGGTCGATGGTCCCAGGTCGGCAAAGTTGCCCCGAACCTACCTTAGCGCGTAGAGAATCTAACCGTGACGGAAGGCCTTCTGTGCTATCGTGTGTGCTATGGGCGCTGGGCGATTCGTGTCGCAAGCGGCATTCTCGAATTAGCACTGAGCATCATCTCGGCCTAGCAGTCACGGCGGATGAATCATTCTGCATTGGGCGTACCGTTCAAGAGCCTATTCATTGAGAACTAGGTACCAGGTTGTTCGCCATCCGTACTTCCCCTCCACTCAGCACTCACAGGCAATGCTTGTCCGACCAAGCTTATTGAGCAGTCGTTCCTTGTTCTTTCTTCCTCTCTTTTATTTCTCTTCCGTCCCTATTGTTCGTCTTCTCAACATTCTCGAATACTGGATCACCAGACGAGTCACCGGCAGGCGAACCATCAGGGACACGGTTGCTTTACAAATCAACACGGGAAACATTGGTCCGAGAAGCAGGGACGGGCGCAGGTTTTGATGATGTGGCGGCGTTCAGTGGGCAACAAGCGCAGCCTTATCCGTCTGCAGCGTCCAACGAGATGCCTGTGAAACTCGAGCTATTCCCAACTGGCTTGTACCAGGTGTTCTCAAGTGCGTCTCTAGGGGCTCGGATCGACCCCAAAGAACAATACATTGCGTACCTAGACACCTAGACCGAAGACTCTGACTCCTCCGCCAGGCTAACGCTCACCCAAACTCCGCAGATATGTCGTTATGTCCATTACTTCCACCGAGTCGGCGGAACCGGTACTGCGCGCTGCGTAAATGCAGCCCCATCAGCAGAGACAGGGGGCGGCTGATGTACCGTAAGCGATGCAACTTCGGAGAGCCTATCTTCGTCTCTAATCTGCCCAAGGCAGAGAGCCTCAGAGGAACAAGAAACCCCCAATACCTACTAGCCCCCAAGGGATGTTGCGGACTTTCGGAACATTCCAGGTCTACGAAACCAAGTGAAGTCTGAAAAGAGATACTCGACTGGCAAGTGCAAGAAGAGGGATGTACCACGGATCACAACCACACGCGCGGCACGCATGCGGAGATTGGGCGACGTTGGTTCTGTCGTTACCAAGCAGCAACGCCAACGTCGTGCAAAGGTTCTTCCATCTTGGGTCATTTTCCTTTTTGGGCTCGGTGCTAAAGTGTTTGTAGTAGGGCTTACCAATGACGCCCTTACATCACGCTTCGAGTCTTTTACTCGTACCACCGTAACGTCCCAGCCTAACGCATCCTTCTCGGACATGAACACACCACCAGCATGTTGGGACGACCCGTCGCCCGTTATGCTACCGCGACATAGCACAGCATGTTAGTCTTGCACCATACACAATGAGCCATCACATCAAATGTCTCCGTTCAGGAGTCCCCCCCTTGTCAGCTTGTCATCGCGCCCAGACGTCTACCGCACTTCGGAGTGGACCAAGGGCACACTTGCGGGTTGTCTCTCTTCCTCCGAGCGACGGGCTACCGGCGTCAACGCTTCCCAAACTCCGACCAGCATCGCTTCTATTCATGTTGTCTGATCAGATACATAAGGGAGCCGGGCCTCCCCCGGTCCTGCACTCTCGTCTATTTTGTGGCACGCACTTTAAAGACATTCAGTCTCGATCTAATCATATTAGGTCCCAAGCCTTACTCGGATTCGAGAAACCGCAAGCCGTAGCAGGCACATCAAACTCTTAGTTTTATCGCCACAGTACAGTACTCGAGCTACTTGCTTGAAAACACCGCAGCCATGACTTCGACCACCAGTACCCTAGTAACACCGCGAGAGAGGGTCGGGGAGAAGACCGGAGAGACGGATCGGGAAAACACCCCTACACCATCAATGCTTGAGGAGGAGGCAGTAGAGAAGAAGGAGGAAGCCGGCGCCGCAACCGATGAGGAGGCCGGTTCATCACAGCCAACGGAGCCCAAAGAGCCCGAATACCCCACCGGCATCCGGCTTACCTTCATCGTTGTCGCTCTCGTTCTTAGCATTTTCTTGGTTGCTCTCGATATGACCATTGTCGCAACCGCCATTCCCAAAATCACGGACGAATTCCGCGGTCTGGACCAGGTCGCCTGGTATGGCGCCGCTTTCTTCATGTGTGTTGCCGCTTTCCAGTCAACATGTAAGTCATCAAAATCCCCCTGAACGCACTGCCTTCAACAAGAACACCACTAACACTATCGTAAACAGGGGGTAAGGCATACAAGTACTTCCCGCTCAAGACCTCATTCCTGCTGTCAATCTTCATTTTCGAGGTCGGCAGTCTCATTTGCGGTGTCGCTCCCAACTCCGTCGCCCTCATCGTCGGCCGCGCCATCGCCGGTGTAGGCGCTGCAGGTATCGGCTCCGGTGCCTACACCATCATCGGCTTCTCCGCACCGCCCGACAAGCGACCCACCTTCACCGGCATCATCGGTGCCTCGTACGGCATTGCCTCCGTCATTGGGCCTCTGATCGGCGGAGCCTTTACCGATCACGTCAGCTGGCGCTGGTGCTTCTACATCAACCTCCCCATCGGAGGTCTCTCCGCCGCCATCATCCTCTTCTACTTCCACACCCCGCCCCAGGCCGTCCCCGTCAAGGCGAGCATGCTCGAGAAGTTCCTCCAGATGGACCTCATCGGCACCGCCCTGATCATGGGTGCGACAATCTCCTTCCTGCTTGCCCTGCAGTGGGGAGGCCACCAGCACCCGTGGAACTCATCCACCGTCATCGGCCTCTTTGTCGGTTTCGGCCTCATGATCGTCGCCTTCATCGTCCTCGAGTGGTACCAGGGCGAGCGCGCCATGATCGCGCCCCGGCTCATCAGCGACCGCACCGTCTACATCTCTTCCGCCTACGCCTTCTTCTTTGCTGGCGCCTACTTCGTCCTGGTGTACTACCTGCCAATCTACTTCCAGTCCGTTGACAACGCGTCCCCCACCCAGTCCGGCGTCCGAAACCTGCCGCTCATCATCGCCGTCACGATCGCCACCGTTGCCTCGGGTATCTCCATCTCCGCCACGGGCTTGTACACGCCGATCCTTGTTGTCGGCGCTGCTCTCGCTACTGTTGGCGCCGGCCTCCTTTACACCCTCGACATCGGCACCGGGAGCGATAAGTGGATCGGATACCAGGTCCTCGCCGGTCTCGCATGGGGCGCCGCCTTCCAAGTTCCCATCATTGCCGTCCAGGGCACAGTCAGCGAGAGTGATCTCGCATCCTCCACCGCCATTCTTCTCTGTAAGTTCCCTTAACCTCCTTCTACTGCTTCTACTCTGCAAAGTTCATCTCACTAACACCAAATCTCACAGTCTTCCAAACCGTCGGTGGAGCCTTTTACGTCGCCGCAGCCCAATCAGGCTTCCTCATCACCATCCTCAAAAAAGTCGCCGAGAACGTGCCCAGCGTGGACCCCAACCTCGTCGCCCTCACCGGCGCAACCCAGATCCGCACCGCCTTCCCCGCCGACGCCGTCCCGGGCGTCATCCAGGCCTACATGGACGGCCTCAAGGTTGCTTTTGCCCTGGCCATCGCCGGCGCCGGTATCTCGTTCCTCATTTCCCTGGGATCAAGGTGGAGCAAGCTCAACACCAAGAATCTCGCCGGTGCCGCCTAGATCGCCGAAATCACTGTCGTTCTATCACGCGAAAGAAGTGGGATTCAACAAGTCCTCGGCTTGTGGAATTTCTGTGCGACTATAACTCGCTTTTCGTTTTGTCTTTCCCTATATACCATGTTCGACTGTGCAGAAAAGTCTTATAGAATCTAATAATAGGCAAACGGGCCATGGCTTTTTGATTGCATTTGGGCGTAGAAGGAGGAATCTTGGTCTACCTACGAGGGTGCTTAATCCAGGGCAACTCAACTCTTATGTCTTACGAAGATAATGTCAGATTTCTGTTGGTAGCGGACGTAATTTGCCGAAATGAAGTCTCATTAATAGATAAATCGCTGTTTCAAGTCTGTTGATGCTCCATGATCGTGAATCCATTCGACGCTAACTCAATAACTCATCCTCCGTGCTGGATGCAGACTGGGGACTGGGGACTGGGGACCGAATAACCAATACCCCCTGATAATGCACCTACCCAGGACAAGCTGCATATTTTTTGGCAGCAAACCGATAGTCGCTCGTCTGGTTGGCTGAGACATCTTGAAGAGTGGAAGACAAGGGACACACACTCTCGAGGAAAAGGCCCTCACGCGTGTCTTCTGGTGGAGCAGCAAGCAGTGGGCAACTGCAAGGAGGGAGCTGGGATACGGAAGCAAGAAGTACCAGGTATAGTAAATATGGAGACCACAACCGACATGCTCACTCTGGCGGTTGTATCTACGTTGTGTAAGGTAAGGGTTGGTCGTATCAGTGAGATAGACAGGCACGACGGCAATGGTAAGGTAAGACAGGATCGACGAAGTGAAGAGGGGAGTTGCGAATGTAACTTAATCGCGCATGCCCATATCAGTTCTTCTTGCACCTCACCCAGGTTTTCAAGTCCTTTCCTCAGATTACACGAGTTGATCTTTCAGGTTGAATTCCAGTGCACCTCAGTTACTCGTCACGCAAACAGCTCCTGAGTCTTTCGCTTCGTCTCCCCAGCAGATGAGTCTGCAGGCAACTGCTCAACCTTGTACTCGAAATCCTTCTGAATCCCCCTCACCGGCCGCAGTTCCGTCTCGCTGTCCTGCGCCGAAGAGCCACGGCCGTCGCTCTCACCTTCTAGCCGTACCGCGCCCTTCTGCCACTTCCTCGACCGCAGCGACATGCCACCCGAGCCCCCAATCGTGGGACCCACGTACTTTGCAGTCGTTTTCCTCGTCGCATTCCTGTTCTTGCTAAGCAGGAAGCGGAAGGCAGGTAGCGTGGCGACGATGATGCTGACGGACGACTCAATATGGCTCCACATGCTCAGGAGCACCGGCCCGTTGGCCACCGTCGTTGGGTCCTTTGCTGCGTCGCCTGTGGCTTTTGTCACCTGTGCGAGCCGGGCGATGGCAAAGGCTACGATGATGCCGCCGAGGGAGAAGAGGATGGCTAGTCCGAACTTGTGAGATGGGGAGGTGCTGAGCTTGCGTAGGAGGTTGAGAGGTAGGATCATGACTGTTCACATTATGTAAGTGATATGGACCGCCTGCAGCTGTGAATGCGATACTTACTGAGAATATCTGCCGCCACGTCGGCACTGGTCGCGAACTTGATAGAAGCATCCGCTCGTACCAGGTCTTCGGGCGCACTGCACCCAGCTGGTTCCGCAGCGTCAGCCATTCGTTCCATGAATCAAGGCCCGGGAAGACGTACTCGCACTCCAGTACTTCGTCAACGGTGTGCATGTTAAAAAGTTCGAAAACATGCAAGCTAGGTACAGCACCAACACGGCACCGAAGCACACCCACCAGGCGCGAATGTATTTGGGCAATCCGGTGACGAGTCTTCGTACGAAGAAGAGAATGGAGAATTTTGCTACCAATCACGCAAGCACGGTCAGCCTAGTTCATCACTGTCTCCATTTCCGCCAACGGAAGAGGGAAAGACATACCTGCCCATAGTGTCGTCCAGAACAGCAGCATCTGACAGAACATTAACTTGAGAGATGCAATCGTCCTGCCGATGAACTCCTCGGGCGCAAGAGGCAACGGTGCCAGAGGATCCTTGGCAGCCGCCTTGGTATACTCGCCGGCGAGGTAGAACTGCGGCAGCATGCAGGTGATGACTGCAGTTAAGGCCGTCAGAGTGACGAGTCCCGCGATGATGAAGTAGTCGTCGGCAAAGAGGCGCCGCTGGAGGATCCATTGGAAGCTGCCTCGAAAGACTGTCATCCCAAAGGCGGCTCCCCACATGACCCAGATGAGTATCTGTCGGACAAGAGATCGTGTTAGCCAACGACCACTGGAGAAACATAGGGTAGCAACATGGCCAATGTGACGGTTGCGACCGAGGCACGGATCAGAGATCGACAGACGGAGACGTTGCCCCGGCCGTGCCGGACTCCGAGTAAGCGGGGGCGGGGCGGCACGGGCGGGTCGCTTGGCAGCTTACCATCATCTCAGTGTAGCCGAGCACCGGAGTCGCCATATTGCGAGTCGTTCGTCTTCCGGACGAGGTCGATTTGCGTCTCGAGATCGATTATTGGTTTGCTCAGAAGTTCGACAGTGGCACAGCAGCTGGACATTATAAAAAGTGGCCACACGGTTGGCATTAAAAGAACGCATTTACATTGCTTTTTTTTTCTTCTTTTTTAACTTTTATGTTCGCCCCCGAACCGACCTGCTGGATCAGGGGCGCCAGGCCGAGATGCATCCTGCCCATGCGAGTTGACAGAAGGCTGGAGGGGATTCTCGTCACTCAACCTGCGGGTATACCGGTTAGGTTTGCGCCATTCAAGCAGGGCAATATCTGTTTGGCTCTTTTCCGCTCGTGTCAACGGACATGCTAGCCCAAGTCGGGATTCGGACGACGTGGGGTTGGAACAAGGGTATTTGGGTATCGACGGGGGGGCTCGCCACCAACGGTAGCACCCTCATCTCGCGTCTGCGAGGATGCTACCAACCTGCCAATGAGAGAGTCGTCAAACGAGGACACTACTGCAACTCGATGGCAGACCTCAACCAACCTGCATGATCCCATCCATCCTTCGCTAACGATATTCTGCAGGTTCATGGGATCCCCTGGGGGGCGAATTCCTCCCAATTTTAATATACTTCCCATCCGCTACGAAACTGGGTTCGAAACCCGGAATCCCGCGATAGAAGAATGCTTGACTTTCCTCCTGCATCCAGACCTCCCTTCGCGTTTCGTCGTGGTTCGTCGCTTCTCTGACTCTCCTGCCAAGCTACCTTGGTCAACAACCATGGTCCGCGCCTCATCCCTCATCGTCAGCCTGCTGGCTATTGTCGCAGATACCCTCGCCGTTGCGGCTGAGGGTATCACCGGCGCCGCCACCACTTCAGCCGTTGTAGCCAGCCTTCCAGGTTCAGAGAAGATCGCCTGCGGGCTGCTCAGTTCCCGGTACCCTAAGCAGACCTTCTACTCCGGTTCCGATGGCTACACATACGAGACACAGACGCAGTACTGGTCCGCGACGGAGTACAACACGCCAGCTTGCGTCTTTGTGCCGCAGAATGCTCAGCAGGTGTCCTTCGCCGTTACCACACTGACTCTGAGCTTGACCAAGTTCGCCGTCCGTAGCGGTGGCCATATGCCAGTCGTGGGATACAATAGCATCGGATCCTCCGGCATCCTGCTGTCAACGTCCAACCTGACCACTCTGGCCCTTTCTAATGACAAGTCGACTGTATCTGTTGGCGCCGGTTACAGGTGGAGAGACGTCTACTCCTACCTCGCGCCCTCGGGCCTAGCAGTCGTCGGAGGCCGCATCGGCGGTGTTGGCGTCCCCGGTCTGCTTCTTGGGGGCGGAATATCCTTCTACTCGAACCAGTACGGCTTCGCCGCCGACAACGTCGTCCGATATCAGGCTGTCCTCTCCAGCGGCGTGGTTGTAGAGGCCACTGCTACCAATGCCTACTCAGACCTCTTCTGGGCTCTGAAGGGCGGCGGCAACTCCTTTGCCATTGTCACCCGTTTCGATCTCAAGACATTTGTGTCTCCCAAGGTGTGGGTCGGCATCTCGCAGTACGCGCAGACAGACAGCGTCAAGTACCTCGACGCCGTCTACAACTTTGGAAAGTATGGTTCCGTGGACGGCAAAGCAGCCATCATTCCCACCATCCTCACCTATCCTTCGTACAACATCACCGCGTACGCGGCTGCGCGGTTCTACGACTCCGAGACCGCGCCCGCGACGGCGTTTGAGAACTTTACGTCTCCGGCCCTGACGCCTGTGGCCGATTCCTATGCTCTGCAGCCTCTTGCCGAGTACGTGAGTGCCGTCGACGCGCTTCAACCCACCGGCCTCCGACAAGAGTGAGTCGTTCTCCTTGGTCCCCTCAAACTGTCATCTTTTCCTTCCACACTAACCCTCCCCCGAGATTCCGCGTCATGTCTCTGGTAGTCAACCGCGACGCAGTAGACTACGTCCACGACACCTTCCTCGCAGCCACCAGCGCCAACCTCACCAGCATCGTCGGCCTCTCTGCCTCCATCACCTTCCAGCCCATCACCAAGGAGTTCATCCAGCAGGGCGTCGCCAAGGGCGGCAACCCCCAGGGCGTGGACCCGTCCAAGGCACCGTACTTTTGGGTCGTCGAGAACCTGACGTGGCAGGACGCCAAGGACGACGCCGCGGCAAAGGCCTTTGCCGACAGCGTCACGGCCGAGATTGAGGCTGGGCTGGTGGCCAAGGGCGTCGCGGGCGGGTATCTGTACCTGAACGATGCGGGACAGGGGCAGAAGATCTTTCAGAGTTACCCGGTGGCGAACCTGGCGAAGCTCAAGGCCATTCGTGCCAAGTATGACCCGCTGAGGATTTACACGAACCTCTTGGTCGGGGGGTGGAAGGTTCTTGATGCTTGAACCTTGTTTGATTTTCGCGGTCGCTGTGTCTCTCTCTACTAATCAACACAGAATCATGATTATAATAATGTGTATTCAATTTCAGCATCATGACTGACCTGTAAACTTGATGTATCTGTATCTGTGATGTGACGAGCTTCTGTGAGTAGGTAAAATGAGAGGGATTTCCAGATGATCCGTATGCTTTTGCAGCAATACTCTCATCACGTACAGTCGCCTCCTTTCCCTTTATCGATATGAATCCTGAAGCAAAAATCAGCATACATAGTGCAGTCCAACCAAGTCATCAGCAACATGATAAAATACCTATTTCTGGGAAACAATGTTCAACTTTTTTAGGTATTCCAATCTCGCTATAAAATGCAAATGCGCCCCTCGCCTTTCCACCCCAGAGCATCCCTTCCCGGGGCACTCATAGGGCAACCTATGAGCTCCCCGTAACCTTGACACTACCGTCCTCCATACCAAAGTACGCAGCCACCGGCTTCTGCGCCAACCCAGCCTTACCAGCAGCAGCAGCCTCGACGCCGTTAAGGCCGTGGAAGATGCCAATCTCGACGATACCGGGAATCATGAGCAGCTCCTTGGCCAGCGCAGAGACCTCCCACGCGCCGCTGGCATTGCGGGCGCTGCCGTCGGATACCTCCGAAGACAGGAGAAGCTGAGGGAAGGGCGCGTCAATGAGCCACATGCCGTTGTCGGTGACGACCTCGCCGGCCTTGCCGGGGGCGCCGGGCCGGACGGCGGGCTTGACGGCGCCGAGGGCAGTGAGTCTGTCCAGCACGTCGGGGGCGGACATGGGGAGGACCTCGATGGGGATGGCTTTCCAGTTTGTGAGCAGTCTCGAGGAGAGTTTGCGGTAGTCTGGGGGTTATTCTGTTAGCCCACTCCTCATTCAAAAAAGAGCTCTTTTCCCATAACAAAACTCACCTGCGACAACGACAAACTTCTTTGCAGCAATAGCAACCAACTTTTCCTGGAACAAACACGCGCCGCCGCCCTTGATACAGTTCAACTCGGCATCCACCTCATCGGCGCCATCAAACGCGACGTCAATGGCGACGAGCTTGCCGTCCGGGCCAATCGGCCTATCGTCGAGGTTGCACAACCGCAGACCCGCGGCGCGGATGAGGCCCTTTGACTGGCTCCCTGTCGGGAAAAAGGTCATTTCCCCGTAGAAGGCAGGACCCTTTGCGGCGATGGCGTCGACGACGTAGACGACTGTGCTGCCGGAGCCAATGCCGACGTAGCGGGCTCCTGGGGTCAGGTGCTCGTCTACGGCACGGTAGGCGGCTGCCTTTTTGGTTTGTTCGACAAGGGAGGGGGCGGACATGTTGGTTTTTGTGGTGGTGAAGGTGCGGCGAGTTGATGGCGGGGTGGTTTTGGGTGTGAGTGTTGAGCGGAACGGGATGAGGGGATGAGTTTTGATGGTGAGGTGTGAGATGGGGCGTGAGGTAGATGAGAAGGAGAAGAAGTGGATGGATGAGACTCTTGATCTTAGAAGTCTACTACTACTTGTACTGATACTAGTCAGTGACATGGAAGGCGAGGAGAAGGCGGGACGTGTTCCGTCGGGATGAGGTGGTGGTGTTATAGTGGGATGAGCCATAAAGTTGCGTGTCTTGCGGCTGTCCGGGCTTACTCAGGAACCTGAATCGTGGAGTGGATTCCGTGCCCCGGCTGGTGACGGCTGGTCCCGGATGGAGTCGTCACGGATTCTTTCCAGAGATGGACTTGGACAAAGAGATGTTCGCGGCTGACATGCGATGACTGCGTTCGGTCGGCATGGCTTGTCTCCGAAACATCTGGAGTCGTTGTATTATCTGGCAACTGAGTGATGGCCTCCACGATCATCAAGCCAAGAGCCGGGGAAAGGCTATCAAATATCTCGGTGAGTCTCGGTAAGACCCCTCCTTCACCGAGCGCGGGGCAACACAATCAGATGTCAATGCAGCGCAGGATTTCAAGAACCACTTCTTTTTTTTTCGCTCATCTCCACAGAATGACGTACCCAACGGTTATTTCCAGGGACGTCAACCCTTCTCCACCACGCAGCACCGACCCAATGCCCGCCGTTATGGTCTCAGAAGTCAGAATCGGATCCGCCGAATCAGACCGACACGGTAGGACCTCGGAGGAGGGCCAGTGAGTGCTCCGGGAGTCCCACCGGCGTGCGTGCCGGTGGATACTTCCGGTGGGGAAGGGGGGGAAAGTCTGTACCTTCATAGGAGATCAGGAGGATGCTTTCAGGGAACTACCTCGCGGTCCTCGCGGGTAGTGAAAGGGTTTTATGCTGAACGACGTCATTTTGCTCAAGAATGGAGACTATCGCTGTTCTAACTTCTAATGAGACGTGAATGGGTCCTAATGTGCCTCTGCCGTTCTAAAACTCGAATTTGGTGAATCAGACGCGATGATTACAGAGCTCCGGAGCTCGTAACTGATCCAGAACGTACACAAGTCTTCCGCGCTGTCGATGAGATCACAAGTCAACGGTAGCCAATGCAGACTGCACCACAAGGTGTCTTCAATATACAGCCATCTCTCTTGTACCCTTTCCTAGAACAACTGCCAGCGACTCGCCTTAGAGCCGATAAGCAAGTCTTTTGGGTCAAACAGTGGTTATCCAGGTTCTAGTAAAGTCCTCGGATATGCCTTGACAGTAAGTAGCATCATTACGGTTGAAGATAGTGCGATAAACCACCTTAAGAAGCACTCCTTGCCATATTGAGTACCACGTGAACACGATTATATGTCTCAGCACTTGGCTTCAAAAAACCGACCATAGCAGTGACCAACAGTCGACTTTACCCAAGTGAAACGCAAGGTACCCTGTGAGACCATTGGACCAAGCGCTTCGAGACCAACAGTCATACTTTTCCGTTTTGCCAGTAGACAAGTTTGCTGATAACGTCAGCGAGACTTCGCAGATAAGTATGAAAGGCCCATGCTATCCTAGCTTCAGTATTGCGCAAGTCTCAGTATCTTGTTGAGGTGAATCCAATGTATGACTCTATGTTTGCCGACCTAAGCCGTCATATCTAGCATGGCACCTGTTGTGGGTGATACTTATTGCTACAGTCGGAAAACGTACATGTAGTGATAGATGTATTGGGAAACATGGCTTCACTTGAAAAGTGAACTGAGAAGTAGTAGTGCACAAAAGAGGAAAAGGTGTTTACTTTGCTGTGTTAACGCATTGGCTCGCTATCCAGAGACAAGTAGTAAGTACTTGAGGGCTTCGATTAGTTGTCTTCCTCTTGCTTCCGATACTCCTCAACCGAGGTCCCCGCATCGAAGTGAAAGGGATAATACTCATCCACAACCTCAATCAGCCCGTCATCCTCATTAATTGTGAGATCCAACCTTCCCTGATAGCGAAAAGTCTTTCCGCTAGCCTTGAAATGGCTAGTCAAGTTGTTCGCGTACTTTCCGGTCCCGACGAAGGAAAAGGTCACATAAAATTTGCCATCCTTCTTCAGCTCCGGCCACACGAGCTCGACATGCATCTCGAAGTTAGGGTTTGCATGCTTCCACATCCCGACGTGATCCGCTATGCCGGCGTGACCTTTGCGCTGAACACGAAAGGCGTGATCATTGTAGATGACTGATTTCGAGTGAAGGTCGATCCACTGCTGGGGAGGTCCATTGGCGTCGGATAGTGGGAAGACGCCAGCCCAGATGGCGACCAGGTGGTTGGGGCTTGGGAGGGTTTCTAGCTCTCATCAGTACCTCCATAGCTCAAGTAAGATGATGGATCGAATGACAATTAGAGGCGATGAGGGTGCGGCTGTCTTCAAACTGAAGCAAACTTACTCATCATAGCTGAAGTTTGGGTCAGAGCCTCTGTAGCGACGTTACCTGGAGAAGGGGATGGTTACAACTTATCGAGAGGGAAAGGGGGGAGAGGGAAAGGGGAGAGATAGATGGTCATTTCACCTTGCGCATGCTCATATATGTAGCGGACTGGAAGAGTAATCCAGTAGTCAACGGTAAGCACTGCGTTGGTGAAGCCGAGAGGTCTTGCCGTTGGAACTTACTGGTCAAGGAAACTGGTCTTGGCATCACAGTGCTTGAAAACGATGAGTCTACCTTAGGCATCCCTCGCCAATGAACATGCAGTGCAGATTCTCCAAAGCGTGCAAGTTACAAGGCTCGCCATACTATAGCGATCTGATGTGCCTCGGCTGGTATCCACAACGCATTTGTCGCGCCTCGCGGCCTCCGGTGAACGCTGAGCCGGGACCGATCCCGAGAGCTAGGGAACAAGCTCCAGCCTGTAGGTCATTGCCCTTTTCCTGGGATTTCGGAAGTTTCCGCCGGTGAGGAACCAAATCCCAATGATCAGTCTCCTACTTGGATCCCGGCAACAACTTGTGGTGTGATGGCGACCCGGTTCATGCAGTCAAGGCATCAAACCTTATTCTGAGAACAGAAGCACAGTGTATCCACCTGCGGTAACACAGTATTCTTGTCTTCTCAGAATACTTCAACCAAGACAGTTGAAATAGTCTGTAGTGTGATCTCAACTAAGACTGCCGAGTCACCTGAGATTTAAGTATAATCTCGCCCTGATTCTTTAATCAAAGGAGTGGCTCATCGATCTTCTGACGACACAAACGTGATTGTGGGTTTTATAGTAGGCTTTCTGTCCCATGACTCTGACAGAAGAGGTTTTGGGCTCAGGCAAGCTGATTAGCTCAATAGAATTAGCTATATGAAAGACACATCGATGAAAAAAATGACTGCAGGTGTATTCAATGAGAAATAGGAGAGACGTAGTTTTCAGTATCACAGAATAACCGAGAGTCGGATGTAAGAGATTTCATATAGTCTAGAGCCTCAGAGACTACCTGTATTAGCTAAGTCGTTTTCGTTCAAAGATGGCTACCGGCCTGCTTCTTCTCTCCCAAGGGGTAAACTTAGGTCCCCTTAACGTCGTTCCTGTCACCAGCACAGCGGCGTCTGTTTAGGTCAGCGGGCCACTTCAAGATGTGTGCGCAATGATTGAGTGGTCAAGTGAGAGTAGATACCCTGATAGAGTCGGAGTCCGGGTTGACTGAGGGGCAGGCATATTCGATTCCGGGCAGGGGCGTGAGGTCTAAGGTCAGTACCACCAATCCTTCCATTTCTCACTTTTGTCTGCTATGGTACGCAGCTCCTCATCTATCGGGTCAAGTACCAGTAATTGAAACATACATATGATTGTCGTTTACAGATCTCCCGGTCTGTAGTCAACTTTTCTTGTAAAGGGATGAAACACAAATGTCAATGACCAGGGTTGAATCAATACCTGATCGCTTCCTTTATCCAGTGCAACGAATCTATAAATTCAGCCTGTACCGAGTTATACCCTCTAACTGGCTGTATGCGACCTATTTTGTTGACAACACCCACCTAAACCAGAATGTATTCGGCCTATAGATGGTGATGCTCATATCCGCGATTCTAACGAATTTGATCCGGCCAGGCGTCACGATCTAAGAAAGGAGAACCTCAAAGAGCTTATCGAAGATAGTAAGAGACTGCTGGGCGCCGTTGATGTACCGCCTTCGTTTCAGATAAGGCGAAGTTCCTATCTACAATAATGCGGACCCGACATACCTAGCCGCAGTGCCGAGTCAAAGTCCGGAAGTCACATGCAGCATGCTCTTCCTACAACTATCTTCCACTCTTTCTTTATCCATACTCCACGGTTAATTTCCCCGTCAACTACGTGAGGTAGGAGAATGAATAGTTGTGCAAACAGAGGCCATTGTCGAAGAGGAAAGTGGGGGTGTTTTGCAACACCATGAGCAAGGGTGACTCTGCCACGGAAAGAACGCTATTCGAAACGTGCCGGCAGTACCGGCGTCATTGAGACCTCCCCAGTATCCGTCAATCGCGCAGTCGTTTGGTTGCAGAGAATGATTGGCTCAGGTCCAACATGGCCGGACCAGCCCCTTTCATTGAGCCTGTGGTTAACTGAACCGAAGAGCGACGGTCATTGGCCACTGGAGTTCTCGGGATTGAAACCGGCACATGGTGTCCGCTTGGGACCTGGCTGGCGTTCGTTTGGTAAGTTAGAGTGTTAAACATTAGTTCCATCCCTGACGAGGATCCATCTGCTCATTGCTGTCAAATAAAGTTGGCTTTGGCTTGAAGATTATTAATCCCACTTGATGGAAACACGAGGCCAATGCAGTCCCGCAACTACAATATCGACGTATCTGAGAATTGGTGGCAGACGACAAGTCAAGAATGAGTATGCATCAAGCTACGAGAGTCCAACTGACATGTAAGAATACACTAAAGAGCATTATCATTCGGCCGAAGCTCTCGTTTCCACGTGCCCACCGTCCTGTCTCTTTCGGTAACTTCTTTCCGCATCCGTTGTTGTTGTTGTTTCGATCCCCTTGTTCTTACCGACATAGAGGTGGCCTCTTCGTAGATATCAACGGAGCATATGAAGTCAATTCTTAGGGGGTATTCTTCATTGAGACGAACTCCTCTAAATTTCATCCAAATGAACATGCGAATTTCGGTCCACAACCCGAAAACGGCCGTCAACCGGTTGCATTCACGACATTAAATGGCAGGTTTCCTAGCGTCAACCGTCAATGACACAGGGACCTTGACATTGAATGACACGTCGCATCGTTCTTCTAGTCATCTCGTCCCACCGGCTCCGGTCACTTACAAGACTAGTATCCCCTGAATAGTGAAAAAAGGGGCGCTGTGGATTTACGCTCGAGAAGGACTTAAACTTTGCCGTTCCCCCGGGTTCACTCACGATTAAACGCTGCACAGCTAACGCCCACTGATTTACGACGTAACTCAATCTGGAGATCTACATCTAGATCGTCTTCTTCATTTCAAAGTCGTTGCATGGCGAGTCAAGGTGAGATCGACTAGTGCACCGAGCCGTGGAACACTGACTCAATCTGAAATTGACTTTTACCACTGCTGACTCTACCCAACGTTGATAGAAATATTCTTAGCCATCCAAGACAGGCGGCTGCGTCTGGAACCACGTCGACTACGGGTCCCGTCGAGACCGTCTTGCTTGGCACCTGTTGCCATCACCAGGGTGGAATACAAGTGCTGCAATGAGCAGCACCTTGGCAAAGACGCAGAGAAACAACGGCCCGGAGAAGACAAAGGTGAGACACGGCCGAATCAACACCGAAAATGGGGAATCAGATTGCAAAATGATGTTCGAAACCATGATCGTCGAACCCGTCCCTGAGAAAGCAGAATTACTGCCTCTCATGAAAGCAGGCTCCAAAACATTGAGGTAAGCCTAATCAGGTTTTTTTCAGAGAAGAGGCCTCCACGATGGCCGATGATTCGCGGTCTAGCCACTCTCATCGTACCAGGTGGTCTGGATGGGGATGAGAGTCGGCGCGGATGGGGCAGACGCCGTAGCCGCCCTTGTCGTGATTGCATTGTTTATGGTAAGAATGATCCGTTTCGAAGGGGGGCCTAGATCATCGACGAAAGTGACGTTGATGAGCCACGGCGATCATAACAAGGAAGGGCGAAGATCCAGTCGGGTAGGCAGAGGAGGAGGTGCCTCCAGACGTCTCGACTGATGCAGTGGTGGTGGCTGAGGGCGATTCTCATGAGCGAATCGCATTTCACGAACCGTGACAGGACCCCACTATTATCCGTTTAAAGACATTGACGGTTGACGGCCTGTCGTCTAGCCTTACGAGGATTGACGTTCAAGCGTCAGAGGAGACCAGGGGGGGTGAGAGGGGTCATGTTGGGTTACCGTGTTTATGACTTGGCGGTTTGGCGGGCAGGCTTGCGTTGTAATCGAGCTGTCATCTCGGAAACTGGAGAGCTTCAGAGGGTTATCCCAGAGACAAGCGAGTTGTCAAAACTTGCTGGATACCGATTGGCTACCCAGAAGCCACCTCGGAACTCTGCGCTTCCTGGACTTTAGAGTTCACGTTGACAGAATCGCAAGAGCCAATCGCAATCAACTTGAGAAGTCTGAGCGGAGAAGATCCAGATATAACAGCGGCTGAACCCCCCAGCAAATAAACGCGGCATGACAGCATCCCCCAGCCAGGTGTCGACAAAATTAGGGATCAGATATCGATTAATGCTTTCTACTAAGTTCAGTCAGCGCTGATGAAAGACGGTGGCATCCCGTCCCGGGGGAACGAACACAACTCTTTTCATATAGGTTCGCACTGCCTATATGTGTGCCCCTGGTTAACGCGGCTGTGCTCTTCGTGATCTCCAGGCGATCTGACGCTGTAACATGTCTTCCACAACGGCTGACTAGCGAATCGCATTCTCGCTGAAGCACACCTCTCCCTCCAGCCCCCGCTCATTTCCCCAACTGTTCGTGCCACGAGATCCTTGGCAAGAACACTCAGGAACGCTGTCTAACGCCGATGTCAAATGGCTGACAATTGAAACAGTCGGCCGGTTGTCCCTAAATTGGGGCAAGATCTGCTGAGGTTGTCAAAGTCTAACGCAATTGCCGACTAGGGGCCTTGCAAGTTGCACGCTTCTCACTTTCCCATCTCATGATTCCACCGCCGTAAGGCCGCTAACGCTCTCGTCCGTCTTGGACGGAAGACTGCGCAAACAGCACCCGGCGTTTGGGGCCGCCGACGTTGCATCCCGAATCGAGCTATACTACCGTGTTTATATGACTTGCATGAGGTGTGCATTGGTGATTTGAGAATCTGGAGAATCTTGGATCGTGAGATACATAAACGTCGTCGTCGATCCAGTTCTCGCCAAGCTCGTTTCTTCCATCTTCCAAGCTCACAACAGGATACTTTACCTTGCGATAATATCAACCAGTCACATCTGAATCCTTTCTACTTCAACAACAACAATTACAACCAACTCTTTGTCTGCAGGTATCAGGCGCCATGGATTCCTATCTCGAGGAGACATCTTACACCTTCTTCCCTAGTGTCGAGGGTAGCAGCCCGGTCTACACATTCGACTCTCAGTTCATTCCATTCCCCGCATCAGAGGGCACCGATAACTTCTTCTATCCTTATTCATTCCCGGCATACCAAACATCAATGCCTCTCATGAACGACGCTTCCCCACTCTCCTTGGATACCGACTTCGCAACCATCAACACCCCATTCACCGCATCCTCTCCCCGCTCAGACTTTTCACCCATCCCCAGTGAGCCCTTGGATTTCGCATCACCACCTAGCACCAGCAGCGGACCAGGCTCGCCACGTTCGCCTCCAAAGGAGATGCAGCCTGAGAGCTGGGGCCCGGCAGATCTCCACCAGATGGGTTATCTCGACGTAGCCGGCAACTGGCGCTGCCGCTACTCGGGCTGCTGCTCCTCGCGGGTTTTCCTGCGCGCATGCGATCTCAGGAAGCACTTCCGGGGCCATGCAAAGTACTTTTTCTGCACCGAAAAGAGATGCCAGCAAGCGGGCGTTGGCTTTGCGACCCGCAAGGACTTCCAACGACACATGGGCTCTCACAAGCCTGCTGTGAGGTGCATGCACCCCGACTGCGATCGCATCTTCAGCCGGAAGGATAATATGGTTAGTTCACCCGGTTGTTTTGGAATTTCATTGGAACACAAGCTAATTTGAAACAACAGAGAGAGCACTACAAGAAGATTCATCAGCGTTTAAGGAACAACCTCTTCCCAAGGAGGTGCCGTCAAACCAAGAAGAGGGAATCGCAGCCTGCCTCGCCAGAGTCCAGCTGCTCTACTTGCTGCATGGAATGTTAAATTCGATTGTTTTCGGCAAATTTTGTCAAAAAGCATTGGCAAATGGGGCTTGAATGCCTCTACCACTCGTTTTACGAATCATGAACCATGGGTTAAGCGTTGTGTTTCTATGGAGTGCTTGGGGAATAGCATGGGAGCTTATGGATTCATCCTGGGATGGGAGCTTTTATAATAGATAGATTAGTAGTATTTGATGCCTAATGCAGCCATTCATTACCTTCCAATTGCATTCTTAGCCTTGTGGCACTGGAGAAGAGTACAGAGCATGTGTGAACAGACTTTTTCAATAATGGGAAGTACTGGCAACACCTGTTCCCACGATAAAGTTCTGAGAAAAGACTGGTGGCACTTCATTGTGGAACTTGATCGGAAGTCGAATCCCGAAACCTCCCTTTCTCTTTTCCGCACACAACGAGGTGAAAAGGCCATTTCTAACTTTGCAACAAACTCCGCAAGCGGACTCCGCCAGCGGACATGCAGTCAACCATCGCCTTTCTGTATATCAACTCTTTCTGTCGATACCTCGGAACTGCTTTACACCCTCGTCGGTCGGCGCATCCCTCGGCTTCCGCACCGTCGATGCCAGACCTAATGCCACAGTTTGGCAAATTATCGACATATTCAGGCGCTCTTTAACCAACGCGAACTGCTGTTTTGATATTATTCGTATCTAATTGAGCTGCCTGTCCTTAGATTTGCTGTGCACATCTTCGTGCCGTACGAGGCCTGTTGAGGAGCCCCATGATTAAAGAATACTGGCTTCAAGGCCTTGTTCTCAACATCTCCAGAGCAAATCTTGGTCTCGATTATGTGCCCATACAAACTAAGTGTTCCATGAAAGGAGGGTGTGGTCTTCATGCACGGAGCCCGCGAGGTCCGCAGTACTGGAAGAGACTCCGAATCAACAAAGTCAAGATGAGGTGCCATACGGCAAATTTGTAAGCTTATCGGACGAAATTTCCGAAAGAACTCATCATTGCCATTGCGATAGATTTGAAGATACTAAAAGGCTCCCAAGTCGCGCACTCAACTTTAGTCAAGTTCATCCCGTGGGCTAAATTTCTTCAACTGGAAACAATTTATTGCCCCAATCTAAGTCATCAAAGGCTAAGCTGCAGAAGTCCAACAATCCCATTGATAATCAAAATGCTCAAGACGGATATCACCATCATTGGAGTCGGCAATCTTGGTGCCGCGATGGTCAAAGTCTGGCTGAAAGCTGGACTCACCGTTACCATGTGGAACCGAAACCCTCAACGGCCATCTCTCAACGAGCTCGTTAAGGAAGGTGCCGTTCTCGAGACAAAGATTCGAGCAGCTATTCAAAATAGCGGTGTGATTGTCTTATGCGTCTCAACCTACGACAACATCATGGAGCTCCTCCTACCCGCCCTCCCTCTGGGCGAAGTGGAACGCTCGCATTCCCTCATCAACGTTACAACAGGAACTCCCAAGGAAGCACGCGAAATGAAGTCATTCCTCAAGAAGAATGGCATTACTGCGTATTTGGACGGCGCTATCATGGTGACGCCAGCCCTGATGGGCACCGAACACTCTTCACTTTTCCTTAGCGGCGAAGACGACACTAAATTCCAGAAGATGTCTCGATATCTCGAGCCGCTGGGGCAAGTTCACTATATTTCCGAGGATTCCGGAGCAGCAAGCCTGTGGGATCTCGCTGCCCTGGCGGCCTGGTACGGAACCTTCACTGGAGGTATAGTCGCTCTGAACTTGCTCAAACGCCAAAGGCCAGACAGGGGCAGCGGGGAAGCCCCGGCAACCAAGATACCGATGGACAAGATTATCTTGCCTCTGCTTTCGACCTTTTTGTCTCACCTGTCTGAGGTCGCCCAAGCTCTGGATGATGAAGCGTGGGAAGAGAACTTTGGGAACCCGGCTTCGATGCAGATCAAGGGGCTCGAAACGATTCAGAGAGGCTTTCGCGAGGAGAACGTCAGCACTGAAGGACTCGAGCTATTTCATCGCATGCTGAATAGGTGTTTGGAGGAGGTTGGCGACAATGCTGGATTGGCTAAGATGGGAACGTACCTGCAACAGTGATGGCATTCACTTATGCTTCGTCCGTTCGGCCAATATCGTAAATCGCAAATTCGAGGGACACTGATATTGCAAGTGAAAGTACATTCTCAACAAATTATTACTAGTAATACAAATAGAAAGGCAAATATGTTGTTCTCCCCTTCATTATTTAGGCCTCCGGGCAATCGGTTCGTTCGCAATGCATCCATAGAGACCACAAGCAGCTCTTCGCCCTTTTACCAGTCTTAGTGCATTTAAACAAGTCCAATCAAGTTTGATCTTGATCAAACTTTGATGCTAGTTCCCACAACCTCCGGGAAAGCAGCATCACCAGTCCTAGTGAAGACAGACTTAACCCGCTTGTGCAACACCAAATCAGAGAAAGCCTCGACAATCCCAGCAATTACCTTTCCGATCCTGCCAAACTCCAGACTCCCAAGCTCGCTCTCCAACAAAGAGCGTGCAGCCTCGGGCAAAGTAAGGTTCAGTGAAGAGATGAGGTTGGGGAAGTCCGTAAACGCCCCATGCGTGGTGTTGTTAACCGTCAGCAGAGCCTTCTGGCCTCTCAGAGCAGCGAAGAAGACGTCCCATGTCGGATCGTCGGCAGAGTGCGCTGGCCGGCCGACCAGAGTAAAGGGACGATCGAGACCTGCATTGAGTACGGGGTCGAGGAGTTTGCCGTCCAAGTTGATGCCGCCCAGGATGCGGGAATCTTGCAACATTGCGGCGGCAGCCGTCGCACCTCCCAAGGAGTGACCAAACATAATGGTGCGTTTGAGATTGACGCCATTGATAGGATTTTTTTGAAGATGCGAGAGTACGAAAGAGACATCGTCGGCTCGAACCTGGGACTTTATCAGCTACCTTATACATCGGCAAGGGATTACTCAGGGGTACCACTAACCTGGGTGAGAGTTTCCAACTGCGTAGTATTGTCGGTGTCGAGGTTCACTGCCTGATAAACAGTTCCATCAGGGAACTCAACAAAAGAAGGATCGTAAGAATGGTCGATGGTAACGACGGCAAAACCATGGCTAGCCACCTCACGAGCCATAGCCCCGTAGAGGAGCCGCGGGTTGCCCCAGCCAGGAGAGAAAAGCACCAACGGGAAGTTGGAGCGGGCCTGCTTGCATGAACGAGGTCTCGGCTGACAGAATTCCATCTCGAATGAAGAGAAGGTTCCGTTGGGCAGGCCAACAGCGACGCCCAGCTGATCGTAGGCCTGGGCCACGAGGGGCGTCATGTATGGGACTCTTTTCAAACTCTCACAGGAGTTTTTGGCCTTGTCGACGGGTAGGAAAGTCGAAGTCATAAGCCGTCGCACATGCGTGTTGTTGACCGGGGCGTAAGGGTCGAGCCTGCTGTCGTCGGTCAGGGCTTCCACTGACATGGAAACCGCGTAAGGTCCAGTTGGGCCGTTGACGTGAATCGCCTGAGTCGCTGAGGCGAGAGCGCCTATGATCAACGCCGGGATCATGATGTCAAAGGTTGCAAGTTTGAATGGAGTAGAAATGCTTCGATAAGATGTTAATCCGGTGTGAGAGACGATAGTGCCCGACTGAGTTGAAGGAGATGAAACAGAACGAGAAAGCAGCTGTGTCTTATACTCATCCATTGTGCCTTCGTCGTACCCTTGATTACACACGAAGAACCTCTCGCGTGGTTGCTTCCCATTTCAGATAAGTGCAACTAGGCTGGTCGATGTGGATAGATAAAATAAGAGAGTAGCTGCGCCTCCCATAGCTTGAGTCGGAGCTTTGAAGATAATTTGAGGCCGTGATCCTCGTCTTCCCATTCCTTTCTGCCTAGACGTTGGCTGTTATACAATTGGCCATCCTACCCTGGTTTACTGGGGATTCTTAGCTAGCGTCGCTCAATTGCTTCCGCTTTGGGTTTGGTGACTTCGGGGTCCTGATCCACCTCTCAGACTCAGCTCCTCGACTATCTCAACATCTGACACAGCTCGCGCAAACATTTCGCAAACATACACTCCGCGGTGACTACGCTCGCCAAAAGGTAGGAAGAACCAGAGACTCTGAGCAAAACTGAAGGCACAGGACTCTCACAAGTAACCTAGTCTGACAGCGATGCATCTTGGACCTTTCGACCGTCGCACGAGACGCTCTCGCTGCGCGCCGTGCGCTGCAAGCCACTCGAAGGTACGGCAAACCACCCTTGTCTTTACTATTACTACGAGCAATTGGCTTTCTTCGAATTATGGCCTCTTAGTCCTAACTGATCCAAGTGTTCCGGCTCAAATCCATGCACCCAATGCCAGAAACGCTGCATTGAATGTGTATTTCCGGCGGCGTCGGCTCCGAGCAACGGAGCTGCAATCCGGTTGGCCAAGGGGAAGTTCTTCACAGCCAAGTCCTTCACAAAGCCTATCACACAACGTCCTGTTCCGCCTCCCTCGGACAACACCGCTACTTATCTCTTTTACTTTGATGTGTTCATTCGCAAGAACAGCTTCACCGGTCGAGGGCCATCCTTTCTTTCAGATGTCCAACAATTAGTCAAGACTTCTGGCCAAACAATGCGAGCCCCATTCAACCATTTGTTGGACGCAATGTTGGCCTTAGGTGCTATGCAAGCAAATATGCTTGGCGCATTGAACTGCGAAAATAGCTTGCGTTTCGCGCTTGAACATTATTTGCGATCCATCACCTCTCTACGACGAGCTGTAATGGACCATGCCTTGACACGGAAAGACAGCATTCTCTGGTCAACCTTTTTCTTAGGGTTGTTCGAGGTTCGTAAAGTTCAACACTCCTGACCGAATACCCTTGTACCCTTGGCTTGTTGTCTTGCGATCAATAAAAACTGGAGCTGACATTGACACCAGCTGCTACAAGACACCTCTGGGCAGAGGTGGCTACAGCACATGGTGTTCGGCACATCTCAGGCACTCATTGCCAGCGGGCCGTCAGCATGTACTTCGGGACCAACGCGAAATTTCTTCATACAGGCTCGAACCTTTGAAGTCTGTAGGAGTATAATATTCAACCAGTCTAGCTTTCTGGCAGCGCCCGAGTGGATGGAGCTGACAGGCAATTTATCGGAAGAAGCAAACACGGAACGTCGTGTTTCTCTAGATGATCTCCTGAACCTGATTGTGTTATGCTCTAGACTCAGGGCACGGTATGTTCTACCACATCACGTATCATGGTTAGACGTGCGTTGAAGAGAGAATGCTGATCTACTACTTCGCTGCTTCAGTACTGGCCAGTTCATAAGAACTTACACCAGCTTATCTGGAGTTGAGGTCCTATCTATCGATGCGCTAGAGTTAGCCACAGAGGGCTTTTATCTCCGCGATGCGCTTGAGAGGTGGAGGAACGATGCATCATTTCCATCTGTCCAACACGATGAAATGCTTCTCGCTACGAGCTACTACTCGGCAACAAGCATTTATCTCTCTGGAAACTATGACTACGACATACGTCACTGGCAAGCGATGACCGTTGCAGTACCAGTGTTACGCCGAGATGAGATATCGAAGCATGTTGAAGACATCTTGCAGACAACCAGGGAAGCTTTTCGGTCCTCTACTCTATCGCCGCTCCTACACCTTTTTCCACTCAGAGTAGCAGGGGCAAGGTCCCGAGAAAATTCTCAACGGCAGGCTGTGACTGAGTGTCTACTCGAAGTCAAGAAGCAATTTGCCGTTGCAGATGCGATGCTGGTCGAACTCGACGAATTGTGGTCTTTAACTCCCATTGAACTCGTCGATCTGCCACTTATAGACAATTGAGTAAAATCGATACTCATCTTGATATACAGGGCTAGGATTACGGTCGGTTACTGTTTTAATGGTGATTTACTCAGGTTTCTTATAGTTCGGCGAGACCTCCGCCATTTCTCTCTGGTGCTCCCCCTTTTCAATCATATCTTTGATGACTTCGTCAGCAACCTTCATGGCCTGGACACCCGCTGGTGCGCCACAGTAAACCGTTGCTTGAAGAATCGCCTCGCGGATCTCAAGTTCTGTCAGCCCGTTCCTAATCGCGCCTCGGATGTGAATTCCGAACTCAGCCCAGCTCTTCAAAGCAATGAGCATGCCGATATCTGGTGCCAACGTCAGTCCAAAGTACCTACGCCAGGGAGCTTTGCGGCTGCGCTCGAATCGACTTACTCAAGAGGCTTCGCTGCTTGCGCTCCAAGCCAGGACGCGACCAAATGTTTCCCCAGGCCCACCTACAATGATTGTAATTTGATTAGAACCACCTCGAAGTCCTCGGATTTTGCTCCTCTCACTCAGTAATTAATTCCTGCTGAGCATAAGCGAATTCGCTTGAGCCATTGCGCATAGCGGTCTCGACGTAAGTCTCCCCTACGACTTCGCGTCGATTCTTCAGGCCAGCTCCAAACAGCTCAGCGCGTAGTTGCTTGCTGTTCTCGGATGCCATTTTTGCTTTTCGGCTGGAAAAAATTGTTGATCAAGAGTAGGTGTCCAAGCAGCAGCAGTGCAACAAGCATAGAATGGAAACGTGACTGTAGTGAGTAATATGTCTTCGTTTCACAAGGAACAACTCGCCATCCGTATTCGGCAGAGCCACGGAACCAATTGAGGGGTCACATCCGAGCTTAAGTCAATCAAGATGCCAGATGGCGCCGAATCGATCCTCAACCGGGGAATGAACGCGCACCCCGCACTACTCCGATAATCCGCATCAAATGTAAGGACTATTCCGCATTATCCCGTCTCGTGCAATTCCTATGCACCATGGCTACCGTGTAAATATGTCTACCATTCTTGGCTTGCTTCAATTATCAGAAAATCTAATCAAATAAACTCCAGTAGATCTTTCTTGGGTCTTTGCGCCAGCTTCCACTTCCCCTTATGTTCTAGTGCATCTTGTCCGCGACTTTCCTCGTGAATCCCGGAACAATGCGCTCTATTCTGTGCACGCTGTTTCTCGGCATCATTGACTGGATTGTCAGGCTCGGGATACTTCCTGATGTGCTCAACCGCCCAGATCAGCTCGTCTGAAAGTACAGGCGGCGTCCGCCCCTTGCCCCTGAGCGTCGGAAGACCAGCGACGCGGAACAGCCAGTTGAGCCACTCAAAAGTTTCACCAGTTTCCCAGGCAATGTCATGGAATTTTCTTCCCTCCTTCTTGACAAGCTCTTCTCTCTCCCTCTCCCAGCGCTTCTGTTCCTCAACAGGTGGCAATGCAACAGACTCTCTTCCAGAAAACACTCTTGCCAGTGCGATGGCCTGGTACTCGAAACTCCTAAACGTCAAGACTCTCGGCATACCAACGATACCCAATGTCTGGAAGTCCTGGAAGAAGGTGTGCCAAAATGTCTTGATCAGCTTTCCGTTCTTGTAGTCGTACAAAGCCCGTCCGCCGTTGGCTTCCGAATTCCAGAATGGGTACGATGGTTTGTAGCCCGTGCAGTAAATGATGTGATCGATATCATCGAGATATGAGTCGTCTTCAAAAATGACTCGTCCGTCGATACGAAATTCCTTGATGATAGGCTTCCAGGCGATACCATTCGGCGGCTCTTCGCCATCCCAGCGGGACTTGGACCGCCGGGACTGATAAACCGGGGTACGAACTGTCTGTACCAACTCCTCCGCCACGTCATGGCCAGATGCGGAGTTGCCAATGGTGATGATCTTCTTCCCGGTGTAGGGCTGGGGACTGCGATAGGTTTTGGAATGTACGACTCGGCCAGGAAACTTCTCGATGTATTCGTCCAGGCCCTTGACGTGAGGCACCTACGAGCAAATCAGCTTCGTAGCTCAAATAGTAAAAGTGACATTCCATGAATTTCAGTACTTACGTATGGTACTGAGTAATGGCCGTTGGCGAAGACGACGGCATCGAATACCTCCTGCCACCAAATATCGACGTTGCGAGCGGCATCGAACTTGCGCAGAATCAACCTCCACTGCTCTGGTCTATCCTTGGCGGGAATCCTTGTCACGTCTTCGACTGTCGTACTTAGCACCAGAATAGAGTCAGTCTTGTGCAAAGAGAAATAATTCTCAATGTATTGTCGTGGAATCCAGTGCGGCGCAAAGGGCCCATAGGCGAACCTAGAATCCGAGAATGACATTGCAATGTCCGGGACATTGGTTCTTTGGGGTATCGTCAGAAGGTTTCCTCCGGAATTATTAATAAATCTGGTCACCGCATGCTTACGTTAAAGAATGGTAAATGGGAGTCTGTGAGTAGCGTTCTTGCTGGCTGTGAGGCTTGACCTGAGGAAGCTCGCCCGGAATCTCCAATGCGGGATCAATATCGGGCGGGAGAAGTCCGGGCTGGAGCGGAGGCAGCTCAGACGGGCTCGAGTCATATATCCTGGGTAACGAAGTCAGTCATGTAACATTGTAAACCGAAATGATTCCCTAGCATTACCATGTTCCTCCAGCAGACTCTCTTCTTTCGAACACCCGGATCTTTTCGAAGTAATCTTCGGCCTTGAAAGCTGCAGCAGTTACAGCACCTGAGCGATATTAGAACTGTGTCGGTCACTAGAAGCTACCACCGATTCGTGGTGCAAGTAAACATTCTCTCGGTGGCTTGCATTGATACATCCCGAGCGTATGGGTGGCCTGGGAGGTATTTACCTGCAGCGCCCGCGCCAATGATGGCAACAGACTTGATTTTCCGTTCACCGCCCATGATATCAGTGCGTCCCGGAATTTAGGCCAACTAAATCCAAGAAATGGCTAGATCCGATGATACATCAGACAAAGCAGACAACCAGTTTATCAGTGTACAAAAGTATTTAAGACACGACAAGAATCCAGAGCCGAAAGAACGTCGCGATCGAGTCAGTTCATGTTCATTTGTCATCTATCACACGTTGAGAGGGGTTCTGGACGGAAACTGGGTTGATCGGATGTATTCGCCATCTGTCGCCATCCTCAGAAGCGATTTCACCATCGTTGCGTCACGTGAAGAATCGGAGGCCATCTTCGGCACCGCATAAAACATGATAACAACACATATAAGCTCTAAAGTTTGTATATCAAGACTAACTCAAGTGCGCCCAGAGTTGCACTGTTGTTGAGTTTATGCAGAGCGATTCTTTAAGCTGTCGTAAAAACCGAGACCGAGATAGCCGTCGCTGCACTGCGCCCCGGCCCGGGTGCCGCATTGTTGATTGATTGAGTGCCCGTCTCGCCGAACAAAAAATGGATCCTCCGGGACGAGCTACCGGTCGGCACGAGGAGATAGGTCGAGCTTGGATAGGCTGAATGTTGCCAAGATAGGTCCATGGGGATTTCTGTGACTTTCTGATCCTTCAATCCTTGCTTTGTAATTCCTTCACGACACCAACAGGCATAACATGAAGGATTGATACCCGAGTATGATCGACCAGGTACCTTTTTCAGGGCTATTGATCATGTACAGAAGTCTGGTGCTTCTCAGTCCTTATACAGATGGAAGCAAAAGCGCAAAGATCTCATGTCGAGGCTGCGAGTGCAATAGAAAAAGATCTATCGTAACAGCTTTCTTATTGCACATTTTGTAACTTCATTCAAAGTCATTGACTAATGCCTCACATTTCGACTTGGGTTCTTGACTACTCATGTCAATATGAAATCGATCAACGCCAAGAGTATGACGTACCCGCAGGGCTGCGGTCGCGGTTGTGTTCAAATTACCTGATTGATTTCGCTTGCTTCTATTAAATTAGCAAACGTGAATGGGGAGTCTCCTTGTTCTGAAGTAACTGAAGCTGCTTCTCATTTCAGCGCGCAACTTCTGGACTTGTATGCATATGCCCACCTTTACCTTATTACTGGGCAAATCTGCACTACCAGTTGTTAGCATGAGTAAGTATCAAGACTTTCGATCCTTATTACATCCTGCCTGACTTCTGAACGCCCGAAGTCTCTCTTAGGCCCAGGTGCCCAAACCTCTGGGTAATGATATCCCGAGGTAGCCTAAGGAGGCGGCTTGCCTCTCTTCAAGGCACAGCCAGCGGTCTGGTTGTAGCGACACGAACTCCTGTTTGAGAACCCCACGCACACTGTCGCTTTCCGCAGCAAAGCCACCGGCTTTCTTGCTCTATCCGTCGAAATGACCCCAAAAAAGCCTCTCATGGATGCGAAATTCTGCCTCGTTGGTCCTGAATCGGGAGCTCCCGATGCAAGCGCAAGGATGCTCAGACAGGACCTAAGAGGGGCGCAGCATTGGGGACCAACAAGGGCGCTTACAGCTCGATGCTGCAAGTGAAAAAGACCATCCCGAAATTGTTATCAGAAAACGTTCCATCCAATCTCCCGTTGGTACTTAAACCTTTAAAAGGCTAGAAATACAATGGTGTGGGCTCGTACAGCATTTTCTTACAGAGCCTGGACATACTAAACTATCTGAAAACTGATCAATTGCTTCGGATGTTGTCTGGTCACCGCATAAAGCTTCTCAACGTATCAGTCGGCTTAATTCCTCAACGATGCAAGACTCTACACCTCTCAAGGTCTCGAAGTATAGGGCCAGGCCCAGGCCCGTGAAGGCAGCGCAGCCGAGCACAGCATCTTCCCCTCTTGCGCCGGCCATGACCGGGTTAACACCTGATCAGCTGCTTCGACGAGCCTCATTCAATTTTATCTCTGGAGATCAATCTGCAGGGCCTAGCTGGTCTCCAGCTTCGAATATGCGCGATGAATCTGAGGTGGACACCCCGTCAAAGAAAAGCGGCCCCAGAAATAGGTCGACATCTGCAATGTCGTTGAAATCGGCAAAATCTCCCCAGCCCGAGAGATCCGACAGCCTTGAACATACCCTTGGCGACCTTGACGATATTACTCAGGCTAGGCCGCCTTTTCACATTTCTCACACCCTTCCAAATCTACTCTCTGAAACCGGAAGACAGGATCCACGGCCTACTATACGGGATCGGAGTGTAAGCGAACCACCTTCAACGCAAGCGAAGAAATTCAACGGGCCCCAAATCGATCGCAAACTTGAGTTCATGATCAAGGCCGGCCCCAAGACAAAATCTTCGGGCTCCCTTTATGTTTATGTCACCAAGACGCACGAATGCAGCCGACACCTACTCAAAATCGGTGTCACCAAATACCTCCCAGAAAAGCGTGGTAAAGACATTCAATACCAGTGCAAACACCAAGAGTTCTTTGAACATGATGAAGCGACGACAACGGAATTCTCCTGGAATACTTTTGCTGAGAAGTTGGTCCACGCCGAGTTGGCCAACTTTCGTCGAGTATGGACCTGCAGCTGCGGAACGAAGCACAGGGAATACTTTGACGTGAGCGATGAAATTGCCTTGGAGGTTTGGAGCAGATGGAGAGACTTTTGTATACAGGAGCCGTGGGACTCTCAAGGCAGACTGTTGCCAATGTGGGAACACAGACTGCGGCATAGAGTTCGGTTCAACGATGCTAAACGAGATTTCGACCATGGCGAGCTCGCCAGGCACTGGCGAACATGTGTATTGCCGAGTTCACTAGAACTTTGTGTCAACGACACCCGGGTTCTCTGGAATCATATCTACCCCAGTCGTTGGCTTTTGGCTGCTGTAGCAGAGGCACTCACAATGGTTTTCATCTGGCCGACTTCCTTCTGGACATCAATGTGGTGGAAGGTGGTTCTCATCCTGGCTGTGTTGGAGCTTTTTTCCCTTGATGGCATGTACATGAAGGAGTCTGTTTCCAGGCTTCTGAGCGGAAGTCTCCAACGCCTCAAGCTGTGGCAGTCATCGGGCTCGTCAGATCATCGACTAAACCCAGATGCCAAAGAGCTCTTGCCAGTCGTCTCTTCTGAACAGCATGCTCAAAATGAACTTCGAGAAGATCCCGATGCGGAGATGATGGAGGACGTTCCCAATCCCGAGGACGACGATATGGTCAACGAAGAAGGGATTGAGTTTGACTCTGACAGAAGCAGTGATGATGAGGATGAAAACATGGAAGAGGATACCTCTCCTGGTGAAAGTCCCCAGATAACCTCTACTAAGTCAACACCGAGCGGAGCCAAACCAAGACGGGTGGGATGAGACAAAGACTTCTTTCCGGCCAATGGAAATAGGGTGCGAAATGCCATAGTAATTGACTGACGGATTCCCAGTACCTTGAATTCAAAGAATATTCCAACTAATCTAAGTTGGCGTTCCGTTGAGTTATTGACTAATACTGATTCTTGAACGAACTGATAGTGTGAGCAAATTTGGGTGTCTTGACTCGACTTGCTGCCGGACATTCCGATCATATGAGGTGATAGAGCACGATGCCGATACAAACGGCTATTGCAAGGGGCAAGAACTTTGAGTCTTATAATCAGATGAAACAAAAAGTTCTTCAACCATGTCACGATACGCCCTCAAGGCAATGGCATTCTTGGACACGAAGCTTTTTCCCAAATGTAATCAGAGGAAACTAGTCTGCCTCTGAGTTCATATTAATCATCGAGTGCTGGATTAACCCCGCCAAGTCGGCTAGCAAGCGTCTCGCTTATTGTTTTTGTACCTCTCTACTTCTTTTTTCCCAAAAGGGTAAAAGCCTGGCAGAGCAATTACGTAGGTGCTGCCAAGATTGCTGACAATCCCCATTAACACCCTATCTTCCCAATGAGGCTCGAAGCTGTCCCTTGTAGTTCAAGACAAGCAGGGCTGAAAGCGACTTTAGGTCGGCATGTAAGCTCACTGCGCATGCAACGTAATTGCCTCATTGAGACTTTGGACGTCCTCTGTGGGCTCACTCGGGCTCAGCTTTTCGTTGCCAAGGCGCCAGTTTCTACATGATGGAATAAGATATTGCGATGATTTGACGAATCAAGCTTACCGGTCGACGGGTCAGCCGCATAGCCTCGATCCTCGAAATTCATGTCTTTTTGCTTATTTCCACGATTTGATAGTCATTAATCTGATCCCCTCACCATCAACAATCTCCTTCTCACACCTCATCGCACATATAAGACTGCAAGCCGGTGCCATAGATGAGAACAATACTTCCAGAGTTATCACACATCACATCAAACCATTTCAACTCTCAGAATCGGCCATAATGAAATTGCATAACACCCTGATCGGCCGTCTCCTGCTGGGCTCAGCCAGTGCCCTGATAGTACCGACTGAAGCTCACCTCGCCCTCCGGAGAGACGACTACAATTCTTCGGCGCCATCAAACAAGTCATTCATCCAGTGGACAAAATGCGACTTGGATTTTGGGGACGCTGTCAACGCTATGGTGGACGCTTTGCCGGAGAAGCTTCAGTGCGCTAAACTTGAGGTTCCCCTGGATTACACCAGTCTGAGCTCCGGCGAGACCATCCAGCTCCAATTAATTAAGGCCAGCGCAAACAAAGAACCCCACATGGGGAGTATGCTATGGAACCCAGGCGGACCAGGCGGTTCTGGCGTCGAGTCAGTAGCCAAGTTGGGTCTCAAGTTGCGAAAGTAGGTTATGTTCGGCATCTTTGCTCCCATTTTGCTAATTCAGTGATTAATATAGTATCGTCGGAGGCAACTATGATATCGTTGGATTCGATCCTAGGTGAGCATCATATCATATCATAAACCTGTATTCACCACGCATGTTTCTCACACGTTCTCAGAGGCACTGGTAAAACTATTCCATACATCTGCAACGTAACAGCGGCTCAGACTTCCGTCACCCGACGTGACTTTGAGACGCTACCCAAGGGTGATATCTGGAACAGCATCAAGACAACAGACTGGGAAAGCTACAAAGTCACAGCCGACGCCTGCTTCAGAGATAATGCCAAGTACGGCCGCTTTGTCGGCACACCGTTCGTAGCCAGAGATATGATTTCAATCGCCGACGCCCTCGATCAAGGCCCCAAGGTAAACTACTGGGGCGTCTCCTACGGCACCGTTCTCGGACAAGTCTTCGCCTCCATGTTCCCCGACCGCGTAGGGCGTCTCGTCCTGGACAGCAATCTCATCGCGGACGACTATGCAGACACTACCTGGAAAACGGGCCAAAGAGACACAGAGCGCGCCCTGCACCACCTCTTTGACGAGTGCGTCAAGGCCGGTCCCGCATCCTGCGTACTGGCCAACTTTACCGGCGCCGACACCACGGGGGACAGCCTGATGAAGGCACTCGAGACCGTGCTCGAGGAGCAGATCAACGACAAGAACGACACCGCCAACAACTTAGACGACCTCGTGTCCCTCTTCAAAATGGGTCTGCTGACAGAACTCTACAAGCCGCTGCAGTACCCTCAAGCCGTCTCTAGAGTCCACGCGGCCTTGACAGGGAACTGGACCGGTGCCCTCATCCCAGCAGCCAATGCGCTACTGTCCAAATGGAACGAAGGCGGCACCTATGGCGTCTGGGGCATTGCTTGCGCGGACTCGTCCTTCCGTGCCGAGAACGTCGATGATTTTTATTCCATCTACCGAACCCATTGGGAGGGAAGCTCCTTCGGCGAAGCCAGTGCCAGGCTGCGCCTCCTCTGCTCTCGCTGGCGATTCGATGCCGCGGAGAAGATTGACCTCAACGCCTTGAGAAACGTCAGGACTAGCTTCCCGGCCCTCATCATCAATGGTCATTGGGACCCGGCTACCCCTGAGAACACGGCGTGGGAGATTTCTGCGCGGTTCCGAAATAGTCGGGCTGTTATTCACTACGGTGTTGGTGTAAGTGCTCTCCAAAACACTAGCCCCGCAACATCGAAGCTAACCGCAATTTCCTTTAGCATGGATATACCAACCATCCCTCGAGCTGCGTGGACAATATCGTCCGTGAATATTTCCAGAATGGCAAGATGCCTGAGATTGGAACTACATGCGAGCCTGACATGAGTGCTTTCGAATACGTCGCTTCTGAAGCAAAGAAGGCAAAAGAGAGCAAATAGCCAAGGGATAGTTCATCGTTGCGAGGTTTTTCTATTTTGCATTCAGAGCGGCTATACATTCGCTGGTGCGAGCAGGGGAACTCTCTCCTTTTTTTGTTATCAGGGTTCCGGAATTCTCCTTTGTCTATTCACCTTCTTTTCTCGATCAGATAGTATCATCGTATTTATTCATCACACCATAGTAACATTCTTTCCCACGCCAGTTGCTCCGGTCAGCTATGAGATTGCGCAGTCTCACTTAAGAGTCTCCAAGTATCCCGCGTAATCCCACTTCTTGCCGTCCCTCCAGAAGCCCTCCACCACCGGTTCGTGTGGTGTTTTGCCGTCCACGGACACCTCGTTCAACCAACTCCAGTAGGTTGTCGCCTTCCATCCTTTTGTCTTCCAGTCATTAATGTCCCTCTCTGGCTGCTTATTGAAGACCGGCAACACATCAAGCAAACTTGCGTCGTGCGCGATGCAGACCATCACATTGTCCTTGATATCCAGCTCACGCATCTTTGCAACCGATTCAGTAGCCAGGTCGATGTCTGTGTAGACGGGATGTTTTCCCCCGCGAGGTAGCTCATACCAGGGCGTGGTCGAAGCCAATTTCTCGTCCGACGTGTTGGGATGATGGGGAGTAAAGTGGGAGCATGGGCACACGGCCTTGGACGCCCAATCTCTACGCAATGCAATGGCCGAAGCGGGAATTCCATCCGGAAGCGGGGTATCCTCAGACGGCCGAAAGACGCCCGCGAAATGGCAAATATCACCGCCCAGGAAGACAAAGGTGGCTCCCTCGGGGGACGAAGACGGCGTGGTCCGGGCGAGACCGCATATGTGCTCTGGCTGGTGGCCCGGAGCCTCAAGCAGGTAGAAGGAACCGTCGCCAAAGAAGTCTTGGGCTTTGAACTTGCCCACCATCAGGCCTTTGTCGAAGTTAGCCTCCTCGAGCGGCCGGCCTTCGAACTCTGCTGCCGCTTGTGGATCGTCTCTACCCCCGGGTCTGCCCTTCGACAAGAAGTATCCAGGCCCCGTGACCAGCGTTGTTGATTTGGGAAAGACGGATACGTCTCCGCGGTGGTCAAAGTGGGCGTGAGACCAGATGCAGTAATCTAGTGTATGGCCTTCTGTGAGAGAAAGTTCCCGGAACCCAATTTACAGAGAAAGACTCTCACCAATCGACTTTGGGTTTACTCCTCCATCCGTCAAGACCTCATCAATACCCTTTGGTACACTCATGCCAAAGATGACGCTATCCGGTCCCAACACTCCTTGTTGGGCACCCTTGGGTAAGTTCCAGTAGTCTTTTCGGACGCCGAGATCAAACATCGCCTTTTTGCCGAGTTTCTCATGTTCAAGGAGGAAAGCTAGCGAGCAAAAGTTGATGACTTCGTGCCCCTTGACGACTGGCTGAACGAAGGACTCGGCCACGCCGACCATGGCAGTTGTCGTATCGACAAGCTTGACGCGCACCACATTGTCTGATTCTGGGATATTGGCCATCTCGTTGATTGATCGACGGGATCTGAGTATTGTGGTTTTACGTACCATGAGACAACTCCAGGAAGACAAAGAGGGGAGAAATGCTAGGGAAAGTTTCGGGAGCCGCATGGTGCCCCGACGTCATGGCGATTATCAAATGAACATGTCTTCTCCACTTCCCCGGGTTCTACGTCCAATGCGGAAGCTTACTCCTCTGATAGAGCACGGCGCGTTGGAGTTGCAGGAAATACTTACCCGAATGTGCCACAAACCAGCCAGCCATTGCAGAGTTGCATGCCACATGCAAGCCACAGCTGCGACTCCGTATAATACCAGCGGTCCATGGTCAAAAAGAGTCTTTTGATGTAATTTGTACAAATGCCTAGTGGAGTCGAGAATCCCAAACACCGACCTCAAAACGCCCGCGCGCGTGCCAAATGCTCTAGTTTAGTAAGATATCGTACCCGTCTCCCATAATGCGAACTTCTTCGCTGCCAAGACCGTACTTCCGTCGTACCAGTTCAAAAATGATCAACCCAGCGCTCGTGCTGGGGACTTGGCGGATGGTGTTCCACCAGAAACCGCGCCATAGCCATTTCCTCACTCCCAGTCCTTCCTTTGCGGCCTCTGCGCAGCATTCTGACCAGGTCTCTTTGTAAGCCCGATAGTAGGCTCTCGCCATCCTCCACCCGTCCCTTCGCTGTGATGGATCGGTTCCCTTGGTCTCCTTCAGTTTCGCTGCCTTGGCGTCTAATTCTTCGAGGCGATCCCAGTGCTCCACTTGCACGTGAGTCAAGGGGTGAAGAACAACTTGTTGGGCAAAGGATGCGCTGAGTCCTCCCAAGAGCAAGAAGATAGGCTCTATGGCGTAGTGCGGTCTGATTATAAGAGGCTGCTTGTTGTCTTCCTCTGGTTTGCCATTCTTTACCGGTCGTTTTTGGGCCATGAAGTCGACAATGTGCTCTTCGAGTCCGCCGTAGTACCATGAAACAAAACGGTAGTATCCTTGGGCTTTGACATATTCGAAAACGCTGAAAAATACAGCAGCGCCGAAACTGTCCTTCATAAGAGACAAGCCCCATCCTGCAAAGATGCCACGCACACCAATCTCCCTCAACTTCTCAGCACTAAAGGCCCACATGCTCCTGGGTTTCCCGCCCTCTGTTGGCATGAGGTCGCGGTGATCATACCGTGCCTGGATGGCGTCCAACGGTGCTGCGATGAAACTCTGGAGGCTTCCGGCGAGAAGTCCCGCGGTGAAAGTTTGCGTCGGGTGTGGTGGTGGGTAGACTGTCTTCGTTGCTCTGCCGCTCTCCTCGTGCAGGCTGCCAAGGATAGTGAGGTAGCTGGTATATAGCACAGCTCCGACGCCGACATTTGCGATGAGCGGCGGCAAGACTTGATTCGGGAGCACACCCCAGCCATGCTGCTTCACCGCCGAAGTGAGCACGCCCGGCGTCGTGCCCCGCAGATAGAACCATGCCTGGTTCAACGTCGCTTTCAGCTTGGTCGAGGGCTCTTTCGCGGCGGCCTGGGCAAGCAGCTCGATCTGGGCCTGGTGCACGCTGCGCGCGTAGGCGAGGTAGTCGACGCGGGTGCGGAAGAAGGCCTTGACGGGAGCGCGGAAGTAGAAGGCGATGGCCTGGGCGCTCAAGGCGCGCACGCCGGCGGCCGATGCTGCGGTTGCGGCGTTGCTGCGCGGGTTCTTGTCCGGAAGCTGTGCATCGGGCGGGAGGACGGGGAGGACGCCTGTAAGCGGGTCGTATGTGGTTGTGCCGTCATCGAGACGTCGTGTCATTGTATACTGATTTTCATCGTCTCCTACAGGTGAGATAACCAGTATGAGATTCAAGACGGCAAAACTTGGCATCGGTTGAGATCGGTTCGCAGATTCTCGATATGCTGACTAAGCGCATGACCCTGTTAAAGTGGATACTTCTTGCCGGATGTCTCCTACCGGTGATCGTCTGCACGGGTGTACCTAAGGCAACCACATGATGTCCTCCAGCTTGAAGTCCTATGACCATGCTTGCGTTCTAATATTAGTCTTTTGAGGAGAATTTTCACAATTCTCTAAGGGAAGTTTTGATGAGTGAATGTTCGTTCTTCGGAGAGTGTGAATTTCAATGACACGACAGGCATATTTGAACTGCAAGAGGTTGAGAGAGTAGCGGACTGAAGGGCATGGATTTAATCCCAAATTTACAGTCACTATCAGAAGCTATTAGCGTTTTTTTCCTAGAGTTGCTCGCGTTATATAACAATTATCTGTTGATGTTGAGAAAGGGATTTTAGCCATCAGCGAATTATGACTGAACCGTTTCACAACAATTCGTGCCCAGTAGCAATAACAACCGCATCTGTTATCGGTTGAACGCCTGAAAATTTTAAGTGGAAAAACTGAAAATGATTTCGGAGGAGACGACTTGTCGGTCGGAGCGTAGAAACCGACCTGGCCACAACTCTGACCACACGTCCAGGTGTCATCGCCGTTGCAGTTGCCTTTCTGTGAATAATTTACAGTTTCTATCGGCATTCAACGGAGATCTTCGATAGTAAACGCACTCCCCATTCCCTAAGAAATTCTTTACAGATGACCCCGGCATTTTCAGCAGAAATTAGCCTACATCAAAGCAAGAGGGCGATGACGGTAAACTTAGTCCTGGATTGAAATAAGTAAAATGTGTTAAAGGATAAATAAATGAGAACTACTGTCACAAGTTGAGTGAGATTTCATAGTAACAGAAGAAAAGACATAGGGTATAAATAGCTTGATAGTCCGGCACCGAAGATTTCCATTACCTACATATAACGTTATTTTACATGCTGAAAATGCCATCGTCTCGCTTCAACCTTAGTCTGATGCCACTTTTGATATTGCATTTTACTCTATTCCTCCTTGCCTAGTTGCCACGCCCTACCTTCGTGTGTGATGGCCACTATTCGTAAGAAGTGTTTTCAGTGACCTTGTAAGCTCGTGAGTCAGAAGTTCTCACCCAGTCAGTGTTTTCAATGCAAATAGGTGAAAATCACGAGATTGAGAGGCTCTTTGATCGTTGATTAGCGTTGAGCATGATTCGAGGTTTTGATTAGTCGGAGGTTCTGTTGCACCGATGGCAATGTGTAGTAGTCACGAGTAATCGAGGTACGAATACAAGATTCTCTTGAAACCTTCGTCCACTAAACATTCTCCAAGCTCATATTGGGTCATATTGGGAGTAGTCTTTCAGTCACCCGGTATTTATACTTGAGTATGGACCAGGAAGTGTGTCCACTTAGACTCTACAGATTTCCACCCAGCCCAAGCAACGTTACTTCCTCCCTGAGCAGATGCGAAGAGCCAGTTATCAAGCACGTCAGAAAGTTTGCAGTAACTAATTCACGAGGTTGCCGCAATAGTATTCGGAAGGAAGAGATTATGAAGTAGGGGAGAACGATGTTGTGTACCTAAGGTAGTTGCCCGTGGAAAATAGTCGAGGGCAGGTGCTCCGGGTATTGGGCGTCTGACTAATCCCACAGCGGCTTCTTCGTGTATTTTGCGCTAAGCCCGACCTCTGATGGCTGCCCGCCCCTGCTGCTGCCTACCTCACCAAAAGCACAGCAACTACAACTCGACACCTCACCCGACCACGTAAGGTGTGGAATTCGTAATCGATGTCCCGCATTTCAGTGAACTAGTCACAATTCATTTCGGTCAACATGGAACTCCCTTCTGAGATCCTTGATCAGGTTCGTTGTTACCGCTCACGGCTGTGTGCAGTCCGCTAATTCTTCGCCTGCGATAGATACTCGATGGATTGGTGGTCTACCAGCCATTGGCAAAGGTCCGGGGCGTCTATTCTCTAGACGACTGGAATTTTTTCACATCACACTCTGCGCGGCTTCCTGCCAATACACGCCACGGTTCTGGCTTGTCGATGAAGTTCAACCGGGACGAATTGCCACCCATCGAAGACGGCTTTTGGAACTTGCGCTTGGTCTCGCGCCAATGGAACTCTTCCGTCACCAGAATGCTGCAGAAGCACCAATGGTGGAGTGTACCCTTTGATGATCGAAATCGTCTTGCAAAACTTCTACTAGTCTGTGGCGGGCCCGATGGTGGTCCATGTAGTTGGATCAGGAATCTCAGCCTCAACGACCTCGATGGACTACGTACTTTTTCGCGGCTCTACTCGTACGACTTTGAGATGTAAGAATTACTTGTCCACTACCATGTCTCAAGCACTCCTCGATTTTGCAGAACGCCAGCAAGCTTGCTTCAGATTACTGCCTGTACAAGAAAGGACGACTGACCCAAGACTGATGCAGGTTCGAAGGTCAGGATGTGGATGATGACTACATCATCTTAAACTCCTATGTCGACAAACTTAGGACAACAGATTGGTGGACGTCGGACCCGAAACGCTCTAGACATGAGCTCCATTACGGGAAGAACAATGAACACGCGCTTCTTCGACGCTTTTTTGACACTGTCAAACGCATAGAGCGCTTTAGCATTGATTTCCCTGCGGCCTACAGCAAACATGATCTCATGGCAAACTGTTACGACACGCAAGGCGTGGATGAGGTTTTGGCAACAGCAAAACACGGTTTGGCCAGTCCGGGATTCCAACATTTGGTGGACCTCAGCTTTGCGGTGCCTTCAACGTGGCATATTGGACAATTGGCTGGCACCCTGTCTCAGGATGCCCGGGATCGCCTTAGGAAGCTACGTTTGGTCATCGTCGACGAAACTGGACCAAGCGGAAGCGCGCAATACACCAAGATAGAGGAGGAAAATAACGACGGGGATCGAACGACCATTCTGGGATCAGTTGCGCCGAGTAATGTGCAGGCAACCTATCCGAACAGAGAACATCAGGACGCACTCTGGGCCTTGGTGGCATCTTGCCCCAACCTTGAGGCACTTGGCATCGAGGCGACGCATTATCTCAACATGGATATTCAGCAGTGGGGGAATTCCCAATTCGGTACCAAACATCTGCGCGACCTCTCGCTTCGCCGGATATGGACCAACATACCGTCACTTCTACAACTGTTGTCGGGTATCCTGCCATCGTCACAAGCTTCAGCGATCCGCCGAGTCAACTTTGACGACGTCAAGATTCATTGGGACGGGGGTAACTGGGAAGACGTATTTGCGCATCTGAGGACGAACTGCCCTGATCTTGAGATCTTTCGCGCAGAGCAACTCAGCTACTTTTCCAACCATCCGCGTTACGAGCACAACAACAGGCCATGGGAGAACTACAATTCTATATGGACAGACGACTACGATGGAGAAGCTAACGACAGACTGTTCTTGGAAATGCTCAACATGAAGCTAATCAACAAGATTGGGTCAGTCTCGGACTATCCTGTTTCGATATATAATTACGATTTTGAGATGGGACTTCAAGAATCGCACTAGATACACCGTGGAATGAGTATATCGAAAGATGTCGAAGGGTCAAAGTACGTCGAACAGCGTTGAGCACCTCATCTCAGACTGCATTCGATCTTCGGTCTAATTCAGAGTCTCATGCAATCTAAACGCCGTGTTGCCCACCCACCAGAGAAGCGGCCAAATACCTAAACGAGGTCAAATATTGCATGCATGCATTCAGCCGTTTAAGAATGAGAAACCTGGGGTACTATCCTGATTTTAGGGACTTAGAGATTACTGGCTTGTATGAGAATACGAAATTTGATCATGGCACCGAAGATTCGGCTTCGGCTCCCCTGATCAAATCGTCGGCTTCGGCTTCGAGGCTCATACCCACCCCTTGCCCAAGGGGACGAGACAGTCGAAATCAGACATGATGGAGGCGAGGCAGGAATCGGTGGTTCTGTCGGCAGCATATAGCATACACAATCTCTTTGTGGCACATTAGACCGGTTACTAGCAGCCTGCAGAGAGCTGCCTAGAAATGCTCCGAGTGATTTACACTCTCGCCGGGGATACACAAGGATCTGTGCGAGATCGATCTCGGTGGCTCTCTGTACACAGCCGAATAATCTGGAGGACCGAAATGAATAGAAACGTTCTGCGGGAGGTGAGGTTACACCAAAAGGCGAGGCGGTGGCACATGTACGACAGCATCTCGGCAGGTTCCCATTGCCGGTATTAAATGCTCGAGATTACCTGCGCACAGGGCCAAGACCATGGACGATGGAAATTGCGATGGTATTCAATGATGAAAGGAACCGTAACCCAAGTGTTGCCCAGATCGGGCCAGGAGAAGTATCAGTCGGGTCTTGGGCAATAGGTACGGATACGCAATACGCCAAATGTGAGCCCGTACCACATCGGGTCGGCTCCGATATCCGGCACGGGAACGGGAACCCCCCCCCCCCCCCCCCCCGCTGGCCGGGATGGACGGAACCCCCCACTCTGGGATCAAATCCTTCGGCCCACTGCAAAAACGCCGCTCTGGCAAGTCTGCAGCGGGAAAAGCAAGACACCCAGCTGGGGAAGTGGGCAATATCTCCTCTCTCCCCTCTCCCTTCGCTAGGGCAGCGGTGTTCGCGCATGCTAACAAGGTAAGCTAAGCGGGCACATGTCGGCTTGAGTCCGCGCTGTACGCTTCTGCCGCCTTTGCATACCCGCTATTGCGTGATTGGACAATGAACAAATTTTGAGGCCCTTGGTATGGCAACGGCGGAGGGAAGTTGGAGGGGAACTCGGGATAAAAGACATCCTCAGTATGGCGCCCTTGATGTACATGGCAGGGTATCCGAGTGAGAGTTGAGCGTGATGCGGATGGAGGGGAGGCGGGGTTCAAGCTGGGCTGAAAAGGCAGTAAGACTGTAGGAGGGCCAACGCCGGCGCTGACAGTTGAAAAGAGTCACCAGGTCCGGCAAACTTGGGACTTGCCAGCGTGCAAAGGCCGGGGCCGTCACCGGCGGTAAGCGGTAGGCGGGAGCAATGCCGCGACGCCATGTACTCTTAGAGTCCTTTCTGCATGCTGCTTGCTACCAACATTATGATATTGTGAAGGTTCCTTTGGGGGAACAAGGAAACGGCGGATCCCAAAAGTGAAAAAAAAAAAAAAAGGTACAAAAGTACTCCGTACACCGATTTATTGAGTCAACGGCTTCCCGGGGCAAGGGTGGCAGAAAAAGGCGTGCTTTCCTCGCGCTCGCGTCCCATCCATCTAAATACTGAATTTCTCTTTCCTGCCTTTCTTACCTTGGATTCGCCTTTTCTCTTTCTCGGTGTCCAGTCTACTTCTCTCCTTCACCTCACTCATCCCACCGTTCTTGACTCGTGACATTCGCTTGGTGTGCGTCACCCATGCCATCGAGTTGTGTTTCCTGAACCGCAATCTTTTGAGACTGAACAGCGATTGTTACCAGCGAAGGGGACAAAGGTCGTTAGATTGTTATTTTTATTTTTTACTTCCCTGCGCGCGGTCCATCTGCAATACTCTATCTCAAATCTCGAGATCTAGATCTCTCGAGTAAGCTTTTTCAACCCCTGGCCTCATCATACCTCCTAAGAACCATGCAAGGACTGATTCATGAAGGCAGATCTCCCGCCCGGTCCCATCGTGAAATTTTTGAATGCCACCCTAGTCAAATCTTCCGTAAAACCCATTTCTCACAATGGCTTCCCGGAAACCGAACCCGGCGTCGTCGGCGGCAGCGTCAAACGGCCAGCACTCCACCGAGCGCACGCCTCTTCTCCAGGTCGACGAGCCTACGACCCCTCTCCCCATCACCCCGCAAGACGAAAATGCCATCCCACCAAACGAATTCGACCTCTTACTCTCCAGGTCCATCCCCTCCACGGGCCCCTTCCTCGAGCCCGAGTCGACCGTGAACCCCCTCCTCCGTGGTCCCCGGCGCTACAGCACGGCCTCCAAACACCGCCGGCCCTCGCTCGCAAGCCGCTCCGACCGCGCCTCCGAGGCCGGAGGCATCGCCGCTGTAGGTGACGACGACCACGACGACGATGCCGTCTCCATCAGCAGCAGCGTCGCCTCGACCCCCTTCTTAAACGGCATCTCCCGCTCCCGCTTCTGGTTCATCTTCTCAGAGATCCTCCTCACCTACTTCATCGCCTGCTTCGACGGCACAATCATGGCCTCCTCCCACCCCGTCATCACGTCCTACTTCAAGGCCTCCAACAGCGCCTCGTGGCTGTCCACGGCGTTCTTGTTGACGTCTTCGGCGTTTCAGCCGATTTTGGGCCGGTTGTCGGACAGCGTCGGCCGGAAGCCGCCGTACGTCGCCACCATGGTCATCTTTTGCCTCGCGACGGTGTGGTGCGCGCTCGCGCAGAGCATGACGAGCTTCATCCTTGCTCGCGCGGCGTGTGGACTTGGCGCCGGCGGCATGATGACTTTGGGTAGTATCATTGTTAGCGATTTGGTTCCCATTGAGTGAGTATTTCCAACTCCGCAATATTCTTCTTGCGCGCTTTGTAGGATGGCACATGGATGTTCTACCTTGACACGCAATGGAAAGAGAGAGTCACTGTGAGAAGAGGTTTGAAATACTGATAGTGAGACACAGGAACCGCGGCGCATACCAATCCTACATCAACATGATCTACGGCGTCGGCTCCGCCCTCGGCGCGGCCCTGGGCGGTGCCATGGCCGACCACCTTGGCTGGCGCTGGGAATTCGGCATCCAGGTCCCGCCCCTCATCATCTGCTGCATCATCGCCATGATCGCCGTCCCCAGCGACCTGGGCATGGCCGGTACCAAGCGGGAGAGCTTCATCGAGGCCCTCAAGGCTTTTGATTTCAAGGGCTCCATCCTCCTGACCACGGCCATCACCTTCTTCGTCCTCGGTCTTGTAAGTTTTCTTCTCCCCTCCTGGAATGACATGGAGGAATCTACACTACAAAATAGCCCTTTCTGCTTCTTGAAATTTGTGAAGCTAACGTCTTCTTTTTGCAATGTTGTAGAACCTCGGAGGAAATGTTCTGCCTTGTAAGTGGCCCTCAAATCACTCACATTTAATATGCTTCCATGTCTCGGAACAGCGAGCTAACAAACATTTCAAGGGTCCCATCCCCTCGTAATCGCATCTCTCGTCATCTTTGGCGTCTGCTTCCCCGTCTTCCTCTACGTCCAATCCTTCGCCAACCGCCCCATCATGCCTCTCTACCTCGTCCGCCGCTCGCCCCGAATGAACCTCATCTTTTCAAACTTCTTCGCTGCTCTCCTCAGCAACGCAATCCTCTTCAACATGTAAGTTCATACTCATCCTACGATACTTCCAAACACCCCCAAAGAAAGAAAAACACCCCCACAAGAAGGAACAATCAAGATCTAACCATGCCCACAACCAGCCCCCTCTTCTTCCAAGCCGTCCTCCTCACAACAGCAACCTCGTCGGGCCTCAACCTCGTCCTCCCCTCCATCGTCTCCTCCATCGTCGGCACAGCAACAGGCTTCCTGATAACCTACACCCGCCGCCTCAAATGGCCCGCCCTCACCGGCGCAGTAGGCCTTCTCCTCGGCACAATCGCCCTCTCCACCATGCGCCGCGGCTGGCCCTCCTGGGTCTACCTCCTCTGCCTCGTCCCTTCCTCCATCGGCCAAGGGTTCCAGTTCCCGGGGACCTTCATGGCTGTTTTGGCGGCCAGCGACCAGCGCGAGCAAGCTGTTGTCACGAGTACCTTGATCCTCTGGCGCTCGTTGGGCATGGTGTTGGGCGTGGCGAGCAGTAGTCTCGTTGTGCAGAATGCGCTTGTCGGGTACTTGGATGAGTATGTCCAGGGCCCGGACAAGGACGAGGTGATTCGTAAGGTGAGGGAGAGCGTCGAATCGATTGTGAAGTTGCCGGCTGCGTACCGCGAGCAGGTCGTTATGAGTTACGAGGCGGCTTTGCGGACGACGTTCTTGTGTTGTACGGTGATTGCTTTTGTTTCGGTGGCTCTGCTCATCCCGATCAAGTTGCCCAGACTGGGGGCGAGAAAGACAAGCCGGTAAAGGTTTGAGGCTATCATCCACTGGTAATCAGTAAATTGGAGAAAGAGTTGTCGTCACATCATCTTGTGTAGCATTTTGTTGCATAGATACTTCAGCATGCTAGCGGAAGCATTTTCGAGATCCCACATCATACAAGCTTCAATTTTTGCCTGAAATCCAGGCTCTAAGCCTTGCCTTGCCGTGCCGTTCTCATCGCCCGTTATAAATACACGCACATCCCGCCCACTTCCCCCCTTTAGTAGTGTCCATTCATCCCATTAACCCTCAACGCATCAAGCTCATCCTTGGTCTTGCGATACAGCTCCTGCGCCTCGCGCTCCCTCCTGCTAACAAACCCGACTTCTTCCCGCAGAGCACCTAGACGTCGTTGGATCGCCACCTCCTCGGAGATGGCCAGCGTCTTGAACCCGCTGAGGGCGTTGTTGGCCTTGTCCAGCGCCTCGGCGGCCTCGCCAATCTTGTCCTTGAGCATCTTTTGGCGCTTCTGGTAGCCGCCCAGGTGCAGGCCTAGCTTCTTTTCGAGCTTGATGCCCTCTTCGGCTGTGCTGGAGATGGAATCTTGGATAGCCTGTGAATGATGAGGTTAGTTGACTTGAAGTAGGAAACTGGGCTTGAGCTACTGGGTGGTGCCACTTACGTCAAAGGCGTGCTTCATGGCTGCCTCCTCCCCTTCTTCGTCATCGCCATAGCATCCCAGACCTAGGAGCAAAGAGTTCTTGCTCCTGGCCTCGAAGGATTTTTGGATTTCGGCTGGCGAAGGCGTCGGCTTCGTCTCCAACATGATCTGAAGACGTGCCTCTGCAAGGTCATCGTCGCTGATGGTCTCCAAGCGAGGAGCAGTGCCACTGATCTTGGCGTTGGGTAAAGGATACTTGGCAGCATCGTTGGCGACGAGAGCAGCAGCCTCTCGCGCAATGAGCGCCTCAGCGGCATCTTGGAAAGTCTCGGCGTTCGAGAGCAGAGCCGAGACATCCACCTTGACCGGCCGTGGCAGCTGTCTCTGCATGACCTGTGTCCTTCTCCGCGCTTCCAGCGCTTCTTGTGCCGCCTTGATTTCGCGTTCCCGGCGATCCCTCTCTCCAGCGTCTTCCATCAACTGATCCTCGCTCAAAGTGACCTCCCTTTGATCTTCGGGAAGTTCAAGCTCCCATTCGGTATCTTTGGGTTTGGGCAACGATGCAAGACCTTGCTTCAATTGGCTGCGCAGTGCCATTTCTCGCATCTTGACATCTCTCGGTGTCGCTGAAACGAGGGTCTGGCTTCCATCGGCGTTCAACGCAAAGCTGTCACGGGGCGTCCTCATCGGAGTCTGTCCAACGCGAGCCGGCGTTTGCCCAACGCTATCTGTGTGCATTGGTGTTGCCAGGGGATTCGGTGTTGCAACCACTTGCTTGCGGGGGGCGACACCATCGAATCCAGTCGACTCGGTTCCTTCGTGTAGCGGAGTATTCTCGCCACCGAGTAGTGAAGACTGGGTGCTCGTCAAGGCTCTGATGTTCCGGATCTCATTCGCGATATGGTCTTCCTGGGCGGGAGCTCGAGGTGTTCGAATCGGGGCGTTGTTGTTAAGGGTCGAGTATTCGCTGATCAGGCCGCGTGTTGCATCGTTTTCGCTTTGGCGTGCCATCGTGCTTGCCCTCTCACCCATCATACCCATCTTCACAATCTCCTCCAACTCGCCCTCGCTCACCTGAGGAGCTGGCAGATTCAGCGCTCGTCTCTTGCTGCTCTGCTCGGCCTCCCTGATCTTCTGCATCTGGCCCGCCTTCACGGCAGCCTGGAACGATGCCGAGGGCGCCTCCTTTTCCTTCTTCCTCCTCTTGTTTTCTCCATCATCGTCGCCGTCGCCTTTGCGCTTGCTCGCAAGTTGTTGTTTTCTCGGGTCGAAAGCCTCTCGCTGGTGCTCGTTCCGGACCTGCTCCTCAGCGGTATCGTAGAATCCCGGGGCAGCCTTCTTCTCGAAAGGAATGTCGGCATTGTAGTCCATCTGGCCCTTCTTACGCGTGACGACCTTGATGTTGATGCCAGCCGTTTTGAGCTCGCGTCGCTTCTGCAGCGCAGCCAAACGGCGCGACTCCTCTTGCTGACGTTCTCTTGCCTTTCTCTTGGCCTTCTTTCCCTGTGTGTTGGCCAGACGCGCTCGGGCTTCGCTCAGCATCTCCTTTTCATCCTCGTCGAGATCGATCGTATCGGGTCGGGCGGGCTTGCTCTCCGGGTCTGGGTCAACCTCGCCGGGGCGCAATCGTCGAACGTCGTCGGCGCTTGGCGCCGATGCTTCGCCGCCATCGATACCGGTGAGACCGAATTGACTAGCTTCTCTTGCTTCGGCTTCGTCGAGGAGCTTCTGGTATCGCTCGAGACACTGGTTGGCGGTTCGGCCGACGGCAGGTGCGATGGTGCGCCATTGTGTCGGCATAAGCTTGGCGAGGTGCAGAAGCTTCTCGTCCTCCTCCTTGCTCCATTCCGTCTTCTTGATACTCGGGTCCAGCCATTCGTTCCATCTTGCCTTGCATTGCTTCGGGGTCTTGCGCGCGAGCAGTGACGAGACACGCGCCCACTGGTTCAGACCATATTTGGACACGGAGGCCTTGAGGATTTCATCCTCAATGTTGGTCCAAACACCTCCCTTGACGACACCCATGATGGCGAGGAGTGCTGAAGAGTTTCGGAGAGCGGCGCGGGTTGTGGTTGTCGAAAAGCCCCTTCGCGAGGGCGTTGCGCGAAAGAAATTATGATGCGAGGCCAAAAGTGAAGGATGGGTACACAAGGCTGAGAGCGGCTTGGCAAGTCTTAGTCAGCTTTGGAGAGTGATTGGTGATTGGTTCCACATGGAGTACCTAATGCAGCTCACCGAAGCACACCTGGACAGCCTCGGTATACTCGGTGAGGTCGGAAATTCCCAAGAGAACTTAATTCATAGCTCTTGATAATCCGGATTGAAAGCCTGACAAGATCACCGATGCAAGCTCCTCTTTGGTCAGAACATTTAAAGTCATCGACAAAAGACTCCTGACAAAATGCTTTGACCCGAAGTTTACGAAAGCCCATTCTAGCAATCGCATTCCTGAACGGTCAGGAACACACCATTCTTGCATCTTTCTGATTCTAGATAACGGCGGCATTTTTACGAAGCCCGCGGTTTCGAGCTGGAAGTTTAACATGGTAATGGTGCTGCCCTGCTTAAGCAATGTAGTGCGAGCATAGATCGAAGTCGATTACGACGACACAAGGTGAGGGTGCATGGATCTTGGCAGTGATTGGAGCCCCAACTCCGCTAACAGATTGATAAGAGCAGCCGCATTCATGAACTCTCAGCTTGTCACCCCCTCACTTTCCTCATTCTGCTGCCGAGGCATAGTAGCATCCACGCGTCCTGTTGGGTCGAAAGGGAGGGGGGTTTCTTCTGTCTCTCTCGATGTAGCGTAATACCTACCTGCCAGGAGGCAATGTTTTGGGGGAATTAGTTGTTCGTGACGAGCTCTGAGCACTTGCTTTGCAATATGGCGTGGCGTTTGGGGTCCACGCAGTCGAGCGGAGTTTACGCAAGGTGCCGACTCATGCTGTCCAACAAGCCGTTTCCTGGTATCAGGCACCGCGGAACACGGCAGTAGGCGATCAAAACAGCACCGAGCACATGGCGAGAAAGGCAATGGCAACACGTCGCTTGCGCAAAACACCATCTGACAATTTAAGAGGTGTCGTCTCCCAGAGTCAAAACAAGACAGCGCACCCTCGCGGAAGCCCAGGGGATATGCCGTCGGATGGCGGCAAACACATCCCCAAGTGGCAGATGGGATAATCTATCCATCACCAACAAATGGTCCAAGTCGCTCTCGGATTGTCTTAAGAGGGGTCACCGAATCGGAAACCGGAATACGATAACGACAACGACAAGACGAAACGTGCCGACCTGTCCAGCCTACTTAAAGAGAGGGGAAAGTTGGACAGAATTTACAGGATGCAGGGCAAACTTTTAGTGGAAGTGAGGGAAGAGCATGGCGTCTTCCAGGACAGTGGTTCCGCGGGACCGGTCCGCCAGTCGGTGCTGAAACATGCCGACCACCGAACCTTGTCGACTCGTGTTGGACAATGTGCTGCTGTGTTGCCATATTGGGCATCAAAGTTTGTGCTGGCATCCAGATATGTTAAGGAAAGGAGGAGTGAACAGGAATTCTAGATGGAGCATGTCTTTGTGCAACTACATGGCACCGCGCGCGCGAGAGAGTTGATTCATTGTTTTTGATAAACCGGGATTCGGACATGTGAGGCCTGCTGAACTGCGACGACGATGACACTGCGTACGACAATCAGTAGCCAGGTTGAAAGTCAACAACGCCTTTTGGCGAGCCGGTGGGCGTTGTACTCTGCTTCCGTACAGTCAGATACCTAACTAGCCTGCGGAGCTGACTCTGGTGATGTAACTTGGGGTAAAGTGCCCGCGCGGGAGTGGCTCAAGCTTAGAAATCACATTCCCAGGCTTGCGGAGTTGTCTACACTAACCTCCAAGTACCTAGGTACCGTCCATCGAAGCAACGGCGGCCCTGACAGATCTGGATTGTGGCTGAACTTCTGGAGGTGTGGCAGCCCCCCCTTATCGGCCATGGAAGCTGCGAAACTGCGTCATGGATAGGCCTGGCAGACGCCAACTCATGCGCCTTCTGTCCCACGAGATTGGTTCACTCACACGGGGTCACTCTCAAGTCCGGCAGGCACGCACCTATGATGGAAGCACCTATCCTAGGACCTACGGGATGGTTGCTCATCAACCCGCGGCAGGGAGCGTCCTGTCGTCTTGTCTTGTCGTCACCTTTCCTCCTTCGCTCTCCCTCGGCCTTCGTACCTTGTATCTCTCTCCGACTCAATCTTTCCCCGATTCCCCGACCATAAACTTGGCCTCCCTGTTCTCTTCGCTTACTGTACGAGTTTCCGAGGATTTACAGGCAAATCACTGCCGTCTTCGTTTCCCTTCGCTGGGCTAATCCCACCCACACAATACACCCAATACAACTCACAAACTCTGAGACATGACCGCAATATGATGGACCTCTCTATCAGAATCCCTGAGTTCCCCGTAGCCCGTCAGTCCAACGCCCCCCAAGCCTCAAGGGCCCCAACCGAAACGTGTTTAGGCCGTTACGGACGCCGGACGAAGCGTTGCGCTGCTCTCTCTCTCTCTCTCTCTCTCTTTCTCTGATCTTAGCAACGTCCCAACGCTGCTCCAATAGGAATCACTGGCGCCTCGAGATGCTATGACCTTCCGCTTTCTGAAGCGAACATTACGATCCATGTCCGGAGGGGCGCTGTCCCCATTCCACGAGTCCACGACACATCTCATCCCATCCCATTTCCATCCTAGTACCTAGGCCCATCCCACTTTGTTCCACACCCGTCGTCGAAGCCGCCCCCCCCCTGCTCAACTTCTGGGTGTGGTCACTGTGGTTGTCTCTCGCAAGCCCGGGCCCTTGGCTCGATTTCATCAGCGTCCATCGCTGTCCCACACTCGCCTTATCTCTTGATGTGGGCAGCGGCCCCCGGTCCTCTGCTACGTAGCTCGGATTTCTATTTCTTTTCCCATTCCCACTTCTCGTTGCGCCGAGCAAAGCGCTTTCCCTTGCTTATGTATCCGTACCCCTCTGCTCTTCCAGCTCTGGTCCCTCTTCCGGCCTGACAGTTCTACTCTCGGAGAGGCGTCCAACTGCTGTGTACGTCGGAACACGATCCTACAGGAATGGAATCGTGGCAGTGTCGCTCTGTCCATCCTACCGCGCTCGCCCCCAACGACAACGTCCAAAACAGAATATAGCTCCAACGCTCGACAACACAGCTCCCCCAAAGGCACAAACACTCGATAAAAAATTGGCGACCTTTTGTCTGTCAGATACCAAGCTCGAAAGTGCTTCGGGATTCTATTTGCGACAGTTGTGCCGTGTTCTGTACCAAGCACACTACACCACAAACGGACTCGATACAGCACACGAGCAACAACAACACGAAATAGCCAAAAATGTCGGCACCGAAAGACGACATCATAGTCACCCGGGTAGACCAAGATGTCCACGGGAAACCCATAAACGAGGCAACAGAGACCACATCGCTTTTGAGCGCAGGCGCTCGCGACGGCGACAGCTCCTGTGAAGATACGTGGCCGGGCTATGCGGACTTCGAAGGCTTGCCGTGGTGGAGGACGCCCTCTGTAGGATTCTCTCTTTCCGGCTCCGGCTCGGGCCGCTCTGTGACCCCGAACAAACGTGCTGACTCTTTATGCGCCAGGTCTACTGGCTTCTCATCCCGTATGCCCTCTTCACGCTGGCCTTTGGAGGCTCTCTGGTGCCCAAGTTGAACCTGTATGTCAAAATGATTTCGTGATGTCTATGCGGCCGATCGCAGTCGCTAATTCGTGTGTGACATAGAATCGTCGATCTGGTATGCCAAAGGCATTTCGCCGACGAGACGGCGCTGGATCCGGCCTTCGCTTTCACTCCTGTGATACTCGGCGCGGATAATCCGCAATGCCTCATCCCCGAGGTTAAGAAGAGCGTGTCCATGTTCACCCTGGCCATCAACTTGACCACCGGCATTCTCTCCGCCATCACGGCCCCGAAGTTGGGTCAGCTCTCAGATCGGTATGGCCGACGGAAGCTCTTGGCTTTAGCGTCCTGCGGCGGCGTCGTGGCCGAGCTCATCGTCATCATGTGTGCCAACTTCCCCTGGACATTCCACTACAACTGGCTGCTGCTCGGTGCCGTCGCCGACGGTCTCACCGGATCCTTCACAGCAGGCAGCGTCCTCATCAACTCGTACACCAGCGATTGCACCGCGCCATCTCAGCGCGGCGTACGCATCGGATATCTGCATGCCTGCCTCTTCAGCGGTCTCGCCTTCGGCCCCCTTTTGACTGGCTACTTTGCCGCCTGGACAGGCAACCTCCTCTCCGTATTCTACGTCACCATGGGATGCCACATCTACTTCATCATCTTTGTTGGCTTCATCGTCCCCGAGTCCCTCAGCGTGAAACGCCAGCTCCGCGCGCGCCAAAAGCACGACCAAGAAAAGGAGGCAAAGGCCGGCGATGGAACCTGGTCCACGATCAAGGCGGCCAACCCCCTGGCTCCCCTCAGGATCCTCTGGCCCACAGGATCCGGAACCTCCTCGAGACTGCGTCTCAACATCGTCGCGCTCTCCTTCACCGACATGATCCTCTTGGGGGCCGCCATGAGCGCCGGCACTGTCATCCTGCTCTACTCCGAGTCCCCCGAGACGTGGGGCTGGGGTACCCTGGAGAGCTCTCGCTACATCTCCGCCGTGTCCATGGTCCGCGTTGTCGCGCTGCTTGTCGTCCTCCCGCTGGTCAACTATGTCTTCCGCGTGCGGCCCGCAGCCTACCGGAGGAGGGTATCGGGCGTTTCCATCGTTGAGGCAAACAACGGCGCCGATAGCGTCGACTGCTGGATTCTTCGCTTCGCTCTGCTCTCGGACGTCACCGGCTCCCTTGGATACCTGTTTGCGAGAAGCGAGGCCGTATTCGTGCTTTCTGGCATGGTCACTGCTTTTGGCGGCCTCGGAAGTGCGACCATTCAAGCCGCCATCACCAAGCATGTGCCTGCGGACCAGGTCGGGCAGCTGCTCGGGGCCATTGGCGTTTTGCACGCCCTTTCGAGGGTGCTGGGTCCGATTGCCTTCAACACACTTTACTACTCGACTGTCGGCGTCTTTGATCAGGCCATCTTCGTCCTCCTTGCAGCCCTATTTGGCCTGGCTTTGTTGGCCAGCTTCATGGTGCGGCCCGGTGGTAAGTTGTTCAATTCCGCCCGTGCTGTACCTACGTGAAACTCCGTTGCTAACCGAGTACACAGTGTTCCTCGAGGAGACCTACGAGCCTGTACCTTCATCGGCGCCGCATTTGAGCTCCAACGCTAGCTCAGAGGCGCTGGAGGTGTTGACGGAGGAGGAGTTGATACCCAACAACTAATGTTTGGGTGTGCGTGTGGGTTGAGAGTTGTACGTTCTATGTAGTGTTTGTGTAGTTTCACAAGAATAGCCAGAGGAGGATTGAGATACCTAGAACATAGACGTCAGCGCCATTGAGCGCTAGAGGGTTGTGGTTCTTTTGATTTAGAGCAGCGGAGACTTTGCCGCATAGGATACAAGAGTATCCGGCGATACCATCAATACACCTTTTCTTGATTGTTCAGACGCCAGTTTACTCAGAGATTGGCTCAAGATTTGTATCTACTTTACATAGCTTTGACTGGCCGCATCCGTCAAATTTGAAAGACTCTTGAAAGAGTGCCTCTGCCTTTCCTTGGCCTCGGCACCCATTGGCTATTGAACAGAGCTTTGTGTTTGAGAATACCAGTACGACGGTAATCCGTACCTTGCTTCGTGAGCACGTATTGACTTCGTAAACACGGAGGGAAAAGAGGCATCAGTACCTAATTCCCGGGTGGAGGTTTTCTCCTCTCATTTTTGTTCCAACTCACCACCAAATCGACAACTCAGATCGAAAGCTTTTGCCGGCTAGGTGCTCAGTGGAAGTCTGCACAATGGCAAGCACCCGAACCACGATTCCTGAATCGTTAATGAGTAAACTAATCGTCCTATCCAGATGTTCCCTCTTATCTACTTGCTTCTTCTCCAAGCCGCTTCTCTAACCCTCGGCGCTCCGCAACAGGCCCTATCACTTCCTGGACGGAAAATGCCTATCCTCGACGCCGAGCTCAACGGAGACGGCGAAGAGAGGCTCAGAGAGATTCTTGACCGGCCCTACAGCACGCGACACCGCGACGGCAGCGACAGTAACAAACCCTTCAAGGACATTCGCTTCTCCGAGAGCGAGGGAAGAGCACGGTGGACGCGGGCTAGTGTGGTTAGCATAGAAGCGTCACGATCGGGTGTCGAGGGACATATCCTAGATGGGGTATCAGTTCAGAGACATGGGGTTGAAGACGATTCTGAGGGTAGGATGGAGCGCGGGGCCGATGAGGTGGCCAGGAGAGTCTATGGGCAAAGCACGTTGGAGGACGCGGATGCCTACTCCAGTTACGAGTAGAGATGTTGAGGACGATCCCTGGAACCCGGTCCTCAGAGACGGAGGGACCAGCGAAGACCCGTTTGCGAAGCCAAAGTTCCGCGAGGGACAGGGGGGGTTTCGTGCAGTGTGCGGGCTGTTCTGATCCCAGAGGTGGCTCCGAGGGTTGGAAGAGATCTATGCCCTTTGCTGAGCAAACAAACATCACTACCAAAGAAAACATTCACCAGCACCCGGCTGACCTCCTCGACGCCCTCGATCGCAGCAGCGCAAGTCCACTAGCATGGGACATCCCCACTTCCCAAGCACCTCCCTCCTCTCTCCAAGAACGTGGAACCACAGACTGGACCTGCAACCGCATCGGCCAGAAGAACATCAAAAAAGCGCTAGCCATGTACGACGTCTTCAACAAGGTCTTCGGCGCCCAGTCGCGGGTGGGCAAGACGAACCAGTGTTATGTAGCAGAGTGCCAGGACTAGTATTTTAGTTACTACCAAATGTCAGTAGACGTCAAGGAGAGGGCCGGTGCGCGGAAGAAAGTAGCGGATCGTGATCCGGGGAAGGGAGGGTCGTGTTATGCGGTTGCGGATGGGGAGAATTCGAATTGGTACCATCGGCACTTTTATGGGCATGTTGGGGCGAATCCGATTCCAAGTTATGATAGGGGGTTTAATATTAGAAGATGGAATTGATAGGGTAGATGAGGAGGAGTTTGCTTCTACGTGTAGGTATATGCTATATACCTTGGGTACTTTGGCCAGTTGCGGCCTTCTTAGAGCATCCAGATGGGTGTCTATGAATACGTTCATGGCTATTCTAGAAATAGAATGAAAGTGTCTAAGCTTCACCTTTCCAGTCCAACATCTTGATCGGAAACGAGTTCTTTTGATCTTGTGCTCATTTCATCCGCACAGAGGCTCAGTGATAGAGGTAAGGGATGGTGACGCAGTTCGCCCACTACCACCAACACAGCGAACGACATTTTGAGTTCGACTGGTTTCGCCGCAAAGCACAGACCGAAAACAAGAATTTCAACACCGCCACATGAATGAAGTCAATAGAAATGAATTGATACCCTCTCCCTCGCCGGAACTTCCAAAAAAGAAGAAAAAAGATAGGAATGGCGCTCGCCTCCTGAGTCGTTACAACGAATCGCAAAAATGTAAACGTTCCGACACCGAGAGTCGAACTCGGATCTCTCCGGACCTTTCAATGAAAGCGGAGTATGCTAACCGCTACACCATGCCGGATTTTCATGTCTTTAATCGCATTGCGTGAATACATCAACCGTTCCGCAAAAGCCCGCCTGTCCGAGCGCTGGTCATCTCAATCTCCCTGTCCCCTTTGAGGAGCAGCAAGTCGATGAGCGAACAAATTGCGAAGAGCCTTGAGGTAGACCGAGGTACTTTATCTGGCGCAGTCATTTCATCGATAGGTTGCCTCGAAGATTCAAGGCAATCAGTGATCACACAAAGTGACAAATGCTCCCTTCCCGTGACTCTTTCTGGCAGCCTTCCCGGCACTCACGGGCTTCTGTTGTCCTCCGGAGAGTCCGTGGGGAGTTTCCTCCGTCACAACTCGCCGGTCGGTTCCACTTCACCGAACAGTGGCCGCCGGCTAACTCCGAGATGTCGGAGACGGTCCTGTTTGCAAGGAGACGCCACCCGAGAAACCTTATGATATCTATATCCTCTTCGAAAAGGAAGTAATTTGGACGAGTCCACAACAGCATGACGACGGAGGGGCACCATGGAGTCTCAACCTGAACATCGCTTCGCATCATATCAAGACACCACCCCGCTTGCAAGATTCCATCATTAGTCCTTGCCTGGTAAAGGGAAAGATGAATCTGTCATGTTATCTGGGCAAAGCCGTCAAGCGTAAAGTTTCCCCTCCGTCAATTTAGATACGCGACCCCATGTTCTACGCAACTCCCAACGATGAGACCATTAGAATCATCCATCCCCTCAGCGTCTCCAAACCTGACTTTGACATTGGCCAAAAGCTTAGCTATGGTCTCGTCTGAAAGCGCGCCGCCGCCGGCCGGCATGTCAAAGTTGGGGTTACCCCTCGTCAAAGTCGACATGTTCATGAGGAGCTTCGGGACCCAGATGTTCAGGCTCAGCGCCAAGTCCAAGATTGCCGTGAGCAGCAACACCAAAGTTGCCATGATGAGAACGGCCATCCAAGTCTTGTTACATCGTAGGACGTTGACACTAACGTAGACAGTGGCTTGTGTCTTCGAGAACACATACTTGTCGTTTATCGGGTGCTCCGGTAGTCCCGCTTTCCATTTCGTCAAGCTGTCGTAGTTCTCGGGGTGGCCTAGGAATAACGGCTCTTGGCCAATCATGGCCCACCAGTAGGTGTTCAGAAGCTGCCCCAGGCGGATCGAAAACAACTCTTGTCCCACCGTGTAAACCGGTGGAAGTTCCCAGAATGCCGAGACATTTAACCCCAAACTAGGATCGACCGAGTACGACTGTACGACAGAAATCGAAGTCTCAAAGTGCTTAAACACGGCCTTAGTCATAGTCTGGAAATAGCTGAAAAACCATATCCCTACACTATATTCTACTGCGGGACAGCCATCAAAGAAGGTCGTGTTTGCATTCCGGCCTACTTCTGGCGTTAGTGCCGACGGTCGCATCGCTACGACCCCGCAGTCCCAACCAAAGCATGAGACTTGGACGTCGACGAAGGACGTGGTCATAGAACACTCTGCTATTGTAGCCCCATGAAAGTTGTGAGGATTGTAGCTATAGTAGATTAAGTTTCTGGGAGCAACTCGAAGGTCGTTGCAGCGCTCCTTTTCGCTCGTGAAATTCCGCCTTCCCTGGGGGTAGGGAATGGTGGTAACTTTGTCTCATGTGAAGTTATAATTGCACTGGCCGTATTGGCACCCTTCCCGCTGAATATCGAACTTTTTGTAGGCATCTGTTGTAGTATTTCGCAGCTCGGTACAGTCCAACGCCAGGTATGATGTCTGTAAGATAAGAATGGACCGGTGTCTTTGAGAAAAGTTGGCAACAGGAACCCCGATGAGTGCAGAATAGACTTCTTCATCCTGGTCCTGATCCACAGGAATCCACTCGCTGCTGCCATACCTGGGATGATACGAAAAGAGTTCGATCATGGGTATCTTGACGTTGCCCCATGTATCCATTTTTGATCGTTTGACTGCACCTGGGGCCCCAATAGATCCCAGGAACAAAGTGTCGACAGGAATACGTTGGACTGAAAGCCCTACATTCGTGTACCTTCTTGGAAAACAGCGCTGTAATTGAGGTATGGTAGTTCCGCAAAAGGCGAGTCACGCACCGAATCATCATGGTCCATTGAAGACCATATTACAAGCTGAACCCAAAGAGCGTCACATAACTGATTGAAGCCCACCGCACCACACTATCAACACCAGACGGATCGGGTCAATTTGTATATTCGTTGTTACCTGGCACAGGTCCTCAACGAATAAGATTTCGAGACTATCGTTTGTGGCTCGTAACGCATCAGCCAAGGTCCTCTTTTCCCAGGTTGGAATACTTCTGAAGGATTCGGGTCTTGCTGACTGAGACTTGGCGACATGTTGTGGTATCCGTCTATGACAATGACTGGACACTTACTTGTACGGAGCGGTCAGCCTCTTCTGCTATGGCGTCACGTAGGACGGATGAACGGGCTACCACTGGTTGGGTCCAGAGGCTGAGCGCCCCCGAGGCAGTTTGAAAGGCGTAAATTCGAAGACGAGAGAACATCGATGACTCGGCCTGTCATCAGAGCAACGAATACGGCATGTTTGAGCGTATTGCACAAGTATGAATCTTCCTTCAATAAGCCTGCCCAAAACTCGGCATCAAGTGGTATAATACAGTTTCATCGCGAAGTCGTCATGCCCTAGTAGCATCAAGCATTCTCTTCAAGCCACTCTTCAACTCTCTCAACCAGCTCGCTCTTCTTGCCTGCTGTGCTCTGTCCTCTCGCCGCAAGGATCTCTTTCAAATCGGCTACCAACAATTTGTTCACCGCACCGCTTGCCACAGACTCTTTCAGCTGTGCAGTTGTCACACCAGACCCGGAAACCTTTGCAGCCTTCGGCGCCGCCTTTGCTCTCTTGGCTGGCCTCTCGTCGTCACCGTCGGCCGCCTCGCGCTTGATGGCGGCCTTTGCCAACGCAATCTTGGTCTCGTCCTGAAGAGTCTCGGCCCAATCGTCGAGATAGCCGCCTGCACGCTTGCTGATGGCCTTGTATTTTGGTTCTGTGAGATCTTCCGCCTTTTCAGGGTACTCCTCCTCGAGGGCCAAGACCTGGAGGATCTTGTAGTGCCATTGCAGCGATGGGTTGGGGTATTTCTTGGGGTTGTACATGGCCTTCGGCAGCTGGAGCTGCTGAACGATGATGCGCATCTTGTCGATGAGCTCGTTGGAGCTGACGACGAGGGTACTTGGAGGCTCAGGGCCTTCGCGCAGGTCGTCGGCGAAGGGCAACGGGTAGAGCCAAAGACCGGCGGGTAGATAAGGTGTTCCTGAGTCGTCTTCAGACTTCTCATGGGAAGGGATGACGGCAACGAGAATTGGGCTAGAATTGACGCGGGTGACGGCCCATGCAATGCCAATCTTTTGGTCTTTGAGCAGCTTTTGCCATAGAGCGCTAAAGACACGGGTGGAGCCAACGTAGTCCTCCTCTGACGGGAAGATAAATGTTGATTTTTTGATGCTTGCCCAGAAGGGGAGCATAGACCGCGGCTTGAAGCCGATGATGCGGATGACGGGGGCGCCAAAGTCCTTGAGAGACTTCTGCTCCTCTGGTGCAAAGTGCACGTATTCGCCACCAAATTTGTAAGCCTTCTTGAACTCGACCTTTTCAACTGTCCGGGCACTATCCTCGGCGATTCGTGTCGTTTCGCCGTTGGCGAGCTGAGGTTTCTCACCGTCCAGCCAGATGTATGATGTTCTTGCTGGGGTCTGACGGTGGAGAATGTTGTATCCCTTGACCGAGATTCTGAGTCCAGGGGCGATCTCGAAGGGGAGGTTGGAGAACAAGGAGCGTTTGGGCGTTTCTTTGGAGTTGATGTTTGATATTAATGAGCTGAGGAGGCTGAGGCCATCGCCGGACTTTGAGTTTCTGGTCTCGGACAGATTGGCCTCTGCAATTAGGTCTCGATAGATGATGTCCTGTACGGTCAGCTTTGTGCCCATTCTAGTAATACGGCTCAATACTTACGTCGTAAAATTTGCCAAGGTCAAACTTCTTCTCGTCTCTGGTAATAGGGAAAAGTTCTATTACGACACCAAGATCGTACAAGTCTTTTGCACGGACAGCCGCGGCCGACTTGGCATCCTTGTTCTTGCCGTGAGGATTGTCGTTATCTGTAATGATGAACAGTCGCCTGCTGCCAAAATTCGCCGCCTTAGTGGTGAAGATTTGGTTTGCGCAGAAGAAGACGTTGGCCATTTGAACTTCTTCCTCCGCCGGCACTAGTACCTCATCCTCGTCTTCGGCCTCTTCTCCATCTGCGCCGACCAGGGTCTTCAATGCCTTGACATCCTCAGCAGCGGGGACATCGAGGTCTGTGAACAAGTAGCAGTGTGGGTAGCCCAGACCGGCTCTACCGCTCTCTTCTTGGAACTTGGACTTCTCCGTGCCGAAGAAGAGAATACCCATCATGTCCTTGGGGTTGGAGATGATGCGCTGCTGCATGAGATGATAGGCGCATTTCAAAGCTGCCTCGACGGCGCTGTCCCTATCGGCCTTCTTGGAGTTTGTTGCGGGCGGATGCTGCAGCATTGATGAGCTCACGTCAATGGCGAGCAAAATGGCATCTTTCTGAGCCTTGAAGTCCTGCGAGAGGTCAGTTGTAAGTCATGATCCACAGTGCATGAGACTCACGGTCTCGTCAAGCTCCTCCTCGGCTTCATCCTCATCCTCCTCCTCTCTTTTGAAATGTCCGCGATCAGTCATCTTGAATGTTTCACTATGAATATGTGACCAGAAGAGCTGTTTGGACTGCGTTGGCTGCGATGGGGGATAAATATAAGGTATCGAGCACCTGTAGGCGTCGCTCCAGGCAGCCAGCGCGACTGGGGCCTTCGCGAACCTGGGGAGCTCGCGCGCCAAGCTTGCAGGAGCTCCTGGTCACAGCGCGCGATCACGTGACTATCATTTTTGGATTACGCAGTACCTCATTGGCCAATTCTGACATGGGTTAGGGGAGTACCCAGGCAGCAGCTGTTTCAGGGCCAAAACAGGGGATTCGACAAGTATCGAGGTATCTTCTCGGTCTCGCAGGGGTCCTGCTCGGTGCTCGGTGGGCTGCTGTCCAGATCGGGATTTCCTTCGTCATCGAAGCCCGAATTCCTCAAAGTGTCGCCCAGCATCGACGCATCACCGGGGTTCGCGGATTGCCACAAGTGCGAGAATCTAGAGCCAGTCGAACAATAACCACCTTTTCCCTTCCCACTACACTTTTTTTTTTCTCAAGTTTTCACAACCATTCATTGTCACGATCCAATGGCGCTTAAATACTCAACAGGACAGCTCTCGCGGAGTCTGTCCAAGGCGACAACATCAGCGCGCAATGCCTCCTCGCCACTCGTTAAAGCGCTGCCGAAGCAGTCGGTTACACAGTTTAGATCAATGGCAACCGTGGTACCACCTGTGACACAAAACTCTGTTGGATCCAAGGGCCCAACGGCGATGGTATTCATGAACATGGGTGGTCCTTCAACAACGGACGAAGTGGGAGACTTCCTGAGCAGGCTTTTTGTAGGTGCTCCTCATCACTCAACATCTTCGACACAGAGCTAACGATGCGCAGGCAGATGGCGACTTGATTCCCCTCGGCCGTTTCCAGAACTACCTCGGTCCCCTGATTTCGAAGCGACGAACCCCCAAGATTCAGAAGCAATACGCCGATATTGGCGGCGGCTCACCTATTCGCAAGTGGTCCGAGTATCAAAACGCCGAGATGTGCAAGATCCTTGATGAGATCTCCCCCGAGACCGCACCGCACAAGCCGTATACGGCTTTCCGCTACGCCGACCCCCTGACGGAGGAGATGTACAACAAGCTTTTCGAAGATGGCTTTGGAAAGGGAAGAGGTGGAAGAGCGGTCGCATTCACACAATACCCCCAGTACTCGTGCTCAACGACAGGAAGCAGCATCAACGAGTTGTGGAAGTGGCGGCAACGGCTGGAAGGAAAGGCTGTCGGAGAAACGACACCCGGCGACGGTACCATCTCATGGAGTGTGATTGATCGCTGGCCGGTACACCCGGGCCTGGTCGAGGCGTTTGCGCAGAATATTGAGGCGAAGCTGTTGGAATACCCCGAGGACAGACGCAAGGACGCGGTCCTGATCTTTTCCGCCCACAGCTTGCCCATGTCTGTGGTCAACAGAGGCGACCCGTACCCGGCCGAGGTTGCTGCGACCGTCTACGCTGTCATGCAGCGCCTCAAGTTCTCCAACCCTTACCGCCTCTGCTGGCAGTCTCAGGTCGGCCCGTCCGCCTGGCTGGGTCCCCAGACCTCCGACTCGGTCGAGAACTACGTCCACAAGGGCCAGAAGGACCTGGTGTTGATTCCTATTGCCTTCACATCGGACCACATCGAGACCCTGTTCGAATTGGATCTCGAGGTCATCGCTGACTCTGGAAGCCCGGAGACTGTCAAGAGAGTTGAGAGTTTGAACGGCAGCCCCGTCTTCATCAAGGCTCTCGCCGACATTGCTAAGGCGCATCTTAACAGTAATGTAGCTTGCTCGCCGCAGATGGAGCTGCGGTGCCCTGGCTGCAAGAGCGAGCGGTGCTTGGAGTCAAAGAAGTTCTTTGCGGCACAGCAGTCAAAGCTTCTCCCGGTGCAGGGGAAGACCCTCGCTCAATAGAGAAAGAGTCGCAACTAATTGCGCCCATGTAATTGTGTACTATACCAGGTATCGGGGATCTGTTAGGGTCTAAAATGGCATTTGGGGAATGGCGAATTCAAAAACACATCAACTCTGAAGTCTACTGTATCATTCATGCTCAAAGTGATTCGCCCGCAGCTTCATAAACACTATGTGTTCAAGTTGTAGATGTGTGGTGAATGTCAATTGACCAACTGCGATGAAGCAAGGATTAGAAATGTTCAAGGGGACTTTGCCTGTGATGATGACGCCACTGTATTTCTTCACCTGTGCTAACAATTTCCAAACTTAACTCCACCAACGATCGCCCGCAATCAATCTACTCTCGTTGAAGCTACAAATCGAATTCATCGCCTTGCATAGTTGACAACAGGCTATGTCCAAGTCACGGTCTTTGGCACAGAAGGTATTTCGAACTCAGAGCCTTGATATTCGACGAAACATGAGCTCTCAAGATAAGATTCATTTCGGGCCATTTGAGGTCACCAGCCAGGTTAGTTGCATTTCATTTCTCAGCCATGGAACCCCTGCTATGAGAGTCATCGATCCCATGATAGCTTTGCGGCTTCTCAATAATCATCTTGATCTGGAAACGTTCTATAAGTGTGACATGAGCACCGCTTTCTTTCATTCAACAACAACTTGAACTCTGGGATCACGGCTACAGCCCCGGACTAACACAAGACCAGGTCTTCTACAAGACAGCACACTCCTTCGCCCTGGTAAACCTCAAGCCTCTCCTCCCAGGCCACGTCCTCGTCTGCCCCCTCAAACCCCATAAACGCCTCACGGATCTCCAGCCCGTCGAGGTGACGGACCTCTTCACGACGACACAGCTCATCCAAAAGATGCTCGCCCGTCGCTACTTTTCCAACACCACGACCACGTCAGAACCAGCAGCGCCGGAGGCTGGATCGTTTAACATTGCGGTCCAAGACGGCGCCGATGCGGGGCAGACGGTGTCGCACGTCCACGTCCACATTATCCCGCGCGTCCCAGGCGAGACGGGCAAGGACGGGGAAGGGCCGAGGGATGAGATCTATGAGCAGATGTCTGCGGAGGAAGGGAATGTTGGTGGCGCGCTGTGGGATGCGGAGTTGGGAAGGAGACCGGAGGCCGGAGGGAAGTTTGCGAGGATTGAGGATGCGATGAGGAAGGCGAGGGGGATGGAGGAGATGGTGGCGGAGGCGGATTCGTATCGAGAGTTGTTGAAGGATATGGGCTCTCTGAGTGAGAGCTAAAGTCCTACTTTGCCATACGATATCACAATGAATTGAGCATTTCAAGAGGTCATGTGCTTCAAGTTGTAATGAGTCTGAGCCTACGGCACTTGATGTGCGTCATTGTACTGCATGATGCGTAGCAAAAGGCAGAGAGATCAGCCTGAATATTGATGAGTTGAAGACCGATCAGTATCAAACAGCAAAATAAATATCTTCGCCATCTTACACATTGTGCATCTAGATGCAGCTCATAAAGTCAGCCGAAGATACATGTCGCGGTACTCCCTCATCGTAGATCCAGTGCTTAAGTTGACTGTGTCTCAATTAGCACGGTACACTAAGGAGCTTAGAGCGAGTCCATGGACCCCACCAAATCATTAACGCGTCCAAGGGTCCGTCGCGTCGAGTCGCGTCTTCCCTCTCAAGATTAATTGTCACTGTAGCGACACCAAACCACCAAATCACAAGTTGAGGCACTCAGCGCAGCACTCAACTCCGTCTCAACGATAAACGAGAGAATAGAATCATTCGGGCTCAATTGAGTTTTCCTCCAAAATGCCGAGCGCATCTTCACCAGTCACATTTCCCGCCAGCCCATCACCGCCCGCAGCGAAACGCCCAAGGCCCCCGGCGGCTGAGCCTTCGAAATCAAAGCCAAAGGTCAACAGCGGCTTCCTTCTCGACGACGATTCCGATTCCGACGACGAAAGTGAGCAGCAGCCTCCGTTGAAGAAGCAAATTCTCGATTTTAGCGCCCGCTTGCAGCGTCCAGCACCCATCACCGCCCGCCTAGACGATGATGTCCCCCTGCCGACAGCACAAGCACCTGAAAAGTCGGTTGATCGTGTTGAAGTTGCGCCTACACGAAATGCCCCTCCCACTATCCGACCTCAGAGCCTTGCATCATCACTGCTCCAGGACACGCCATCGATCTTCAAATCCTCGAGGACCTTCAAACTCACGACCTGTACTGGAGCAACTACCACCATCAAGCAACGAAAGCCGGCAACTAACGCATCGTACGAAAGCCTTATTGCGGCCCGGTCAAAGACAAAGGAGGGAAAGGCCAAGCGCGCATACTATGGTATAGCTATCAACGAGCTCATCGACAAGGCGAAGAGCGAGGCCTCAGAACCACGAACAAAAAGAAAGGAAAATGATATCCCTGTGCGGTCAGTCGAGCCGACACACCCTGGCAAACCTCACAAGAAGACGCTTCTATGGACCGAAAAGTACAGAGCAAAGAACTTCCTAGATCTTTGCGGTGACGATGGTACGAACCGTATGGTCCTGCGCTGGCTGAAGCGCTGGGACCCCATCGTGTTTCCCGGCATTGCGAAGAAGGCCCCGATCGTGCGAAGGCCAGGCGCGAAGCAGGTTCAAGAGGAGGAGAAGCCGCACAAGAAGATCCTCATGCTGACAGGGCCACCGGGTCTCGGAAAGACGACTCTGGCTCACGTCTGTGCGAGACAAGCGGGCTACGAGGTAATGGAGATCAACGCCAGCGACGACCGCAGCCGAGACGTCGTCAAGAACCGGATACGAACGTCCCTGGGAACTGAGAGTGTCAAGACTGTCGAGAACGTCAAGTCCAAGGACGGAGAGGTGCAGCAAAAGGTCGCCAAACCAGCTTGTGTCATTGTTGATGAGGTCGACGGTGTTGTAGGCGGCTCTGGCGCTTCAGGGGAGGGTGGTTTCGTCAAGGCTCTGATTGATCTCGTGCTCATCGATCAAAAGAACAGTGCTGGTGGAGCCAATGCCTCGTACTCGAAGAAGAAGAAAAAGGGGGACGATTTCCGCCTACTGCGCCCCCTAATCCTCATCTGCAATGATGTCTACCACCCCTCTCTCAGACCTCTGCGGCAGTCAGGCATGGCGGAGATCATCCACGTCGGTAAACCAGGCATTGATGCTGTTGTCACGCGCCTCAAGACTGTGTTCGATAAGGAGGGCATCCCCTGTGAAAAGGACGCGGCGCGCAAGGTTTGCGAGGCCGCCTGGGGCATGACCAGCGGCATCGATGCAAAGCGTGGCGCGGAGAGTGGAGCTGAAGGCGATCTTCGAGGAGTCATGGTCGTTGGCGAATGGGTAGCCGGTCGCTTCAGAGCTGCCGCCGGCTTCAATGAGCGCTTGACAAGGCAATGGCTGGACCAAAACGTCATGCACGACCTTACCGAAGGTGCTGGAGGAGCTAGAGGGCTCGGGAGAGGGAGTGCAAAGGACATTGTGTCGCGCGTCTTTCAGGAGGGCGGCGGGTTCCCGAAACAAGCACTGGACACGTCTCAAAACTTCACAAATCAACACGAACAGCCCAAGGCTCAGCTGGGCTTCGCAGAATACCACAAGAAGAACGCCATGGAGCGGTTACGGCACATGATTGACACCAGCGGAGAGGTTGAGCGTGTCATGACCGACGTGTTCCTAGAGTACCCAAATCGAGAATTCAACGACGACTCGTTCCTCTCGAAGCCAGACGCCGCATACGACTGGATGAACTTTCTCGACACTTGCTCTTCACGCACATTTGGAAGTCAGGAGTGGGAGTTGGCTCCGTACCTGAGCCAGCCGATCCTGGCCTGCCACAGCTTGTTCGCCTCGTCCAAGCGACACCAAGTCAACAAAGGCTACGACAAAAAATGGGGTGCCACGGAGGAGGACGGCGAACCACCGGTACCGTTCTCGGGCCCCAGAGCCGACTATGCTGCTTTTGAAGCGCAGAAGCAGAACAAGGCCATGCTCCAGGCCATTCAGGCGCAGCTTACGCCCACGCTGGGGCGGTCGTTCCGAAGTGCTGAGGACATATCAACGGAGTTTATGCCGTACTTGGTCCGGATGGTGTCACCGGACGTCAAGCCGGTAGTCATTGGCGGCAGCGGTATCAGTACAGCCAGCGTACGGAAAGAGACGGAGAAGATCATGGTAAAGCGGGCGGCGGAGATCATGGCGGAGGTTGGGATCGAGATGCAGAAGGGCAAGATTGAGACCGATTCGCTGGTGAATAGGGGCCCGCAATGGGTGTACCGCATGGAACCGTAAGTTGTTTCTCTTCCCTCCATTGCGTACAGGTGTGGAATTCCGCTAACCAAATCAAACAGTGACCTCGATGCCCTTGCGGTATACGAGACAGCAGGGAACCTGGTACTCTCCAGCCAAGCACCAACCCGATACGCCGTCCGCCAAGTCCTGGACCAAGAACTGCAAAAGACCATCATCCTACGCGAAGCCGCGGCACGCCAGGCGCGCTTCAAGATCGGCGGTCCGCTGGGTGGGGTAGAGGATACCCTTACGCAGCAGCAACAACAGGCGGATAAGGAGAACATCATCAGGGAGCAGGAGAGGATCCTCGCGTCGAGCGTGAAGAAGGACTTTTTCGGGCGTGTGATTCCTGCGCGACCGCTGGGCGAGGTGGATGGCAACGCCAAGAGGACGAAGGGGCATGAACACGAGGGTGGGAAGAGCGATAATAAGGTCTGGGTCACGTACCATGAGGGATTGAATAATGCTGTTAGGAAGCCGATTTCGTTGCTGGAGTTTATGAAGGGGTTATAGGCGGCGGCGGCGGCGTTGTCTTTATGGAGTAGATTTGGGATTGGAGATAATTAAGTCCGATGCCTTTGGCTGTTTACGTGTCGTGTTGAAGGTCTATCCCGTGGATGTCTTGTCTTGTAGTCATATTTACGACGCCCGGCATCTTTCATACGTCTAGTTGAGAGTAGAAATACGAAAGCCCTTGGTGATGAGCTTCATCACTTCTTCATATGGATTTCATTTCGCATTGACATCACAAGACTACAAGCAAGGAAACTAATAGCTTCGGTGCCCGTAAGATATCTTTGCTGTTCGGAACGGCGTGCAAGACTCCGAGGAGTGCCTTCAGTCAAATCACAGTCTACCTTACACAGTGTATTGACTATCAGGCAGGTGCAGTCAGGCAGACGTGAGAGCATTCCCGTCCTGCCTACCTTGGTGCCTTAGTACATACCTATATATACCCCCTCAACCCCATTCCTGTCACCAGCCAGCAGGCGCCCGTCTAGGTCGACGGGTCAGGTCAATCTGGCTGGGTGGTGGAGTGGTTTATGGTCAACAATCAAAATCGCCAACCAGCCCACTCGACGACAGGCTTAGCGTATACGAGAGTACCCGAGTTCGAATCCTAGCATGAGTACCAAGAGGTGTAGCCCCCACCGGGGGGTGAACTCTTTTTGTTATACGTTCATATATATCTTAGCCAGCCGCGGCGCAGGCTGAGATTTCCCTTTGAGCACTTGTAAAACTAGCTTAATAGGGGGCCAACTTGTTGAATCTTTCTGTCAGTCAAGATGACTGGCCGCCTGATTATCATTACTATCAAAGTTGAATCGGTCATGAAGTTCAATTAATCATAATCCCTCCGCCATCTAGTTCTGCGGCCCGCTTCACTTGATTCTCAATCCTCAATCTCAACGATACAGCCCCTTAAACAGGTGGCCACTCCGGCCTACCCAAAGGACACAAGTCCGGTCCACCCTTAGCATCCTTGATTATATCCGCAGCCTTTTCGGCAACGGCATACACAGCAGCCTGTATATGCGCCCCAGGAACCAGCGGCATAATACCCGCGTCGACGATGCGGAGGTTACACGTCCCATACACCATCAGCTCTGCATCCACGACCCCGCCCAGTTCTATCGGCATCATGCTCGTCGTGCCGCTGGGGTGATACTCCGTGCCAACAAGCGGTTTCAGCGCCGCCATGAGCTCCGTCTCGTCCGTCGAGTTCAAACGCGGATCCTCAACGACGGGCTGCAAGGGCGTCATCGCCTCCGTTCGCATGAGGCGTTGGACGAGTTGCAGGCCGAGACGGATGATTTTGCAGTCGAGCGGGTCGGCGCAGTACCGTGGGTCTACCAGAGGTCCGTCAAAGATTGAGGCGGAACGGGGGCGGACGGTGCCGCGGGATAGGGGTTTTTGGTTGGCAATGGACATTTGGCCCCAGGAGGCGGCAAGGAGCTCGTAGGCGCCCACGTCGGGGCGGGCTAGGTGGGCGAGGACGAGGCGCTTTTGTCGGGTGTAGCCGGATTGGACTGTTGGCGGGGTGTCGAGGGGAAGGAAGGTGAAGGAGGATTGGTTTGTTGAGTGTTGGAGGAGAGGTTTCCATTCTGAGGCGTGGTATTGGAGACTTGGGAAGGCGACTGTGTTGATGAGAGGTGCGGTTAGGGGGCCTACGGAAGGTTAGAAATGCTCGTATGAGTGGTTTGAGAGTGTTGACGTACCAGTGTGGTTTTTCACAAAGGTGTCGAGCGCGCTATCGAAGGCGGCGCCGGTTAGGTCGCGAGAAGTGAATATGGACGAGTTAGAGTCTGTAAATCAGGTTAATCTTGTGAGTTGGAAGGGAGTGGGAGGAAAAGCGAGGAAACTTACAGTCAAACCCAAATTGGGCCATGGGATGATCCTGAAAGTTGTTCCCGACACCGGGCAGCTCGATCTGCACAGAGATATTCAAAGACTCCAAGACTTTCCGAGGACCAATACCTGAAACCTGGAGAAGCGTGGGCGACTGGATGGCGCCAGCGGCCAGGATGACTTCCCTTTTGGTGGTGATGGTTCGATTGATGCCAAAAGGCTCAGACAAGAACTACACACATTTAGTAACTAGCTCCCCCTGAACTCGAGACCTGAGGAGAACGGCTGATGACTTACATCGACCCCAATGATTCGACGGCGGGTTCCCTCCTTGGCCAGCGAGCCGGGCAAGCCCACAATGAGACGCGTCGCGGTCTGTCCGGTAACGATGTGCAGGTTCGAACGCGAGATGGCCGGGTCGAAGTAGCCTGTTCTCGCATCGGAGCGGGTCTGGTTAGTGGGAGACATGCTGGACGGAACCATCATGGCTCCCGTCGGGTCGCCCGTGTTAAGGTCGCCCGAGAGGTGTATGCCCATCTCTGACAGTCCGTGAATGACATGATCTATAAAGTCAGAAAGTGGAAGAGAAAAGCTTTCCGAGAGAATACGTACCCGAGGAATTGTAGAAGTAGTCAGGGTAAGCGACGTTGATGGGTCCTTCTGTGCCGTGAACCGACATATCTGGGTGGATGTTGAGGCGGTCCTGGATGTTTTGATCAACATTCATAGTATACGTCTCAACCTATAAGTTCCGTCAGCTTGGGCTTTGTCCAATCATTCATTGTCATTTAATATCAAACTCGCCTTCTTGAAGTAGGGAAGAAGGCCGTTCCAACCCCATCCCCGGTTTCCTAACTCCTCCCAAGAATCAAAGTCCGCGGCCGAGCCTCTTGTCCAGCACATGCCATTCGTGACGGAACCACCCCCAATGACTCTTCCCTGGCTGATCCCACGCGTCTTGCCGTCGAGGTACTTCTGAGGAGCCGTCGTGACGCTTTTGCCGTATGGTGAGGGCGGTGTGAGACCGATGTAGCCGGGCGCGATGACCCTGCTCTCACGGTTGTCGAGCTCGCCAGACTCGATTACGAGGACAGTCGCTGGTATGTGATCAGTGATTTTGAACTGCGCGCGGATGATGAGGAGGAAAGACTCACTGTTGGTATCCTCGCTTAGGCGGTTCGCGACGACCAATCCTGAGAGGCCGCCACCGACGACGATGTAGTCATACTCTCCGAGGAGAAACTTATCGATGGTCTCGTCGATGATGTGTAGGGCGCTCGCAATGGGAAGCAGCACCCAGGATAAGAATACTAGCAACGCCAAAGTCGAATTCATCTTGGTTGAAGTCGAAAGGCGTCCCTCGGAATATTAAGAATAAAGATGTTGTCGTCAGGGCTCAAAAATAAATGCCCTTCCAAGGTGCATGAACACTAAAAAAGAAGATGACGAAGTAGAAATAATTGACACTGAATCAGCGAAAAAGGCAAAGAGCTTTCTGATGAATGAGAGTGAGAAAGAGCTCTTCCAATTGAACGTCTGGTTCTAACGAATGGACGCAAGGCTTAGTCGCCCGGCCTTGACGATGTACACAGACAATGGGAAAAGAGTGAAAGGACGGAGTCACTGAGAACTCACCAGCGCATGACTGGGCACGAGAAGACTCGACTCCGTCAAGTATAAATCCATACTCCATCCCCAAAACCTCGTTTCTTCTGCCACTTTGATGAGGTTTCTCGAGTACTCCACGCAGATATCTGGAGCACCTCAGTCCAGCAAGACAAAAAGTGGCATGAGATCGTATTGTAAGAGAAAGTTCCGGAGACCATCTCATCCCACGAGTTCGCATTCTTGGCGTTCGTTCTATCCACAGCAATATGTTCGAAAACACTAGAATGCGCTGCAAGTTGTTCTAGGCGGTACCCCGTAGCTCGCAAGTCCTTCTTCTTCGCACCACTTCAGAGCGAAGAGATTCATGGGAGACTGTTTTGCCGAGAGACTCAACTTTCTTATTCCAGGAACTGCCCCTCCTTCATCTGAAGTTGACTCAGCTCGCGCAAGTAAGCCGACGATCGTCGCAAGTCATCAACTTATACGGCGGGTGAATTATTGGGCAAACCGTCCCGATGAAGGTTTTAAGTGTGTCGAGGAAGTCTGATGTATCTGACTGATGTTTTGGAGGTGTCATACGGAAGACTCTGACTGAAATGGCTTGCAGTCTCCAAACTTTGTTGATTCAAGTACAACAGTCGGGACTCAGGAAGCACAGTTAGTGGGTCGTTGCAAAAGCAAAAAGTGCCCCTCTAGTCGGGTGGTCTTATATCGATCATCACGGAAGCCGGGCCCTGGCGTAGAGCCGGAAAAAAGATGACTACAGCACGACCAGCTTCAAAACCAAGACAAGTCGGCGAAACTGCATGTCGAAATGATGAGCGAAGACAAACCTGTGAAAGGGAGTGTTGGTACTTATATACGTACTCCCCTCACGGCTACAACGCTGGGACGATCCGTCTCTTCTCAACCCAAAAATAAAAATAAAAAAAAGGACTGGGTGCCGTTGATAGGTCCGTTAAACTTGCAGCCGTAAGAGGTGTTTGGACATTGTCACAACCGATGGTCCGAATGCGAGCTACGGTCAAGTAACAAATTAAGAGGTTGACATCGACCGTGGTATAAGCTTCTCGGTGCCAGGCCGATCATTGATGCAACGCGGAAATGTGCCCGAACTTTGCCTTGTATGTACTCTGTAGGTCTTGCGGGAGTTCGGACTGCTTCCTGGAGGAAATTTTGGAAACGTTGATGGCAAACTTGAAAGGAAACATGTGAGGAGGTTACACGGAAGGGGTAGCAGGAACCCGTAGACGACACGGACGGACAGTTCCTTCGCTATCAATCGATGGACGGGTGGAGACCCACCTTTGGGCATTTGAGCCAATCGCACGACACATGAAGTAATGTCACTTCTCCTCCTTCCCATCGGCCTGTGACGCAAGAAATGTTTCCACCATTTCCACCTGGGATTGTCACGTTTAAACTCGCAAGATGAACATTTTGAGACGAGCCTTAGCACGGAGATACGAGATCTTTTGCCAGAGTACGACGGGCGCTCGCCGCTACCTCCACCTGGCGCCCCCGTTCCTCCTGGACGACTACACACCCCGTTACATGGCCTTGTCCTCCATCGATGAATCCAAAAAGCGATCAAAGGCCTACGCCCATCTGTCCAAGTGCAATCTCTGTCCACGTCTCTGCGGCGTCAACCGTTTCGAGACGACTGGAATGTGTCTGATTGGCAATGATACCAAAGTCAACGTGATTGCTCCGCACTTTGGTGAAGGTCTGGAGTAAACCCATTCTCCACATCCAACGTCTATTCCAACTTTTCAGAGGCCATGCAGAAGATTGACATACTGACCACGATCTAGAACCTTGCGTCCAGGGACACAATGGCAGTGGCGCTGTATTCTTCTCGGGTTGCAATTTGCGTTGTGTATTCTGCCAGAATCATGACATTGCACATCAGCGTAACGGCCAAGACTTAACGCCCGAGGAGCTGGGCGAATGGTACGTCAAGCTACAGCAAATTGGCCGCGTTCACAACATCAACCTAATCACCCCGGAACATGTCGTTCCTCAAGTTGTCCTCAGCATCCTGCATGCGAAGGAGCGCGGCTTGCGAGTGCCTATCATCTACAACACTTCCAGCTTTGATTCATTAGCTTCCTTGAGCTACTTGACGGCCTGGTGGACATTTATCTACCTGATTTCAAGGTATGGGAGTCGGCGACATCCAAGCGGTTGCTCAAGGCGGACGACTATGCCGCCACGGCCCGCGAGAGCATCAAAGCAATGCAAAATCAGGTTGGTGACCTGTGCTTTACCGGAGATGGCATCGCCAAGAGTGGCCTTCTAGTACGCCATCTTGTCATGCCCGGAAAGGAGCAAGAGGGATATCGGATAATGCAGTTCTTGGCAGAGGAAGTTTCCAGAGACTGTTTCGTCAACATTATGGAGCAGTACCACCCGGATGCGCACGTTGGCAAATCCAAGAGACGCAAAAAGAGCATCGACCAGGACGACGAGGTCCGATATAGCGAAATCAACCGAGCCGTATCGGGAGACGAGGTATCCTCGGTCCGAAAAGCTGCGGAAGCGGCTGGTCTCTGGCGGTTCTGCGACCCTCCTCGGCACGAAGGCTTCAACATCTGAAAAGGAATCCCTTGCGTCGAAAGGAACAACGGCAAGTGCCATTATGACAGGCTTGGAAGTTGCTCCTCAAAGGTGTGGAATGCCCCTGCACGGGTAGGACGGCCGCAGACGTATGGCGATCCAGGCCTCTCTAGCAAGGGTGCTCGTCTGGATGAGACCAACGGCACGACCGTTTTTAATGATGGCGACAACGACTACAGCTATGTGAGTGACGTGGTTGTTTCGCTACCAATCGCATCAAAGCTGGCATAGTGCCCTCCTTAATCGTTCGGTTCTCATATTAATAACCAAATCCACAATTGCGTTTCAGTAGCTCCTAGGCCGTTCATTCGCCTCAGCTCTACGTCTGAGAACTATTGGGCTGACGAACCTACAGGTCAAATTGCCCATGTTCATCTGCCAGCACAAGCAGATGGGTTTGTCTGCAATGCATACTTCAAGGGCAGGCCGCATCTACTGTGATCTCGGACATTGTTTGGAGGCACTGATCGCACCGGAGCTTCGACTACGCCACTGTTTGCCCTTGTCAAATGTCTCTTTCTCAGACGTACCAGACTGAATCGGGCCTTCTTTTGGTCACTGCATCTTTATTTCATCGAGTTTGATAAAGGCCCTCGGTCTCGCGTATGGGGATGCCGCGGCGAGGGAGCCTCATACTTCTGCACCCTTCAAGCTGACCTTTGTCTCGAATTGGCCGTATTGGGACACAGTGGGAATCGACCTTAATTGGTTACAACCTATATCTGACCAGAAAGAGCCTACGGTTCCTTCTCGAAAAGCAATCTTATCGACACTAGTACCATCCATCGTTTGTCAGTGCTTCTCACTATGAATCGGTACGTCGAAGCTCCAGCTTTCGTTCCTTCCAGCATCAATGTTCAAGATTCTATAACATCGCCCGACGACTCGGCCTCGACCAATGCTACAAGCCTACCGGACCGCATAGGGTCAAGAATGCTTTATACACCAGCAGTACCATCACCACTTCGGCCTGTTTTGAGGCTAGGATGCCCGAATCCGAGAACCAACATCAACACACCTACCAACTTGTGGTCAGCTTTGACATCACTGAACTTTTCCGAGCAGTCATACACGGAAAAGGCTTACTTGATGGCTTCCTTGAGCAAACAGAACGAACGCGAGATCGAGCTCATGCGAAAGCTGTCGACCCTTCAGGTGAATGTTGACAGCGGCCTGCCGTCTGACGAGCGTCGCAAGGCACGAAAGAAGATAGCTTTGCTCAAGAGCAAGATTTCCGACGCCACGGCACAAAAGAAGGCCATTCTACTGCGGCTCAGCGATATCTACGTGGAGCTCCAGAGCCGCGAGACGTGGGTCCAGATACAGAACGAACTCTACGAGCGAAGATGCGCGTGGTGGGCAGTCGACTCACCCGGTGCTGCCGCTTACGCTACGACTCTCTCCGATGTGACATCGATGATGCCGACGCCGTTTGATGCTGCCTCCGCCGTCTTCTTTCCCGCGGGTTGCCATCCGGTCTACAACACGTGGGACGTGGCGGCGCCTCGGTTTGAAGAGCATGGGTATGAGGTATATAATACAGTGCCAGCTGAACTGTGGACCAACCACAACCAACATTCTGATGAAATTCTTGCGGAGGACTTGGGAAATCATGGCTTACAATTTATGTACGAAGAGAGGGCGGAAGAACCGCAGCAGGACGTCAACGAGGTCCAAGACACTAAACCAAGCAGAGAGATTTCACTTCTGACATCGAGCAGAAGGGATAGTCTTCCATCAATGAAAAGCCTCTGGCCAGGGGTTGAGGGGATAAGTAGACCAGGCGATAAGGCACACGAGCCAGTATCGTAGGTCTATCAGGACTAGGTATGGCTATAAGGCAGACAGGCGCATATAGACGAGTCCAGCATGCGTGTACTGCTTTCATTTTCACGTCTCATTCATGGCATTGGTAGACATAGTATTCGCAGCAAAGCAGGGTAGGGAATCTCTTTTACTATATAATCATCAGAAGAAAAAAAAGGGCCGCCCCCGAACTCCTCAACGCGTCTCTTTTTGGACTTTTTGTTTATTCCTGCCCAGCCGTGAATACACCACAACCACCACCCATCCATCCCAGGCTCACTGATTCACCGCCCGCTGCCGCCGCCTCCATAAGTCTATAGTGAACAAATTTATTTGAATCTGTCACCAAATACCATGCCGTGGCGGGGGATGTCAGCAGGTTCTGAATAGCCCCGCTCCCATAGGTCCTAGGTTCGAATCCTGCAAAAATCCCTTGGGGCGAATCAAAGTCTCCTCGGATCTTTCGTAGGCTCCCTATCATAGGGAGCTGAGCTTTTTGCTTACTTTTTCTCGTTTCCAACTGCGGGACGAAAACACCTTGTTGTATATAGCAGCAGCCGTCCAGCTCGTGCGTGACACTTCTGCGGCAGCCAGCCAGCAGCCCCTTACGCAAACTCGCCAAACTGGCCGTCGTCGAACCCCAGATCCTGTGCGGATTTCCTGTTCTCCCTCTTCTTGTCCCGGACATTAGCAGCACTCGGCGGCGGCGGCAATCCGAAGCTGCCAGCACCACCACCGCTCTTCGGCGCGCTCGGGGGCGGCGGCAGAGAGAAACCCTGCAACCCTCCCGCTCCTCCGCCGGGGATCTCGGACCCAGACTCGGTCCTCGACCGACGCCCAATCTTTGACCCGCCAAAGTTGATGGTGATGGTCTCGCCCTCCTTGAGACTATAGTCCTTATTCTTCTCCTCCTCGGCGCGCTTGCTATTCTCGGCAGCCTGTTTGGCGTGACTGGCGTCCAGCAGCCCCAAACTCTTCTGCGCCTCCTGCAGCGCAACGCCAAAATCAAACGCCTCGCTGCGCTCTTCGAAGCCGACGCCCAACACCGCCTTGCGACCCTGTCCGTCCATGACGCGCACCGCGAAGAAGCGCGAGGAATCGAGCACGGGCTCGACGGCGTTGATGGACGTGTAGGGCGCCGCGGCGAAGAGCTGGCCGTTGGACGGGTCCTCGAGGACGATGTCGACCTTGATGTGATTCTCTTTCGAGGTTATGCCCGCGGGTGCTCCCGGGGCCACGGGGACGACGGCGGAGCCTACGCCTACGGGTGTCGGGAGGGCGGCGGCGGTGGTTTCCCAGGCTGTTTCGAGGACGCGGAGGCGCGCAGTGAAGATTTGGCGGTCGGTCCAGCCGGCGGCGGTGTAGCCCTTGTTCGAGGTGAGGGGGGGAATGTTGTAGACGTGGGCGCCGGAGGCGATGAAGAGGATGCGTTGGATTGCGTCGGCGGGGAGGGGGGTGCCTGTTGTGGGATCGAGTTGTTCCATTGTGTTCTTTTGTGTGTCTGAACTACCGTGATGGTGTTGTAGATGTGGTGGTTGTGGTAGGAGGAGGGAAGGATATAGCTTCGACTGCTATCAAGGAGGGGTAAGATGGTGTGCTTGGGAGCTTCTACGAGTGTCTGGATCGTGTAGATGTGGAAGCTTCATGATGGAGAAATGGAAGACAAAGAAAGAACGGGGTTGAACAGCTTTCCTTGTATTCTAATTCAGGGGAGGGGGGTGGGAAAGGGAGATGAAGGCTTACAAGGACGGGAGCTTGATTAGCTGGGCATTGTTTGGTGTCAGTGTTTCGGGAGTGGAGGGGACCCCGCTGTCGGTAGTGGGATGCTTTCAGGGTGACGATGCTCCGTACAGGGCGATGAGACCGCTATTTCTGTGGTGTTGTAAGGACCCTTGACCGACGGGGGGGCTGGACGGAGGTGTGCACCTTGCGTACGGGATCGGAGGGCAACCTGGAAGGGTACGGAGCAGATAGGTGGGTACTTGCTTTTTACATTGAAATGACGTGGGAGGCCAGGTAGTCACGTATCGGAGCTTCCAGTGTGGTCAAAGGAGAGCCCCTCCAGGGCTCCAGACTGGAGCAAAACTACCCCGCCAAATCAGAGCCATCAATCCCTGGGACTGGGCGCAACGGCAAGCTCCATTCGGTCACTCGTGGGAATTGAGTCACTGCCTTTTGCCCAAAATTTCCTAGAGCTTCAACACCACACCCCGCCATCGCGACTCTCTACTCGACGTCCCACCACAAAACCCCCACACCGAACTCTCTCTTTTCGCGCCGGTCAAATCTTAAGCCTGTTTGACGAACTTCACGCCAAACATCGACAGCATTTGCGCACGAGTTGCATGCTGCGCAGGGCCTTGCCCATCTTCCGAATCGAATCCTTCTTCTCAGACATCACCATGGCTACCGGCGACCTGACACGTACGCTGCCCCTCTACCTGCAATCAAGCATGTCACTTGCAATGAAATGAATACTCACAGGATGTCCATACAGCATCCGGCGACAGCCAAAAGCCCCAGGCTTCCTCCGATATCCCCATCCGCGTTAAGACCAGCGATGCCATCGAGTACAGCACCACCTATTCTGTCCCCAGCAAAACCTCTGAGACAATGCTAACTTCTCGCCCACCAGCATCGTCTCAACATATCACTCCCTCCTCGAGGACGCAGACCTGACGAAACCCGTCGCCGCCATCGAAGCCCTCATCTCCCTCCTCAACGCCTCAGGCACAACCACCGTCTTCGAAACCCTCGACCTCGTCAAGCGCGCCTCAAACACCCTCCACGCCTCCGTCAACAACCCCGTCCCGCTCCAGGCCGGCACCGACCTCTTCCTGCAATACCTTGTCTCCTCGCTTAAGCAGCAAGAAGGCGCAAACGTATCCGCCTCGGCAGCCGCCGCCCCCTCCCCCTACCAATCCTTCGAAGCCGTCCGCACCCACCTCCTCCGCAACGGTCGCCTCTTCGCCTCCCGCGCCATCGCCGCCCGCGACCGCATCGCCGACGCCGGCTGGCGCTTCGTCCGCGACGGCAAGGTCGTCCTCACCCACGGCGCCTCCCGCGCCGTCTCCAACCTGCTTTTCCGCGCCGCAGACCAGTCCGGCGACGGCGGCGTCCGCTTCAAGGTCGTCTACGTCCGCGACGAGCACCGCCCTGCCGAGTCGGACCGCGTCGTCAAGGAGCTCCGCGACAAGGGCATTCCAGTCGCTGAGATTGCCGAGCCCGCCGTCGCTCACGTCCTCGGCTTGCTGAGGCAGGTCCACATGGTCTTTGTCGGCGCCGAGGCCGTCACGCAGAACGGCGGTATCATCTCGCGCATGGGCACCTACCAGATCGCCAAGCTGGCAAAGCAGGCTAGTCTGCCCTTTTACGTCGCCGCCGAGTCTCACAAGTTTGTGCGCAAGGTGCCCCTGGACCAGCGGGATCTCGGTTTCCAGCAGCATGTGTTGGACTTCCGGACGGATGGTGCCAGCAAGCAGCCCGAGGATGCCGTGGACTACACTGTGAGTTTTGCACCGCAGACACGCTTTCTTGATTGGAGTACCCTTGTTTGCTAACAAAAATGTCACAGCCCCCTGACTTCATCTCCAACCTCGTGACAGAGAACGGCGTCAAACTGCCCAGTTATGTGTTTGAGCAGCTTCTCGACATCTACGGCAGCTTGAACGGTTGATCTCACTGCCCAACAAACATATACCCGCCTCGGACGTAAGATTTCAAAACATGAAGGCCTCGGCCTAGCGATGAAAAGAATCTGGGCGGGAGAATCCCTCCGCGTTGCGGTGGATGCCAACGAGGCCGGCCGGCCGCGGATGTACCGGGGCCGTGTAGTGGAGACGAGAATCCGGCCTTTGACATATAGAGCGGTCGGCGTTTCCGGGACCTAGGATGCAGGCACGCAGAGCAAGGCAAGCGGGTCATAGCCGCATGGGTCAAAGTGCTTTACAAAAGTAGTGGCCGTGAATTGGGCACCTGTAAGGTACCTTTCACTTGAACAGGTCACAGGTTAGATTATGCGGGCGCCTTTTCGGGGAAACTGTCCTAGTGATGACGGGGAGAGACAGGTCGGCAAGAAATGCCTGTTTTAGAACTCAACATAAGCAAGTTAGTCAAGTAAGACGGAGTCCAAACAAAAAAAAAGTTGAATTTCCCAAGCATTACACGCTTCCAGTCTGGACTTCCCGCCGAATCACTCGTTCATGTATACGAGAATATGCGACTGAAAAGTCATGCAAGGCGAAAACTCGTACAGTTTATACCTAGTACATATCTACATAGTGCAGGCGGTGACAGGAACACCTCACGATGAGGCGGGCAAGGTGGCCGTCCCCCGTCCCCCCCCCTTCACGAATCTTTGCCTGCACTCGTAATTTGTTCGTGATACCCTCCCCCACAATACAACAAAAGACGGGAAGGTCCAAGAAGGACGAACCGAAGGAGACTGACCCCCACGGCCTCTTGACGTCACTGCCGCAATGTGGAAACTGTCCACGCGCGCAGTATGACCTGCATACCCCCAGCCAAGGGGTTTGCAGGAACTTTTTTTTTTCTTGGTCCGGGGGTTGGAAAAGGCGGGGATGGATGGATGGGTGTTCGGCAATTGGGTTTTGTTCCCGAAGTGGCAGTACGTAACTTATGAAGTAGGTAGGTAGGTAGGTAGTTGCCCGGGAACCGAAGATGTGGTATCACGGAACGGGTGAATCTTGGTTCGTTCAGTATTGGTATAGATCTTCAACTAGAAGGGGTTTAGCGAATGTGAATCTTGATTGATGATTTCTCGCTCAAGTCGGCGGAAGTCGCCTGGTTTGGCGAAAGTAGTAGTACAGTAAAACGTTCCTCGATGCCCAATTTCCCAATTTCATATCAAATTAACAATAGCCAAGCCCAATCATGAACCCAAAGTAGGAAGAAACATGATACACCGAGATAGGAAGCCCATGTGAATGCCCCTTGATTCCTTTTCGTTTCCGCCCAATGATGCTTCCAGCAAGTCAAATGAAATAGATGCTCAAGCTTTTGGAATGAAGTGCCAAGGGAATGATGCGAACAAAGTTGAGTTGTTCGCGTGGCAAAAGCAGGTGTTGAACAGAGAGCTTTTGCCAGAAGGGAAGCGATTAAGAGAGGTAATGCTACAGTATTCAGATGAAAGCCAATTAAGAGAGAGAAAAAAGACTGCTTAGTTAATGTTCCTGACGAGTCTTGCGCCGCACCAGGCAAAGGGGTAGTTTCGTTGATACCAGTTGACGCTGCGAAATATTAGTAGGGTAGTTATTGGCATCTCAATAGTGAACTCACAATGATCTTCGGCCGGCGATGCGGGGATGCGTTGACCACGATCCTCCAAGCACGATGTTGTGCTTACCATCGAAGAAGTCGGCTACAGTATATCGTTAGCAAGAATGCCAGTCTCGGGAAGTCCAAGTGTCGTCTTACCCGTGTACTGAGGGTACAGAGGCATGGGCTCGAACCCTTCATGGCGAGCAAGGGGCGTGCTGGTCCACTCCCAGACGCCTCCTAGCTCACCTTGTCCCGCGAGGCGACCGCCGTCGGCCGTCACGGGAACCGGGTGCCAATGCTGCAAGCCGACATTGGCACCGTCGAGGTCCGCAAAAAGCTCCGATCGAGCCTTCGCGGCCTCAAGTGACTTCCTCTCTGGTGGTGTCTCCTCGACTCCGTCATTCGACAGGTGGCTATGGACGTTAGCTTATCAGATCATGTTATTTCACTTCTCTGAATTGTCAACATACCCGTTGACTGCTGGGACCGTCCTGCCCAATGTTCGCTCAGCCTCCATCTTCTTCGAGTTATGAACATAAGTATAGATGCTTCGAGCCTCTTCAAACGTCGGGATTCGACCTCCCATCCATGCTGCGCAGCCAGAGAGTTCATCAAAAGATGCAAAGATGGGCCAGTCCAGAGCATATTTCAGCGGGACCAAGCCATAAACTGTGCGGACTGCAATGCCGTCAAGGAACGAGTCGGGGATAATGCTGTCCCCGTTCTGGTGCCCGTTCACGTGTCCATTTGCAGTACCGTTGACAAGTCCGTTTGTGTGACCGTTTGTGTGATCGTTGACGTGCCCGTTTGCATGCCCGTTGACTCCATTAACATGGCCATTTGTATTTCCGTTGGCAAGATACGCTTGTCCATTAGCGTCAACAGTCGTGTCAGAATCGGACTCTGCGGCTTGAACATCGGCCCAAGATGCAGGAACCTTTTTGATGTGATTTTCAAACATGTATTGCGCATACTTTTCAAGTCAGCCCTGCTCGGGTCTTGCAGAATCACTCATCACTCACCTCCTCATTTGTGATTGGTCGTCCCTGCGCCTGAAATGCATGAACGTCGGCCTTCCTTGCAGGCCTCTCGTTGTCCCTTTCGCAATATAAGCCGTGGTTCATCATTCTCAAAGTAACCATCTCTTACCAGCCAAAGTATCCATTGACGCCAGCGTCAAGATCAGGCTCGTCCATGCCAAGAACAATGGACTGAGCAGGTACATCGTGCCACTGGTTAGGTACCCGGGACTGGCGAGCTTTGTTGGCCAAGCGCTTGAAGTCCGGACGTAGTACATCAGGGGGAGGAATAGTCTTGTCGCTCTGGAGCATCATGTAAAGGAGCGTCTCCATGTGCATGATCTCGTGCTCGAATCCCACCCAGATCCCTTGAGCAACAACTCTGGGGATTTTATCGATTCCGCTCTGGTACTGTGCAAGAAGTCTTGACCGTACGCGTTGCTGATACTGGAGAATCTCTCCCACCGCGGGCCACTCATCAGGTATCTCGGAATGAGAATGGCATTGCTCTGGGTTGTCAACATCAGGGTCGATGCCCCGCTCAAACATTGGCTGAAAGTTTGCCGGCTCAGTTGGAGGTGTCTTCGTAGTCTTGCACAACTGGATGTCTAGAAAGCCCGGGATATGTCCCAGATAGAAGATGCAGGCGTTGCGGAGCTTGATGGGCTGGTCCAGCAACTCCTCTTTCGGAAGCATTTGCTGTGTAACAGCATCCCATGCCGCCCACAGCGCCTCCCAATCGTCCAGAGTAGGACAGGGCGAAGAAGCATAAAGTTCGGGTAGAAGACTGAAAGGCATTTTCCTCTTTGAAATCATATGGATTCCTACGATCAAGTCAGCTTCAGGAATGAAGATTGGGCCATCATGATGTAAGTGGTTTTCGCTTCGAAATATAAAAAATTGGACCTCAGTCAGATGATCGCATTACAACCAGTGAGATCCGTTATCTTACGATCGGGAGACTGCATAGTGCCACTTTGGGCAATTGGATCCACGTAGCCGGCCAAACGTGGGGGAGGCTTATGGGGTGCAGAATCGTTTTCGTGAAGGGTGGTCACCACCAGCCCTGATCACTCGGGGTCATATGCAAGGAAAAAGATTTCACTTACCATGCTCGGTTCCCTTTGTCCAGCAGTTCGTTTCGACCAAGCCTGCCATGTTCCACAAATTCTCGGCTCCCAGTTGGGAGTATTTCAGACTCTGCTCAACTTGAATGCGCTCATGTTGCCTTACAAGTGCTCCCAAAACGTATGTGTCTCGAACAGGCGAATAGAAAGCTTGGTGACGTCCTCCTTCGTCATCATACACATACTCGCCGATGACCTCCCAGTCTTTGAGCTTGAAGGCCTCTTCTTCCAAGATCTCATTGGCATTGGCGAGTCCGTTGAGAATGAACCTATAGAGGTCAGTAAATGTGGATGATATAATGGTACATGTCACCTACGCATGAGTTACTCCTTTCTGGTCTTGGGGTTCTAGGTATTAGTAGATGAATTGAGTGAATATGGACAGAGAATTTACCGTTGTAACCATGACTGTGACTGATCTTAGCTAGCTGCAGAGCTGAGAGATATGGAACAGAAACTTACTAGACCTTGGAAGGGTCGCAGCATCCGTCCAGTCCAATCAACAACTTGTCCGACTGCGTCAGGACGTCGCTGAAGTGCTTGAGGAAACCTGCCGCATCATCGCGCTCGAAATTACCTAGACAAATAGTCAGCAACGTGCCTGCAGCTAGACGTCGAAGATCGGGGTTCTTCAACCTATACTTGAACCCAAGCTCAGGATGCACTTGGTCCGCGCCAGATTAGACGGCTGCTTCAACCATTCCCGGCCATCGTCATAGGTCCCCAATAGGCCATGGCATTTGACGTGATGGAAATCGGGAACTTGAGCAAGCGTGCGTTCCAATTCCTCTCGGGAGAGGTCGAGTGCGTAGTAGTCGATGTTCTTGCCGGCGTCCTCAAAAGCTTGCAGCAATAAACAAACTTTGCGAAGGTTGCTTCAAGAAAATGTCAGGATCATCTCAGGCGAGTCATCATTCAGCAGGTGATCACTGACCCACTTCCCAACTCAATGACCATAGACTCTGGCGAGATGTTCTGAGCGATCTCTTTTGAGTTTTTCTCAAGAACCTCGATTTCGTTGTTGGTCAGGTAGTACTCCTCCAGATATGTGATCTGGGGTAATTGTTAGCGTTGATCACGCAAGATGTGGCTGAGCTGAGGAGCACTCGATCAGCACTTACATCCTCGAACAATTGCAGGCCCCGTTCATTGTAGAGAAGCAGGGTCGGCAGCCTCCGGGGTCCGTTTGTGGGGCTCCACATGGAAATGATGTCGTCCTTCAAGTTTGTTTCAACCGCAACGCGTCGAATATCGATGATGTCAAGGCCATGACTGCCCACTGGTTGTGCTGCCTGCTGCTTAGTCGTTTTAATACTGGCGTGAGAAACGCTGTCCTGAGAGACAGCAAGAGAGCCCATCGTGACAAGTGACTGGGTTTATGGAGAGACAGTGGCTTGAGTGTTGAATACAGGCCGAATACCAGAAAGAGGAACAAAGGTCAAGGTTATATGAAGAATGTTGAAAGTAGCATGTGCAAGACAACATGTGCTTTCGAGACGAGAAGAACGGACGAGTACCTTTACCTTATAGGGGCCACAGCAAAGCTACCTGGGTCCTCCCAGACCGGCGGAGGCGCCGGCAAGCATACGACGGTACACGTTGGTGTTGCCATGCTAGCAATAGGGCAGGTTCGAGACGTGTACCAAGTGTCGAGTGTGGATTGTCAGATGTACAATTAGTGACTCGGCGGGCCATGGTTTGCCATTCTAGTCTACAGTGCAGCTACTTGACGGAGCTGAGAAGTATTTTGGGGATGTTGGCAGCCAGCGTGAGCATGTGTACGATCGGGGTACCGAGCGCCAGAGATGGTATCAGGTGAGACGGCAACCCATTGAACACTGCGTTCGGAAGTACACTAAAGGTATTCCGGCTCCGTGGACCTTGTACCAGTCAGTGCAATTTCTTTGGTCATAACGTGCAGATAGAGGAGGAGCGTGACAGCTTCATCCTTGACAGAGAGTGGGAGAGGTTTGCAGTTGAGCAAATCAGCGGACGTCATCTGAGGCGTATCCCACGCCCCACCGAGGGGGCAGCCACGCTACTATTGCTGGAGCTCGACGCGGATCACCGGATTCGACATAGTTGTGCTACCTGGGATGTTGGAAGCGGCCGTTGTTGCGCCCTACCGCGCGGGAAAGGGTAAGCTTCAAGAGACCTTTATTTGGCAGTCATTGCCTTGTCGAAAGACATCTGGCGAAAAAGAAAGTTGTGCGGCATCTTGGTGAGGTTCGAAACCGCAACTATTAGGTGTGTCGAGAAGGTTACTTTGCATACTCGATACAAACTTCCCCGCGGCTAAGCCCATCCTCGCAGCTTCCAGAACGAGCCCCCGGAGAGAGCCTGCAGAGCTTTCGGGTGTTTCCAACAAATCAATCGCGGGCAGCATCTAATACAGCCAGGCCAGCTCTCTATCGCGGTCTTGAGGCTCCTTGAGAGGATTAGAGTTCGAGGCAATTCGGCGCTAGGAGAGCAGTAGCGAAGCTGACTGCAGAAATTAGGATATCTGCCAGCTTAGTTGCAACTCAAGAGTTGCCACAGCTCTTCGAAGCTCTTCCGAAGCTCTTGGAGAGCTCTCCATCGACTGGCGACGTCGCCTACACTAACGTCACGAACTACCACGAGTGGGTGTCACGGTGTGAACCGGTATCCAAGGTGCCACCAAAGACGAGGAGCGCCTGTTGGCCTGGGCTTCCAGATCGGCACAAAGGCTGCAACCCCGGCACAGGTTAGCTGCAAACCTCCCTGAAGGCTGTGGGGGTGAGACCGTGAGACCAAGTAGAGGGGAGGGGCCACAAGAGGTTCCGACACCTACACGACACGTCTTGGTGAGCCTCAGCCCACCCAGATGACCAATCCTACCGACAACAACGGGTCATACTGCGTGTGGGTGAGGATATGTCGACGTCATATTTCCTCTGGCGGGACATGGCAGCAAAAGTCCTGGCTCTCGGTTAACTTTCTCATAGTACTTTTGAACTATTGATGCTGTACCTGGCACCCAAAGAACAGCCAAAGATTCCACACGAGGGCGGGGTAAATCAGGTACCGTTCCAATTGAGTTACCCAAAGGGCGTGCCGATCGACTGTCCCCGTTGCAAAGCGCAGTTTATGACAATGCCATACTGCAAGGCAAAAGTCAAGGCGACGAAAGGGAAGCTCGACAGCAAAGCGCGATTTATGCATGACATGATTTCCGTCCACGAGTGCGGGGAAGCTGTTGCGTGTCGGTGTTACCTCCGTGCCGCTTCTCTTCGTGTCTGCCAACCCCAGTAGGCTTTGTAGTCCGAAACAGCCCACGGAGGATTTTGTCGCATTGCCGTATTTTCCGATGGATGCTGACAATGTTGGGCATGGGATCATCGTCGGAGGTAATAAGGATCGTATATGGCCGAGCATTCTTGCGCCAATATGCATCCGTACAAGGCCCCTTGGCCGGCGTGGTCAAGACAATCCGGCCCGGTGCCGGTGTCCTCCGTGGGGGGGGGGGGTCAGACACCTTCGGTGAAGCTCGGTCAAGTATGGGTAGAGCGAGATGGGTAAGTATCGACATCTGCCTTTGTTTGACAGCCAGATTGACGCTGCTCGGCAATCTCGACTTCGGGCGAACCAGTTGGATCACTTGTTCCTTGCATAAGGCCACAGACGGGAAAGTTCCCGTGACATTGGTGCTGGGGGGGCGTCCCAACTGCGAGGAGCAGCTCGATCTCCCCCAGACTGATAAGCTTATCTATCAGTTGTCTCTGAAGATCACTCGGCCGGTTCGAGCAGTGACAAGGTAGTCCGAGGTGGGCGCCGGGGCCAATCGAGGAGGTTCCTGAGTTCTCGGAGATAGATAAGGAACGGCGGCCCGCATCAGAAGACGCTCGTGGGGCCATGGGGACGGACACCGTTCCGATGCCATCGCCATCTACCCGTATTGTCATGGGGACATTGTCCGATGTCGTTTTCGTTCTCGCCATTGTGGAGAATGAATATCTACCAACAACAAGGCTGAGTGAGCACTATACATTTGTCATGGACACAGCAGCACGAATGATTCACCTCTACAGTAGTAAGTGAATAAGGCGTTAGATGACGGACGCCCTACTGGCCGATTGATAATCATAGGCGTGGTGAGGAGTTTGTAAGACTTCTGCAATCTGCATCCGAGCCGGACGGAGGAAGAGTACACCTTGGGCAGTACCAGAAGTCACATGTGGCGAAGGAATGACTAGTCAGCCCCGCCGCTTCCCGAGAAGTTGTCGGATGCACGATGGTCCTGCCTCATGGGAAAGTAGGACCGGCGTCGAGGGTAAGGAACGTTCGTTGCGAATGTGGGAAGCAGCCATCGTAAAGTGTTTCTCGGGAAGAGTCATCTCCCACTCATCCAACCTTTCACAACGACAATGTAGAGGCGGCAATCTGTGTGCTACTAGGTAGCATGGGTCACTCAAATATCTTGGCCTTGCTACTAGGGACCAATTCGACGTACGAACTTCCTTCAAGCTGCCTTCACGATTAACTCTCTAACACCCGACCCAGCGGCTTCAGCACATGTGAAGTATTCAGCTTTGGTCTCTTCAAAATATGCTTCAACATGGGATGTGTCTTTCAGGTATGCAAAGTCTTCTCTTGAGGGATAGTCCTATCTAGTATGCAAAAGGTATTACCAATACTCAAACACCCCTTTCCAGCAAACAGCTGCCAAACAAGCCGCCATGAACGCCGTCCAATGCTATTTCATTAAAACACTATGAATTCTCCTCGGCCCGGTTCCACTATGACGACTTGTTCGGCTTCCAAGCCTTGATCCACTTGCCAATTACCTCCACCTCTTGCGCAATAATCGCGGCATTGTCTTCGCCGTTGTTCAGAAGAAAGTCAGGGACGTGATTTGCTCCCTTAACTACAAAGGTAGCCGTCTGTTCGGTGGTCTTGACCGGTCCACCAGGGCGGTAATCAGAGTTCATCGATGCCGACCTCCAACCGTCATGCTCGCCGTCGCAGAAGAGGACATTCTCGAATGTGGCGTTCCAACCACCAGTCCAGTCGTTGAACATGGCCGCGGTGAACCCTTCAGAGCTCGCTGGCTTGAATCCGAACGTCTGTGGGAAGCGGAGATCGCACTGGCGCTGGCGGTCGGCTGGCCGCACGTGCGATGACACGATATTGGTGCCGTCTGACTTGGGCGGGCCGACATGCCACCATCCGAAGGGCTCGTTGCAAAGTTGCCAAGTCCAGGCGCGATCGGTGCTGAGGTCGTCGGGTTTGTTGTATCCCACCGCCTTGCCATACAAGTCGCATGCTTCCTCGCCTTCGCACGCCTCGCTATACTGGCTGTGCATATACGATGTGTATCCCTTCCACGCAGCCTTCAAACCGACGCCCGACGTCTCAGTGCCCTTGATGACGTTACCGTTGTTCGTGCTCGTTTCGATATAGTTACAGAACTCGTACACCGCAGTCTCGTTGTGTGCCCACTCGATTATGGGCTGCAGCAGATACCACGCGAAGTCGGCATTGTCCTCAAGAGTCTCCAAGCCGAATTGTTCCTTCATCGCATCGATCTCCTTGGCGGAACCTTTCTCAAGCACGCTGTCTACTTGCTTGATGACAAGCTTGACATCGGCAGAGCAGGCTCTCGGCAGGGCCTGCTCAATGGGAGTGAAGAACTGCCAGAAATCATCAATAGCCTGGACGACGGCAGAGCTGGCATGATAGGCAGCAAACGTGCCCGGTGCAATGACAGATGTCCACGCGGAGAGGGCGCCGGGATAACTGCCACCGATCAACACCCAAGGAGACTTGTCTGCATTGGCACCCTTCTTCTTGTCAAAAGAAAGCTCAACGGTTTCCGCAAAGTGGGTGTTGTCGTAGATGGCTTGCGGCACATTGAGATATTGCAAGGTGTCGGCTGTGAAAGTCTTGAAGGGAAGAGATTTTCCGTAGTATCGGTCTATAAAAGTAAGCGTCAGTCTACACATAGTCTTGCGGGCTCTCAAACAGCTGACTTACGCTCCATCAGGACTATTGCGCCTTTGTACGTCTCGGCATATAGGTACGTCAAGGTGCCGTTTTCCAAATAACCGGTCAGGCCCTCAGCATCACCTTCACCGCCATTCAACATAAATACCGGATATCCTGGGCCACCCCAGTGTTCCGCATTATACCAGTATCTTTGCTTGAATGTGCCCTTGGACAGGTCGGTATGGTCGAGATACTGGTCAAACGTGCCGGCGTGGACTTGCGTTCCCGAATGCGCTCGAGGTTGTAGGCCGCCCATCTTAGGGAAGTGTGATATCTGCGGCGCTTTTAGTTGCGGAGCCGGAATCGCAGCCATCGCAGTGGCTACGAAGGCCACTGCGGAGGCGAATATTGATGCCTTCATCGTGAAACAGTACTCGATAATGTGACAAACGAGAGAAAAGGGAAAAATCTTGATCTCAATGATCTACAGAATTTTGAGACTGATGACTATTCAACTAGACTGCCTAAGTGAGCGTGCCCGTCTCGATCATATATCCTTCGATATCCGGCTGCTCTGGTAAGCCTCGGACACTGAGCCGTCCATCGACAAGGCCGCAACATCACTCAGCCTCAACCGCAAATGCAAACTACCGTGAGAGGGAATAGAACCCCGGCCATTGCCCAGAAGCTAATATCGCAGCAGGAAGGCCCTCAATCTGGCAATCTGACAGCCTAATTATCTGTCTCTGCTTCCTTTGCGCTGGACACCAGACTCCGGTCCATGTACGAAGGGTGTGATTCGGGCTAGAGCCTGCTTGGACCGGGGGATGGAAAACATCTCCTCCGCGTGCGCCTCCACCATGCAATGGCAGCGTGGTCGGCGAGGTAAGGCAATCGTCTTGGCTAATAGACCAGCGACGATTTGACTGGAGCATCCCAGGTTCATCTACCAACCAAGCGGTCGCCTGGTAGGGCCAACATGGTACGGACATCCATAGCTTTCTTGTGGGATTCGCTAGTAAGCTAAGCTTATTATTACCCTCAAATCCTGGGAAATCCTACCTTAGAGCTCATGGAACGGGACTCCTGCAACGCACGATTGGTTGGCGCTGCCGCGTTGGTCGTCGCTATTCGTGCAGCCTTGTTGGATTTGTTCCTCCTCTCCCGGGGCCCTCAGCCCCGAAAAAGCTGCGGTCACCCGCGTCGCTGGCCTCGCTTCTTTTTGTTTTTCTTTTCCATGGATGGGCTGTGTGGCCGTGCATTTTCGCAGGCTGCTGCTGATGCCCGCTGCATCCTTCTTCTGTTTTTGCTGCTGCCTAGGCTGCAAGAAGCTCCTCTAGGGCTGGGCTGCGAAGCTGACTGCATGACCAACCTGGTCTAGTTTCTATTTTTGGGATGAACTTTTTGATGGCCAACAACGGTTTGATCATAACAATAATCCTCGTTGGAAAGAGGTTACACTTGGAGGACGTTTCTTTTCTTAACTGTCTCTTCTCTTCTGAGCCACCGCATTCTTATCCTTCATTTTCTCGGTCCGCTCATCGTCTCGGGTTCCGTAGTCCCGCCCGCCCCCATCCCGTCCGTCCGTCCCATATTCCCGGGCCGGACCCGCACCCCACACCGGATCGGAGCCTCGCTGCCCCCTCCCCCCTCCCCCTCTTCCCTGTACTACCTTACCTTCCGGTCGGGTCGGCATCATCGTCCGAACCCACCGCACGGTTCGGACCGGGAGAACTCCCTTCCCCTTCCCCTTCCCTTCCCCAACACATACTGGACCAAATCAAGTCACAAAAAGAAAAAACCGCACACTGGCACTTGGCGTCGATCACACGTTCAACAGATGAGACAGCAAAATATCATTCAACAAGATTAGACAATTTTTCTCTTCGGGAGGCGTCAAAAAAAGATAGACAGTGTGCGTGGTACAAAGATACGATCACACACCCAGAAAGCCAGGTGAGAAACTGAAAAGCAGCATGTTAGCGGCGTCGCGGGTGTGAGGGAGGGAAAAGAAGAAGAGGAGTGATGGAGTAATGGAGTTTCCCGTAGCTCATAGCCCGTAGCCTAGTAGTCCATGACTAGGACAGAGACACCACCACTACGTAGAAAAGAAAAAGAGGTCTAGGGATTCGAGTCAACCCTCGGCTTCCCGAACGCCGTCTACGTGGCTTTTTATCCTCTGTGTAACGCTGCCACCGTTCCATATTTCTTTTTCTCTCTTTTATGGACTAGGTATGATAGTGGACTGGCATCGGTAGTCGTCATCAACATGAATCGAATATACCGTCTACTGGGTAAATATATTCTAGCCTCGATAAATAGCGCCGCATTCGAGTAAGGTGAGGACATTCCAAACAAAAAGGGTAGTCGTCACCGAAACCCTTATAAACGCCCGCAACGCAGAAACCCCTGGCACCCTGGATTCCGTGTGGCTGGCTGGGTCGACGGGCTAGAACTACCCACGGGTTCCAAGGGCTGGGGCGGAATGCCACTCCCTTTCGGTCATCTTTTTTGACGAAAGCTCAGAAGGTGTGTGTGTGTGTGTGTGTGCCAAAAGTGCTGCTGCTACCAAACGCGTACCTGGGAATCGGTAATCCTCATTCCAATCCCAAGTCGAGACATTGTTCCAGTGCCGAAACAATGTTAGGGACGGACAAGGCCGGCGTCGTACAGAGACCTCTTTGACTGAGCTTGACTGAGCTTGACTCGAACTCAAATCAACTCAACTCACACGCATCCCCCCACGTGACGCTATAGAAAACTGTCGAGCAGGAAAAAAAAAAAGAGTACTCCGGACCACGAGGAAATTGTGTGATGAGAACGTGACGAGAACGTGCGCAACGTTCACGGTAGCGTCATGGGTAATTACCTAGCAACTACTAGGAAACTTTCGTACTGTGTTCTACGTTAGTAAACGCTTTCCATCATCTGGTTCATCGTGTGCACCACGCAACGACTTATGGTAAGCCAACATGGTGATCGTTATTTTGCTTTTTTCTCTAACGCTCTCATGCTGATTATGCCCGGTCGACATTTTCCTGTGACTGGTCGCTCCGTGGCGAGGGGATTCGTCATAGCTTCGTACCCAAGATTACAACGCACTCGGAAATTCTGTCTGAAATATCACACGCGCTCAAATGCATTTTCTGATACAACGTTACCATACATCATTCCACGTATGGCCGTATCTTGGGCCGAGAGCCTAGAAGCGTCTTCCACCTACTCGTCTGAACCCTTCAAGAGTAACTTCCGCTGAATTGGGGCAACGAATTGCCGCCAGCCATCTGCGTGTAAAAGGGGGGCTTGAGCATGTCCCAGTCCCCAATGTTGGGCGCGCAGACCATCCCGCCCGTAGTGAATTCCTGAATGTCCTCAAGCATTGTGCCAAAACGCTGACCCTGGTTCTGCTGCACGTAAGAATCGATACTGATTGTCTCGGCATTGAGATTAGCTATCGCGGCTTCGTTTGACAGGGAGTTGGGAGTTGGCGGAAAGCCCTGTGTTGGTGAGTGGTTAGGAATGCCTCCGGCATAGCCTTCGTGGCCGGCCTGCTGGTGGAATGCGGCGGCGTTGATGGCGGTAAATGATGATGCTTGACGGGAGTCCCTTCGACTGTCCGTACCGCTCCCGCTGAGATGGGAATACTCAGGGCCCAAGGAAGAGCTCCTTTCCAGTGTGCTGGCCCGCGATCCATCGGAGCCATCGTAGGCTGTTGGCCGGTCGTCGTCCAGAATGATGCCGTTGCTTGTTATCTTGTCGGCCTTTGCCCTCCACTCTTCCAGTCCGCCGCCACCTCCACCCAGTCGAATGGTCAAAGATCCATCCCCGCTCTTCCTTGAACCACGACGCGTGTAATCGGAGTAGACTTTGCTGAGATACTGATCAATATCCTTGAAATATGTGACGTAGTTGGACGCCATGCTGAAGTAAGGTGCAACCTTGGTCAATGCCTGGAAAGCGATACTGGTGTTTCCCGTCTGCGTGTGCTCGGACATTGATCCCAAGTTGCGTTCTTCGATTTCCTGTTTGCTGACCATGTGGTTTTGTGTATCCATATGAGGATAGTGCCGTGCGTATATTCCAACAAAGGCTGCTTGCCAGATCGCGAATATGACCAGTGACGAATGAGGAAGCTTGTCTCGGCATGTCGATATGAGGTCGATGATTTCCCTTCCAGCCTTGAAAACCTGCTCTGCGCTTCGCTCCCAAAAGTGGTCGGGAACAGTCTCAGGATCAAATACAGGCTCGTCCAGAGGACCTATGGGCTCAGAACATTTGATGGCGATAAAAGGAATGTATTCGCGATGAAGCATGATTTTGCAGAGGGCACCCAGCATGTGAAGTGACACATACATGCTGTTGTCGTGTTTCCAAAAGTTTGAACTGGACCAGGTGAACTCTTCCGGAAGGTGTGCGTAAAAGGCATCCATCTTCTTGTTCAGTTGATAGAAGGTCGACTCTTGATCCCACGGCGGAAGCGATTCCGTATGGCGGCCGCCCGCGAAGCTGTACTTGGTGATATCGCCCCAGAAATCAGCTAGTTGCACGAATCGGCTCAATACGCTGTCATCGATTGGTGGCTCCATACCATGTCCCACCTGTCGTAAGAATCCGGTATATACGGTGCGGCCGAGGTCGAAGGCGTGTTCGGTGCATGGCAGCTGGATTTGCAGATCGTCGGAACGGACCATCGAAACCCGATCAGATCCGCAAGATAACAGACGATCCAGTATCAAGCAACTGAACATCGTACGGCGCCTGATCTCCTGGTCTTTCCAACGGTCCGAGGGTAGTTGCGCAGATGTACTCAACCGGGGAGACGGTGCTAAAGTCCTCTTGCCTCCCAAAGGCTTGTCCCCAAATCCCAATTTCAAGCCTTGAGCCATTCGTATAGCAACACCAACGTACATCCACGCAGCCAGTCCGCCGTTCGGCTGGCTCCATTTGTATAAGCCCAGCATGAGGAAAGCCTGGACACGGACGACAGTCGCTGATGTCAGAGCTGATTCGAGTTGTCCCAGTGCTTTTGTGAGAGCATTTGCGAAGTACTCTGACGCCATTGATGGCTCCGGCCTGGGCAAAGCACCGCGAGACTTTGGGCCAGCGATTTTGTCATGTGTAATGTGCGCCACATACTTGACCAAGTCAGGGTGAAATCTTGCAGTGAGAGCCAGAATGCCCAACAGGATCAGATTTGATTCGGTTGACGGCTTCTTAATGTCCTTGTCGTGAATGATGCCCTTGAGAGTTGGAAGATGCAAGAAAGGGAGTTCGGTAGCGAAATGCAGCTTATAGATGTCAAAGAGTTGATGCCACAGGTCAACGGTAAGATAGGGCGCCGAAAGCACTTCTTGAGCAAGCGCGGCGACAGTACGTCCATCGGAGGACGTTGCGTCTTCGAGCTTCTTCACTCGCTTTCGATCATGCCCGATTTCCCTCTCCTGTTTTGGCGCGGTTGGTGGCTCTGATCGCTTCGCCGGGAGAGGCGTTGGATCAGGGAACTCGCACTTGTGTCCTGCCTTGATACATGTGTCGCAAGGCGATCCAGTGTTGTCGTTGTCGCATTTGATTTTAGATTTCCTGCATCTCAAACAAGCTATGCTTGACCTCATAGGCGGCCTCATAGCTCTAGAGGGTCTCTTGGCACCTGAGCCTCCCGCCAAGGTCGGCCTTAAGTCATCGTCGTCGGGCACGACGGAGTTGTGAAATCTGGCCCCTCCCAGAGCTTGCCTATCTGAGGGCTCTGCTACAGCGAGGGGCGCGGAGGTTCTCTCCGATGGCGAAAATGTTTCTTGATATCTCCTCTTCGGCGTGGTGTGAGTAGAGGAGGCTGTGGGTGCGTCATCGGAATCCGACGCAGGAGAGAGTATAGACTGAATGCGAAGTTGGGAAGAAATTGTGACGGTTCGGGCCTGTTATAGACCCGCGAAGCCAGTGAGGGGTGGCGGATATTTGGGCGCAGAAACCTTGACGAGATACTCGGTGCACCAAGGACCAATGGGCTCCCCTCCTGTAGAACCCGGGCTGCGCCAGGATGACTGTGCTCGTGACAGAGTGACTTGGGGTAGGGAGAGCAAGATACGCAGAGTTGGACGATAATGACCAACGTTTGTCAAGGCGAAGCTAAGTAAGGCACGCCTCAAGTGCCACAGATGAGCTGGCAGTGGCTGTCGACAGCTTGCAACCGACGGGTGTTTGCTTCAGGTGGTACACGAAACACCTGCAGTGCGTCGGGTAACTCGCACTCCACGATAAGTGTCTGAACGAAGGTCAGGTTTGACAGGTGGCCAAGGTGTGATAACCGGGCAGACGTCGTCCTACTTCTTTGCTTGCTGAGAGAGAGAGCTCGAGAAAGAAGCTTCGGTGATGTCGGGTAAAGCTGGTATCTCGGGATAGATGGATGATGCGTGAAATGGTTGAATAAGCGAAGTTTGGCTTGTAATGGTGAGTCCGAATGAACGCTGTGCTGGTGTGAACATTCGGTAAAGAGAGTTGCCCTGCGGAAATGCGTAAATTAAGGTCGTAACTCGCAAGGAAATCAGGGAAGTGGGATTGGGATTGCGAATTTAATCGGGGGTGGATGTGGCCGACTTGAGCAATAAGCAATGAGTGGTGGTCTGAAGCTTGCGTTCCCACGAAGCAGTGGCCGGGGTGCAGGGAGGGTGGTGGAAGAATGGGTGAATTCTAGCCGGCCGTGCTGTCGGCCCCCAAATTGACTGTGTGCCGGGCGTCACCGGCTAACATTGCTTGCCCGCCTCTCCCTTGCTCGTTGTCTCTCATGATTTAGCTGACTTTGTCCCTCTGCTCTCTCTACTACCGAGAGGCTCTCTGGCACCGACTAGATCGATAGAGTCTGGAATAAGCATGTTTGCTTCTACCCCTTCGTCGCCGTCGCCCGGGCTGCTGGTTCTGCTAGAGTAATTCTATGGGGACACAGTCAGAACAGCATAGCAATACAGTTGAGTGAACCAAGCCTGTAGAAAAGGCGGGTGTGCCATCCGTATGGTGTGAATGCGCATGCTGGCCACACACCAGGCCCCATGTCTCTGATCAACCCCACGCGCAAATGGAATGAGGCGGGCATTGGTGGGAGGGTACGAGGGGTCGCTGCGGACAGCCCAGGTCAAGATCAAGGTCGGTCAAGCAAGGATGCTGGAACGATTTCCGGATAGTGCCAACCGGAACTGACGAGCGAAGCTGCTCTCCATCCCCGAGGGAAAGTACATTTGCATTCACGAGGGTCCTCGTTGGACGGCGCAAAAAGTCCCTTCGGCGCTTTCGCCGAATGTTCTTTGCATCTTGGGTCTGAGACTTCGAGGGATTCTTTGCCTGAACATCATTTGTGTGATATGCCCGAGGGATACAGCTTCTTGTTTGGCCAAACGCTTGGCTTGGGAGAACAGGACGGATGTTCGTACCTTTCTGATAGTCTGCCGTCCAGTGCCTTGTTCAGAATCAGCGGCACGTCTGGTCCAGATTTGGTATTCGGCCGGGCGGCCCCGCAAGATGGCTGGGGGGGCTGTTGTGCCCAATCCTGGCACATCGATCTTTATTCGAACGGTTCTAATCAGCGGGAAGTTGGGAACGGCTGTTGTGGAACATTTGGCGGCGATGAAAGGCGGGATATGTCAAAAATATCGTCATCAAGTAGCAATTGACAGCTCGAGTGCGACGTTGAACCATCGTGGAAGTGACTACACCAAAATTGCTTTCCAAAGTTCCAGTATCGCCGTGTTTTCCGCCATAGGTGCAAAGGGCGATTTGCATCTTCTGGACCGAATTCCCATCGCGTGGTCCACGGCCGCCTTTCAGGTTGACTGAGAGAGTCTACGGAGTACACCCTCAATAGCAAGGCGACTGGGACAAGGGACGGATGATCGGCGTGGCTTTCCTGCTTAGCTTTCGCCTCTCTGCAGAGCATGTCGGCTTTCGTCTGGCGTATCAAGGGAAAATTAGCCATGCCCACGCCCCCGCGCCAACATCACCTGGCTTGCTTGCTTGCTTGCTTGCTTCAGTACCTAGGTATCGGAGCAGGCATTATCCCGCCCGAGGCAGGTTCTCTTCGTCTGGGGACGCAGACGGCCGCGGATCGGTCAGCGGGCATCTAGCGCATTGACTCTTTGCTCCGAAGGAGACGCGGGAGTGGCCCGTGTTGTCCGTCAAAACAGTACAATGCTACAACTCCAAGGGGGCAGACCGGGGGATGAGATAAGATGGAGCAAAGCTTGCTGAATTCATAGCGTGCGCCGCAATATGGCCCGCGCCGCGAGCAACGTAGCCGAACAGCCCAGGGTTCCAGGCATAGGGGACCGCTGGCAGTGGTGGTGCCGATGCTGACCCCCCTTCAAAGCCTAAATGGCCACACAAAGTGTCCATGTTCAGGGGTGGACGGCGGCGTGTGCCTTGGCTATGCTTTTGCATTTCGGTCCGTGTCCCAGAATGCCTGGTCCCGGGTTGCACATCGACCGATCTCAGGTCGATTAGTGATGAAAGCGAGAGGTAAGGTGGCAACAGGCTAGGTGTCGCTCCGCCGTGCGTATCCGTATACCGGCCAGATCAGCAAGAGCCCTTCCCCCGGGCTCCGATCGTTGACATGGACATTGCATTTGACAAGTCAGAGGATGGTAAACATGGCCCTATGAGGTGAACCCAAAAAGAAAGCAGTCGGCAGTCCAAATTTGGTATGCCTCCACCAGCAATCAGCCGAGCAGATTCCAACGACGATGATCCGAATTAGCGCCGTACTCTGGACGTTTTACTGAAGACGCAGGCGACGAATGTTGCATGGGTTTAGTGTCTTGTTCAGACTCTCAGAGTTTGTACACGCTATTTTGGTCGAGAGTGTGGGAACATGGTAGCGACGCAACAATACTCTGTAGGCGCGAAGCATGTAAGGATGGATGGAACCAGACAAGGTTTGCCGAGCTGCCATGTCCGAAATATCGAGGTTCGTGGGATGGCACCTTGGGATGCGGATAAGCCCGCAGAAAGGACCCCCGGTCGCTTGAAGGTTCTCCATTTGCTTGGCCCAACTCGGCCCAACTTGCAGGCAGGTGATAGAAAGGCCAAGCAGCGTCTGCGTTTGAATGTCTCTGCTCCCATAAGGTGCGGTGTAGTGTCTCTCACAGTTAGGCGTAAGTAGAGACAAGAAGAGTCTCTTGGTGAATGGGCGGAATGGTTCGGAGCTGGCTGCGACCCAATCATTGTAAAGGACGTACGATTCCGGGACGAGTTTGTGCCAGAGACAATGCTGCTTGGTATGTCTCGCGGGGGGGATCGGTTGTTACACGAGAAACGAGACAGAGAATGCCAGTGGAGGCGACGCGCCATGCCTCTCACCCGAATAGGCATTAGTCGACTCTTTGGCAGTAAGGGGACTAGAAAGACATGCCGCCATGGTGGGCGGGTGTCGCGGATCGAGGGGGAGAAGGGAGAAAACATTAAGAGCGCACGACTTGCAGGTGGTTGTGAATGCTGGATGGCCGATACGTACCTCTTCCTTGTCCCGTCACCCCGTGGAGTTGAAGTACCTCGGTGTACGTACCGTCTGACTAAGAGAACATGTAAGTCAGCCAGGGCAGGCACCTCACGCCAGGCAGGGCAGTCGGAGCCGACAACAGGTGGAAAGCCAATTATTACTATGTAGGCAGGTTCGATGCGGAAGGGACAGGCCCTGCCAGCTGAAGGCCGTTTCCGTGTAACCCCAGGGAACACCACTCGTTGCTCACGTGGTACAAAAGCGGGGCAACTCTAAGCTGGCAAGCTGGACCTCTCGAAGCTCTCCTCACCTCACCTCATCCCACCCCTCACGCCTTCTGTGGTCTCCCCTCTTCAAAGTCGAGCTCTTACACTAAAAGTCAGCCAGCCATCTTAGGGTACCAAGCAACATCCATGAATGTGTGCTTTCAGCTCTTACTTCCGACATCCCCGACCATTCCCAGTATCTCATCGAAGGGGCAGCTGGAGGGCTGATTGTGCCTCTAAGTAGCAGCAGTATGCAAGCCAGCCCGCGCTCTTCGGAGATCGTCCGTAATAGTAAAGTAATGTCTGACCGCCCCTTCATCCCGATGCCATCAGTGAAAGACAGCTTTCAATGGTGTCTAGGGTCTGCATCCCACGGTCACCACCCATGAACAGGCATGCAGGTCATTGCCCCCAGGTTCCTCCTCCCCATGTCCTTCCTAGACGTACCAGCACGGTACGAAAACATCCTTGGCTCCGTAGACATCCCAGAAAGTCCGGGACCGAGAAGACGACCATTGCCTCCCATGGTCGGGCCGCCTTGCGCCGCAATCCAACGAGGGCTGAAGGGTGTATCTGCACGCCATATATCGGATACCACTGATGCCCGGTGAGGGGAAACCGCTGGGTTAAGGGCGGCAGGACTACGTTCTGGCCTAGGTACAGATAGGTACGGAGTACGCGCTTCCTTCAGATATGTCTTCGTATGTCTCACTCTGTCCGCATCCTGGTACCTAAGCATTCGCCCTATCAACCTTGAGCATGTACAATATAGTCATGGCAAAGTAGGTTGATTTTGTTATTCAGGCCGCCTTGGCAAGGGCCCAGCAACGTGGATGCGCTCCGTCTACTTGACACAAGTGAGGTAAGGGAGGAAAAGATACCGACTTGCAGGGAAAGAGCCAACCAGTTCCCGCCACGGGTGAACTCATTTCTTCCTGCAGTCGATCGATGGTTCGATCCTATGATAGACCTGTCCTGCCCAGTAAATCTTCGTCGAAGCCTTCCCTAACATTCTTTCGTGAGATATCTCTACCTGCCGCCAACGCCTTTCGAGCAGTCTCGTCAACTCCACCATACTCCTTCCCCGAACCTCAGAAACGCCCGACAAGTGTCCTCAATGCAAATGCAATCACTTCTTTCTACATCCTACTCACCCCGGAGCTGGATTTCTTTCAACCCTCTTTCACATGGCTCGAGGTAGTCGAGAGAATCACTCGCAAGCACGTTGCTGTCTACTCTTCTCGTCGGCAACCCTCCTAGATTCTCCCCGAAACTCAGCGGCCGCTATATCGGTTGCATCGGGCAGCCAGGATTCCAGATCACTCAAGAAACTACTCTTTCAAGCATTAATTTTCATGCAAGTCTCTCAAGACCAAAAGGTAGGAAGAGGACCCTCAAGACGGCAGCTGTCTAGCCCAGCCACGGATGGCTTACATCCCTGCATCCCTAATGTCTCATGAGTTACCAGACGTCATTCCCAGGCATTTTCAGCCCTCCAGCGAGCGACCGCATAGCTCCAACTGGGCAAGCGAGGGAACGGATTGGCCTCTCTCGCGTACCTAATACGAGAGGCCTTCCGGACCGATCGTTGCCAAGTTTACCGAATTGGTGGGAAAAGGCGCCATTAAAGTTAAGACAAGCAAGTGAGCCTCTGCCCGTTTTCCCTCATGCCCTCCGCAAAACACAACTGAACCCACAAGACACTGAGGCTTTCGACGTATCGCCCGCCACTTACTTCGTTCAGAGACTCATTCATTTCATGTAACACATGTCGCAACCGTTATTCGCATGCTGTCTCAATTAGTATAGGGGTTGATAATGCCAGCAATGATGAGATCGAGATCATATGCGAGCGAGATCGAAAGCGAGCAGTGATAACATGATGCCCCATTGAGCTTTACGAGAGACGTCTCTGGAACCGTCTTCAGCCGCGCCTGCCAATATTCAAGTCCATCCGGCGGGCTGGCTACGAACCCAATGGCAATTTCGGCAATGCATACCTCACCATCTCAAAGGGTCTCGACCGAGAAGCGAGAGACAACAGGTGGAGGGCGTGGTTTGCCTTACGAAACAAACACGCATGCAGAGTGGTCCAGACTCCCTTATATGGAGAAGTTCTGCTCACCCTGTCCATTTGGTACGGCATTCAGGACCCCTTCATACCGGATAAAGCGGCTAAATTTCACCCATCTAGACTCATGGCATAGGCATCCTAATCGACATAGGTTAGCCTTTCGGGTCGACACCGTCTCCACTCCGGATCTCGGGGCCCGGACAGCTTCCGAGGACCGAAGTCTGAAAAGATGGCATTCTGCCCTTTTCCCATATCGAAGAGTCATCCGAACTCCGCAATAATTGGAGTCGAGCTCTGTCCCGAGAGAAGCAATGCCGTTCTCGGCATGTGGAGTAGTTCCAAGGAGGCGGGATACGCTTGGCCTTGCATATTTTCCTAGTGTCGGTGTATTATCACTAATCGCTTTTCAACTTGTAGACTCACGGTAAATCCCGTTCATCGAGTTTGAATCGAAGGGAGCTTTCTCGATTCATGGAATTTACGATTGCTGCAGGCCAGGCCAGCCAGGCAATGGGTAGCCAAGCCTTACCAGCCGCCTATGCATCCGGTGCCACACCTGATAAGCCTCGCCAATGACATGTTGTAATGCACAAGCGAGACTTGGTTTGGTCTCCTACGGCCGGATGCTCGTCTAATTTGCCTTCAAGCGCTGTGCCTTGATCCAGAATTGCGGGTGAGTATGTGGACAGATGCACCTTTTCGCTTCAAGGGTAATGGTAATCCCAATTCAGAGGACAAAGCCGAGGTTTACTGATAAAGTATTCTCTCGCCGGATACCTACCCAACCTACCCAACATCACCCTTGGCTCGAGTTTAACCACTATTTCTCCAAAGTCAAATTTGCCATCACGAACAACATTCTTTGTGAGACGATCCACCCCAAAATGCCCTCATAGTTCACGCCCAATGACGGCCAAGGAATTCAAAATGGCTGGGTGATGGATGCTCCAACGCTTTGCAAGCGAAAGTTGACGCTGATTGGCGGAAGGATCAACCCCAAGTCTGCATTACATTGCAATGTTGTGGAATAAGAAACGACCATATGCGCAACCAGAAATCTGCCGGACCCGAGCTGACCAGTGAAAAGGCCGTCGGCGTCCCGGCCGCCTCCCCAACTATTCCAAAGGGCCAAGGGCTACTTACCTTAGCCTACCGTAGATAATATGGACCTGGGATAAAGCTTCTCCTTCCAGTCTAGCTACTATCGTGCTTTGGAAATGCTTTGCTTTTGCCTGGGTCTAGCTTCTTCAAGTTCTTTCCACACTTGATGATGATGACGATGATGCTACTACCCCGTTCGCGGCTCTGCTATTGTTGACAGCCCAGCCTTGACAGCCCAGCCTTGACAGCCATGTTTCTGGTGACTGGCCGTAGTATTCGGGTTTTCCCGTTCTTGCAAGTATCATCTTAGGTTCCTTCTAGTGGCTTGGAATATGGGGCGGTAGAGCTTTCCTCAGATAGAAGCCATCACGATTCGCGGCATCTCCATCTCCTGCCCCACCCCATAGAATCAGAGCTCGAGCTGGATTCCTGGACAACATGAATTATCTGCTCAGACAAGATATGCCACACATACCAAGCCTTTCAGAAGAACACTTCTCAAGGTTCTCAAGGTTCCCAACAGTACAGGGGAATTTTCTCACCAACCACCAACGGCCTTACGGCCGGAAAGCTAGTCATCAGTGTATAATTCCGAGACCTGTGATGTTTCCAGAACCTTTTCGTTCACCCACTTGTCTCTACGGAGTACTGAGAGCCTAGAATATGGGCCGAGGTGACGAGTGATGGGAATCTTGCTTGTTGGCTCATCGAGAGCCGTGGGAAAAACTTTGATGCCGTACACATTATCCGGGAAAGTTCTCACCGAAAGTCGGACTATCTAACCTCCCCTACACATCATCAGGAGGAGTGGTAATGCCTTTCTCCCTGGCACTCGGACTTTTCATCCTCCACACTGGCTCACATATCAAGTATGCCAAGACGAGGTGATTTTTTATCCCTTGGGGGCGTGGTACCCAGATACATTGAGGTGATCTGCAATTAGAAGCTTCCAGGAAGTGCAAGTCTCTCACACCCTGGACAAAAGGAAAGATGGAAATAGAATATCGTCATCAGCTGAACACCGAAAATGTCTCTTGCTTCATGTCAATGAGTGTTGAGGCGGTCTCTTCGAGGATCTCTTTGCGATCTGAAACCCCAGCCATCTTGCCATCTTAAGGACCGACTATGATGAGTGAGCCTGGAAGCAGCGCTATTACTGCCTGATGGACTCATTGCTAGACTACTACCTATCTCTAAAGTAGTGCCTATAGTACACGGATGTTGAATATAAAAGGATGAAGCCCGCGTCAATAACCTAGCTTGCGGGTACACTAATCTAGGGTGCCTCGATCACGAGTTCGAAGTCGTCTTCGGTATCAGTCAAGGATCATGCGTACGTAACCATCCCCGGTTTCCTGCCTCGTGGGAAAGACTATTGCTGCTGATTCGTTAACATGTACCTACTTCTAGATTACGAAGACAGTCATTTAAAGTAGTCGCTAGCAGTTAACCCTGCTCCTCGTGTATTCAGACCTTGATACTCGAGAAGCATAGAGAATGGAGCAAAGACAGAGCCAATATCTCGTCTGTTGGAAGCCCTGCATCGGGTGGAAATCTCTACCATCGCCAGCTTCCACACCAGCGCGGAAGACCGAAAAGATGGATTTGTCGGCAAGGCAAGTATGAGAAGGCTTACAGCTATCACCTTCGGGCGTAAGATGAAATGTTCGTACTTCTCTACTCCTTAGAACACTGGTATCTAGTTATAGCGGCTGGTCCGTCTCCTCCCTGACTGCAACCATGAACTCGAGAAACCACACAATCTTATATATCCAGGATTGAATCGATGGACTTGATGACAGTGGGAATAACAGTCATTGGATACTTCTTTCTCTCCCGCGTCACATGGCTGAAATATTATACAACCACAAGCAGGCAAGCCAATGTACCTCTGCAAGAACGGCCTCGGCTGTTCAACGCCGTGATATTCTACCTGTCAGTTTACTCAACTGCATGCACTTTTATAGTACCTTACAGACAGAACAATTCAAAGTGAGAACGTTAGAGTATTCTAGTCATATAAATACCTAGATGAAACAAGGGCTCTCTTGCCTTGACTGCCTTGAGTGTATGTAAAAGTAGAAACTACCTCCTATCAACACAGAAGAACACAGTCTAGATAAATACCCTAACTAAAACCTGAAGATGTCCCTGGACTATCGCCAATCGTCTTGACGCTTTGGAAGCATGTAGACCTACCAGCTTCGAGATCCATCTCCGGATGGCAACTCACCTACGGCTCCCTTCTCCGTCCGATCGAACGTCCGACTCAAACTCACTCAGAGCATCCTCGACGAAAGCCACAACCTCGGCCATGATCTCCTCCCTAAAACGCACATACTCCGCCTCCCTCATCTCAGCATTTCCAGCCTCGACGACTATATCGAGACCGTCTCCTCCCTCCTTGACAGTAAGATCGTTGAATCGCTTGAAAGAGCGTAGGAAATCCTCCCACAACCCCCTTGATGGGGCGTGAGAAATGCTATAGGCGGCAACCTGTACCCGTCGGAACAAGTGCTCAGGGGAATCATCACCATCGTCTCGAAGATGATCATACCCGCTCATCATCATCCCAGCAGCGCCCGGAGCATGCGCAGCCCTATCTTCGTAGGTGACAATAACCCAGCACATGCACGACAGTACCTCCGACTGCGAAATGCCCAGATCCCTCCTGGCATTACGCGCCCCCTCGGCACACCCAGCGCCGCCGCCGTCGCCACCGCCTCCTCCTCCTCCTTCCCCTTCGCTTAGGCCTTCTTCGGCGAGGAGCTGCATGACGAGTATATACCATAACGTCCCGTAGACTTCATGATGCTCCTTCCATTGTTTCTGCACCTTGCCATGAGCAGATTGGATATTGGGCCGCTTCTGATCTAGGTTGCTTGAAATATCGACGAGACTCTGCCAGCACCAGTGTGCGCACTGCCTCAGAGTCGTGAGAGCCCTGGAAGTCTCAATTCCTCGATTATCGACGGATAGGACCCAGCAATGCATGCTCTCCAAGAGGTTGCCGAGGTTATCTCCTATATCCGGAAGAAGCGTGTGATACTTCTCGTTAACCGTATCCAACAGATGGAAAGCAAAGAGGTCGACAGAGCCGCCTTGCTTGAGAAGGAAGCCCTTCCCGTCCCCGGCGAGGATGAAGGAAACCGCATTTGCAAGCTTTTCTCCAAGGGGGCCATTCAAGGTCCACCTGTCGTGTTGACTCATTTCGTGGTTCATACTTTCCACGACATGAACGTAAAGCAGGGGCCAAAGGTCTGCACGGCAATCGCGAGGCTGCCAAGTCCAGGGGTCCAGAAAACCCAAAGTTTCCCGGCATTGTTCCTCAGTCTCGGCCGACCGACAGAGAGCTACGAGATTATTCGAATCTCCCATATTGTTGATAAAGCCGTTCCTGTATCGTTCCCAAGCGTAGCGACTGCCAGCAGTAGCGAAGATTGCATTTGCCTTTACTGCCTGGATGTCTTGGGTTATTCGATCGCCCATGGAAGAAATAACTTCGGATATGGGTGTGAGAGTGAAAGCATCAGTCGCCTCGTAATCGTCAATGTCATCTTGGACATAACCCGCGTACTTGGGGCCAAAGTCCTCACTGCTGACGACAGATTTGTCACCGTATGCACCGGCGTCTCCAGCATGTTCGTGCGAGTCTTCGCTGCCTCTGCCATACTTCGAACATTTCCAAAGGCCTAGTCTATAGACAAGTTGACGTTTACTGGTTCACATTAGCCTTGGAACAAGTTATCTCGAGGTACTGTTGAGGAAGAACAAACGTCACAACGAAGCTATGCTTATCTTTCAGGAATTTGATTACGTCTTCGAGGGTATTGTTGGTGTACTCCGTGGTGATAGACTCCCTCAAAATGTCCCATTGTTCCACGGGTTTCCGGTGCGCTCGTGCTTTCGGCATGTCAAGTTCGCCGGTGGTATGATTATGAGCCATCGTCGGTTCCCAAAATGGGTTCCCTAGATCTTCAACAACGAGTGGATAATCTAGCGCCATTGTGCACGAGTTTTGCAGTCTTTAACTAACAGATGATCCTCTCTGTCAGAAAGAAATGCCTCGGAGGGAGCCTACCTTACACGTACTCGAAAACGAAATTGAAAAAGCCCGACGAGCTTCGCCTTTTTGAGGCTTATTTCATAAGGCTCCCAGTCCGCGAACCAAGTACGTATTGGAAGTGAAATGTAATTTCGCGATATGAATATGCGAAGTACTTAGTTGCCCATCCAATCACCACTCGGCCATAGTTCAAAGTGCATTTTCCTGTTAGCACCGCCCGCCATTGGTTCAACAACTGCTGGCATTGTCATTTGCGAGTTGAAATTCCACTTCGGCTCAGCAACCATTGTATCAAAATACAAAAGCTGGGGTCATGCATGCGCCACGTCCAGCTAACGAAGTGCAATTCCATGAATAATCTCTGGCTATCTGGATATCTGAGAGCGGCTACTCAGCCAAACTTCGACTCCATGACTTTTCGTATAAAAGGTCGCCAGGCTCGGAGCCATAGAGCGGGTCTTCGCTTCACAGCCAAACCAGACACAACGAGCCTTTACAACTTGAACTCTTTGCTTGCGCCCACTCTGTGTTACCACTCAGCCACGGCATAACAGTACTTGCCGTACGCTATACAATATCCCCGTCACCAGGTCCAGGATGCCTTACTCCGAGCCCTCGGCGCCCACAGCCCCGAACACCCTGGGACAAGCATCGGCACACGGGCGTCGGAGACCGACCCCACTCCGAGAACATCGAAGTCAACACTTGGAGGCAACTTCATGTCATGCGGAATCAATGCATCCCGCATCACGGCCAACGCAGCGGCAAAGGGCATCCGACAGCCCCAAACAGAGTCCGACTTGCTGTACACACAAGACAAAAAAGGAAGAATGTAGCAGTGACACCATGCCAGGCCGAAGGGCAGCGATGAGTCTGCGTATATTGAACGACGCTGGAGACAAATATTTCAGAATTAAAAATAGAGAGCTGAATCCGATACGTGGTGAGCGGCTTTGCGGCCTTGTGCAATAACAGCAAATTGGAGACAGACCTCAGGGTCATTAGGGAAAATGTACAACACGACTGGTGCGAAGAAGGGGATTGTTGGTATAGAAGTTATAGGATGCCATGTGGATAGATACCTGGGTAGCATGCTATTCCAAAGAAGCTGTTTGCTTGCCGCCACGCCTCATGAAATCTTCAAAGTTTTTGAACCACCATCGAGATGGATTTACCAGTGTTCGCTTGGCCGACCTGAACATGGTGCCTTGCTTCCTGGCAGCCAGTCCGTAGTGGCCGTGCTGCAATTCTCAGACGGATTGATTCGCGGATGCTGTCATCGGGCGTGAGGGGCAGTACACGAGGAAGGCCAGGTGATGCAGGTTGGAGTGTGCCCCGCAATTTAGCCCACAGTCCGGAGGGAAAGGTGCGGTGACGTGGGGATGTATCGGCCGGGTAGAGGTACCTCGTCCCTGCTCGCGTCGGGGGGGTGGGGCTCTGGAGACTGGAGCTCAACGCCTGCCGCGTATAATTCCGGAACTGGAGGACGAGTAGCTTTGCATTGAAGCCATTGCCAAGAATAGAGCAAGTGGCATGAGATGTGCAGTGGGCTGAGAGCTGTTCTTCTCTCACGAGCTGTATCCGTAGACTCGTTAGTAACAAGGAAATTATACGTTGAAATCAGGCGAGAAAGCGTTTTTGCCGATCATTCTGCGTATAATAAAGCCTGTCCCGGCATAGCAGGAAGCGGTCTGGGGCCGGCGGGTTTAGTTGGGTTTGGCGGTTGGCAAGGTGGTGTGCTGAGCTACCCGCCTACCATAGCTTCCGCCCCTCGAACGGCGTACCGTTCCATTGGAGAATTGGATGTTGTGCGGGTGGGTGTGCAGCAGTCAGTCGCAACTTTCTAGATGCGATGGAAGGGATGCGTCAAGGCTGCATCTGTAGGAGGTCGGATTGGGAGTCGTTTGGAGAAGGAGGAAACGGCGCTCTACTCCTTACATGCGCAGGGCATTGCTTTCATCTGCTCCATCTGTTAGCAGCAAATCAGCCCAGGAAGGGAAGCTATGAGGTGATGATGATGGAGGGGTTATGGATAGAAAAGCAGGGGGTTCGTTCCTCGATGGACCCCAACGACTTGGGTCCGTACGAAGAGTCGGCATGGGACACCTTGTGGGCCTCAAAGTCTGTGGGAGGCGACAAATCGGGTTGACTGTTGTAATACCTATGCCAACTTGTCTAGAAGTGTGGTGTTGGCCTGTGGTCGAGCCGAAATGGGCGAGTAAGCCTCAGTGCGGTTTGGTTCTGAGCTATCATCGGGCCTAGGTAGCCAAACGAAACTCTGTCTCTCTACCTTGGTGACGGTCGATGGGCATCGGCGGCTCCAGCTCCAATCTCAGCTCCAACTCATGTAACCCAGTCGTGCAAGTGTTTGGAGATGAGTTGCGCAACGGGTTACAAGGAGGCAAATGCGGGAGGATATGTCAGTGCGAGACATGCACGCAGCACCCAGACGAGCCGCGAAGAGAAGAATAAACAAGGACCTGATGGAGAAGTTTAGAAGCGGGAAAGAGTGGCTCCTTGGCATTCAGGATTGGTGTGGGGCAGGGAGCTCTTGCCTCTGAGAATTGAAGTCGACGAACTTCAGCGACAAGTCGCGGCAAGTCGTCATACCTGTGCAAGGATGATCCAATCACGGATCGCCCCACTCCGCCCACCCCTGCCAGCCATAGGATCGGACTGAAGTCTGAAGGTGCACCTGCAAGGTGCCAAGGTGCCTCCACACTGCGCAATGCCTGCCGTATGCGTGTGTGCTCCAGCTTCACCTCATCTCTTTGCTCCAAACGACTCCTTTTTTGCCTGTTATTCCTTCCCAAAGACCATGGTCCAAGACAACTGAGGAATCCCTCCAGTTTCAAGCCGGTGCCAGGAAGGAAGCGTAGGCGGGGTTTCCAAAACCGACCTCTGGACTTTCCTGGCACACTATGATAGTGGCTTGTAGTGTTCGCCATCTTGGATTGCATCGACCGACCTTTTCCGCTAGCCTCATGCTGCTGTACCACCCCATCAAGGTAGGTACAAGAGCAGAAGAGGGTGGATGGTCTCAAACTTGGAGGAAGCTCAGAGTACTAGCCAAATAAGCCTACTCTCTCGACTTTGGTCATGCTCGCTCAGGGCGGTATCGTCAGCTCTGACGACAGCGTCGCTACAAACGTCGTCTCCAACCCCAGACCCAAGGTGTGGCTGATGCGGTCCGGATACAGCAGGGAAGAGCATCGGCCAGACAGGGTTGACAGGTCCAGATCAGCCCGTCTGACTATCCATGCATTGGCTGGCATGGCTGCTGCTCGCAGACTCCCTGTGTCATGTCGTTGAACCGCGAAACCGCAGGGGCGATCCCGATCCAAAGCGCTTCACGCCTGAGGCCATTTATTGTTCCTACCAATGCCTCTTGAGTTCTTCTATGGATACCTCAAGGTAGTGGGACAGCGCGGCTACCTGGTACATCTTCCTCATGTCTCTCCAAAAAGGATTATTGACCGAAGAGGTCACCCATTGACTTGCGCGCTGCACAAGACAGCCAATCGGTAGCAGCATCCTCTAGGCGCCAGCCCGTAGCCTACCTGATCAAGCGAGGCGTCCAAACAAATCCAAACAAGCACGCCCAGGCCATCCCATCTCATTTGTCCAATTGTCCATGTATCCCGCCCTTTCCAAGCTTTTTATGTGCACGTACACAAGGATGGGATCATGCTCAAGCACAGGACATGGCCATTCTTTTCCAAGCTACCTCACATATTGCCTTAAGTTAATGGGCTACAAGGCTACCTGACGTAGTGTAGATGCGCGTCGGGGACTGCTAACAGAGCTTGTTACTGTCCGTGAGCAATGTGAGCAATGTGAGTAAGAAAAGAGACGAGGAAGGAGGTGTGGCAGTGTGGAAGGGGCGCCGCCTCACCCCAGCCTGGAATCCATAGGTACCTACTGAGGTCCGCAGCCCAGACCGGAACGATACCTCCTCCCCGTCCTCTTGCCTCTGTATCCAGCCACACCAGCGCTGGTCGACGAGGACCGCTGCAGCAAGGAAGGAACCTCTCTCTGCATTCGCGTTAGTCGTTACACGCTAATGTATTTGTGCCAGCTGCTTTCCCCGCAGATTTAACGTCCCATCTACCAACCCCATGCTTCTTGCTTCCCGTCGTTTATAAGCCACCGCCGCCCTCCTCACCTCATACCTTTTTGCTACTTCCAAGCTTCTGCTGCCACCAACAATTTTCTGTGCAACACCAGAAAACTCGCAAATACCGCAGACTGTGTGGGAATCGAGGAATCAAGACCAGGCATTCATCATCGTTCAAGATGCCTACCGCAACAGAGCGCATTAACGCCTGTAAGTTACTATTCGCCTTGGAAGTGTGTAGCCATTCGTTTGTGACTGACCTTCCCTCTAGTGAACCCCTTTTCCAAGAAGGAGTCTCATACGGCCGCCTCGATCACCACCTACAAGGTCTTGACTATTCTGAGTTGGCTCTTGGCTTTTGTCGTCACTCTCTACTACACCTTCAATGAACCCACCGATGGCTTCACAATTCGGAGAAGAATTTGGGACCAGAACTACCTCTACCCCACTGCCTTCACTTTGAACTCCACAATCATCGACATCTACTGGTAAGTTCAGACTCGTCCCTCGAGACCATTCCATTTCTAACATCGTCCAGGCTCGTTCTCTTCATCCTCCAAATTGTCTATGTCGGGCACCTCTTCTCGAGCAACAGCGACTATGTCAACGCCGCTGCCAGCGTCGGGTCCCACTTCATCTTCAACAACCTGTTGCACTTCGCCTTTGTCATGTTGTTCGTGCGCTCCCACTTCGGCTGGGCTGAGTTCATTCTCATCATCAACTTCGCTAACCTGTCGTCGCTTTACTTCCGTCACAACACGTATCCTCGCTTCATCCACTGGCCCGTTGTTTCCGCTCCTCTGGCCTGGACATTTGTGGCCATCTACTGGAACGGCGCCATCATGGTCCCTCACCCCCACAACCTCGTTGCCCGCATCTTTGGCAACATCTTCGTTTGGTCCATTCTGGTTTATGGAGGTTTCTTCATCACCACCTACAAGGTAAGAACGAATACTTGCCTACTATGTGCCGAGATTCAAGTGACTGATCATCATTCAGGATTACACCATGGGCTTCTCCCTCAGCGTCCTGTCCGCCGCCCTTGGCGTTGCGCAGTTCGGTCGCCAAATCGTTGCATTCCAGTGGATTTTTGCCTTCACCATCATGGCTGTGCTGTTCGTTTCAACTCTCGTGATTGCCTACCCGGCCGCGACTGGCAAAGACTACCCCTGGAGAAGCCGCACTGCCGACTCGGAGCGCGCTCCCCTTCTTGCCGATGACCAGTAAATGCCATTGTGTTCGCATTGAAGCTCGTGACTAAAGTCTGCGCATTGGCGTGTCCTCGCGACAGAAGCACTCTTCACTACACGAGAGGAGAAGGCCGAGCTGAAGTGCGACTGGGAGTCACCCATGGCAGAGTCATGGGCGTCAAAAAGTTGTTTTCGTTCCGAGATTGCTGCGACAACTGATTTAATTTTTGGTATGGAATGTACGTGGCATTTTTCATGGCCATGCATGCGTAGCACTGCACGATAATTCCCCATGTTGTTATTCGGCCTAGGAAGGAGAGGACGGGGAGGGGTGACGTAGCGATGGTCTTATCGCTGTCGTTATCGCTCCCGAGCTTTGTTTATCGGTTCGAATTAACGTAGCTCTTAGCTGAAGGCGGAATGGGTTACCTTAGGTACTTCCCCGAACCCCTGGTAGTGGATCTATCAATTACCACTACCTATTACATGCTTGACTTTATGGATACCAATTATTACTCACCCGTTTTTGCTACCCCAAGCTGTTCATCATGCTGCCACCCAAGAGGTTTCCATTTCCCTTCAGACTAGGGACTGATATATGTCAAATTTCCCGCATCTACCGGATTCTGGCCAAAGACAAGGAGGCGAGATTTCTTCGTCGCATCCTGACTAAGAATGAGCGCCTCGCAATCCCCGCCTCCCTGATGTCGACTGATGCATCAGGGACGGCGGCCGAAGTGTCCAAAGACGACGACTTCCAGGCGTTGAAGGAGCGCAACCCGCTATTATGGAAGAAGGCTAGCTTCTTAGCTGGGAGGTACGTTTTGTTGGCCCGACTTGATCTTTCTACTTGGTCAATTGAAGAGGCTGCGGAAGCTCACATTTTTAACCATGTGCTACAGATTCGCAGCCAAGGAAGCGACATTCAAAGCCCACCCCACGAGGAACCTAACATGGCACGACATCACCATCGTCCGAAAGCGATTCGAGCAGCTGAGGGATATTGAAGGGCTAAAGAATACCAAGGCACAGGGAAAGGAGGAGAACAAGAAGGAGGTGGAGGAGGAAGAAGGACTGAAAGCAGTCGAGGGCGAGGCAGAGGAAACCAGCAGCACAACGACACCCGCAGACGACGAGTTCACCAACAACGGAAGCGGTCCGCCCGTCGCTATCGTGCGCAGCAAATGCGATGACATGCCCGACCAGGAGGTGCTCGTGTCCATCAGCCACGACGGGGACTACGCCACGGCCGTCTGCATTGGCTTCCCCCGCGAGGAGGCACTCGCCCACGCCGATGGCCTGGGCCCCAAGGAGAAGAAGGGCCCCAGGAAGAAGCATGAGCGTCGCGTGCGCAAGGTTGAGGATACGGTGGAGGATCAGCTGAGTTATAAGGAGTTCAAGGAGTTCAAAGAGTTTAAAGCCTGGAAGGTGAGGGCCGAGAGGAAGGAGGCTAAGCAGGCTAAGGGGAAGGATGGAAACGACGGTGTTGCGGAGAAGACCGAAAACGTCACGGTTTGAGAGGGAGAGTCATTGACAAGAGAGACTCCATGTATATCAAAATAGGAGAAAAGGTATGAATATGTAAAAGGTGGCGGGAGTAAATACCATGTTAACATGTTGTAGTATTGGTTCTTGTACTTCTTTAAAGTGCCACGAGACCGTAAGAATATATCAAAGAACCCAAGAATACAGGATCCTAACCCGACATTCTAACCCCATCACCTTTTGCAAGTACGAATGTACTAACAAGGCTCTCGTCTCGTGATGGTGTAGATGTGAAGATTCGGGACAGGCGCCACTTTGTCTAATTGTTTTGATTCGCGAATTTGGAGTTTCTTTAACCCTTTTGGATGTAAGGTTTCTGTCTTCACGGAGTGCCATTCATTAGGGCACACATATAATAAAGGTATCATCAAGCCTCTCCAAGATGTGGTACGTGGCATGTGTTTTCGTCATTCTAGAGACGAAATGTAACCATGTCCATGTGCCCATGTTCACCAACTGCACCCACCGTGCAAACAAGGCTTCACCAGACCTGGCGCGCTATACTTCACCTGGTTTTCCGTTCCCTCTGTCTTTTCGAATATTCTCTCTTTTTTTCCCCCTCCTTCTTTCTGCCTCTTTTTCTTCCGGCCCTCTGCCTTGAGCAACTCGCCTCAACGACAGCTTCCTACCTACACCTTCAGCAACCTCAAGGACCCAAAACAGCTCCACTGAACCCACCCACCTCAGGATGTCAGCGAGGGGCAGCATGCACGACAGCGCCCCCACCAACACAAGCAAAAGCTCCACTGAACGCTCCACTGAACACAGGGCACACGCAGCACAGCACAGCACACAGGCGGCCCCCCCCAAAACCCCAACCAAACGAAACATAGGCCTCAACCTTCGCCCCTCGCTTCAACAGAATAGATCCTGGCAGGCCGGCTGGCCTAATGGCTAAGGCGTCGGATTCCTATGAGGAATACAAACTCATCCGAAGATTCTGGGTTCGAGTCCCAGGTTGGTCGTCGGTAATCTGAACACAGATTACGAGTGATTCTCTTTTAACTTTTTGATTCTCTTTTAACTTTTTTTCGTTTAGCTGCCTATTTTACCTTGCCCTCTACGACGATGTTCCTCGTCTCTGCTCTTTTTTTTCCCCTTCCTTTCTGGTCTTCTTCCTCTTCTTCCCCCCTTGGTTCGCGTCTTAATTACTCCGTGTTCTGAGGGTGCCTGCATGCATTGCGATACGAACTCAATCCAGTCCTAAACTTGACATCGACTTCAACTTCAAGCTTTGTACAATGTACCTCTTATGGGTATTTCTAATGGGGGTTTGCAAGTACTGCATCCGTCGCTCACATAAAATCGTTGCCGAGTGTTCGACAGCTGAGAAAGATTGCGCCTTCAAGGTGCAAATCATCAATGCCAGACAAAATCCAAGTCTCGCGCATTTATCAATCGAGCCACCACCAAAATGACAATAAGCAGCTGCCAAAAGTAAAGAAAACAGTCTGAGATTTGGGGTATCAGTGTATAAGTAATGTCTGTAACAACAACGCAACCCACCCCATTCCCATCATTCTCCATGATTTCCACACCGATTACTACGCCGGATTCTTCTTCTTCTTCTCGAGGCGCAAGAAACATCAGCAATGATGCCCCACACTCTAATAACTCGCAATCAAGACGGCACTCTCTGCCCCATTCTCTCTTGACACAAAAGAAAATCCTTTAAATCGGGAACTGTCAATGTCCTCTATTCCTGCCCTTCCACAAACCCTCACTCCCCCAGGCAGAAGCTCACTAGGCCTCAACCATGAGCTGCTCACCTTCCTCCAACAACTCCGTCACCTTCTTCAAGTTACCAATGAGGCTACGTCCCAGACCGACCAGAAGCAGCTTCTCTGCGTTGGCGGGTAGGCCGAGGTACGTAGGCGGCTCGCGCTCCGGTAGCTTGTGGATCCAGGCCATAAAGTCTGATAGTGAAGTACCCGATGGCACGATGAGGCTGCCCTCCTGGTTCTCCGTGCCCTCGACAAGCTTGTGTCCGACGTCGTAGGCGGACGGCGTCAGGAACGAGTGCACCAGCTGGTTCAGCTGCTTGAAATCTCCCTCATTGTCAATCTTGCCTCCGTAGGTTTCCGTGACGAGGTAGCGGATCATCTCCCAAGGGATGCTTTGAGGTGCAATGTTCGTGCGGGTACCAGCGGCGTTCTCGATCCAGGTGTCAATGATGAATGCAGAGCATTCGTACTGAGCATGTTAGCTTGTGCCTCAGGTACTACAAGCTTCGCTTGGTTTAGAGAAAAACTTACGTCACTGTCATTAAACTCCCAGAAGCCCTTCCATCCCAAGCTCGGGGCATAGCGCAGACGCTCCTGAACGACTGCGTGCAAGAAGGCAAGCAGCAGATACAATCTCGTACGCTCGACAGGTGCCTTGGCGCCTCTGGTAGACAAGGAAGACATGGAGTCCTTCATATTGGCGCGCACGCCGGCGGGCTGCTCGTACATGAGTACTCTGGAAGCGCGCAGCAAGTTGACGGGAATCTTGGGACTCGACTCCATCGACAGGAAAAGGCGGAATTCCGAGTGGGGGTTGAGTGACTCCATGCGCTTCTCGAGACTCTGCAGCCAAGTAGGTGCGAGATGTACGTTCTTGACCAAGACCCAGTTGCCCAACTGCGCGGCATTGTTGATGGCCTTATCAGCACTCGCGAGACCCTCGTTGGAACCCATGGCAATGTTGGTGCACTTGACGCGAAGCCTCTCAACGAGATTGTCCACCTTGTAACTGGCATCGAAACCAGGGCTGGAGACCAGAGAAATCGGTCTGGTGGCGGGAACCTGGCTCACCGTCTCCTTGAGATCCTCGACGACGTCAAACGTGTCTGAGCCAAAGACCAAGGTGACGAATCGTTCGGCAGCGGGAACGAAGCGATCAAGGCGGAACAGCTTGACGAGAAGCAATGATTGTAGAGCCTGGTCAAAGGCCTCCGTGCTGTCGTCCCAGATCTGGGGAACAAAGTTTTCGGCAAGCTCCTCGGTCAGGAACTTGTCCCAGTCGGCAGACGAAACAGCGCCAAGCTTGTCCTTCAGCACACTCATACGACCAGCTCTGGTGAAGGCCTCCTCCTTGGCGTCCTTGTCGGTGGAAAGATCCTTGCCTTCCACGCGATCATCAAGGATGATGTCGATCAGCGTCTTGTCCATCTTGTACGGCGAAGCCTGCGCAAGCAGCATGGCCAGCGTGATCCGGTCTTTTTGGAGCAGGCCGAGCGCAGTCCGCTTGAAGGCGGTGATGAACAGGTCCTTGACAATAATGTCTCGCCGAATATTGTGGTTCGTCTCATTGGCGAGGTTCTTGTTACCGTGCAGGACAGAGTGGAAGATGTCGAGGAAGTACTGCAGGGAGAACTGGTAGAAGTGGTTGAGGTAATGGAGCTGCTCCAGTACAGCAAACACAGTACTGCAGGAGCGGGCAATGATGCTGTACTGCTGGGTAATCTCTTCGACTTCTGCCATGACGCCCTCGGTGTTGCTCATCTTGTCTGAAATCTCCGCAGCCTCCGTCTTCAAGGTCTCCAGGGTCTCGATGACGTTGTCGTCGTCAAGAATGTTTCCGCGAGACTCGTTGAGAGCTTGCAAAAGACGCTTCTCCAACTGTCGCAGATGGATCTTGAACTCTCCCTGGAGCTTGATGAGGTTGGATCGCCGTTCGTCGACATCCGGTCTCTCAGACTTCAGCACGTCATTAAGAGACTGGGTCTGCAGACTGCTCTGGGTGACCGTGAAATTGACAAATGTGGTCCGAGAGCAAATGTCGGGAGCAAAGGTTGCCGACGGGTCACGGGTCGACAGGTAGATCTTGAAGGACGGCGAGAAATCAATCTGCTGCTTTCCAAGCTGGATGAGGACACGACCACCAGTCTTCTGGTATTCCTTGTTGAGGACATGGTTGAGGATGGGATCAAGGTACTCGGCATCCTGAATGAGAATGGGGTTACCGAATCGAAGGGAACTCTCCAATTGCTTGGTGAACGAATCATCCAAGAAACTGGTGACCGTCAAGCGACGGTCCTTGCTCTCCTTCTGCAAGAACTCAGTGACTCTGCCGGAAGGATCGATAATGAGAGGGTAGCGGTTGAATCGCTTGAGGACGATGGCGTTCTCCGTGCACAGATCATCGACCGGCAGGCTGTTCTCCTGCCAGCTGAGGCGCTCATCGGCAGTCGACAGGTATTCGGTGACTGGGTTGTGTTGCTTGTATAGTACACCGGATAGCTGCAGCTGGTGCAACCAGTCATCCATCATGGACTTTCGGAAAGTCTGATCGTAAAGACCACTGTAGGCGAGGAAAGCAGCCGCGACAAGGACATCGCCAACGAGCGTGCTGATCTGGGTCTCGAAGGACTTGCTGCCCTCCTCCCAACGAACTCTCTCAGACGACAGACTGTCGAGCAACTTGACACTCCTGTCGACCTTGAACTGGACCTTGGACATCTCAGACTTGATGGCTTGCGTCTCGCTGATGAGTGCAGCGTACTCCGTCTTGTACTGTGCGATACTAGACTCGAGGGTGTTGATGGTGTTCTCAACAGCCTTGGCCTCCGCCTTGGTCTGTAGAGCGGTCTCCTCGAGAGCGTCGACTTCGTCCCTCAGAGGGCCGACACGGTCGAGAATCTCAGAGTACAAGACCTGTGCCTCAACCCATTGTACCAAAGGACCACAGGCCTTACTGGCGCGGTTGACCTTGTCGAAGGTGAATTCGGGGATCGACAAGAAGTCATTGCGCATCTTGGTACGCAAAGCCTTGGTCATTTGGCGTTCGTTGTCAAAGTTGACAATGCTGGCAATGAAGTCGTCACGACGGATGATACCTTGGATCGTTCTCCAGTCGTTGACTTTGTGGCCAAGTAGAGCACAGACAGACTCAAGAGCCAATCTGACACCCTGGGGCGGGTTACCCATGGATCGGACTTCGGTGAGATGTTGACGCTTGATGTTGCTAACGCTGGCCTTGGCCTCTTCAACGGCGGGTTCAGCCTTTGCAAGGTCCTCCAGCACAACCGTTCTTCGCGTGGCCACCTCGGCCTCTTGTTTCTCGAGCGCGACTTGAATCTCCAAGGAAGTGTTCTTTCTCTGTTCAGCCTCTCTCTGGTCTGCAACCATGCGCTGCAGTTTCTCGTTGGCCTCGGCGTCCTTCTTCTCTAGCTGTGACTTCTTCTCGGCAAGACTGACCCTCAGATCGCGAACCTTGTCGACGGTGTCTCTAAGCTTCTCAAGACCAACGTTGAGATGGCGTTGCTGCTCTTCCAGATCCTCACGCTTCTCATTGTAGAGCTTGACATACTGCGCAACGAAGTCCAGGAAGTGTCTGGGGGTAAGGAAGGTAACCTTTCCTTGCTGCTTGAAGAGTTTGGTGTTGAATCTCTGAAGGGAGTAGTGAATGTAGACCATGGAGTTGACAATAGTCTCGCGATGCGTAGGGGGCAGGCTGAGAGCACGGTACGCCACGGGGATAGTATCGGGTGCCTGGAAGTTGGGTCGATCAAGATCCATGGACTGAGTGAGTTCGTGGCCTACTTGGAAGAGAGCCTGATCAGACCAATCTCCGAACCAGTTGAGGACGCAACGGTTGAACAAGGCAGGACTGGTAGCAGCCTTGGATCCAAGACCACCCTCCGGCGGGTTCATGGTGAACACAACATGCAAATTCTTGACAATTTGTTGCGTGAACCACTTATACAGCTCCTCGGGCGAGTCGAGGTGCAGGTTCTGTCGTTGGGCACCCTCCTTGCACGCCGTCATGAGCGCGGCGAACTCGTCTCCCTCGAATAGACCGGGAACCTCGGCGTTGGCTAGCAGAGTGTTCATTCTTTCGAGGAAACCAGAATCCAAAACATTGGCTTCGTCCATGATGAAGCAAATCTTCTCGCCCTTGCAACCGCAACGTCTGAGAACATCGCGCAAATCATCGTCAAAGTCTTCGGCAGAGTACTTGCCGTGAACCTTGATCTGGAAGACCTTGAGACCGTTCATCCAGGCCACGAAGCGCGAGAGCGTGGTCTTTCCACTACCACTCACACCGATGAGGATAAGATGGCCCTGGGGTTGTCTGAACACACGATCAATGCGGAGCACGTGTTCCAAAACGTCGTTGAACAGAATGAGGGGTACGTCGACTTCTTCCTCGCAGAACGTCTTGAGTCTGGCCTTGACAAAGTCTCGAAGCTGCTCTCGATCGACCGGTACGTAGTTCCTCGACAGCCAGTTGGAGAAAAGGATAGGACCGCCGAGTGCCTTTTGGTCATCGACAGTGGGGAAGAGATCAAGAGCGATTCTTCGGACCGCATCATCGGTCCACTGGCGCTCATCTTCGGCGACGAGACGATCTTGGAAGAGGCGGAGAGCCTCATGCGCCCAAATACGAACAAGCCCCTCAACGGACAAGGTCTCCAGCGGCCGGATGGCTTCGTAGATACCGCGCACCCATCGAGTGAGCTCACGAGGACTGTAGACGTAGTGAGGCTGAATCTTGGGCGTAAACCGCTGCTGCGACTCAAGATAGAGCTTGACCATGGCCTGGGTGAGTGGCTCAGAGTAGCCACGAAGGGCTGGAATGATCTTGAGAACAGCCTGATTGAAGGTGCCGTAAATCTGGAGCAGGGAAAGCTCTCCAGGGTAGTCGACCATAATGAGAGGAGCATGGCGAAGGAATCTGGCACCCAGGGGTGTACGACCTGCGTCTGTCGGAGGGTTACAGGCACCGACAAACTGGATACGATCAAGCGTGACCCAGGACTTGTCCGAGGTTCTCCAGAAACCGTTGTGCTCAACGAGCTGACGTAGGAAGGAAATCGCTCTCTGTGTTCCATACTTGTCGGGGGCAGGCAAGTTGATTTCATCACAGAAGATGACCAACCATCTACCAATCTGTGTCGGGGAAAGCATGACTCCGTTCAAGGTCTTCTTGTACTCGCAGTATTGCTCAAAGGTCTTGATCAGAAGGTCGGGAGTAGTCGCGCTGGAGAAGTTGAGGCCGACAACCTCCATGTTGGGAAGCTTGCGAAGAGCGCTGAAGAGCGTCATCGTCTTACCGGAACCGGGAGGACCGCAGAGAAGCAGCGGCTTGTGCTCAGCCAACCAAGAGTAGAGGACATCCTCATGACGCACTGTATCGAGGGTCGGAATGACCACATCTGTCTGAGTGACGGAATGAGTATTGACTTCGATGGTAGGCACCTGGTTTTGCCACGGCGCCCACTCGGCCTGTGGGAGAGTCACATCGAAGTCGATGAGCGAGCTGGTACCATCCAGAGGCGGGTTGCCAAAGCTGGCCAGACCACCGACGGCATCTCCGAACGCTTTGCGGTCGTTCAAAGGGCAGTCACCAGTGAGAGCCCAAACCAAGGCAAGGAGAAGCTTCTTTGCGATGAATCCTTCAACCTGCTCAGGGTCCAAGGGGAAGTCGGCGTGCTGGGCGTTGTACTCAATCATGTCGCGGACTGCCTTGTTCAAGAGAGAGAACAGTGTGTTGAGAACGCGAGCGACAGTGAAGTCCATAATGTGGTTGTAGCTCTCGGCTTCCTTGAGTGCAGCTGTGAGGAAGTCCTCGCCAGAAAGATAGGCGTTGAGCAGATCGGCGACTTGAGACTGAACGGCCAGGGCTTTTGCAGGGCTCTGTCCAGCTGCGACGCTGTCTTCGTCTAGGTCCTCGAAAGGCTTGGAGCGGAGCGTGCCGAGGTAATGCTCGAGCATCATCATAGGCGTAACGGTGTCCTCGCTGAACCAGACCATACCGCAACGACTGACCGTGGCAAGAGTAGCATACTTCAACGTCTCGACCTCGAACATGATGCGAACGTTGGCGGGCAAGTTGAGACGCTCACCGTTGGGAAGAGTAAGAAGTTTATTGTCGTCCAAGACACTGTTCAAGTTTTCAACCCATTCGGGGTCAACGTCACCATCGAAGACGATCCAGTGGCGCTTGGAGTCCTCGCCTCTGAGGTTGTCGACAATCTTTCGTAGGATGCTAGTGAACAGACCATCCGTCCATTCACGCGTGGTAGAGTCGAGGTTTCCGTAGAGAGCTTCCTTCGACATGACCTTGGAGTCAATAACGTGCTGCACGCCCTCAACGCCCTCGACCTTTTGGAGAGCGTCAAGCAGAAGAGTCCAGGCAGCAGACTTGCCGGTACCAGAGTTACCAACCATCATCACACCATGGTGGATCTTCTGGATCTGGTATAGTTGAAGGACCTTTGTCATCCAAGTGTCGTTGACCACCAGCTTTCTTTCGTCTGCAAGTGTTCTGATGGCCTCCTCGAGGGCCTGTAAGTTGGCCGGTACGTACTTGACGCCAGGGAAGCAGTCCTCTTCGACTTCGCCAAGGATTTCCACATCGCTCTTGATCAGCTTGGGGGCGATGGTTTCACGGATGCTCTGCACGATAATCTCGGGCTCAACAACCTCTTCCGCGCCAATGCTACCGTCACTGTTCACAAGTCTTGCGCGCTTGAGACCTCCAGAGCTGACGAGAACACTCTTCAGAGCACGCAGACCAAAGTCATAGTGAGCTTGCTTAGACAATCTCGCGGCACACTGATCGAAGAAAGGAACCGTGTGCTTCGACAGCTTCTTGGCTTGATTGAAGCCCTGAGAGTACAGCATGACTTCGGCAATGAGCTCCTTGTCAGGCTTGGACATGGCAACACTGCGGAACAACTTCTTCAAGTTGTCGGGAAGGTTGGAACGGCCAGCATAGCCAGGGTTCATGGTGATGAAGATACCCGTGTTGGCGTTGACATGGAGCTGGCGTCCAACCAATTCGGTTTGAGCCTTGTCGTCTTCGGCGCCCTTCTTCAGGCCCAGCTGAATGTTTTGGATTTGCTGCGAGACAGCGGATAGAATTCTCTCCTCGAGACGGTTAAACTCGTCAAAACATCCCCAAGCTCCGACCTGGCAGATACCAAGGAAGATACGACCCATGGCTTGGAAATCAAAAGTGTCGTCACAGCAGAAGACCAAGGTGAAACGACCGAGCTGCAGACCAAGGGCCTTGACTGACTCCGTCTTACCCGTACCGGCTGGACCATAGGGAGATCCACCCAGTCTTTGCTCGAGAGCTTGTGTGAGAGTAAGGAAGCATCGGTCTGTAAGAGGTGTTCTGACTAGGCGTTCCGGGACTCCGAGATACTCGAAGCCGTAGCTGAGCTTTGCGTTGGCCATCTTCACCTGTAGGCGATTGGGGAAGTCACCCTCGGGAGTGTAGACATAGCGCATCTGAAGTAGCCACCAGTAGTGAGTCGGCGTGGTAGCGTTGAGACTGATAAGCTTCTCGATGGCGTCACGCTGGTGCACACATTCGGTGATGAGCTGTTCGCACTTCTTGCGCTGAATGACCTCAAGATCACCCAGGACAGTATCGGCAAGAAGGCGAAGCACCTGAACCTCGAGTTCATAGAGAGATTGCAGTGACTTTCCTCCGTCAACGAGGGACTTTTCGACGGATGTCGTCCAGACGACTTGTGTCGCAAGAACGACAATTTGACTGGGGAAAGCTTCCATGAACGCATCCATCGCCTGCTTGTCGATCTTCTCAGATTCAAAGATTGGCGTGTACTGCTCAACGGCTTCTGCGAGGAGCTCTGCCAGTGTGTTCTTCATGCCACTCTCCAGAAGGGCCAGCCAGTCGTTGATCTTGGGCGTCTTGGCGAGGGAAATCTCCTTCTTGAGGCGCACGGCCTCACCCTCCTTCGAAGTGAACCCAGAGATGATAGTCTCATCGTCCATGATCAGTCCAGATAGACCAGCAAACATTTTCTTGAAGTGTTTCGCGATACGCAGGGTATCGTTGCTGTTACCAATCATTTCCAGAAGATCCTCGTCACCGACGAAGTAGAATCTAGGGAAAGAAACACGCTCCTTCTCAAGGTATTCACCAAGAGCCTTTTGGATCTTGTTGAGAAGTTCAGCCAATCTCTCAAGAGATTTCTGGACATTGGGGATTGTCAAGACGTCGAGAACGTAGGGCTGCTTGTAGACCTTCTTCATGACAGCAGAGAACTCGCTGTTAATGTTCTGGAACCGCGAGGACTCGACTGGCAATAGGTGCTTGATGTCGGCATTGCCAGTGAAGACGCCCTCAAGGTAAACCCATTGACGCTGAACATCAATCCAGACGTCAAAGAGGACATGCACTCTGTTGAGCTTGTCTTCCCAGGATGACGCCTCTTCTTCAAACTCCTTGTAGTAAGGTGAGTGCTTCATAGCTTGCAAAGAGTTCAGGTTTTCGCTGCACTTGGCAAACAGATCGTCCCAACCGCGGATGAGACGGCACTTGTTCTGATAGTTGACGAGCTCCAGCCCATAGTTGGACCACGTCTCGCGGACCTGCTTCAGAAACTCCTCCAGGGCCATCTCACCCTGCGCCTGGGCAATGATGTCCCTGACAATAACCTCGGTGGCGACAAGGTTGAGGTCCCAAACATCGCCAAGAGTCATCGACACTGGTGAATATCGCTTACCAGGCTTGATCTGCTTGTATATCTTGGTCCAGTGGCGGTCTCGGATTGCCTCAGACTTGAGATCAGAAAGAATGGTGTTGACCTTGAGCAGACTGCGAAGGATAGTCTGCACGTGCTCAAAGGCGGCATATTGTCTCATGCGACTGGGCATCTCCTTGGTGCTCTTGATGAGGTCGTCAATCTTGGACCGAATCTTTCTGGGTTGGACAGCAGTCCACAAGACCTCTCGCGTCTCGTTGAGACTCGCCCAGATGGTGGAAAGGTTAGACCAGACAGATTGGAAGTCCTGAACTTCTTCCAAGATGGTACCAAGAGAGGTGTCCGCGGACGTCGGGATATCGAGAGCTTCTTTGGCCTTGGCCACCATTTCAAAATCGGACTGCAGCTTGGAGATTCTGGTCTCGAATGTCTTCAACGTTGCGGTGGCAACATCAGGCTGAGTGGTGCCAGAGACTGGCTTCTCGTCATTCCACTGCACTGCGACCTCGGCAATCCTGTCGTTGACAATCTTATCCTCGGCGATGATCTTGGATCTCAGAGCGTCAGTCTGGTCCTGGACGATCTTGGACTTCTTCTCCAAAATCTCAGTGAGAGACTCCCACGAGCTGTCAATCTGCTCGATATGAAGCCAGTCGTTGGGGAATTGGTAGCGCTGGCGCACGAGGGTGGACTGGCCCTGTCTGAACATGTCGATCTCAGGGGCCCAGAGCTTAACGTTGCGTCTGCAAGCCTGTACAACAGTAATGAATTGCACGGCTTGGGCGGTGGAAGACGCATCAAGGCCCTGACTCTCAAGGTCTCGGCGAGCCTTTTCAATCTCGGCGTGGACTTCACGCATACGGTTGCCGAGTCTGCTGGCGAACTTCATCAAGATCTCGTGCTGCCATTGGTCGTACTTGGCGTTGACCTTGGTTTGGACTTGATCGTAGTCAATCGTGATGTGTCCGAACTGCCGGCTGACTTCCTGGGTGTCAAAGGTCTGGCGCGTCTTTCTGATTTCCTGAAGCAGCTGCAGCCATCTCGCAAGCTGGTCTCCCAGAGCCTCGTAAACCTGTTCTGACTGAAGGTCCCAGAGAGACTGAAATTGCAGCCACTTGTCGACGTAAGAGCCGATCTCCTGCAGCTTCTTCTCGACAGACACGTACACGCGGCTGAGCAATTCGGTGCAGTCGCTGGGAAGGTCATCAAAGTGCGGCTCGTCCAACGTGGTCGTCGTCAAAGTCATCTGGTATCGCGTAGCCTTGATCTTCTTGAGGTTGCAGACGATTCCGAGCCACTCGTGGAGTTGAACGAACCAGCTCGAGCGTGAGTATTCCAGTGGAGGATCCAAGTAGATCACCTGGTTTCGCATGGACAACTCGAGGATCAGACGCTTGATTGTAGGTCCTTCTTGTACAGCCTCTTCGCCATTCTCAGTCACTTGTTTGCGGCGCCCATCGTCAAGATAGTCGTCCTCGAAGGCATTGATCCAAGCCAGAATGGCGTCTTGCAGACGAGTAAGAAGCACCTCCTTGAGCTTCTGGTTCATCATGTCGACCCAGTACGGCAGGTTGACGTATTGCTCCAAGTTGAGTTGATCGACGGCAGTCTGGATAGTCTCCAGGCGGGAAGTGAAGGCGCTGGCTTCGTAGGGGCAAGTATTGAGCTCAATGAGCGCCTTCTCCACGGTCGCGTGGATTGACGCCAGTGAAGCGGTCTTGGCCTGGAGCAGGGACACGGCCGCGGCAAACTCTCGAATGAAGAGGCTGTGCTTGCTCTCGGAGGGCTTAGAAAGCCCGAATTCGGACACATTGGGCAATGCAGCGTTGTTCTTGGTGGAGAAGAAGATCTCGTGGGAGTTGACGAATGACTCCCATCGGAGAGGAACACCTCTGGACACCAGAGCGTAGACGTCGTTCCTGTATCCATACACAAGCACGGCTTCCTCGCCCATCTCAGAGATCTGCCGCATCGTCTGCGAAAAGGTACGGACACTCTCCATGAGACTGACTGCGAATGGGTAAACACGCTTGGCGTCCTTGGACACATTGTTGATTGAGTGGGGAACAGCATAATTCTGCCACATGAGGTTGCGCGTCTCTTTGAAGAGGGTGATGACCTGGGGGTCAAAGTTGACCATAAGTTCGTAGCTGTTGCCCGTCGATCGCTGGCGACGAATATCGAATAGGAAACCAGAAATGGAGATTTGACGACGCTGAACATCATCGAGCCACGCCTTGTAGATGGTTTGCGTGTCCAGCTTCTTCCGGAACAGATTGCTTTCGCTCTGGAGTTTCTGACCTTCGGCGTGGATGGCCCATTCGGAACCCAACACGTCCTCGACCTTCTTCATGTAGTTGTCGAGCTGATGCTCAATCTGTCGGGCCCAGATGATGGCACCAGATACGGGCGGCAAATCACGCAACTGGGCCATAGCGTGAGCCTCAGAGTGGCCATATTGCTGTTTGAAGCGCTCGTGAAGACCGTGAATGGCTTGTTTCACGTGCTCCATCAGCTGGTTCTGGTACTCGGCAATTGCCCCACGAATCTTGGGGCGCACGAAAAGGGCGTTGAACTTTGAGAAGACGCGGAACATCTCGTTCGCGTTCTTCGCCGTCGCCAGGCGATCTCTCAGGCGCGCAATGATAGAGTTTTCAACCCGAGAAGTCCGCTCATTGTACATGTTTTCGGCCTTGGCCCATCTCTCGGTGCCCTCGGGGGAAACATCCAAGAGGTCAACGTTCTTCAACGCCTCCCAGGCTTGCTTGACTTCTTCAACGGCATCCACATCGCCCATCTCTTCGACGACGACTACGCCATTGGTGTTGGTCGTTTCCGTCAAGCCGCTCACAGTAGCCTTGGGGCCGAGAACGTTGACAATGGTCCGCTGCAGCTGCTCGTGGTTGTCGCGGAATGTGCTGACGTACTTGAGACGGCCTTGAAGCTCCGCATGCTTCGGGTTGACCTTGATGGGGATGAACTTTTCGTTTCTCCTGCGCGTCACCTCACGGGCGACGTTGGTAAACTCCTTGATGCTTTCGTCCCACGTGGTAAAGATATCGTCGCTAGCCTTCATGATGGCCTTGAACTCAGTGTAGTCGAGGTTCACAAGCTCCGTACCGGGCAAAAGTCGGTGCAGCACCTCGTCCAAGTCTCCAGAGATAGCTTCGACCAAAGGGAGAGCTCTCCGAATGGGGTACGGGCAAATTCTGAGCTTCCTGTTCAGGTGGCCGAAGATCTGCACGATGGCGTCCTTGACCTTGGACAGGTACGTGGCGGAAAGTAGCTCATCCAGCGGGAAGTCTCGCATAAGCTGGTTGTACTTTTGGACCTTCTCCATTGCCTCCTTCAAACCGGTATCGGCCGTAAAACTGACAGTCGCCTGGAAACGCTTGGCGTGCTTGAGGATCTCGAGGGTCAAGAGAACTCCCTCGCTACGGAGCTGTCCTTCGATGCCCTCCAATGCAGACTCCATCGAAAGCCAGAAGTTGACCTCCTGACTGGCCGTAAACTTGAAGTCTTTGGCGCTGTCGGCGGGGTCCCTAGTCATCCTCGTAATGACCTGAATAGACTTGATCCAGCTGTTCACATTGTTCTGCAAACTGTTGAGGAAGGTACTGTCGGAGAGCACGGTGCCCGGGATGAGATCGAGTGTGGGTTTCGAGTGTCGCGAATCGGCCTCTTCCAGCGCGTTCTGTACCATTGTGTGGAACATGAGGGAGACCTCGGGAATCTCGACATTCTGCTGGAGGTGAAGCAGGCTCAGCTCCAGGTCGTTCCATCTCTTCTTCGTGACGGGAATACCCGTCTTGGAGTCCACGTCCGCCCTGCCCCTGGCGCCATTAGTGATCTGGCTCCGGGTGTTGGCATCAAAGTAGGGCGCCAGCGCATTATGAACATAAGAGTGCAGGATCTCAAAGGGCGAAGTGGAGGGGCCTTGCTCGCCGGCGGTGGCATTCAGGGTCGCAGGGCCTGGGAGATTAGTCAAAAGTATCTGGGAAGTGAGCGGCAAGGAGGGGTCGATCGGGCCAGGGCGCTGCTTCAGCAGAACGAGGCATGACACGGTCGTCGGAAACGAGGAGATTTCGGTTGTCAGGGAGTATGTGTAGGATGGAGACTCTGCACTCGAAGGGTTAGCGATGCCTATGCGGCCGTTAAGGGTTCTAGAGGCCACGCGGGTTGAACGAACTTGACTCCTCGGTTCCATTCTGTATCGTGGATACGGGCAAAATATCTTTCTGAATGTACAGAGCGTTGGGGGTATCGGTAGCAAAGCGGGTGCAGCGCTGGACAGTGTCGGAGTAGCGGTGCTTGTGAAGCAAGCTTCCAGGGCTCTCGAGGTCCTCGTTGGTCGCTCCGAGAGCTATCTGGCAAACCAGACCAATGTGTTCGAGAACGCGGTTCGGATCGATTGAGGATTCGGCGGTGGGCGAGGCGACGCCGTTCGCGCCCGGGATCGGGGTGGAGGCCACCTCCATGGCGGCTCGGGGGAATGTGGTATGTGTGTTTCGGACGAAGAAAGACGATATTTACAGAGTCGAAGTCGGCATCATCGTAGGTACGACGGATAGACGGTAGCGTGGGTGAGTGGACAGCAGTGTGTCTGTCAGGTCAAAAAAGGGCAACCTCAGGGGCGATGACTGGTCGGCCGCGAGATCGACGAGTCGTGGTGTGCCGAGGAGCGGAACGAAGAGAAGCGAGAGAATGGAAAGTGCTAAAGGAGAGTTGAGGTATCTTTGAGTGGGACGAGGACGTGGTTATCGCGTTTGGGAACCGAGATGTGCTCGTCGTCCCGTTGTCGTCGTTTGGTAGTGGGTGATTATTCGCGGCAGCGGATTTGATGCGCAGCGCAGATTCGGGGGGGTGGTCGTGGGATGAGTCTACGAAATGCAACTATGTAAGGTAAGGTCGGAGGTGAGGTATCTGTGTAGATTGACGTGCCCGGTCTGCTGCAATGCAATGTTGACTTTCCAGACGAATTACTAGAGAGTCCCCGGACAGGCTTGACTTGTCCAAGGGTTCCACTTTCACTTTCACATAGGCCGTTTGGGAACCTCTTGTCTAGGTATTGTGCAACCAGTCCCGCAAGTAGAATTACACTGGAAACAGCGGGAAAAGGTACATTGCATCCAGGTGGTCCTTTCCCTGAGATGTCTGCGAGTTTTAACGCGACCAGGCAGGACCCTTGTCGCGACAGCATGTGTCAGGAGGTTGCTGGCCACTCAAGCTTAGGTACGTACACCACCTCAGTACCTACAAGCTTACTAAGGTACGGATGCAAGTCCCACCTGGGACTGCGGTATCTATCTGATTGGCTGCACCTTCCACGTCTCACCAAATCAAAGCTCCGATCTACCGCGACGATGTCCTTTTTTTTTTTTTTTTTTGGCTACGGAGTACGGAGTATTGTGCTGGCAATGCATGCTGGGCCACTCAAGGCACCACAGGGAAATAAGAGGAGCTCAGACACGCTGGCCACGACACGTCCCCGTCTGTACATTTTCACCTGCACCAACTGCACCAGGCATAAATCTGCATCAGGGTCCCCTCCCTGTGCATGTCCGCAGAATTGCTGACTGTTTCCTCAGCATCCCCCCCCCCCCTTCACATGGTCATGCACACCTACCTTACCTTACGGAGTACGGAGTACTTGTAGAACAATAACTGTTCTTTCTTCACATGCACATGTCTTAGGTAATGCAGCCAACGACGCGTTCCATCAAGCCTACCTACAGACTACAGAATATTACCCACACACGCTTCTACCTCATAAATCGAGAGCGCCATGATGGAATGAGAGAGCATGGATATTCTGCTCCAATTCGATTCGTTAGACCCCCTGGCCCGTTTGAATGCTACCAGTACAAAAATGGCCATCCAATCTGCCACATCCAGCGCCCACGCCCGCTATCCTTGGGTACCCAAAATTACTCTTAAAATCGCCTCTTAATTAGCAGCGACCCCTGGATAGCTCGAGCTTGAGCTGCAGCTTCCCGCCCGCGCGCCCTTTGCCCCACTATCCTACCACTACTTCACCTCACTCTACACAATATGTCATTTGATACGGTGATACCTCAAGGTAGCCGCGGTCCGGCAGCATATTGCCTCATCCATATCCCGCGTTTCGTCCCTTCTAGCTATCACGGTACATCGTCTTGGCGAATGGTATTTAACGCTCCTGACGCGACTTATGGCAGCCTGTCGAAATCACAAAAGTTGCATCAAGCGGCATGATCAAAAGTCGAATGCTTGCTTCAGTCATGTTCGCAGATACTTTGCTGGTTGAATCCCACCCAATGCAACCCCGGACTTCCAGATAAATAGAAAGAAATGAAAAAAGACAAAAAACTGCTTGATGACCCCAGCCTCTAATGGGACCGACCTCAGATCACACCCAAAAATCGACTCCGCCCCATTCAAACACCTGATTCCATCCTGCCTTGCCTTACGCTTTCGGCATACCGACGGCCATGCTTCCGCGACGCAGAAAGGAAAGCATCGTACAAGTCCCTTGTCAAACCAGTTGCCCGATCCCGTTCCGCCATGCAAGGGTACCCTCTGCCGAACCTTGTCCATCCATGGCCGTACACTACGTGCCATTGTTGCCAGACCCTTCTGGGCCACCGAGCCTCTCCCGTTGAACCATAACCCGTTGGTTGCAAATATCGATAAACATTTCAAACCTCTCAATGATCTGGTCCTTTTCCACCAACTTCTTCTTCAACTCGTCCACCTCTTTCTGTTTGTCCTCCTTGTACTTGTCAAAATCCTCGCGTGCCTTGGCGAGTTCTTTTCTAAGATCTGCCCGAATCCTCTCTTCTGCCGTGGGGTGTGGTTTGCTGTATATGGCCGGTCTGTTCTCTGCCAACCCCGTAGCCACCTTTTGAGGGTTTCGGTTGATTGCAGCTCTGGCATTGTAGATGTCGCGAGGGAGGAGGGGGACGTGAGGGTTTTCGCCTTGCAGTATCTCCAGTGTCTCGTTTACACTAACCCCTGTCGAAGAGTCAGCGGCTGCTCTTTCTCGTGGTGTTGACTTTGCCGGCTCACCATTCTCCTTGAGAGCTTTGACGGCGGCCACCATCTTGCTGTCTAACTTGCGAGCTGCTGGGTGGAGGAGCGGGCTTTCGCTAGGGCCGTGGTTGTGTTGCAGATGCTGAGGATCCGGTCGGTATCGAATCGTCCACTGGGTCCGCTGCTCGATGGCAAAGAAGCCGAACTGACAGTCGCATTTGCGCGATGACGTCTTTCGCTTGCGGAACTCGGGGCTCACGCGACTCGGGGGCTTGCCTGCCCGATCACACACGAACAGAACTTTTTTGAGTCCAGGAACTGTCTTCTTGGAGCGGCCAATGACGATTGCGTAACCGACTGATGTGCAGTATGCGAGAACGCTCTTGTGCACCGCCTCCAGGGTCGGGAAGCTGCCTCCCTCGGGAGGAGCAGACATCATCTCTCCCATGGGTGTCCGAGGAACGAATGGGGCCCCATCGATCATCTTTGGCTCGAGGGAATCGTCACCCTCAGCCAGGGATGCATCAACCTCCATACTCTCCCCATGCTGATCACTGGCCTGAGCAGGCGTCTCGGGTCGGGCCTGAGCAGGTTGCTGGACCTGCGGCTGGACTGGGGAAGCCTGAGGCACTTGCTGGGCCTGCTGGACTTGCTGAACTTGTTGAGGCACCTGCTGGACCTGAGCAACTTGCGGCAGCTGCTGTTGAACTGTTGGAGGCGTAGGCTGTGACAGAGTCTGAGCTTGAGGGGTATGCTGGGGCACGATTGGCTCAGTCTTGATCTGCTGCTGGGCGGCCTGCTGCTGTTGTTGAGCTTGTTGCTGGGCGGCCTGCTGAGCCTGCTGTTGTGCCTGTTGCTGTGCCTGTTGCTGCGCCTGTTGTTGTGCCTGCTGTTGCTGCTGCTGTTGTTGTTGTTGCTGCTGCTGTTGCTGCTGCTGTTGCTGTTGCTGTTGCTGCTGATGGAGACTGTGCTGCTGGCTCAGCTTTTGTTGCTGGCTAAGAGACTGCTGATGTTGCTGCTGTTGCTGCTGTGCCAGGGTTTGCTGTTGGCTCAGGCTCTGCTGGTGCTGTTGATGTTGCTGCTGTTGCTGGTGATGTTGCTGCTGCTGGTGTGCCTGATGTTGCTGATGTGCCTGGTGCTGCTGGTGTTGATGCTGCTGACCCAGGCCTTGCTGCTGGCCGAGGCCCTGTTGTTGCCCAAGACTCTGCTGATGGCTCAAACCCTGCTGCTGGCCGAGCCCTTGCTGGCTGAGGGCAGACTGCTGACCGAGGCCTTGATGTTGTCCCAAGCCTTGCTGCTGGCCGAGAGCCTGTTGATGGCTGAGGCTTTGCTGACCTCCCAGGCCCTGCTGTTGACCCAAGCTCTGTTGTTGACCGAGACCTTGTTGCTGACCGAGGCCATGTTGATTGCCTAGAGGAAGGAACAGATTAGGGCCGTTCTGTCCCATCTGCTGCCTCTGGGGCGGCCCCCTCTGGCGTCCGAGGGCGGCGGCATTGGGGACGTGGCTCGGGGGACGCGAGGATCCGTTGACGTTGCCATTGACGGGCGTCGGTGTCTGGAAGAGATGATGGGGATATTGAGCCTGGGTCGGCTGCTGAGGCGTATATGCTTGTTGTTGATAAGGCGACGCGTTGTGAGGGCCTGGCGATGGCTTTTGGGCAGGATTCGCGTGTTGCAGGGGCGGGAAGCCGCCTGGGCCGCCGTGACTTCGTCGAAGGCTACCCGGCTGGGGAAAGGCGAGGCCTGGATGGCTATTTCCCGACTGCCCTAGACTCGACATTGTGTGCCGAGAGAAGGGTGGTCGAAGCCTTGGATGGAGATGAGGGAGGGAGGTGAAGAAAGCGAAGAAGAAGGAGCGTGAGGTCGGACGTGTGCGTGTGTGTGTGTGTGAGGGGGGGATTGTTCACCCGCCGAGGCGAGGCGAGGCTTCGGGGGAGAACGTGTATGGCGAGGGTATCGTCAGACTCAACGGGTGGACGGTCGCGTGGGTATCGACTTGGAGGTCGAGGTCGAGGTCGTTCGAAGTCGTTGAGCCTCCGCTATCATAACCCGAATCCCAGAGATGCTCGAAAGGATGCAACAAACGAACCCTTGAATGTGGTCTGGGGGTGTCGATAATGGGATTGGGGGGAGGGAGAGGCGTGGAGTGTGTGTGGGTTCTGGGAGGTGTGCACAGAAAAGAAAGGGGAGAGCAAACATGCGAGGTGTGAAGGGTGGTGTGCGAGGAAGAGAAGGACGGCGGACATGGAAGAGACCTGGGCGGATTGGGGGGGGGGGAGGGACGTGGACTTGGACTTGGGACTTGACCCGAGGACCGTGTCAAGTCAAAAAAGGACGGGACTGGAGGGAAAAGGCCAGAGAGCCCAGTGGCAGTGGCAAAAAAGATTGCAGAAAGCCAAAGGGCGATGGAAGAACAGTGAGGACCAGGAGGGGAACAGGGAAGGGGAAGCCTAAGGCAAAAGCTGAAAGACAAGAAATTTTCTGTGGCGCGGGCCTTGAGATTTCCTCAAGGTGCACCCGAACTAATTTTTTTGGGCGCAGCAAAGAGCAAAGGGACGGGGCGGCGACAGCCAAACTCAAGGTAGAATTGGAGCCTGAGGAGTCAAGACTCGAGGGGGAGGACCCACCCTCTCCTGCCCCCCTTGAAGGCTTTCAGCCAGCTGGCATTGGCTGGAAAGTGAGACGGAACACGTGATTTGACCGCAACGATGATGTCATCAAGAACGAACAGAGCGGCCCCCCCCCCCCCCTTTTCTTTCCATTGTTGGCTGCGCCGACTTCTTTTTTTAACCGCCCGCCTGCTGGCTGGCTGCTGGGTGCTAGCGTTCGTCAGCGCGTGAGAGACGAGAGGGGAAAAGAAAAAGAAAAAAAAAAAACAATAACACACACACAGCCAGAAAGGCAACGCGTTTCGTCGAGGGGTGAACACGAGCAGCAAAAACATATCGGATTAAAGAACTTGCGTGCGTTCGGCCGATTCAAAGCGTAAACGTACCCCGTACGGTACGGGATGGACGAATCAACAGAGGTATGCACTATCTACAATTAAGGCTCAAAAGTTTGATCGCGACTTCCCTCCTCCACACCATGACACCAGTGACCAAGGTGCACGCCAAAAGAGGGTGAGGTGACAGCTTCCTGGCGTTTACCCACGTCCCGAACAGAGGCGTGGGATTGGGAAAAAATAATTGGAAGACGGCGGGAGTGTCCGAGTGAAGTGGGTGGGAAAAGTGTCATTTGAGGCTCCAAAAGTCATTTTGCGCCGTTGACGGTGGTGCCAGCTCGGTGCTGGTTCGACACCTCTCTGATCTGACAGCTGCGCTCTGCGCTGTGTGCTTGCGCTGGACGCGACTGGACTTGCTTTTTTCTATTCGCACTCCTGCTGGGGCCGTCAAAACCACAGTCGTGGAAGGCCAGATTGGTTTACTTAAGCCACCCATCTTATCAGCACCACACCTCAGGTATCCAGATTGCGCTTGTACCACCTTTTGCAGGTACGAAGTACAAGCTCCCCTTCCCCCAGGGCCCCCAGGGGATCTCAACCAGACGGGCCACACACGCCCACGCCCCCTCCAACTGCCCAGGTCCCCTTCCTCAACCCCCGAATCTCTGAACAGGACAGTCGAGAATAAGGACTTTAGGTTCTGCATGTCATGCCTTTTCCTTGGGCCATCAAAGAGCGGGCTACAAACGCTATTCCCTCCCGTCATCAAGACTACCTACGCAAGGTACAAATAAGTATGCCTGCCCCTTTCCCGTAAGTTTCGGTACAGATACACTAGGGAGTACCTCATCTTTCCATTCGCCCCTTGAGGTGAGATGGCCATGGACACTCCCGCACCCCATGCATCTACGGGGGGTTTCGACGGCTCGCTACAGCACCAAGCTCCCCCTGAAGGAAGCCCGCAAATCAGCCTTACAAGTTACAACCCACCCCCGGCACCTGCGAAATGATTAAAAAAAAGTCGAGACCGGATAGCGAGAGCTGGGTGAGGAGGCCTGTCTGTGCTTTCGTGGTGCTTTTTTAGTGGGGGTCTACCAACGATGTATGGACCAGGTCCGATCCCTGCCCAAGGCTGGGTTATCAAAAGAGTGGCGTGTTTCCACATCACCTACACCGAGCTCACCGAGGTAAATGAGGTCTATGCCAATACCTCAAGTTCCTAGAGCTCAGGGTACCGGATGCTTAACCTCCACATGATGTTCCTCGAATAGAAACCATGAATACAAATGCTATTGCTGACGTTGACAAGGGAATCGTCGGTGATATAGCAAAGTCAACGTCAACAACCACTCACAAAACACTCAATGAACACAGCACGATTGAATTGTGTTCCATCGCCTCTTGGCCAAATGATGTGACATTCGACCTCCATGCCATGGTGCTTGAATGAAAGGCATGATCTCTAATGCTATCGTGCCATTCTCGGCTGTTAACTAGGAAAGTCATCAGCCACGTAGGGGATTTGACGTCAACAGCTGCTAACAATTCCCTTCCACCAAATACTTCCAAATGCGGGAATCGCAAATCGTGTTCATCCACCCGTTCTCGAGAAATCTTGTTAACTCAGACAATAGTCGTACTACTAGTTTACCTTTCAGTAGTACAGGCTGGTGTATTGAATTGCGTGGTTCGCACGCGGAAGAAGGAGGAATTAGGTAACTCAATAATTCGTCCCATGCGGAATTAGGTAGGCAAGGCCGTTTCCACGGGTTAAATCACCTTCCATATCCATCCTTTCTACTAAGTGCTCATAATTTTTAACAGGCACATGTTAAATTGCCCTTGTTAAAGCATTGGAATCCTGCAAGTAGGGTAGGCTGCTCCGTCGACGCAGTTTCCCAAGCCCATTGGCAGCTGCTATGCCTCGAAGTGCGGGACGCAGAGTTTCAAGGTGTAGATTTTGGGTCAAAGTGAAATAATTCTCCCAGGGGCGTGCCTCTGTCAGTGTCAAGTATTTAATTGTAATCATCCAGAGAGTAGTGCAATCAAAGTCGAAACATTGACTAGTATTTCCAATATATTTGATACTGTTGTAATATCTTCTTCACTTTCCTTCATCGAGTACCATTAGTCCAAGCTTTGATGGTATAGAATACAATGGCCCGCTAAACATAACCAAAAATAAGAACAAAGAAGGAAGCCAGACTCTGTTCGCTCATGTGGTATCTTTACACCCATCCTGTATACGCCGGAAATCAACCCCATTCTATCGTGCGGATTACTATCGAAGACAGCAAACCTCAAATATTTCGTTAATTAGTCTCTCTTCTTCCTTTTACTCGGTCTCCTCTCAGTCTCCCCGTCCACAAAGTGGTTCTTGTCTTGCTGGTGCTGCTTTAGATTGTCTGGTCGGTTCTTGTATTGGCTCGTGCAGCCCGGAAACGGACACTTGTAAATCTTTGGCGGCGCCGTTGAGTGTTGCAACTTCTTGTGCTTTGCCATGCTACCCTTGAACCACTGAGGGGCGCCTTTGGGTCGGTATCCACAGATCTCACATTTTTCGTTGGCCTCAGCCTCTGTCTTCGCTGCTGAGCTGGAGGTGGGGTCTTCCCGGACTTCGGCCGCAGACTCGCCAGGTACGTTGTCAGGCCGTGTCATGGATGGCGGTATCTGGAATGATGGTGCTGCTGGAACCCCACCATCGTTGAAGAACATAGTCAAGGGGTCTGGCAATCCATTGCTGTCTACGTCCATGTAAATATCAGGCATGGACGCCGAGATAAGTGGCGTGTCGGTTGTCGTGGCTCGGGCATCGCTCCAAGTTGTGTCGCCCAGGGTTGTTGTCAGATTCATGAAATCATCGAGGGTTGCCTCGCTTATCATCTCAGAAGGGACCCGAGAAGAATCCTTCAGACTCTCCTTTGTGCAAATACCGCGAATGATAGACTCCATCAGATCGATAGCGTATGCATGATAGCTTCTTCGTGTGGTAGCCCCTATCATAGGATTGGTGTAGAGGACCTCGAACTGTGCCCTAACCTTCGGAACATAATGATTGAAGTAGTCTTGCAATGACATGCACCCCTGATCACGGCATTAGCATAGTGCGGTAATAACTCTTCCGATCCTCGAGACCTACTTTGCCGGCTTGCATGAGCTCTATCTCCGCTTGCCTGGCGCTCCAAATACTGCCATCATCGATGCGCTTCTGAATACGCCTCCACTTTGCACCTAGACCATCGGCGCGAAGGAAGTCGTGTCTGAGATTGCTACGAACTCCTTTGAAGCTTGCAGACAGTGCACTGTTCGATGGAGCCCGATTGGCATTGTACTGCCAATGCTGTGCCCATAGCATCGAGGTTAAGACTTCGGCCGACTCAGGTTGCCCGCTGGACAGGACAGAATAGTCCAATTCTAATGCTTTGGGTAAGCAGTTGTCAACCAGCCAGAGAGCCAGTGTTAACGTACCGTCTAGGAAGAACTTTGCCACCTCCAACAATTCATCCTGTTCAGGTCGATTTGTCGGTATAGCAGGATCCCGTTCTTTGCCCTTTCTGCTCGACGACCGAGAGACTTCATCCCCGTGCTCACTTGATGATAAACCGTTCAGTTCACCGGCAGATAGATTTTTGGGCTGCCAGATCGCTGATGCGACGCGAAGATAGTCTGATTGCTCCCACTCAGGGAGCGCAATGCTGTAATGAGAGGTTTGAGCGAATAGGTTCCTGGAGCGATCCTGAGCACCATCTTCGTGGACAACAAGCGAGAGCGAGTACATCAGATGAACGAAGCAAAGGGTATCGATGCTAGTCGCGGGATGCCTACCCTCAGACATGCCCTTCAGCGCAACGAGGGCCCTGTCCGCTACTTGCTGCGGCGAAAGATCTCGCAACTGTGCTGCGAGAGCACTGTGAGAGACATGCTGCAGCTTTTCGAGTGAGGAGCTGATGTGAGTCTTGAGCGTATCCCAAGCCGACCCGACGAGCGAGTTGGCGTCCACAGCATGATCAGACAAGGCATCTTCTGAAAGCTCGTTTAGCGCAAGGGTGCCGACTTTTGGCTGAGCAGGAACGTCGGCGGCTTCAGATAAGGGGCTGACGGCGGCTGGTACCTCCAATGAGGATGCCGACTGGTCGAAATCAACGGCCGGAAGTGTCATGGGAAAATTTTGTAGTAAAATGTCATCTGCCGGAAGCTCTGAAATGAAGTTGTACGGCTCCACGCTATTATTCGAGTATCGACTTGCGTTAGAACATCCCCTGGAAAGATATCCACCAGAACCGCCGTCAGAGGTTGGTGATGTGATGTTTGTCTCGGCAGTTGTCCATGCGCCACTATAGGCAGAAGCAGGGGAAATGAGGTAACTGGCTGTTGTATCGGTGCTCGCGTTTGATCTAAGTGAATTGCTCGGAGAAAGATTCTTAGTCCTTGTCGTAGGCTGGAGTTGTTTCCGGGGGTAGCCAAAAACGTCAGTATTCAGGGCCAGTAATGGCCGGTCGGCTTTGACCATGGCATTATCGCTCATGTCGAAATTGTTCTGTGCAAACCAAGGATCGGGCAGAATGGAGTTTGGGTGTTGGAGGTTTGCCGGAATCATGCCCGTAGAAACATGAGGTTGAGCCGTCACAGTATTGAAATGGGCATTCGTGGGTGTAGGCCAGGGGACCTCGGTCGAATCAATCTCCAAGATCTCCGACGAGGAGGAAAGTTCAACTTGCTGTGGTTGTATATGCAAGGAATCGTCGTAGCTCGGAGGTGGTGCTATAGCGACTTCAGATACGTTGTCTAGGCGGACATCGGGGATGCTCGGGTAGTTTCTTGACTTTTGTCCCATGGAAGAGAAGAAGTTCTTAGCGACATTTATGATCTTGCGTCTTTTTCCAGGATGGCCGAGGCATCGTTTGCAGTTTCCGTCGGTAAACTTTTCAGCCTTGCTACATTCATAACACCAGTACTCGCCAGTTTCGAGCTCAGGACAGTCGTAGAGGTGCTCCAGCATAGCAGCGTGGTCTGGAAACCTTTTGCGACAGCGTAGCATTGGACATTCGAGACGATCAGTGGCCGTCATCCTTTGGGACTTGTTGCGCTTCACAGCGGCCCATACTATGAACTTGTGCAGAGCGCATTCGTCTCGCCTTACGGTGCGAGTGCTGCGGTTATTTCTTTAGCCCACGATCTACGAGGCTTAAAAAAAAAAGGCAAACCTTGAGCGGATAGACTTACACGCATGACGGCGAGGTGTTTGAGTCAATGGATGAGCGGGCTGAAGAGGTTGAAGTCGAATTCGTGCAGCAAGAGTCCCGTCGTGAGCGGCCGAAACTCAGGCGGGACGAGGTGAGAGCTCGTAGGGCTGAAGGTGACGGGCTCTGATTGAGCGAACGGCGGTCATCCCCGAAGGGCGACAGCGAAGTCTTGGACTCCATAATACCCCCAAGGTGCTCCCAAGGACGCACGGGTGGAAATCAGAAAGATCAAATTGCAAGGAAAGCAACGGTCAGAAACGGGTCGAATGAAAGGGGACCGATCCGCCACCCATTTTTGTTTTATTTGTCCATGGGATGAGGTGGATGAAGCCTGCAAGATTGTATTCAGGTCGGTGTCGTAGGACTCTCAGGACTTGGTAGCATCCCTAGGACTTGAGCTGCGGGTCGGGACTGGCTAAAAAAGGTGGTCTCTTCCCGGGCCACCGGCAGATGCTGTGCCTGTGCGTGCTGTGTAGGAGGGAGCGAACTTGGGTCAGACCGTCCCCGTCCGGCCAGGCCAGAGAGCGTCAGACTCAGAGAGGGGGAAGAGACATCCAGTGCGGGTCGGGTGCCATCCAATACCATGGAGTGGACGGCACGGTGAGGTAAGCAGGCAGGGTGGCAGGCCTCCGAGGCTCCAAGGTGAAGGGTGAGAGGAGGTGGAGAGGGCCACAGGGCGGAGTGAGATTTTGGCTGCGCATGTTAGCGAAGTACTTTGTATGATGCTCCCGTCCTGGGTCTTGAAAGGTTCAATTTCAAGTCAACACGGGATGTTTCATTGTTCCTCGAATAAACAGATATGGAATCAACAAGCCGTACTCGTCTCTAGAACCAACAAGATAGACTAGATTTGACTTCTTCCCCAGTTCACCCGCTTAACCAGTGTACGTGTACCTAGCCTTGTAGGCCTGACACTCTTCAGCATTTCTGACAAGAAACGAGGCAGACGGCATGGGCCTCCGTCTTAGTCTGGCAGTAGTAAAAGAGAATACCTACCTAGACATGCTCTGCGTCCAGCCAACCACGGCGTTGACAGCTTGCCTGCAGAGGCAGCAAGGCACACAGCCGATGACTGGACGGCGAGCCGCGGTTGGTGCAGGAAACTCGACTTTGAAGCGTAGAGAATGCCTTGCTATCCGCCTTGGTGTGCACTTGCACAGACGATTGGCTGGAGAACCGATGCTGATTGCGACACTGGCGGAATGCATTACCTACGTAGTACGCTGAGGCTGTCGGAGCCTTCAAACCCCGGGCCCCGATACCAGGCAGGTCGAAAGTCCTGAACTAGTCGTGAGATGACATCGTGGGCTGTGCCGCAGTGCCACGATGCGAGGGTTCCTGTGGCTTTGCATTTTGAATTACGCCGGAGAACACAAACGAGACGGAGTTCAGCCACCTGAGGGATGGAATGCCGGCGTAACCAATTCTCCGCAGAATTGCAGGAGAGGTAGTGATATCTCCTCCCAGCGACGAGACTATTCAAAGCTGGTTGGCGGTATCATCTAGTCGTAGCCACGGGATGATGATCTGACTTTGTGTTGGGTTATGGTTCCTGCAAACTTCTCCACGTGTCAGAACAAGACTGAGTTCGCGGGAAAGACGGGATCAAGTGGAATCTGAACTTTCTAAAGATCAATCAGTTTTCCTACATGTTTTTTCCCCCTCCTGCAAGCCACCGACGGCAGGAACGGGGTTGCCGTGCAAGTGCCCTGGCAATGAAGAAAGGAAAGAAGCAATGCGCCCCTTGGACGGGAGTGCCTTCCGATGTGTTGGTTTCCGACTGAAGACGACAGGATCTTCAACGGCAGGCACGCAGAGAATGAACCCCTGCCTGCCTCAACACCTTGAACTCATGGGACGACATTTCAACGACATGATGCGGTGATGCCTCACTCTTTTGCCGGAAACCATCATGTTGGCAGTCGTCCCAAGTATTCCGTCGTCTGTCGTTCAATTTATCCCTTCCTTGAGCTACGTCACTGGGATTAGCCTGCTGCTTAAACCACACCTCGCAAGCCACAACCCTGGCACGGCTAATACAGATGATTCGTAACTTCGTTCAATCGTTCGGCATTCAGCCTCAACTTCACGATCACCACGGCAGACACATCATGTCACTCCTCTTCCGGGATATACCGAAGGTCTGGAAAGCTAAGTCCTAGCTGCATCGCAGGCATCGCTCATGTTCATATAGTCTTACTTAGTCGACAACCGGCAAGTCTCTAGAGCCCGTCTACTAGTGACCTTGGGTGTTCTAGACCATGGAACATTACCCTCCAACTTCATCTCACCGCTCGCTGAACTTGGATCACTGATGCGTTACTGGACGGTCTTGATGCATCCCGTTTCCTCCCATTACCATCATAGACAAATATGGTCAGGCGATCTACCTATCTATGACTGCAGTCTAGCCTAGCAACCTGCGCTGTCCCTCAAAGCCCCCTGAAGGCCGTCGCGGATCACTATCTTGGTTAAAGACCATGTGGAAATCCCGGATGGGGCTCGCCGCTTCGCTTATTATCTGTAGAGGAGCAACTCCCGGCCGGCTTCGCCGACTCAATCCGCCGTCTGCCCCATTTCGACGACTTCACGTCGACATCAGGCGGCGTCATGGGCTCCGCAGCGAATGGCGACATGGGGGGGCGCACGTTTCGAAGATCTGTTAGGGGGAAAGCGGACCCCCATTCCGACGACATTGTATGAAGTAGATGCTGCAAGCTATCTTCAAGGAAGCATCTTATTCTTGGCACTTCACGACACGAATCTGCACGGAGACGCCCCGTTCGGACCAGACTCCAGACTCTGGGTAGCCAGCCGCCAAAGAAGAACATGCTTCGGGGAAAGGGTGATCGTCAAAGGGGGCACAGCATACGTGCTGCAAAGCTACTTAACCGCTGTTTCAAATATCGGGCGTGTGGGCGGATCGCCGGGGCACGGCATCCCTCGACCGTTCCTTTGAACCGCATAGCTAAGGATTCGTGTTGCAGGCTGACACGGTCCAATCAGACTTCCAAAGGACGACAAAGAGAAGATTGGGGCGCAGACATGCATCAACGGCGAGCCGTTGAGTCGTCGAGATTCGAGAGTTCGAGGTGTTCTCCCCCCCCCCCCCGGCGAGGAAAGCTCTAAACCAACTATCACGTATAGCGGCTACGGCGGGCCCAATTCGATGCACCCGGACTTGTCGGTCGGCTCTGCTAGCACTTGCATATCGTGTCATATTCGCATAGCTGCGAGCGAACTTCTCGGGGCGAATAAGAGCACAACTTGAGGCGAGCCAAAACATCTTGGCTTGGCTAGCTGCCTTTGAGTTGTCCATCAGGGGGTGACCCAGATGCGGGGGTTTTGTTTTAGTCGATTCCAGCTTGCAGGCGTCGGTTACAGAATCGCCCTCGACGGGGGTCGGCATCGACTGGAGTACGTCAGCAGTTGCAGACATATTCTCAGATCAGCTCCGCCAGAACAATGCTGTCCCTCATATGGTAACATGTGCATAAAACTGTACGGATCCATCTTTAAGTAAATGTTCACGATGCCGTACGTACAGGGTGGTGTTGACAGACGTATGGTAGTGTAATGTACTTCTCACGTTGCTCGACGGCCGCCTTTTTAGTCAGCATACAGGCTTCGGGCATTGACCAATAGCTCGCCAGCATCATGACTGATTCACATTCCTGCTCACCTGTCACACAGAATGCCATGTAAGTCAACAGCCGTACAGTCTGGATGATGGATTATCTCCTGGTATGTCTGAAGGGCAAGAAAGGGAGCAACATGCACCAGCACGACCAAGCAGACTGTTAAGCGCTTGCCGAACGTTGCCTTGATAGTTGACAGTGAAGCCCTCTCTGTGTTGTCGACCTGTTCGGGCCGAGAAGACAGGGGGCGATGAACCCAATGAAGCAATTACCTTCCTGACCCCGGGCCGTCCTGTTGACACTTTGTTTGCGGCTGATATTCATGGCCTTCAGACGTTCGAAAGTCGACGACATGCCTTCTCAGATTGCCCAACGCCAATGTCTCAGCCCCCCCCCCCCCTCCTATTCAGTAGCAAAGCCACATAGCTGACGTTTGGAGCTTTGGGTGTAGTTCAACTGCCCGTGTGAATATTAATCGCGTCGTGAGGAGAGATGGATCACTGCTTGTAATTATTGGAAAGCGATTTCGTCGGTGGCAGTTTTGAGAACCAACTCGTTTTTGTGGGTAGGCACGTCGTTGCTTGCCTTCGGTTCCCTTCCTACTTCACTCGTGAAGTTGAGGAATGTGCATCATATGGATTCCTCGTCCCCCGCCCCTTGTTGGGCCGTGAGCTTCGTTTCCCACATTCCAGACCGACGAACAAGTGTTTAACATTCATCAGACTTTCCAGCCGATGGTCAGAGCCATGATTACAGGACCTCTAGTATCTTATATACGGAAATCTCCCCGGTCATTTAGATACCCTGATCGTTTACTAGTGTCCGATCTTCCACAACCCTCGTTTAGTCAGTCACTCGTTCAATATCAAGCTAGTCATTGCTTCCATTGCCCTTGTCCGTTTCCTCACTCGCAAGTTTTCGTACTTTACAGGGGTTATTTTTGGGCAACTCACATTCACTATCACGATGGTTTGCCTCAAGCAAGTCGCAGCACTAGCCGCCGCATCCTACGCAGCGGGAACGTACGCCAGCGCCATTCCTGACCTCATCGGCGGCGGCGGTGCCCCTCAGCCCTCGATCCCCGCCAACCGCGAACGAAGCAACGGTATCAGCAAGCGACAGACGGTCGGTGGCTTCATCGACACGAACGCCGGCCCCATCACCAGCGACTGCGGCGTGGCGGCAACGTTCAGTTTAAACACGCTCGGCCAGCTCGTCGTCGGCGATTCTGTCATCTCCATGAACCCGGGGACGCCCTTTATCCCTCTCCGGCCCATTAGCCCGCCGGGGAGCATCACCGTCACCTTTGCCCTCAAAAATGGCGCGTTGACCTGGTCGAGCGCGGATTTCTTTGGCGGCCAAGCTGGGTTCTGCCAAGATACCGCGGGCCAGGTGTATGCTACGTTTGCTGACCCGGCCGTGTCGTACCCGGCGAACTGTGCTCCCGTTCAACTCGGCCCCGTCGTTGGTACGTTTCCACTTTTCTGCTAATTCATTTGTTTGGTACTCCGTACGAGAGAAAGCTGCAAGACGCATATTCACTAACACCAAAAAAAAAAAAAGCATCAACATGCGGAAACACCGGCGGCCTCTCCACCACTTCGGCGCCCCCGTCCGGCTCCGTCACCACCGTCGGCAGCACCATCGTCAGCACCGGCCCTGGCGGCAGTCTGACCACCACGGTCAGCAGCTTCGCCACGACTCTCGCCCCGCCGTTCACGGCGCCGACGACGTCGGCCGTGGCCAATGGCACGCTCACGCTCCCTCCCGGCCTGTACACCGTAGCCGGCTTCGCTACCCCGGCGGGTGCCGTCTGCTCCATTGTATCTGAGTCGTGGATCGTTGGGCAGACGACGTTGCTTTCCCCGCTTGCTACTCGTGCGGTCTAGTATGGGTTCCTTGTGTAGGGCAGTTTTTTCTTTCGATAATCCATTGGACTTTTTTTTCCTTTTAGCAGGCTGAGAGCCCTCAAGGGATACAACCTTGGGGGAACGGATACTTGGTGTGTGGTATTTAGTAGGGAAATTTCGAGGTCACATTGAACACACTAATGAAAAGGTTATTCAAGTCCAAAGAAAACCAGTACTTGACTAGCCATCTTGAGAATGATGCGGCAACACGGCCTTGAATTGATTGTCCCCCGGAGAATTCAACCTTATCACCTCGAATCTTTGTCTAATTGGCCTCGCCGAGATGATGCGGCACGTCATTATGCAGGGCTGGTCGCTCTTCTTATCTCGCTTGTTTGAGGTCACGTTTGCGGTCCGCGGTCGCTCGCTTTTCTTTCCTCTGCAGCGTTGCATTTTTCTCGAGAGATAAGGTATTAGTTTGATCAGCCGTGAACCGTCAGTTCCCTTCGACGGCGGACGGACTTTAGAAATCAACGTTGGGCGGGGGATCAGATAATACGTACAACTACCAAAGAAAGAGAGAAAAAGCAAGAAAAGGGTCAGCAAGCTGGTGCGGATTAGCCGTGATTCGCGCCCGCAAGGATGTTGCTGGTGGTGGATGCTTGTGAAGCTCAATCTGGGGGAGGAGAGGGGGGGAGGTTCAATTTGGGGGGCGAGACTTTCTGGGTGAATGTCACTTTATAGGGCAGATGCGAATAGTACCACGATGAATGCTGGATAAGCCGGTGTCCATGTTGAATGTTGTTTGAAACCGAGTTCCCTTCTCCCGATATTGCTCTGGAAAACTCGAGTCGTCGTGTTAATCAAAAGTAGAAACTCTCATGCCGCTGTGATCCCCGTCGCTAACGTCATTCCTTTTACTTGACGGCAAAAACAATCCGAGAGGGAAAGCGTAAGCTGATCGTATGGATACTGAATCAGCGACGTGCGTGTGATTCCCGAGGAAGTTGCGGACCACGCGAACTCAGGTTGTCATCACAAGCAAGACGGAATACGGGCCACGGCATCAGGAAAGAGTGAGCAACTAACTGAGTGTGCTAGCTAAGTTGATCTGCCCGCAATCAAACCTTCTTTTCGGAGTGCTGCAACTTGAGCTGCAACTTGCCTCACTCGCATCATTGCCCATGTCAATCAAGCCGACGACTCCCGTCGTCAGGTTTTCTTCTTCCTTCGGCCGGACCAGCCGCTCGCTGGCTCGCTGGCTCTCTCTGATGCCAGCCTGCCGGGCGAATTCGCTATCAGTTCCAAGACATTCATCCAATGCAAGTCCAAATCCAGTCCAATCCCATCCCACTCATCCCACCACACCTCAAAATGGCGTTGGTCCATGCCGCCGCCATCCACCCCCAGAAAAGAAGAGGCCCCAACACCCAACCACCACAAACCCGGTCGTGCCAGTTCAACACCACCAACTGGCAACACACCTTCAGCTTTTCGGGGACTTCAGGGTGACGCCAGATACACAGCATCTTGCAGAATCGACAATCAGCAACCTCAACTTCTGAACCAATGTCACCACCCGTTTTACCAAGGTCCGCCCGCCGCGCCTGCCCCAAGAAACTCTGATATCGAAAAAAGGCACATGGCAGAGGCGAGTGAGAGAGAGAGAGAGAGAGAGAGAGACGAGAGATATGCGACCTCTACTCACCTCTCTATCTGTAGAACTAGAACACGAAAGATATGTACGCAATCCATGGCCTGTGCATCGTCAATAGCTGCCTCTTGATTGCTTGCCGGCAAAGAGCTGCGACGAATGACGACTCTTCGAAACCGATGGCATCAAAGACCATCGCATCTAGACAGACGCCAAAAAAACAATAGACGATGGTTCGGAGAAAGAATCTGGGCCCAGGCCGTCGAATGGAGACCGGGGGGACCAGGGGACGGGCTGCTCTACGCTACCAGCCTACCACTACCAGGGGGGGATGGGGGGAAGAGAGGCTAGGGAACAAGTCACATCCATGATGCATTGGGTCACGTCGCGTTGGATCGGATCCTGACACTCGACTCACTGACAAGGACCCCTCCACCAGGCTGGGACCCCACCACCCCCTTTGGTCTGGGCAAGGTCACAGTCTCTCTCTGTTCAGTCGTTGCTCCCCCACCACCCACTCTCCGGCTGGGCCAAGAACCCCGTCCGTTGGTCCCAGACGCTGGCAGCACGCTCGTCGCCTTGTTTGGGCTTGACAAGCACACAAGCCATGGCGGCGGTCCCGCCAGACATGATTGGCGTTCCCACGGCTCCGCCTTATCGAGCCTGTAAGAAGCTCCGGAGACACGGTGACACGGGTGACACGCGCACTCGGCGGGGGGGGGGGGGGGGGGGGGGGGGACCCTTATCAGAAATCTGCAAGACGGCGGGTGCGGATTTGCGGCTTGCCCTGCTTCTTGCAGTAGCTGTTGCTGCTTGCTGCAATCCTTCCCACCGCCCAGCCCTTCTCATCACCATCCCAGCTTCTGCTGGTCCCAGCAACCCAGCAGCACGCCGCACGCGCGACACTGGCGCTGGCGCGAGAAGCATGTAGACCAGGGGGGGTGCCTGTCAGTGTGTATCTGAGAGAGACGGACAGACAGACAGACACAGAGAGAGAGAGAGGGAGGGAGAGAGAGAGACAGAGAGAGAGAAAGAGAAAGAGAGAGAGAAGGTGTGCGTCTCCATGTATCTCTTGCAAATGCACCCAACCACTGTTGTCAACGCGGAAAGAGATAGACAGGAGAGAGGAGCCAAGAGAAGGCAGAAACAACCAACCAGTGTTGCCATTCGACCCGATGATACGGATGTTAGGGTTGATATGGCGGTAACATGCGGTATACCTCACCTTTAGCTCACCCACATGCATCAAGCCACCAACAAAAAAACCGGCGCAGCAAGAAAGGAGATACATGACACTTCCAGGTTAGGAGGGTTTCCAGAGTGACGGTCATGGCCCTCCTGGTCAAGAGCAAAAAAAGAGACAGAAGGAAGAAAAAAAAGAGCAGTAATACCAGCAAGCGGCCCCGGTTCGAGCTGAAGGGAAAGAGACCCAAAGGAGCCAAAGTACCCAAAGTAGCTTGGCTGTGCCGTACGTCTAACGTCTAGCGGCGGAGGTACTTCGTTTCGAAGCTTGGTTTGAAGGAGGTTCCCATTCGCACGCGCACACGACGACAATCTTTCTCTTTTTTCGTTCTCCCATGCCCATCCCGATTCCCCATCCATCCCATGCTCATTGCTCCATGCTCGTTGCTCGTTGCTCATTGCTCGCAGCTCTCGCACATCCATCCCCGGACCTGTCCAGTCCTGTCCTGTCCTGTCCAGCCCAGGCCTATCCGTACCGATCCTACTTAACCAAAGTCCACCCACTCTTCAAAATTTTCCTTTTTTCTGCAGATTTTTAAGGTCCCAAGCCTTTTTCTTTTTCATTTCCCACTTATTAGTCTTCCCATCTTGCTGGACGAAGGAACGGGGGTCAAGTAACAAAAGTTAACAAATACCACAAGGCCCTTCTTACTCTCTATTTAATCCTTTCCGAGCTTCGTTTCTTCCCCTTTTCCCTGGCTTCTTCCTCATCAAGCCCCCCCCCCCCCCTTCACCAGCCACTTTGGGACGGGATCCCCGACGACGGGTGCGCGGGCGATTCATCTTACAGATACCTGTCTGTGTGCAATTCCAACGGCCGACACACAAACCAACAGACACAGTCCAAGACCCAGGCACCACAGACCTTTGACCAGACCAACCTTACCGGCGATAACTACCGTACTACTAATACCCAAGGGCATAACGCAACGGCCACCAACACCTTCTGTTCCCTGGACATTCCAGCCACCCCCAACGCCAAAGACACGAACGAGCGACGTATTGAGGACCTTCTTTGGACGACCTGGCCACCCCGGAAGGATATATAGACGATAGACGAACCCATCGATCCATGTTGCAGCCCCTCCTACCGTGACAGGGTCCTCTCACTTCTTTACTCTTCGACCTCACGAGACCACCATCCATCTTGAGCTTCGAGGCCCTTGTCGTATGCTGCGTCTTCCCGCCTGGCGCTTACCATCGTCTGTCGCCAGCTGCCTCCACTAAGAATTCGACCAGCCCCAACTCTCCGATTTTCAACCACCCCCGAGCCAGCGTCTTTTATTCCCTGTCACCGGGTGGTTCTCCCTAGTCTTGACGGCAAATCCGCCTGAAAAGACAATTGCCCGCCTAATATTAAGCGACTTTTCTCTCCTTCCAGGACCGGACAGCTATCATCCAAACTGGGTCGTGAAGTCGACTAGACCTGCGGGCCAATAAGATGGATTCACCACACCACATGGGCATTCGCGAGCTCAATGTGAGCAACTGGCACTCTCACAATGCCCTTACCGATACCTTCAATCATGCGGTCCCCGCCATCAAGTCAAGTGCAGGTAAGAGCTAGCACCATTTTTTCCTACTCATTTGCTTTCTCGTTACGTCTTCCCTGCGTTTCTGCCCTGCAGCTCTTTTTAAATCATTTCGTCTTGGCCACCTGTTCTTCAACGTTACCTTTCCTCTCATCTTGGCATTCCTATTCAACCTCACCTCGTGTGTCTCTCTTTCACAACTCACTCATACGCCCACCGCACTCTTCAACACATCGTCATCAAGTTCATCCAATCTCATCTTCCAACGCTCCGGCAGGAAGGACCGTTTGGGGATCTGGCTTTTCAATCAGAACGTGCAGCAAAAGCGCCGAAAGTTTCGGCCACGTTCACGGTTATCGGCCTTCTCGGTGCTCTAGACCAATCCAGAAGAGGACGTGGAACACGGAATTCTCATCTCAACTATTGACAAGCTTTTCATCCTGTCTGTCACAACCTCGCAACTCACTACACCTGACCACATCTCACTTTTTCTCTTTTGCGGCTTCCATCAATGCCCTCAACTTGGACCCGACATCACGGCAAAGTATACTAACTAGTGTGCCCAGCTTTCTTCACATTCCTCCGCGCCAACTTGGTCCTGAACCCATCCGCCATGTCATCCAACACGAACACGCCCGTCCTTCAGCCTACGGTGGCACCCAACCCCCATCGCCCGGCAGCACCATCTCCACTGGCAACATCTCAAACCCTCGACCCCTTCGACGACATCCCTCCCTTGTCGCTCGAAGTCCTCTCCACCCGCGAGGACAAGGCTGAAGCCCTCCACCTAGTAGCAGACTCCATCGCCCAACAGCGCCAACAAGCCGCCTACTCCCTAGTCTTCCACCCCGTCCCGCTCGCAGGCCTCACAATGACCCTCGGCGTCGCCTACCAGTACTCCTACGCCCGCCGCGGCGACATCGGCCTAGCCTTCACCCTCTTCAGCGGCATCATCATGACCTACCTCCTCGCCATCCGCTGGGCAACCTCCGGCTACCTGCCCCTCGCAGAGCAAATGTCATGGTCCTTCATCCGGCCCCACCCAGACGCCTCCGCCGACGAAGAAGACCTCGTCCTCGGCACCCGCTTCGGCAACGAGCTCGTCGGCGCCCTGGTTCTGCACCTCGAGCCCGCGAGCCCGGCCGTCGCATCGACTTTCAGCAGCCGGCGCCGCAATAAAGCCTCGAGCTTCCGCGGCGGTAAAGGCATCATCCGCGCCTGGACGACCAAGCTCCGGTACCGCGGCAAGGGCGTCGGCACCGACATGCTCGACGAGGCTGTTCGCATTACGCGCGAGCGGTGCGGTAAGGACGCCGAAGTCGGCTTCGCGCTCGAGCACGCCAACAGCCGCATGGTCATGCCCGAGTTCTTCAACGGCGTGTTTAGGAAGCGCGAGCGCTGGGCCGCCAAGACGCTTGATGGCGTGTTGGCTGAGCGGGAGCTCACCAAGAAGAAGAGGTGAAGACCGTCGTCGTCTTCTCACCTTCACCATCTACAAAAAACAACAGACATTTGTTCTATTTGGTATTGCTACCTATTTATTCGCAAGCTTTTGTGTGTGTTCCTACTGTCCTTTTTCCTGGACAACTTGGAGGGACGGTGGACGGAAATTGGTTATGAATATACCCTAGAGCTGTGGGAAACAAATGGGCGGGCGCCACTCACACTGTCACCGTTCTGTCATCCCGCGGGCATCTTTTTTATCTTTGGTTGTCTTTTTCAAAGTTTCTTTTTCAAACGATACCCCTCGTTATATCAAACGGCTTTCTGTTTTCTACTGGCGCCTCGGGTGGGCGATTATACAATGTTTTTTGTATAGAAAGGAAAGAATGGAGGAGGATCAAGAGTCCCTCGTGATACCCCCTTCCATCAAGGGTGTGGAAACCTGGACAACGGCACGGAGATACTACTAGAAGTGCAGCTTGGAGAGAGGAACGGGGGTGAGATTCTTGAGAATCTCAATCTCCCCACTCTCATCTGTCTGCCTAATATAAACCTTTCGTTTGGCAACATACACTTGACAGCCTCAGGGGATACCTAATGTACGCAATGTGATTCAAGAACATAGAATGGAATAACCGGTGTGTATATCCAATCACAACGTCTAGTGTCGTCCATCTACTCAGGAACCGTTCCACCTACGGTCTGATAGCAACATGCATGTGAAGCACATCCCCAACCTGAGGGGGAGAACCTCTACGTTTCTGCACGGCTTGTAGTGATAACGACTGACGTCTCCATACGCCTATCAGCCACGTCTGGCCACCGTAAGTCCTAGCTGATATACCACAAATCACTTTTTTGCTGTCCCGCTTGCTAATTACTGATTCGTTCGATCATGTACTCCCAGAATCGGCCAACATGTACGGGTTGCGTTGCTTCCTGCATCCCAAGGCTCGAATATTCCGGAATCGATTCCCAAATTCTTTTCCAGTCTGCCTTTGGTGATCACAGGATATCTCTCTCTGCCTTATCATCCCAGGCGGTCGATATTTCTCAAACGGCCCCACACGAGATCTTCTCATCAAAGATGCTCTCTTGCAAGACCATGGCCCCAACGATGGGATCCAGGTAAAGAAAGTGACACGCAAACAGTCCCCATACCGTGGCCCCCTTTGCACATACTCGTACTCGCTTCAACCGGAACGCCAGACATGCCTATACCCATAAGACAAGTAAAAGAGGGACCACAAAGGAGGGTAGGTCCAACGGATGCTGTGTGGTGACAGCACGCTTTCTGACTGATGGTGGAAACCCTTCGGCATCGTTGACTCAAACGACTTGCCTCTGACAAATCGAACCGACGCAAGAGGGGAGATCGAGGAAATGCTTTCAGTCGTGGCCACCTGCGGCCTTGCCCTTGCGGGACTTTGGGTCGACAAAGGTGTCCGGGTCGAAGCCGTAAATGGGCTTGCCCTTGCGAGTAAGGCAATGCAAGACCTAGCGGGAAGTACAACGTCAGAATTTCATTTGCAGAGCACCAAACTCCCAGCACTCGACTCTGCCAATAAAAGCTGAGGGGCAGGCACGCCCCTTAGTCCAGGTAAGCAGACTTACATCCTTAATAGTGATAGTCTTCGCCTTACGATGCTCCGCATACGTCACGCAGTCTCTCAGGACCTGTCGTCATTCATTAGCCTTCTGTAAACGTGAGAGTAATGTGTGTGTGTGTGTGTGTGTGTGTGAGAGAGAGAGAGAGAGAGAGAGAGAGAGAGAGAGAGAGAGAGAGAGAGTGAGAGAGAATATACTTACAGACTCGAGCCAGGTCTTCAGAGCCTCGCGGACATCATCGTAAATCATGGCGGAAATTCGCTTGACTCCACCGCGACGGGCCAGATGACTAAGTGAGAACGAGCGGTTAGCTTCAGATTTGTTTCTAAAAAGAACGAATAAGGTAGATTGAGTGTAGTAGTAGAAGAGGGATAGAGCAGGCGAGGTAGGTAAAGCAGCTAGTGTGCGCGGGTGAGCATGAGATGAGCCTCAGTGAAGCAAGAGCTCAACTCAAGTCCCCTTCACCACCCTCATCTCAGAAAACCCGAGACCATCCGCCTCGCGCAGGTGTACCAAGAAACCCCAACGAAGAAGAAAATCTCTCGCAATCAACCAAAAAATGAAGCATACCGAATAGCAGGCTTAGCTAAACAAGTGATCAAAGTCAGCTCCTCATATCCAAAGTGTATAAGCCATCAAACCGAATTCAAGTTCAACTCACTAATACCCCGAATACAATCCTTCATTATTTTCCTATCCTCCTCATCAGCAGCCAAATCTCACCGGCCGTACGTGAACGGCACCACAGAGAAGAAACCTTACCGGTGTCTCTTCGCACCAGTACCCGCGTTCTGCAGCACCGTCTTGCCCTTTCCGCCCTGGTGCACTTTGGAGGCGGTACCGCGCTTGGCGCCGCCGGAGCTGGAGGCACCCGGGCCACCGCGGTATGCGGCCATGGGAGGCATTTTTGTGATGATGGCGATGTGTTGATGCGACGAAACAGGTGGGGTGTAAGATATTCGCTGGAGGTCTCTGTCGATTTGTGATCGTGAATTCGCAAACTGGAGTTGAGGTGATGATCGTGGAGACTGTTGTGATTGGTGATACCTTGGGACGGGAGTGGCAGCGATCATGTGGGGGAACAACCACCTTAGGGGCGCGTTTAGGCACAGATACTCAGATGCAAGCACTGGAGGCAGTGGAGGTACGGAGTACCATTGCTAGGTATCTAGAGGCAAGGGCGACGGACCTGCCTTATCAGTCTTGTCTCGAGTCTTATCAGCCTGGCCCGTGCTGAACTGGCCCGTGCAAAACACCGTAGAAACATGAAGAAGGCACTGTGGAAACTCATCCATCGCAATGCAGGAGCAGGGAACTTGCCGGCGAATGTTTGTCATATGTCTTGTTTCAAGAGAGAACTCTGAAGTCGGGGTCGGGGTCTATTTGATGCCCCAGCTTTTGGGCAAGCTGAGAGCTGAAGCAATACCAGGCAGAGGAGCTATGCTGCCTTCGGGTTAGGCGTGGAGCATGAGGCATCACGATTTCCAGTGACCAGAAGTTTGCACGACATATTCAGAATATTGAAAGTGTGTATTTGTATTAGAACAGCTTTATAGAACAAGTATGCGTACCCAATTCAACGAGTGACCATAGCCCCCATCTGAACGCCTAAACCAGACCGGCAACAACTACCCAAGAATTTCATCGCCGTCGTTTCATTTGTCCATACGTCTATTCGGAGATGAAGGTGGCCTCACTGAAGCAGAGACCCTCTTCGGAGATTTCTTGGTCTCCAATCTTGAGCTTCAAAGTAAGCTTTTTCTCTGTCGGGCAGTACTGCAATCATCGTCAGTTTGGTTTCTCGGGATACGCGGGACACGTAAATCTCGGGAACGGAACTTACCTGGTAGATGTATGGCTTGGTGCCGGCCGTGCCAGCTACTATCTTCTTGACGAAGCCGGGGACCTCAGCCAGTACGTCAACTCTGTCCAACCTCTCGCCGAGCGGGCCTTCGATGATGCCCTCCACAGCCTTTCCATCTTTGTCCTTGCCGGACCAAGTGAACTTGATCTCCTCGGGCTCGGGCCACTCGTTGACGGAGTCGTTCTTCGCCTTGGTGTGCTTGGCCGTCTGGGTGACGCCGCCGTAAATCATTTCGCCGTCCTTGGCGATACCGCCGACACTGACGGTCGTCGAGCCGTACGAGGGAGGGGTGGTGTACTCCATCATGACGGCCGAGTAGTTGGGGCCCTGGAAGTCGACAAAGTTCCACTTGGCCGCCGCGTGGTGGGGCTTCATGCCCTGCAGCGCGTACACGTAAAAGGCCCGGCCCTTGAAGTCGACGGCGCCGTCCTTGGTGGTGATGGTGCCCTCGGTGATGCAGCGCGGCCAGAAGGCGTGGCGCATGGTGCCCCACGGCTTCGACATGTCGGTGCCGAACAGCGTCTTGCCCGTCTTGCCGGCGTGGAAGCCGGGCGACATGCGGGTGACCTTAAGATTGACAATGGCGTTCTCCGAGTTCATGCTCTTGATCGTGTAGTAGGTGCCGTCCTCGGACAGCTCGACAGCGCAGTCATCGGCGTAGAAGGACATTCGGTCCTCGCTCACCTCGTAGTGGCTGAGCTGTGTGGTCTCCCAGAGCGTCGGCTTCGACTTATTAGGGTAAAAGATCTTGGCGTTGAACTGGCATGTTGTGCGGATGCCACTATGAAGAACATGAGGTCAGTATGCACAGACAGATGCAAAGGGCAGAGAAGCTATCCCGTACCCAACGTTGCTGTAAATGATCTGGGCCAGCCCAAGGTGTCCGTTGTCGCCCATCAGGTAGAAGCTCTGCGTCTCAACAGAGGTCGAGTCGGCCGCAATCCATTTCAAGTCCTCCTTGGTGGTCTCTGTGTGAGTGGTCGTCTTGGCCTCCTCGGCGACAGATTTGATGGCTGTTGGGCCATAGATGGGCTCTTGGGTACCCGCCACATCGGCGAGCCTGGCAGAATTAAATGTTAGCCTTGGCTGACGCAACATGGAGGAACGGCAAACGCCTATTACTTTTGTTGCGCCCACTTGAACATGTTGACGGCAGGGCGCGTGAGCGTAGTGACGACGGATGGGAAACGGGAGGGGTATAAAGGTGGTCGTCGATGTCGGTAAAATGCAGCAGGTCTATACACGGGTAACAAGAGTAACAAGCTTCTTGGTTGTGTTCTTAAGAGGAAAACCGAGTTGAGAAGAAGTTGAGTTGACCGCCCCAAACAAGAACCAGCGGAGGGGCCGAGGGGTCATCCCACGACCCAATGACGGTGAAACTGTGGCTAATGCGACCAGGGTGGATCCAGCGCTCCCCCGAGCATCCCGGTCGCTTGGACCTTTGGCGCGTGGCTGGTGCATCCAAGGCTCCTAAATTTTCCACCTCCGAAAAGGTGCAGCATCTGATTGATTGATTGAAGCTTGGTTGTCTGTCGCGCGGCGCAATATACCTGTCCATCACCACCCACCCGCACTCCCTCTTTCCCCCAACGAGCAGACTTTGTCTGTATATCCGCCACCATGTCCAAGAGAGGAGCGACGATTGCCGACCAGGTTGTGAAGCTCATCGTGGGCGCTGGGCAGGCCAGCCCGAGTCCCCCCGTTGGTCCTGCGCTGGGTAGCAAGGGTGTCAAGTCGATGGACTTTTGCAAGGTGAGACTTGCCCTTAGGACTCTGATGAAGCAACACATGCCACTCTCTGCCCAACATCTGTGCTTTTAAGGGGGCGGTTATGCCATGGTTAAGATCAATGCTAACAAACGTGTCTTTGCTCAATCCATAGGAGTTCAATGCAAGAACAGCACACATTATCACCGGCACGCCGATGCCCTGCCGAGTTACTGTCCGAGGCGACCGATCATTCCACTTTGACATCCGCACACCTCACACATCGTGGCTTCTCCTAAACGCCGCCGAGGTGCCGGTCAGCAAGAAGGGCAAGCGGAAGGGCGCAACGAACCCCGGAAAGGAGACGGTCGGCACTGTCAGCTTGAAGCACGTCTACGAGATCGCCAAGATCAAGCAGACGGAAATGCGTTTATCGGGTCTCAGCCTCGAGGCCATCTGCCGCTCCGTCATCTATCAGTGCAAGTCCATTGGTATCAACGTCGTGCCATAGAGCACGTGTCCTGCAACAGTCTATTTTCAACCACGTATAAAAACGGAGTCAGGCGCGGAAAGAAAGCATCCACTTGTATACCATCTCAGACGAAGAAGAGCGTGCCCATGTACAATTATTGGAGGATCGAGGCGAGCGAGGCGAGGTTAGAATAGCAGACAGGAGGTACTGTACGATGAGAATCTCAACAGCCAAGCAAATGCAGAGCACGGCGACAAAAAAACGTTCATACACTAGCGCCGCGTGGTCGGAACATGGCACGCCTGAAGGGATGCTTCATGCGCCCCAGAAGTCCCAACTGAGCAGTGACGTTGAACATATGTCTCGTTTTGAGGCGAAGTCCGTTCTCACGCTTCTCCTTGCGCACGATGGTGCGTGTACAATGACCATCCGTGAGAGCCCGAAACGACTAGATAGGTAGCCGCCTGGTCGTTGTCCAAGAAATCGAGAGGGAAGAATAGACATAAAACTCAAGGACTGACGAAATGCCAATTGTGGTACGCCTGCTTGAGTAGAACGCAGGGCGAGTTGGACTGTAGCCCAGCCAGAACTCTGTAAGTCGAATGGAGAGGGTGTGAGGGGAAAGCCTCATCGTAGACAAGAGTAGGTATTGGGGAACAAGTTGACAAGGTCGGCCCAAAGTAAGATCTGCGATCAGCGGTTTAGAACTGACATGCAAGCGGCAAAGCCAGCACATCGGTGGAGAAGAGCTGGCTCAAAATCTCCCGAAGCTTCGCAATCGAGATCGACAAAACTGTTGAGAATGGAAGCTTACACGTCTTCCTCCTCATGGTTGGTGAGGTGTGTCGCAGGCAGTTTCTTCCCTGTCCCATGGTGCGAAGCTTCCTCTGAGAAGGTCGCGCGAGAAAGTGCTTACTGTGTAGCATTGGGTAACGGGTCCCGGCGGCAGGTGCTTGAGCTCTATCGGTGGAGGCCCGCTGGTTGCGATGAAATGCAGGCCCAGATCTAGACAATGCCAGGGCAATGCCGATGGAGATGGTTTGCCCACCTGGTGCCCCTGGAAAGCGGCCCTCTATTGCAGCGTGCCTGAATAAAGGGTTCCATCAGCAGCAGCCTGTCATCTGCGAGAACGCCTCCAAGCCTCATGAGTGTGGGACCGATTCGAAGCCGGTGATGTGACGGAACAGTGGCCGTTTTCATGCTGCAGATGCAACACATCAGCAACCACGCCACTGTGCTGGGGCAGCTGGGCTCGTCGGTCTGGAACCGGAGATGCGGCGGTGTTCGTAGGGCGGAAGGGCGGGACGAAAGGCAGGCCAGTTAAGGTACGTCTCGGCATGTGCTCTGAAAGTGTGTCTCGGGCTAGTGGGCAGCTGGGGAAGAGCGGGGGCAAAGCTCCGTCTGTTCCTGTCCATCACTCCATCAGAACCTCCGTCCTGCCTTTGCTTGCCGGAAGCTGACAGAGAGCTGGAACTCACGGCTCGTGTAAGCCGGTGGATGACGGAGTTTTTGGTGGGCCGTCGGATGTGCGTTCAAACTTCCCAGAGGTGATCTGTTGTTCGTTTGTTGAAGCCTGACGGAGGGCGAAGACGACTTGGGATTGGTGTGCGTTTGTTTCCTGGCGGGCTTGACTCGTTCGTCCCGGCCTAGGCAAAAGGTGCATTGTCAAATAATCTGGCGCGCATTGGCGTTCGTTGACCTTGTGGACGGGCATGCCCTGGTTATCGTCGGCGCAATGAAGGACCTGAACCAGAAGAAAATATTTTCAAGAGGCGCGAGAAATTGAAAGAGTCATCGGCCTGGTGTGGAGACCGGGCCGCAGCCGAAGCAGGCAAATACCATCAACATCCATGATTGCGCGCTCGTTGGTGTCCTGCGAGGTTCGTAAAAACGGTTCAAATGTTACCAATAGGTACGGCCGAGCCGCCGAATAATAACGCCTCACAGCTGTCGCATGTGTCACGGATGCGAAGCCGAGAAACCAGCCCTTGGCGCAAATTGGGGGCACATTGAAGCCCTGAAGGCAGGGACTTTCGGGAGGGATCTTGGAAAAAGCCGATGACCGACGGTCCATGAATGATCTAAGACTAGATAATTAGAAGCGGCTTGTCATGAGGTAGAAAAAAATAGAACATTCCGATCACCACAGGGACAGGCAGGAGCTGCCAGGCTGGCAGGGCAGGCAAGGGCCTTCTCTCCTTCGGCCGGGTTCCTGATGCAGATACGCGCAATGCATCCATGGTTTTTGGGGGTACTGCCAAGTATTTGTCCCGTTCCCAAGCCGTAAAAAAAAAAAACCTCCAGTCTCCAGCCTAGGTAGTAACGCCCCCCCCCCCTTCTCTCGGCTCCCTTTCGGCGGCCCTGGTGCTCCAATGCCATGTCACCGTGTCTTATCCAATCCACCGCTTCCCCGATAAGGAATGGATAACGATCCTGTTGACCATTCAGATTGCATCCTTTTCAGGCTCACTCACTCAGCAGAGGTATCGTCTACTTACTGACCCTACTACAACACCGTACCTACCACAGTAGGTACCTGGCTCGGCGCGGGTTACGGGAGGTCAGACGGACCCGTGAACAGCGCACTCGAGATTCCGCGACACGTATCTGTACCGGGTTCGGGGTCACTTTAATACTTTCCCCCTCGGGTCCCGGTGTCTACATGCCGGCCATGTCTCTTCAGGTGACCTCGTTCATCGCCTTTTCATCCATCCGAGTCTTGAGCCAGATCAATACAGGGCGAGAAAGACGTGAGATGAGAACCTAGAGCATGCGACAACGTTGTTAAATAGTACATGTCACATCACAGGGCAGGGAAAGATCCTCCGGCTAGGCCCTTTGATATTTTGTAACACTTACCCATGCCGTGCATTTTGACCAGTACCTTCTCATGAGGCAAGGTACGGATACGCAGTGATTAGGTACTTCCATTGACTCTTGGTCTTAGTGCATCTCAAAGTGCCCCACCATCCGCAATTGGCATCCACACTCATCCAGTCCTGGGTATCCGTACTTTTCTCTTTCCCAAGCCCGGCCCTTCGAGTTGTCGTCGTTTGGTCTTGGTTTTCTTTCCTCTTGCTCCTCTTCCCCGCCGTCTACTGTCATCATCGTCCCTTTTTCGACTCCAGAGAAGCTGCAGACGATAAACAGTCACTGCCCGCAGCTCCAGCTAAGCCCATGGCTACCCCGTCTCCTGCCCGCGATCCTCAGAAAGAGGACGTCAAAGTCCCAGGTACAAACGCCATATCCTTCCGTCTGTTCCGGCGCGCGCAACCCCGCCCTCGGTTCGTCTGTTGCGCATGTCACAGTCAAACAAACACTCACTCGCCCAATGTCCCACGTCCACGCCCACCCTCACACTTCACGCTCATGCCCCAAGCCTGCACCTTACCCTCAACGCAGATCCCGTCTTGTGCTGACCGCTGTGCGCAATGCCTAGAAATCACCCACAATCCTCCAGATAACCCAAATCTCCACAAAGACGACAAGATGCCCCCTCAAGATACTCCCGCCGTCCGCTTCGCTTCTTCCGTCGAAGAGATAACGCCAACCGTCACCACGACATCACCCACCGAGACTCTTTCTCCCACCGACGCTGACGCCGCTACCGGAGACGGCGAAGGGTCCTTGGCCGAAGTAACGCCCGATCAGATTAGAGCTCTCTCAAAGTCCCTCCAAGGTGCACCGTTGCAGCAGCGCCGGATGAACGTCTTTGGCTTCGAACCATACTCACTACCTGCATCACGCGTAAGTAGTCTGTCCGTCATAACCCTTCACTTTATGCGTGGTCTCGGAGCTTCTTGAAGTTGTTTCCTGTTGGCTTGGGCGTCCGCCCTGATGCCTTGTGTTTCAAAGTCTCATACCTACCTTACCCCTCCACCCAACCAACACTGCCTCGACGTTCAGACTTGTCTTCCCCAAACATCTCACCTCGTCTTCGCTATAATCATCTGAGGCTTCTTCTCGATGGAGCTCCTCGTCGGATCCTCTAATGATCAGTCTCATGCTCATCCCACTTACCCCCCAACCTGTCATGACAACACCACTCGGCCATTGCATCGCACGCACCAGCCTGCACAACTTGCTTCATACTAACCACCGGCACCTATAGGTCGGCTCACGAGAGGAAGACTCCGACAACAGTCGACTGCCGACCCCGAACTCCAGTGGACCGAAATCGCCGCGGTTTGGTCCGGCGCATCCGATGCAGTCACCTCCCCTGACCCCGGCGGGGACCGATCCCTCAGACCCGACAGCCAGGAAGAGCAGAGATCAAAATGACGATCGCAAGTCATCTACGAGCGACCCCCATGTCATCACTCCGCAGGCCTCGTCCTCCCAGGATTCACCACCATCATCAACCAGGAAACAATTGCCCGTCCGAGGAAAGTCGACGGAGGAGGTACCTCAGCGGTCAGCTTCAGCAGAAGACCAACCACACGACGCGAGGTCGCATAGGAGGGGAATGTTCTCTGTTGGTCCTGGAGGATCAGTGCCGGTTTCACGAGAATCTAGTCCATCCCGGGCCTCACTGTACTACTCCAAGCCGATGACGCCAGGCGGAGATGCCAACGACCCTTATGCGGCTCACAAACGCCAACCGCCGGCTCCGGCCCCTCAGCGGGGCCAAATCGACTCAAGATTCGTCTTCTCGCGCCGAAAGAATAAGCACGGGTCGCCATCTGGTTCCACTTCGAGTCTGAGCCGAGCAAGCGACAAGCGACACTCCGGGCTCTTGGGCATGAAAGGACATGGTGACGAGCTGCAGGTCCCTCACGATGACTCGGCTAGCATCACGAGCAGACAAGGCTCCTTTGCCGACCTCAAGAGGTTCTTCAAGGTCGGCGGACATCACAAGATGAAGAGGGAAGCTTCACCATCCTCAATCCGCTCGGGCACCAAGACACCCCCTACCAGAGGGTCGCAACACGTTCCCTTTGGAGACGACCACGGACTTACTTCAAAGTACGGAAAGCTCGGCAGAGTGCTTGGATCAGGCGCTGGAGGATCTGTTCGTTTGATGAAGCGCAGTGATGATGGTGTCGTTTTCGCCGTGAAGGAATTCCGACCGAGACATTCTTACGAAACCGAGAAAGAGTACGTCAAGAAGCTGACGGCCGAGTTCTGCGTTGGCTCAACTCTACACCACGGGAATGTCATCGAGACATTGGATATTCTGCAGGAGAAGGGCAAGTGGTACGAAGTCATGGAGTACGCTCCATTTGACCTTTTTGCGTGTGTCATGACTGGTAAGATGACGCGAGAGGAAGTCGGCTGCTGCTTCTTGCAGATTCTCAACGGCGTGACTTATTTACACAGCATGGGTCTTGCTCATCGGGATCTGAAGCTTGACAACGTCGTGGTCAGTGAGCATGGGATTATGAAAATCATCGACTTTGGTAGTGCCCATGTCTACAAGTACCCATTCGAGAGCGACATTGTCCTCGCTTCAGGTTAGTCTTTTTGTTCATATTTGCTTCGAAGCATAGGCTGATTGATTATAGGCATCGTGGGCTCTGATCCTTACTTGGCCCCTGAAGTTTACGATGAGCGAAAGTACGATCCCCAAGCGGTCGATATTTGGTCATTGGCAATCATCTTTTGCTGCATGACATTGCGCAGATTTCCTTGGAAGGTCCCTCGCATGACGGACAACTCATTCAAGCTTTTCGCTGCCGAGCCTACACCAGGACACGATCCCAAAAAGCTGATTATGCCGTCAAAGTCTGCCAACGACCTCTCCAACACCCCTCAGAGAGACATTTTTGAGGACGGCAAGCATCACAAGCACGAGCCAAAAGAAAGTCAGAAGGAGAGCCAAAAGGAGAACCAGAATGAGAACCAGAAGGATGCTCAAAAAGACGGCGAGGGGAGTGTAGCACAAGGAAGCTCGACGCAAACTTCGACAAAGTCTGACGGCCAGCAACCAGCAGACAAGAAGGAGGTCATAAGAGGTCCCTGGCGGATCTTGCGTCTGCTTCCCCGCGAGAGTCGTCACATCATTGGACGCATGCTGGAGATCAAGGTGAAGGATCGTGCGACGATGCAAGAAATTCTTGATGAGCCCTGGGTTGCCAACACAGTCATTTGCCAACAACCCGAGCCGGGCCGCGTTGTTCACGCAGAGGATCACATTCACACCCTTGAGCCACCACAGCCCCCGAAGTAGGGGCCATTGCACGGGCGCGGTCACCTCAAATTGCATGTCTGAAAGGCGTTTAATCGGTTGTAGATGGGTTTTTGGAACGGAACAGGGTGTGGAAGACACGTGGCATGATATGAGCCCCTCGTAGTTGAGGAAACAGCGATGATATTGGAGCTTGGGTGGTATGGGAGTCCGTCTTGACGTTTTGTAGATGCTGTTGCGGCTCCGCTCACGGCCTTGGATCAAGCGATTGAATGGTTAGATAGGTAGATAATGTTATTCGGTAAAGACTCAATCGTCGACCTGGATTATGTTCAAGTGATGCAAAGATATGTCCCGTTCCAGGTACTTTGGGAGAGAAGCTCCTCCTCCAAACATCCGTAGATGGTTGGTCATTGTCCGGACATCGTCGAATGCGATACGGTCGATTGGTAAGTACGCTCTCCTTCCTCGGCATATGCAGCCAATCGGACGATATCCAGGGGTATGCAATGGTGGGGCTTTCGGGAAATCCTTTGGCCGATCGGCCCAAAAAATTGTTGACATTCTGGAAGCTCTTGGAATAGCTTCAAGGCTTAAAGTTCGTTCCCCGTATCGACTTCACACTTCACCGATCGTCATCCGCCCAATTCCTCCACACAGACGAAAGTTGCCGCTCTAGCTGTCAATTCATCTCAACAGTCACAATGGTACGTTGGCGCCCGCGATTCCACGCAGCAGTCTCGACAGCAGCCTTCCCCTTCAGCCGGCCGCATGCCCGGCATCTCCCCCATAATGGCTCTTCGCATTGTCTACCGCCATTGGACAGAAATTCAATATCCTACGAACATATTCGCTGACTAGATGCCGTGCAGTCTGCCTCCTTCCGCTCCATCCGCGCCCTCGCGCCCCTCCTCGACCGCGTCCTCGTCCAGCGCGTCAAGGCTGAGACCAAGACCGCCAGCGGCATCTTCCTGCCCGAGTCCTCCGTCAAGGAGCTCAACGAGGCCAAGGTCCTCGCCGTCGGCCCCGGTGCCCTCGACAGAGACGGAAAGCGGTTACCCATGGGCGTCGCCTCTGGTGACCGCGTCCTGATCCCCCAGGTACGTTTCCAATCCTGATGGCATAGCAACATCAACCACAGCGGCGCCAATCGTCAACCTCCCCCCCCCCCCCCCCCCCCCCCCCCCCCCATTCTTTGCTCTTGCATCCGGTCTGTGAACGTGCAGCGTCGGGAGTCTGCAGGGCCTGGAGCCCCTTTTAATTGATACCCTTCGCCGCATTATGTCGGCGGAGCTGGAATTAGAGTAATGAGGTGACGGGGGGTGGGAGAGGACAGGATGGCGCGGTTGGGATTGAACGGGTGCAACATGTGGACACGATGTATTGACAAGATGTGATGCAGTTCGGCGGCTCCCCCGTCAAGGTCGGCGAGGAGGAGTACCACCTCTTCCGTGACAGCGAGTAAGTTCAGCACCTCCCACATACGCCTCTCAGCCAGCGATTGCTGGCGGATGGTGCCCCACGGAAACAGGGTTACTAATGCCCATGCCTTCATCCAGGATCCTCGCCAAGATCAACGAGTCATCATAAGAGAGAAATCTGTGCCAAAAACCGACTACAAAAGAATTGAAAAAGATACCCACGAGGTCTTTGACGTGTGTATAATACCGTGTATCAAAAGAAACTCTAAAAATGAGAGCGAAGTAAGGGAGAGGGTGTATAATCTTTTCCAGTATTCAATTTACCTGGAATATTCAACCCCCATCAACCTTGGGAAAGACTGTACTATGGAAGGAGTGACAGGTCCGGCCTTTTGCATAGGGACTATTTTGGTGTAATAGTAGGTGTCCGCGATGGAGGAGACCGGGGAACTGCTTAGAAGACGGGGCAAAGGGGCCATGAGTCGAGTAAGGGTGACGAGGCGAGACTCGGGGAGAGTGGCACTAGCTTTGCCCTCCCCCCCTCACTTCTGCTCTTGTCATAAGCTGGAACCGCTTCTCCCTCAGTGGGTTTTGATTCATAAAGAAACCTCTCCTCTCTGCCATTCAAGTTCCTTCTCCCTGATGCTTCGAGCCGTCCGATGTGATGTTCTCGTAGCGAGCTCTGGTTGGCTGGTGTGGTTGCGCTTAGCAGAGTTGTGGCATCTGACAACTAGCATTGACGCATGACTGCCGTCCCGGAGTTCCTATGAGCGAATCAAGTGAAGAGACAAGTGTTACTCATAATACGGCTCAGAGAGTCTCCATCTATCAGGGACAAAGGATGAACAACTCGTCATGACATCTCAACCACCAATTACGAAGGAGGTCATATCATCCACTAGAACCCCCAGATAGGCGTAACCATCCCGACTTGTCACCTTGACACGATCGAGAGGCTGGCGCGAACACGAGATGCTGTTCACCGAACGCACCCGGTCAAGTCAGATGAGTCAAGCCTGTGAGTGTTACCCAAGCAAGGGAAACTGGCGCTGCATCGAATGGTAGGTCTCAAATCAGAGTCGGCTCAGAGAGCCCGATCAGAGACAATTCAGACTCATAGAGACAAAATTGACAGATTGGGGCATAAGAAGGCAAGGTTTACTTTCAGTTGTCAAAAGCCCATCCCGTACTCCATAGAGTAGGTAGCAGTAAACAACCAACAGCCACGACATGACGTACGTCATCTACCTCGCTACGTTGACGGGCTTGATCCCTTTTCGCCAAGACGGGACAAATCGTTTTGCGCAAGCAGCCGCAGCACAAACCCTCGCTCTCACTTACTCTCTCTCTCTCTCTCGGATGCGCACATACGAGGGGCACACGTGCATACCAAAACAAAATTGTTTGGTGTCTAAAGACTACTTAGCCTAAGGAGGTTCTCAGACCCGATCAATGTCTGAGATACTTTGTCTTGGCAGGTTTGACTGTAGTTCGGAATGGTGCGGCGTAGCGGGAAGCATCAGACAAGACAAGTCGAGACGTAAGGGGAGACCGAGTTATGATTTTTTTTTTTTTTTTTTTGCTGCTGGACCCGCGAGTGTGGGCGGTGCAAAGACAAACAAGCTATTCCATCCGGGACGGGCGATGTGGGCGGAGAGCGAACTTAATCATACGAAGTACATGGATACAGAGACTGCTTGATATTGGCATTGCAATCAAGATTTCATCTGGGGACGCCGCGCACGCGGGCTGCGGACCGTGGACGTGGACCTGTAGGCTGCGGGTGTCATTGAGGCTCGGCTTGTGCCCGAGTCATTTCTATCATGTTCGGTTTCCTGTCTCACCAGCGACGACTCTACACTCCTCACTGCCCATTGTTCTCTTTCTCCCCCTGGTCGCACTTTGGGCGGTGCTGGAATGCTCGTTGATGAAAACGTGTCTGACTCTGACCATCTACTAGTTAGGCCCGCCGTCTCGGTGAGGGAGGGAGGGAGAACAATAGTATTGTCTTTTTTTCGGACGCGGCTTCTTCCCCGGTGATGAATGGACAAGCACGACCCTAGGACGATTTGAACAAAATTGGAAAACAAATCAACAGAGATGCATGGTTGATACACAATAGGTAAAAATTTGTGCAGCGGCCACTGCCCGCAGCTGAGCCTCGTCCGTTATGGGGGTATGGATGAACTAGGAACAAGGCAGTAATACGTGCGATAAACAAGCAGAAAAGACAGGACACAAGCAGAAGGGGGGAACCGTAAGCGGAACAAACATAATTAAACAACTTTGATCAAATCAAGAAAGAAGCGAGATATGGATTATGGATGATGGGATGAAGAGGAGTCGCTCCGAGATTGTGCATTGTCCACATGGAAAGTGGGAATCTTACGGGTTATGGGTTCACAAATTCACGGTTCTGCGGTCCCATGGTCCCACGGGCCACGGTCCATGGTCATGGTCCGCGGGAGAGGGAATGAGTGAGAGTGACAGCTGAATGAGTGAGGAGAGAGTACCAGTGAGATTGGGAACAGTGAGTGAAAGAAAGGTCCCACGGGTGTTCCGGGCAGACGGTGGATATCTGCTGGATGTTGGCGGTAAAAGACCACGAGTCGGAAAGTCTAGACACTGCACCGCCAGAGAGGCATGGGCACCCCTTTTTTTTTTTCTTACTTTCGAGGATTCTCAGTGATGTCGTCCCACGGGCCACCAAGGGAGATCCATAGAAAAGGTAAGGATCCATGGATCATGGATCGAAGAAGGGGGAGAGTCTGAGAGATACCGCGGAAACTGTGGAGAACAAGGTTGGGCTGCGAGATTTTCGAGGATCTTGTCACGCTTGTCAGCGATGAATGGGAGCCAGTCGTTTGTTGGTCCTCTTTTCGTTCTGATTCAGGGGGGGTTTGGCCCTTGGGAGGCGTATGGGGGCATGTTCAAGGGGGGCGGAGGGGGGCGGCCAGAGTCAGTAAGCAACATGAGGAACCTACTCCGTACTGAGATGCAGGTTTGACGCAGTAAGGCGGCTGGCGGCAGCGTGTGATATTTAGCCATATTCAGCTGCCAATCGGGAACGAAGGGGCGGATTGGGTTCGTTTGGATTTAGACATCGGATGCGGCTGGAGGAAAGCGTTCGTCTCGTCTTTTTCGCCCTCGCGTGGCTCCCGTGGAATGTGCCTAGAGTCCATTGGCAAAAACGAAACAGCGGCTCGGGACAGGTTACGGAGTACGGATTACCTGGCAGGCTCGACTGTGGGATCTGGAGTGGGTTCTTGGCAGGGCGTGACGCCTGGCCACCAACTGGTCCGCGACGAAGAAACAAGACTTTTTTTTTTTGTGGTTTTTGGTTTTCTTTCGCTGTAATGTAACCTGGGGAAATGATTACTGGAGATTTGGAGAAGTGTAGAAAAAAATCGTCACAAATCACGGTTGATGTAGAATGGGCTAGAACTTGGACTGGACTCTTGGACTTTCTGGATCTTGGTAAACTGGAGACTGGCACACACTGGATCGAGGAGTTGGAAGTGGGAAAGATGCAAGAGTTGATGGTGCCGGGACATGCGTGGCTTCTGGGTCCTCGGCCCAGTTTATGTGTTTAGTACGTTACAACTCCCGTCTGCAGTTCAAGCTTACCTGGCAGCTTAGTTAATTGCTGTTAAGGTGCGTTTCCCAAGTTTCAAAACAGTTTGCCTAAAGGTTTTAACCTTAAGGTACTGTGCTGGTGTCATTCCAGGCCTTATTCGCTGGTACTGTATTAGCTAATGTACCTCAACAGACATGTACGAAGTAAATGGAAGTGCCTACAGCTGCGTTTGGTGTGAGTGCCCGACGGGAAGCCAACCATCAACCGATCGTCAGGAGTTGATTAATTGCCCGTGTGAATGTCTTATTGATGGTTCGTCTCATTTTCTGCGATCTCTTCCAGACTGAGATCTCAAGTGACAGATTGTTTCTTCTTTCCTCCCCCCTTCTGCTAATACAAACACTTCCCAACCCCCTTCTCAAATTGTTCCCGCTACCCCTTGCGCCAATCAGTCAACGAGACGATCAACCGACGCAGCCAAGCGAAACTTTCGGGCGACAGACAGCCAGCCAGCCCAGCCCAGCCTGCCTTTTCTCGTCTTTTCGAGACAAATTGTCGTTGGTGTCATGGTCAAACGGCCGAACTTGTGGCGGCAGAGACGGAACTAAACACGAGTTTAAAGCTGAAGTAGGGCATGTCAAGGCTCTTAGTTGGTGATAGCCTCCCTCCCGATCTACCGAGCCCCTGGGCCCCTTGGCTTTCCGGTCCGTATCTGGTGTACTGTGTATGGTATCACGGTGTGCCGTGGAATCATATGTATTCGCGGGAGTTGATTGACAGCATCCGTATTGACTCGAGTAAAACCCCCTCCTTTCTCCTGAGCCTCGCGCGTCACACGCGAATCTGCACCATTTCGGCTTTTTGAGATGGGCCGAAGTGGTTTAGTGCCAGGGGAGATCGACGAATCTTAAAACGGCGTCTGAACTTTCCGCTCTGCGCGTTTCCTGCTCGCTCTCCGCTGAGCTGACCTGACTCCTGAGGTGCGTTTACACGCGCATACCCGTACCAGCAGAGTAGGTATATCGTTTGGGGAGGATTCTAGCGCAGCAATGTCTGGTTCCATCTGCAGCTACCGGGCTTCTTCATCCTTCCATGACGATGATCCGGTCTTGGTATATTCTTGTGGGCAGAGCGCTGCAGGTCCCGAGAGTCCAGACTGTGCGCGTTGTCGGGGGACTCGGGCACTCGGGGAGGAGGAGGAGGAGGAGGAGGAGAGAGGGTGGACGCGGCTATCCATTCGTACCCGCAAGCCACGGACCCCAGGGTCCAGGGCTGAGGGAAATGCCTCTCTGACGCTGTCTCCTTCTCGTTTGTCTGTGGACTGTGGTATGATAACACCGCGCGTCTAATTCGTTGTTCGGCTCTTGGGTCGATCATTTGGTCTTGTTTGCTCTCTGTGCCTTGGAAATCCTACGCAGTAATTCCCCGAGGGCGACGGCGACTAAGGTACGTATCCATTAGGGCGGGGCGGGTTCGGACGAGGGCAAGAGCCAAGAGGGAAGGATGGGATGAAATCCATGGAAGGGACGATGGGAAGGAAGTGAGAGATACGTACTCCGTACCCCCAGTAGCGCCGCCCACTTCTGTTTCATGTTCCCATCTCCGTTGTACCCACTAACGCACGCCACGAGTCCCTGCAATATGAACTTCCTCTCTGTTCAGACTGTTTGTCAGTGGTTTTTCTCTTGGCAAGGGCCCAGGCTTCTTTCCAGTTGGTCAGGCTGTTTTTTCTTCTCTCTCTCTCACTCACACCTTGCTCCTCGGGCAGTATTATCTCACCACCACACTGGCACATACACACGCACCCGTATCTGTCTCTCTTCACGGTATCTCTGCTGTGCCCCCTCGCCCCCGGCACCATGATCTGACACCCATGGCTAGCTTAGGCAGGCAGAGAAAGACTGAATAGAGGCAACCCTCCCAGGCAGATCCCGTATCCTTCCAGCTTTCCAGTGGGAACTCCACCAACCCAGCGGCGGCAATTTGTCTTGAAGCATGCCCTTTTCGGCAGAATGACCGCGCTAGCGCACCACCCAATGTAACCTGCAAGGCGGGAACTGGGGGCAACATGGCGGCGCGGAAGAGGCACAGATAGATGGTGACGAAGAAGACAGAACTTAGCTGTGGTAAAAAGGCGAGTGGGGGTTGCAAACGACGTTGCCAACAGCTAACTTGCTGCCCGCTGCTACTGCTAGGTACGGATACCACCCACAGTCCACAGCCCGTTGCCTACTGCAAGGTACCACGCCGCCCGAGATGAGAGATGGAGAAAGCAACCAAACCAGGGGTGTCTGTGGCCTTGCAGGAGCGGAGCTGCACGTCTAAAGGGGGGGCGTGCAAAGCGGTTGAGCTTCTTGCTGAACAAGAGTGCCACTATTCGCTTCCGCCCCCAGCTAGTGCTTCTTCCAACAGGATGACGGAGCCTCGGAGAGGGTCAAGGGCACCACTGACTGCAACAGTGCAAACCGCTGCCGCCCTCCCTCCCTGCTGGCTCCTCTCTCGCGGCTCGCCCTGTCATGGACGCCTGGGGTTGTGGTCCGTTGGTTGGTTGATATAAATCCATCTCGGTGCCCTCGATATCGGGCCGCTCCCTCTTTTTGTTTCTTGACCCCCATCGCGTTCTGTACACAGCTGGCCGCTGATACCACACTCCCTTCTTGTTCGTCCTCTTTCTTGAACGAACTTTACATTCATTATATCCACCAGAGCCAAACAACTCTTCATCAGTTCGTTTGCTCCCTCAGTCTCTCTCGTCCAGCACGAAGTCACTGTTGAACAGTTCCACTCTTTGAACAAGGCAAAGCCAAGCGCTTACACCAAGCAACAAAACCACCAACTACATTTCAGTCCTTCATTCGATATCTTCGATTTCGACTTTTTTCAGCAGGCCTGCTCTCAGCTGTACACAGAAAACCATCTTTTTCGGACCTCGACGTTCTCTCTTGCACAAAACACACTCACAACAACTCATCTCAGAATACCCAACTCAACCCATCAACATGAAGTTCTTCACCACCGCCCTGGCCATGGCCGCCGCTGCCAACGCCCACACTCTCATGTCCAAGCTGTACATTAACGGCGAGTCCGAGGGTGATGCTACCTGCATCCGTATGCCCAAGGAGGGAGACACTGCTACCTCTCCCGTTGCCGGTCTGACCAGCGACGACATGGCTTGCGGTAAGCCACCACGCCTTCATTCAGCATCAACATGCTTGAACGATGCTCACCCGCTCTGATATTCATATTTACTGACATCACCCACAGGCAAGGACGGCCAGATCGCTGCCGCTTACACCTGCGCTGCCCCCGGCAACTCCAAGCTCACCTTCGAGTTCCGCCAGTGGCCCGATGCGCGTGCCGAGGGCTCCATCGACCCTTCCCACAGGGGTCCCTGCTCCGTCTACGTCAAGAAGGTTGACAACATGACCACCGCCGCCGCCGGCCCCAACTGGTTCAAGATCTGGGATGAGGGCTACGACGAGTCCACCCAGCAGTGGTGCACCGACAAGCTCATCGCCAACAAGGGTCTCTTGACCGTAGAGCTCCCCTCTGGCCTCCCCGCTGGTTACTACCTCGTCCGCACCGAGATCCTCGCTCTGCACCAGGCCGTCAGCCTCCACGACCCCCAGTACTACGTCGGTTGCGCCCAGATCCACGTCTCTGATGGTCCCTCCGGCGCTCTCGAGATCCCCTCCCAGTACTCCGTCAGCATCCCCGGCTACATTGACGGCACCGAGGCTGGCAACAACTTCAACCTCTACGACAACCCGCAGTACCCCTACCCCATCCCCGGCCCCGAGCCCTACAGCCCCGTCGGCACTGCTTCCGCCAGCGCCAAGTCCACCTCCTTCGAGGGCGGCGTCCCTGCCGACTGCCTGATCAAGAACGCCAACTGGTGCGGTAAGGCCGTCGATGCCTACACCACCCAGACCGGCTGCTGGGCCGCTGTCGACGCTTGCTACGCCCAGGGTAACGTGTGCTTCGACTCCGCCCCTCCTACTGGCGCCGCCAACTGCTACGTCTGGAACGACAACATGTGCCAGGGCATCTCTGATCAGTGCACGGCCGGCAACTGGCAGGGCCCTCCCACCATCGAGATGACCGCCAAGACCGTCGCCGCCCCCGGCGCCATCCCCGCTGCCGCGAACCTCGACCTCCTCGGTGGCTCCGCCAACACCGCTGCCGCTGCCGTTGCTTCCGCCACCCCCTCCAAGACCGCTGTCGCCGCCTCTTCCTCTGCTCCCGCCGCTACTCCTACTGCTGAGTACGCAGCTGAGGACCCCGTCGCTACCAGCGCGCCCGCCGCCACTGTTGCCCCCGTTTCTTCGGCCGCCCCTGTCCCGGCTTCCACCTCCGCTGCCGCCCCCGCTGCTCCTTCTGCCTCTGCTCCCGCCTCAGGTGCCCTTGTCGCCTCCACCGACGGTACCTGCGGTGGCAGCACCGGCTTCACCTGCGAGGGCAGCACCTTCGGCTCCTGCTGCTCCGCCGCCGGCAAGTGCGGCAGCAAGATTCTGCAGTGCAGACCCTCTTGCGGCTGCCAGACCAAGTTCGGTCTCTGCCTCGAGGCCCGCAGCCTGACGAAGAGCAACTAAAGCAAAAATGCAAGCTTAGTTTTCTTCTTGACCACCACCACCATCTCTCCATCAAACTACATCACGACATCAACAACATAGAACGTGATCATGACGACGACATGAAAGAAAACCCCCTTCTTCCATCAGTGGATTCAAAACCTTGGCTTCGCTTTTTTTTCGCGTCTTCTTTTTTACCAACAAACATGCTTGCATCACTTGCATCATTTATCTTCATCAGGGGGTGGACAAAACTTTTGGGGTTTGGTGGACAACAACACACATACATCACGGCCGGGTTCAATGGTGTTCTGTTTTTGCGAGTGGGGAAAAAACAAATTACATCGGAACAGGAAATCATGGGCATTGCTTGGGTAACTTCTGGTGTTTATTTGTTGTGCCATTCTTGTATATAGTGTACAATTCGATCATAAATCAAATATGGATCTTTCAAAGTACCTCGCGTCCCTTTGGCATGTTTATATGTGACGAGTGCTTCCTTGGTGTGCCGTACCGTTACAACTGGTGTATATAAGTGCGCCGCTTCCTCCTTTCGTTAGGGGAGGCAACAACTCGCGGTTTTGACTCAGCACGATTTTGGCCGTCACAATGAATTTTGTCGGCAGAATGATTCTCGCTGTTCGAGGAACTTAAAGACAACTATACACATGACTAGATATCTAAACAAGAGCAAGTGCTTACCCCTAGGTGCTTCGAGGATATTCGCACATGAAATATGAAACAACCGCATATCAGGGAGCTAAAAACGCCTCGATCGCTTTCGTGGTCTAGAGTTGGTATTGGATATCCCCGTCGAGGACTACTCGCATTATATACCCGAACACTCTCCCCAGACAGATCAGGGCAGTGAGAAGAGTGTCCTATCACCCCGACTACTTAGCAAAGCAGCGCGGACTGGTTCATGCAACACCCGTCGTCAGGCATCGACATCAAAAGTACTCTCTCTTCTATAGAACCGCACGTGGGTTCGGGATTGGGGTTCTGGCTGTGTTGCATACGTCTACAACTACGTATAAAATATGACCACCTCCCTGAAGTGAGAGCATTGGGTGGGCCAATCCGTTGTTCCAAGTCGAAGTGGGAGGTTCCCCGTTTGAAGAGAATATGGTAAACTCGGGTCATTCTTGGGCGGCGCGGAGAATTTTCTTGCCAATTTGTTTGCCTTGGAGACTTGTATAGCCCTTTCAATGAGTCGTCGAAACGAACCGACACTTGCCCGTAGGTAGTATGAGAGTATTCACTGGAGAACACAGAGAAACCGCGCGCTAGACGGGGACAATATCTATATCGTTTTAAGGATAATTCATCAAGGTGTTAGAGGGAAGAAATCTCGATTCTCGGGCCGTCTGTCGTACCCAACGCTGGTTGGGAGGGGATTGTCATGGTTCTTTTTGCCTTTTCCGTTCATCCAGAACTTCCAGATGGCGAGAATGGTTTTATGACCCTTTGCTAGCTCTTTTATACTCGTCTTTTTATGTTGTCTAGTGCATTTCAAAAAAAGATTTTGGGGGGGGGGGGCTGTCAGCACGTCTTCATACGCGAAGAGTCCTGTGCGGGAACAGTGAGGTACCCAAAGGATATCGGAGGCCGGGTGCGGCGCTGGCCAGTCTTCGTTGTCATTGAGATATCAACGGTCTTGAACGCAAGTGAAAAGGCAGGTTTTACGAGGTATTTTTCACCCCCCTGAGATCCTAGCGTCTCCGATGCATGGAACCGAGAAGGTTTAGCTGGTGTTCCTGCTTGCTGCTTACTACACCTTGGTAAAATCGAAGCTAGTTCCAAATAGTCTCTGAATTGAAGCTCGAAAGCGCTGCCTGTCTAGACAGTGACATATGCTGATGATAGAGACCGACGATTGTAGGATGGTAGAAAGAGTTATGTATTCGGGCGTTGAAAAGCTCTCTCCCTAGGCCTTTCTCTTAGCTCTCTGTCCTATCCTTTGCAGTCTACTCGCAATAAGATGTTCACTCGGGGAGACCGACTTCTGATGTATTAATAGAGTGTGAACAGAGTTATCCCGCCGGCTGTCTGGAGTCATCCGCGCCACATTGTCATTTGTAAAGCCTTGTATCATGAGACGGATTTTGGATGAACTGGGTCTCGGCATTCGCCTGCTTTCACTGTAATACACGTCGTGTGATACCTAAGTAGTGAATGTTGATGCAACGAAGAATGTATATTGTAGCGCCGGGTGATCTAGAAGGTATCGTCTACGGAAACAGTAAATTCCAGCAACGCCATCCTGCCATCCTGGCCGCTAGTTCGTCCCTTGATAATACTGAAGGATACCTTCGCAGTCTTGCTTGAGTTGTTTGATTTAACTACTCTATCAAGCTCGCTGGACGTGTCCTCCATTCTGCCGTCGTTCTCCCAAAAAAAATTATGCAAATTCGTTCAAGCAAATCAGAGTCATAGTGTCGTGACTATTCCATAAGATAGTCTCCAAAACCCAAAGTACATGGATAGATGGGGCCTTCTTAGGGAGTGCAGCTGACTCCGAAAGGGCTGCTCTTGCAGAAGCCCGTGGTAACGCGAGTGCCGCCAGGCTGCGTACGAGAGATTAGTATGTCGAGAGCTGAGGCGTTACCATTGAATCTGGTACTCACGTTGTCTACGCATGTGACTTTGCACGCTACACCAACATTATCCTTGTTACAGTTTGGTTCCGGAGTGCACTGAGCGGTAACTGTATGGAGTTGGGCCGCAGCTTGACCGAGAAGAGCGGCGGCGACGACGAGGAGATGTTGAAAGTGCATGTTGTTTGTTCGTTTGGTTTGAATGATGGAAGCTGGAATAGAGTATCGTAGAGTTTAGGAGTCCAAGAGATAACTCGGGATATAAAGATGCGAGGGCTGTCTTTAATGTACTCCAGGTTGCTTCAACGACTCCCCACTCGTTGCTTTATCCATCGAGGTTGATTATCGCTGCATGGCTTGATCGGCATCAGATTCTTGATGAACGTGTGATACTCGGTATCCCACATGGCGGATTTAGATTGAAACTCGTGCTGGCAATTTAGAGTTTCCCCGTTGACTACTATACCATGAAGCTTTATTATAGTATGTCTAGGAGCGGAAAGACATCATTGTGGTCTTGGTGCCCGCTTGCGCGTTGTGGCTGGGGTGATGCGACTCATAAGGCTGTCTGTCAGTTTGGCCGAGTATCCGTATTGGATGAGGGTATGATTCGATGACGAAGGAGGAGGCTCATTTGGACCTTGGGTTCTGTGTTGTTGATGACTTGGCGCAAGTGAACGTTTATGGAAAATATCTTGCCTATTTCATGAGTTTCGTAGGTTCTTGAGCTGGAGCACTTGGCTTTGGACAGTGGACGGGATGAACCTCCAAACTGAACTCCCAACGCGCACATAAAAGGCTGATGTGTCTACCCACTGGAGTCGGGTACCCAGCTGCTGGTTGAACACCAAGACGATCGTAATTTAGACTTGCTGAAGGGAAGCGAAGTTGACAAGACTCGCAACAGCCCCATCGTATACCAACCGCGTGGAATCTTCAACTCAAGATAGTTGCCTATTCCACGCGGAAACGGCAAGTCTGCACATGACTCAGCTTCCGATTGAGTTTCGTGTAGACGAACGCCTGGCGAAAAGAGTGTCAAGGCTGGCTGGTTGCATCGAAAATCCCGGTTCGCCCTGTCTGTTTTGCATGAGAGCCTGAGAGGGCAGGAGGGTGATGCGCGCAAGTTCCATGTAGCTTGCGGGCCTCCCGATCCCCTGGAAAGCTTGGCTCCGTACAGACGTCGATGCTATTAAACGAAGACTGGGCGCTCAGACTACATGAGATTTAGGAACCCGATTACTCGGGTCTCAGAATTAGTCGGCGATGTTGTCTGCAGCAAATTCGAGGTTTGGATATAGCTCAACGCATGCTTAAGTGCCAGCGTAAGTGCCAAATGATGCAGGATTGTTACTTTTGTCAGGCTGTGCTGCAAGTAAGCCACGCTACCGCTATACGAAGCTATCGGTGGCAAGTTTCATTGCAGAGTTCTGCAGCTCCAACTATCCTATGTATACAGAGGAGGTTCGCGAGTTTGGAGCACTTGATCCTCTAGGAGGGTTGCTTCAAATGATCGCTCTGCATTCGCCGAGGAGCGCGCGTCGGAAGTTCTTGTCTCTTCTGGCATTGAAAGCTGGCACCCAAGAATCCGCAGCATGTCAAAAAGAGAAAAATGGCGGGTATGGACTCTGATTCAAGTAGTACTCTATAAAGCCACTCTTTCGCACAGCATACATTCCCCCACACCGACCGAGACCGAGACAAGATTGCGGCCGCCGTCCCCACGGGATCAATCCCGGATAGGTCACCGATGCGCACGGGCCTCCCGTCTCCGGCCGGCCGGTCTTGACGTTACTGGACCCACCCACGGCAGAGTATTTCTCCCAATCGGGTAGGAAGCTGGCGGTACGTAACTATCTGCAAGGAGAGGGGGGTTACCTACCAGGATGTCATCACCCCTCCAGACTTGATGGGGGGAACACGGGAGTACTTAAGAATCGAAAGACCCAGTTCATTGCAACGTTCCTCGTCACTATGGAATACATGAGCATATGTAATCGCCAACTACACGGTCAATAATTTTGGCCTATTTCATGTCGCCATGGAGGGTCTACAGCTCCCCGATATCAACGACTTGCTGGTTACAGCAGACAACCCAGCGAGAGCCGACGTATCAGGAATGGACCACGAACGATGCGCATCTCTGCACAACTATCTGGTGCGCTACGCCTGGGCAGCCGAAGGCCGTTCATTAGCCGATCTAGACGGAAACAATGCCACATTCTTCACCACTCACGGCGACGACGCCGAAGCTCTTCGTCCACGACTTGACACATCCCTCGAAAGATTCCTAGAGACGGCCATGCTACCTCCCGCAAATGCAGACGACCCAGCACCCTTCTTCTTCTGGGCTGCCAGCATCGCCGAACCGGAAGGCCTTTTTGACAACGATACATTCGACTTATTCGACGAGCCCGAGGACGCCTTGGTCTGCATATACCCGGCCATTGATGGCCAGGGAGGCGGGTCTGGCGGTGGTTTGTGGTATCACCAGCCCACTCACCGCGCCGCCTTCTTCATGAGCCAGGTCGATTATGAATTTGCGCTACCCGTTAACGAGGGGCAGCATGCCGCGCTGTGGCACCCGCTCGAGACTGTCCTCTCCAACTGGATCAATCTCATTCGCCTTGGAAAGACCAAGGTCACACCTCACGACACGCCCTCCCAGTATGGCAGCGAAAAGATTGGCGGGCGCTGGGAGTGGCGACCATACGGCGATGCTCAGGTAGCTGATTGCATTGCCGCGTGGGATCAGCTGTGCGACGCCATCGAGGCACGCACACCAAATGCGACAGACCAGCCGCAATCTGAACCGTTACTCACGCCCGCTGTGCTTGACGCAGCATCAGTACCGGACGGCTTTGCACGCGCCTTTCTGGCCCGCGCCCGTCGGCCCAGGTTCGGGCACATCGCTCCGGGCCTCGCCTTGCCTCCTTCAAACGCAGCCGAGTTCACGTCTTTGCAGCGCTTCGCACAGCAGCAGCAACGGGGGCCGCAGGATATCCCACCTGTCTGTCTCTTCCCCGCCGCGCAAAGTGGACTCGAGGCCGACGTGACTGGGTCGTTTAACCCATTTCCAAGTTACTCGGGTCTATCCCGAGTCCCCGCTGGCGTCTATAGCGAGTCCATCTCAAGGGATTCATACGACAACGCCGAAGAGGGGTTCCGGTTGCTGTTACCATTTGGTTTACAGGGTTATGTTGGGGATGAGGAAGATTTAGCTGGCGCGCGGAAGAGTGACGGGTCTTTTGTCGAGACGGGTAGCGTGGCCGAGCTCTACCAGCATGGATACAAGCCATTTGGCGGCGACCAGAACCGCCCTCAACACCTGGAACGTCTTCTGAATCATTGGCGCGGGTTAGTTGACGAGGGCATCTGGCGTGTAGGGCCGCAAGGGGTTGAAGGCTCCATTGAGACTTTTCGGGAGGCTGACACGACACATTGGCGCAACTATCACATCTCACCGAGTTGGTAATGTTTACTAGGTATTGGTAAGACTCTCTACTGAATGAAAAAAACTACGATGAGAAACGTAGTTCAGGAATAATTGCTCTCGAAAACCTATACGCTCCTCAGATGGACTTTGAAGCTCAAAAAAATAAAGCTACAGTTCCGAAACGAACTCTTTACGCAAGTCGCCTCGAATCCCCGATGTGATTGTCTGCATACTTACAAAATACGATGGATTTGATCCAAAGTAGAATAGTACCATTCTAAATATTCTTAGATAGTATCCGAAGCAGCGCCTCTTACGACCTTCATCTCTCTCACAAAAGGCAGCGAAGGGGGATGCCCATCTGCCCATCTCAAATACAATGCTACATGAACTGCATATCTTGAATTGGTAGCCTCGGACCTAGGACGGTGCAAGCGTCATCACGCTTCCCATTCTCGTCGCCGTCACCATGGTGCTTATGGGAAGGGTAGGCTCTCCGTTGCCTGGCTGCGCTGCCGCAGTCACCGTCGCAGTCTCGGCGGTGACTGTGACGATGCTGCTATCCGCCACAGGGTCAGCGCTGGACCACGCATCGGCGATGGCTTCATCATCCGTGTACATGTCAACGACATTGCCGTCTGCATCGACTACGATGTGTAATTGTTCCTCATCCCGATCGTCGTAGATGACACCGCAAGTTCGTCCGTCGACTTGGTTACCATCCCCGTCAAGGAATAGGAGATTGTCGTAATCTAGTTCAGCATCGACACTATTGGAACCCTGGCCGTCACCGAGGTTGACGTGACAGACCATGTTATCCGTAGCGTTTTCAGTAGTGTTGCTGGACACAGCTAGGTCTCTCTGGAAGATGCCAGGCTGGAGATTGTAAGGGCGGGGTCCGTTGATTGGAGCTGGATCGGTTCTATAAGACTGCCGGGGCCAGCCGTACGCACGATCGTACATGCTAAGTGAAAAAGAATTTCAATCAGTATAAGGCCAATGAAAGGGGTCGCGTCGCACACCAAGATGAACAAAACTTACGGGTCATCGTCGAGCACGCGGAAGCCATGATCAGTGATCATTGTGTTCTCGATAGCACCTGCTACCCGGGTATAAGTGTACGAGGCGAAGCACAGCGAGCCAGGCGTCTGCAGGTCGAATCCGAAGGCATCGATGAAGCGTTTTCCACTGCCGGGGCCGCGACCACCACTCAATTGATTGAACTTCCTGCAAGAAAACGTTGTCAGATAAGCCATGCTTCTCGTTGGAGAAGTTGCAACTACTCACCATGTAGCCGGTGGCCCATTGTCTTGAATGCGGCAGACGTCCCTCCGGTATCTGAAGCAAGGCACCCACTGCGCCCTCTTCCACGCTAAGTAATCCCTTCCTTGTGCTCCGTTCGCTTGTTTATTAACCAGACGGCAGGCCTGCGGAGCTCCATTACCAGACTCGCGAAGGTTGGCCATAGGGAACTCATCAAGCTGACACCGGGCAGGATCAGGCCGATTAGAACCCTGAACAAGCGTGCGATAGGCAGCGTGCCGCTGTGTCGCCGTTGATGCCCAGCCCGAGTACGCCCTGTTGACGCCGCCTCCCGACGAGAAGGGATGGAAGACAGTCTGGCCGCCAAGTTTCTTGTTAATCGCCCAGCGCTGGTTATCGCAGACCTCGTCCCAACCCATGCCGTAACGGCACGTATAGGTGACGGAACAGTCGCAGCTGGTAGACGTGGCAGCTCCGCCAAAGTCTAGGATCGGCCATTGCCCATAAGATGCTCTCCCGGCGATAGTGGTTGGGACACCGGTGTTGGGCTGAGACGGGGATGAGCCAAAGAGCCAACCGGCTATAGAAGAGATGATGGCGAAGCCTACGGCGAGTGCGGCAAGTGCGGCGGCAGCGCAGATGGCACCCTCGATGGCGGCAGATAGACCAAACGTGAAGGGCGCTAAGGCGAGCAGAGGAGTAGCTGCTTCCAGACAGAGAGCGCCAAGGCCGCCGAGTAGGAGGGGGGCGCCACGCTCCTGGAGGACGAGGCCGCGTTCTTGAATCAGGGCGAGTTCGCCTGTGATGAGATCGCGCTTGCTGACCTCGTCGCCGTTCTGGCCGTACAGCACAAGGTTGCCCGCGTTGGTGATGGACGAAGGAACGAATCCCGTACAACAGTAAGCCTGATAGCCACCAGTACAGGTCAGATCAGCCAGCTGACCCCCTTCATTGTCTTGATAGGAATTGCTGTTGCGCGCCACAATAGTGGCCTTTGCGTCGCTACACGCCGGAGAGCAGGGGAAGCCGATTCCGCGAAAGCCCTCCCACTTACAGGTGCCCATCGTGGTGCCGGGGGCGCAACAGAGAGTCTGGGTCTCTCCCAAGGCGCAGATGGAGTTCTTCTGGACACCCGCGACCTGGCCGCGGGCTTCGGTGGTCCCAAAGTAACCTGTGTGGCACCCCTCGCCACACAGAGACCAGTAACAGCTGGATGCAATGGCCTGTTGGAGCGTTGCGTTGGCCAATTGCTCTTTGTATGACTGGGCAGCCTCTGTCGAGATGCCGTTGGCCGGTCCGATGCCCAGGAGGTCGCTCATACTATCGCCGGCCTTGTTATCCTGGTCCAACGCCCACTGTGTGACAAGTTTTGTCAGTTATTTACCCAAACCATATCCTCGTAAGACAAGAGACCAGTCACTAGATGCCAGTCGAGAAAATACTCTTACAATCATGATGCCTCCTAAGCACAGGCTGTTGGCTCTCTCCATCTTCTGCTGCATAGTCACGCCGTCGTCGTAGCTGATCCACTGGTTCGAATCCCAAGTCATCCACTTCACGGCCGCTTCAGCGTCATATGATTCAACAACACCGCCCGAGGCCTGAATCCGCTTGATCTCGGCGTTGGTCAGTGTTCCGGATGACCGCGAGCACTCGCCGGCCGTACCCCCAGAGGAAAATTGGCAGACGCCGTTGGGGATGTTGCAGGCCGGGTCGGTCAGCGTGAAGGAGCGGCCGTACCAGCCGAGACCGAGCACGACCTTGGACGGGCTGACACCGGCACGCCATAGTAAGGAAAGGCCGTCCTCTATCTCGGTAAGGTTGGTGTGCGGACGGATGTACGGCCCCGTGAACTTGTTGGTCGAGTCCCAAACACCGTGGATATCATAGCTCATCAGGTTGAGCCAGTCCAGATGAGGCTCCATGCTGAGAAGATCAAAGTGCTGCAGGTACCAGTAAGAAGACGGTAGTGTGGCACTTATACCGAGGGCACTGCCGAATGAGGCTCTCAGTTCAGAGAGGAAGGTGGGAAAGTTGGCAAAGTCGGCCGGTTTTCCGCCTCTGTCATCGGCCACGGGATACTCCCAGTCAAGGTCGACGCCGTCGAAGCCATATGTCTGCATGAAGTTGAGCAGCGAGTTAATAAAGGCTCGCCTGTTTGCAGCAGAACCAGCCATATCACTGAAAGCGTTCTGGGTATTAGGAGTATTGGTGGCATCGTTGAACGACCATCCACCGACTGAGAGCCAGACCTGCAATCCTGGCTGCTTGGATTTGAGTGCAGTGAACCGTGATAGCAGCGACGCTGCATTCGCATCCATGGGCGTGATCTGGAACGTTGTTGGGTCAAAGAAGGAGAAGGCGAAGTTGAGGTGTGTCATGCCCGTCAGTTGCAAGTCTTCTGGCTGGACCACATCGCAGGGTCGAGTCGTTGCCCAACTCTCATAATAGCCAATGCGTCGGGCCATGGCCGAGCTACCGGAACATTGAGGAGTGGGCGGCGGTCCGCAGCCTCCAAAGCCTTCCTGGCATCCATCGCCACAGAAGTCATCGGTGCTGCCACCTATTGAGATGAAAAATCAGCAAGGATTCCTTTCCGGGTTAGTAGCGGAAGCTTAGAATCCGGCAACTAGTCGAATCCGTCACTTACAAAAGCCATGCTTTGAGCAACACACGTTCAGGGGACATGACGCTGTCTCAGGAACTGCGTACTGCCCGCAAGGAGCTTTCGCGTCGCAGTTGGATATGCACACATCGGCACCGCAACTCGTGGGGGCGTATGAACAGACCCCAGTGTCGCTGCAACACGCGCCGTTGGAGCAAGGAATACCAGGCGCGCAAGTGCCTACGGGGAGACCGTTGTCCTGCCGTTTTTTCAACGAAGCAAGGTCCAGGTGGTCCAGTCTTGCACCGGGATTTTCAGTCAGATGTTTGATGATGGCCTCATTCTTGAAGACGGGCGTATTGTTCGAGTGAGGTTGGAAAAGGGGCTCCAACACCGAAGACGAGTTTCTTGGAAGTTGGGGCACCGCAGAGTATGTTGGTACGGAGTTGTTGCCCACTGCCGTGGAGTTGAGTTGGGCCTCAGAGGACCTACATACTGTGAGGACGAGCCCCGTCAAAAGCAGTAGTCTCATGGTGAGAACGGGAGGCTGGAAGCAGCTAATCAGTCTCGATACCACTTCATTGGAAAAGGTCACCTACACGAGCTATATCACGATGTTATAGTGATCGTGAAGCTGCGGGACAGGCATAGTCTCTCGGCGAGGAAGAAAAGGCGAAAGTTCCTGTGATCTGGTCACTTATTAAAAAGCCGCTGACAGGAAAGCGTTTCCGAGGGCTTTCCAAGTCTCTGATAATGTTCAATCCGTCCACGGCGTCTCTTTCACTCAGCACGTGAAACCTGATCTGTGCCTAGAAAAATGTCTAGTGACGACTCAGGTCCACGGAAGCTCTCGAGGCGGGGTTATCTTGGGATGTGCGCATGTCTTGCACACCGAGCTATCAGGCGACCACATAAGACGGCTCCATTTTGACGGCGACAGTGGTATAGATGTGACCATCCGGACAACCCGGTTCCCCCATAAGGCTACATCTTTGCCTCGATTAAATGAGATATTGGTGGATTTGCACGTACGCGCCGCACTTAAGCTTACAGACGATGGGACGAACACAAAGATAAACCTGATCGACAGGGATGACAGGGTAAATGCAACGGAACGGCTTACCAGATTTCCCTGTTGAGCCATCCCTTGGGTCGATGTGATTAAACTATTGGCTGACATGCATATCGGCACTGCACGATGCTACATCTCTGTGCCTGCGTACCTGCGTAATCTCCAGGCGAAGGATTTCCGACCCCGTCTTCCTACGAAATTTGGTGGAACGTCGTGCATCTTGTCTCATGATTTCCATCTTTTGGGCTGTAATTCGCGCAACACGTGGACAGGGTGCGGACGCATGTAAGACGGAATGTGGCGAGAATGAGGAGCACCAGGCATCACAGAGCGACGATCAACGGGAACCCCTATGATGGGGACGGACCAGCCCGCCTCGGCAACGGTAGTCGGGATCTAGCTTCTTCCTTGGTCCTTGGCGACTTTGAACTTGAGTTCTTGACTACTGATATTAATGATTAAGGGTTCTATCTGGATAATGCTGACTTCTCCGTCACGGAATTCTACCCAGCCGACCACGGTCAAAGGCAAAATGATGTCGCCATTCTTCAAACCGTCTGCTCTGCTGTTTTTGGCAGTATGGATAGGACGTGTCGTAGCCGACTTCGAACTCTACAAACTCTACAATGAAGATTCCTTGATTGCGGGGCTCGCTCTAAGCAGCAGCTGTCTGGCAGCATTGTGAGTATTGGCCCAAGCTACGGCTCCTGACTAGTTTCTGACTCTGCTCTTACGACAGGAACGCAACTGTCCGTTGTAATGAAACCGCGGTCAGCCTATTGGGAAGCGGTGCAGATATTCACTGTACGTCAAGAGTGGTATTCCATCATAGAAGTGTGAAGTAGCTAATCAAGTATAGACTGGACGACTCCCGAGGTGGAAAACCTTTGCACCTCGGATTGCGTCTCTTCCCTGAGCTCATGGAAAAGCAATGTTGACTCCGTCTGCGCGGATGAGACCACGCTCCAAGCCGGTGTTATCGTCAAGGCGAGGGCTCTCCCAGTTACCTTCACGTACAATGCCGAGCTTGTATGTCTGCAGGACAGTGCTTCCAACTGGTGTTTCATCGAGTCACAGACTTGGCAAGGAAGCGACTACATTCGCTACAGTCCAGAGATGTGCTTCACTGATGGAGACGACAACAGCACTGTGGCACCAGAGTGCGAAGATCCGGACTTTGACTTGGGGACCGTGACTAGCGACATGGCAGCCTTGACCAACATATACAAGAAGGATCTGGTAAGTGACTCGTCACTAAAACGATCTAAAAACAGCATAAGCGTAAACCATATCAGATTGCTGACCATTGATGAAGTTCTGCAACGATTGCTTTTTGGAAATCTATCGACAACGCCTCAGAGATCCGTGGTTACCAGTCAGCAACTTCACCGACTACTTGATTGAGCAGTTTGATGATGTGCAACAAAACTGCTCTACGTCATTGGCGTACACTACTTCAGCGTCGACATTGTACGTGGGCACGCCAACGGCGACCACGACCTCTGGCGGCACGGCGACGGGAACCAGCCCACCCACAACGGCGACTTGCCTAGGCCAGACAATAGAGCCAGAGTCAGATTGGCTGACTTGCGATGATCTGTCTGACACGTACGTCCCTTTTCTCCTGCTCCCGCTATGGAGTATTTGCTTACAACTTGCTGATGGCATTAAGATATAATGTTTCGACAGGTGACGCTCGGGTGGTCACTGGGGATCGCACTTGCTACTTCGACAAGGCGCTCTATTTTCCCCTGCCTTGTGAGATTGACACGGTCTGGGACTGGTCAAGTTGGTATGTTAAAACTGAATTCAAGGTTCAGTCTATTAGACAGCCTCAGTTTGTCTCTGAAGTTAAGGTGTACTGACAACGACGTGCTGGAATAGTGATGAGCTTGCCGCTCAGTACTCAAACTCGACGTACAACGTCACCACCAGTCAATTCCTCAGTTGGAACACCAACATTCAAGGAAGCTGCTCTGGAGTTGCTCCCGGTCAGCGGGTATGCAAAGGGTAAGAATAAGAGACTATGACCACGTACTACTCTCAATACTGACTCGGGCCGTTTCATACAGTTCACCAGGCGGCACCTTTCCCAAACCCAATGTCACCATCACCGCCCCTGGTGCGACAGGCTCGCCAACATACTACTCCACAGCCACGCCTGCCTACCCAACCCAAAGCGGTACCATCGACGCGTGCGGCAATTACTACCTCGTCGTAGCCGGCGATGACTGCTCAACAGTAGACCAGCGCTTCGGTCTAAAGTTTGAACAGCTTCAGGAGTATAATACGTACCTCCAAGACGACTGCCTCAACCTGTGGCTCAACTACGCCGTCTGCGTCGCTCCCGTGACGGCCCCAAGCAAGTCAACGGACGGCACATGCCCGGTCGGCGTGACATGCACCGGAAGCGGCTTCGGCGACTGCTGCTCGCCGTACGGCTTCTGCGGGAGCACAAGTGAGTATTGCAACACTGGCGGCAACAGCACCGACACGCCGGACGGCAGCTGCGGGCCGGATCACAACGGCTATACCTGTGTTACCCCCTTTGGAAGTTGCTGTAGTATCTATGGCTACTGCGGTGACGGCTCCGATTACTGCGGGGCCGGGAACTGCTACTCGGGCGCCTGTGACCCGGATATTGGTGGTCCCTCAATCAATGGGGAGTGCGGACCGTTGTTCGCGGGTAATAAGACGTGTACTGGCACCACTTTCGGAACGTGTTGCTCTACTTCTGGCTTCTGTGGGAGCACCAGCGACTATTGCTCAGGATCGAACTGTTACAGTGGTGCCTGCACAACTTGAGAGATTTAACACCTTGCTTAAGATGTAGAGAATATGACTGCTTTCCTCCTCAAAAAGAGTTCTTTGAAATTGCCACTATGCAAAGTAGCTTCACAACATGAAATAGCACTTGGCTAGTCTTCCTACTTCTGATACAGACAATCGGGATGACCTCGCGATGTGGCTGGCGGTACTTAACAAATAAGTGAGCATTAACGAGGCTCAATCAAGATGAACTAAAGATGATGGAAAACTTCTTTTGGATACCCATTCTCGTGTGTGTACTCTTTCTCCAAGCAGAAATTGCGAGGCATAAATCTTGTGCAAAATCGCTTATAGGGACACAAGGGTGGAACAGATACTTCCTCACGCAAGCTGCGCCCTAGTATCTTGACGTGCTCTGTGTTTAAAGACAAATGACTCTTTCATCAACTGCCATACTCTGCAAACGAAAGACAATACTTCCTCGAGTAGAAAAAAAAAATACCCTGGTCTGAGTCGCAAGCCTCCCAAACACTCTTACTCTTTAACAGCTCCCCCTCTCATCCCCAGGACAAGAAATACAGCACTGGTAACTCTTGCCATCAAACGTCGCTGGGAGGCGTCTCGGAACAAAGGTACCCCGGGCCTCACAGACAACCTGGTCGCTGTAGATACCCTGAGGAGAACCGCCGATACGCGTGCAGAGTTCACGGGAGTGGTTGATCCAGGCCTGCATGGAAATTTGGCCGCCGTTGGGGCTGCAGGAACTTCTGGCCCAGTTGCAGGTTTTGGCTGTTGTGATGGCCAGGGACGAGGCCACGGTGAGGAGGATAGTGAACTTCATTTTAGTTGTTCTTGGTGTTGCTACTTCGGAGAAGATATATTTCGAGTTTTGCTCCTTTGACAGGTCTATTCTGGACTATTCTGGACTGAACGTGTGTGGTATCTTGAGTTTTGAGTTGAAGAACTCGAGATGAGAGGGAGAAGGACGTTGAGCTACTGATCTGATGAACTACATGAGTGCTGAACATAATGATGACTTGTCTTATATACCTTGACCTTCGGCTTCTGGGGTCCACACGGTTTAACTACGTTCGGCCGAAGTAATGCGAATAGCTCGTAATCACCAAGTCTCTCTCGCAGTCGCAAGCTCGGTGTCCTCGCACCTGCGCGTTATTTTCCCGTTTCTCACGATGTGATATTACTGATCGATAGCTTAAGCTTTCGTTGAACTCGTTTACATCCATGACTCGAGGCCGAGAACGAGCGAGGCGCGATTTGTAGAGCGCATTCGTAGTTGGCTACAGACCAGCTTGCGGCCCACCGACCGTATACCCTTGATCTCTATATTGATTTGTACGGATAAGTCAAGTGAGTAAGTCGCCGAGAAGAACACTCAAATTTTCGGATATGCTCCCTGCCGTCACGCCCTACCCCGTACGGGCTGTAGTAGACTGGACCCATTTCCATCCTTGCACAGGCCAGTCCGCGGCGGTTCCGAGTTCTCAGCCATCTAGACTCCTGGAGTTATCCGTCGGCGAGATCCCCTAGGCTCTCGAAGGTTTGGGGAGATTGGGATCAGACGGGACGAAACTTGGGTTGAACCACCTGGCCCAAGCGTGCCGTGTGCATAAGTAGGGTATTTTGAGTTCAAGTGGGTAGAGAAGTGATTGCGATCTATTTCGTATTGGGAGTTGTCTGCGAATTTTGACTAGAGCTGTGCGAGTTGCGACTACGAATAGACCATGGAGATAGGGAGTTCGAGAGATGCCTGGGACCTCGCATTCTACTTGAGGAGGTGATCCGTCGTGAAAGCGCCAAAGTCACAGTCTAGTAGGACAACATTTGCTTTTCCTAGGGTTCTTGGTTTGGTGAACGGACTATATCTCGCCGTAATACAGGTAGGTATATATATGCGACTTGAGTCGCCTCTGATGATATCTTAAGACCCTTCTAGCTATTGAAAGAAAATACAGATAAGGATACACGATGTTGGATAGCAATTCCTTGCCGCACATCGAACTTTTGAACGAGCCAGCATTCTAACTCTATCACAAAAGCGACCTCCTCAAGCGCCCTTCAACCAAGAAGTTTCTTCAGATCCGCCATGCGAGTCTCCTGAGTCTTCTTCCCCTTGTTCTTCTCCTGGAACGCCTTGCCTACCAGTGTCCGTTTCTCTAGCTGAATATCGAGCACGCGCTCCTCAACAGTCCCCTCCATGACAAGACGCCACACAGTTGTAGGTCTCTTCTGGCCCAGGCGGTGCACACGGTCCACTGCCTGGTCCTCGATGGCCGGCGCCCACCAACTGTCTGCAAGAATCACCGTATCTGCTGATACGAGATTGAGACCGACACTGCAGACGGCCAAACTTGCGAGCATCACGCGCGTCTCCGGGTCGTGATCCAGGGCGTGGATAGCAGCGTCCCGTTTCGGTGCCGTCATGGAGCCGTCGATGCGGGTGAATTTGTAGCCAGCCTCGACAAGTTGGTTCTGAATGATAGTCAAGAACGACGTCCATTGTGAGAAGATGATGACCTTGGAGTCCGGGTCTTTTGTTGTAGCCTGTAAAATCTTGAGGAGAGCCTCAGTTTTGGAACTCTTCGCGTCGGCGTCAAAGTTCTCGTCTTCCTCTTCACCGCCCTCTTGGGCGGGCTCGAGAAGCGCGTCTTCGTCGAGCTTATTACGACACATGGGACACTTGCCCTGTGTCTGAATGACTTTGGAAATACAGCCGCGGCAGAAGACGTGCTTGCAATGCGTGATGACAGGGCTGCTCAGAGTGTCAAGGCAAACGGCACAGTCTTCTTGGGTTTCGATAAAAAGACGAAGAGCCTCTTGAAGGATCTTGGTGTTTTCCGAGTTGAGAACAACAACAGATTGGCCCTCAAGGACCTTGAGAAGATCGGCGATCCTCTTGCGGCAGAGTGTCCAGTGGTTGCATCTGAGGCAACATCAGCAAGAGTGTATTCGTCAAGGGCGGGCTATACTCACACCTGACGCAGGCGAAGAAGGCGCTCGAGGACATTTTGAAATTGTCCCTTCCCGCCAGTTTTGTTCTGGAAATTCTCAAGGGCAGTTTGTGCTTCGGACCTATGTTGATACATGAGCTTGATGCCTCAAGGGGGAACGCAGGCGACTTACAGCAATGCCTCGTACTTGCTCTTCTCGTCTGGTCTGAAGGCAATGCGGTGGACGTATTCCGTCTTGGGCGGAAGCTTCAAGTCAACGAACTTCATGTCTTTTTTGCGTCGCAGGCAGAGATCTCGCATCAACAGCTGTAGGAGAGTCTCCGCCGTCTCGTTCCCTTGGGCAAGGGGCCGAGCGATAACGCTGGTGAAAATGGCAGGTTGCTCGACGCCTCCATTGATTCCAAGGAATTGAAGCAAGGACTGGAAGTCCTTGATATTATTGATGCTGACAATAGTGAGTTTCGGGTATGCTCAGCTTGATTTCAACCAAAGTCGGGACACTTACATTGGAGTTCCGGTGACGACCCACCTGGACTGAGCATTGAGCTTTCGACAAGCTATGGCAGCCTTCGTCTTGGCATTGCGAATCGTGTGGCCTTCGTCGAGAACGACTCGTCTCCAATCCGTGGCCATAAGGGGGGCCAAAGGTGTAGTGGCCTTCTCCTGGCCTCCCTCCTGCGCAAGCTTGTTGTAGCTGGTGATGACGACCTGGTATTTGGCCAGCTCATTCTTGGTAGCCTTGTTGTTTCCGTGATAGGTAAAGATCTTGGGTAGGTGCTCTTTTTTGACATGCCTGCGGATCTGTTGATCCCAGTTGCTCATGACACTCAACGGAGCAACGATGAGCGTTGGACCGGTCCCTCCGGTCAAGATCAAGCTGATGACTTGTAAAGTCTTGCCAAGACCCATGTCATCCGCTAGTATGCCACCTGAAAGGAGCTTGGGTGCACTCTGTACCACGAAGTTCGTGGCCATGTTGTGGTACAAATTACGGCCGTTCGGGTGCCATTTCCACAATTGGACACTCTCCCCAGAGCCCTTGGGAGGCATCTGGGGGCTCTCTTTAGACGTCATCCATGCCAAACCCTACACTAGGGTCAGCTGAGGTGCAACAAGGTACGGAGAGTTCTCGGTAGCTTGGATTGGTGCGTTGGGCTTGCAGGTTGCCACGGATATGTAAAGCGCGAAAAGGCTTACCTGTAATTGGTATGGCAGCAGTGTTGACTCCAGAACGTCGGGCTGCTCTGCCATCGGCATCTTGGACAAGAAGTCCTCGTCCATGACCAGCGACTTGACGGCATCACCGCGCGGATGGCTTGACATTGCCTGACTGGCCTGTGCCAGGTCCTCTAGGGACACCTCTGGTTCGACAGGGTTCAAACCAATTGTGGATTGGCTGCCCTTGATGCCCAGCATCTTCCTCTGCGCTTCGGCCTCAGCTCTGGTCTGCTTAAGCTCTCTAGCCTTCAGCAGTTTGTCCTTCTTCAGCTTGTCCTCTAACGCCGCGCGGTCGACTGGGTTGCTTGAGCCATAGAGCTGTAGACGAATTGGACAGTCAAACATGCCCTTCTCTCCTGTGAGAATAGCCTCTATCGCGATCTCATCTCGATCCTAGCACAGGTCTTAGTTAACAATCAAATTGCAAGGTCAAAGCACCTACAACGTATGGCGCGAGCTTCTCAACCACTTTGCGTGGAAGATGGCCGATCTGGGCGCCCATGACGTTACACACTCGGATGGCATTGCGATCGTACTATGGTTATGTTAGACATCTAACGACAAGAAGTGAAGCTCAAAATTGAAGAAAGTCCTTTGAGCTTGTGATGCCCGTGATCCAGTACCTGGTTACTGGGTTCTCTCATGCATACGACCACTTCGCCTGGCGAGGCATATCCATTGTAGTAGCGAACGCCGACAATCTTGTTGTCTGTTGGTCTGATCAGTATACATGATGATACCTACTCAACATCTGAGAGCCGTACCGAGAATCCCATAAAGTTCTCTTGGTGGGCTATCGGGAGCTTGAGTCAGGTCAACGAGGTCGTCATCGTAGTCTGCAGACTGAGTCGATGATTGAGTAGCAAGAGCACCTGAGCTCAAATGGGGTTGTGAGTTTGATGGAGCATTCCCAAGAACTCTGCCGCTGATTTGACTAGAACCCGACCGATTACCAGCCAGCCTTTTGCTGGGTCGTTGGGTAGATCCGTCATCGTCATCGCTACTAACAAGGTCGATAACAGCGATGTGACGCTTCTTGGGTGGCATCCTCGACGTCCGAGCCCCCGGAATCTGGGGCGGTGTTCTGGGGCCGGATGGGTACTAGCTTGTGAAACCAAAGAGCGGATAGGGGAAAGTTGTCAGCTTACGCAGTAATTACGAGAATTGACAGGTTGGGACCGAACGATTCCAGATCTGGCGTGCCGAAATCCTAGCAGGACAATTGGGACCTCTCACACATCGGACCAAACGCGCGCGATAGACGCGTCTCTCACGTATCCGAAGCAGTGGGATCGGCGCAGGGATTCTCTTACACCCAGCAAGAATGAGGTGAGGCTTGAGGAGTGGCTGGAGATGTCGAAGTCTGTGGCTGAGTCGCTCCCACCTTGACACCTCGTGCAAGCACGCCATCGGAGAGAAGACCCATACTAGCCAATCATCATGAGTTGCAAAATCACGACATTTCACGTGACCTACATCCGGGCCCGTTTGGGATGGTCTCTGGCCAACGACGACGACTCTGCAGCTCTTGCACCTTTACAACTTCAATTCATTCATATCTTCTTGTCTCAGGTCATTGTCTCATGAATTTGCTATCTTCTGGTACCCAAAAAACATGCGGAAACGCGGCAGGTTGAGCTCGCCGACTATATCTATCCACTATATACGGTGGATAGAGCATTCATACCATCGCCATTCATCAGTCTACCGACAAGCGCTTTGCGGCTCTCGGCATCCTTCAGGTGTCTATCAAAAAGGACAAATCCAAGTTCGGATCATCGTCGAAGCCAAATACGCAAACGCCCAGGACAAAAAAGAACATCGCCGTCATCACCACTTACTGCTTCGGCAGTCGGCGGCCGTACGCTGAGTAGTAGCCGCACTTGGCTACATGGCTCCTCTTGCTAGTCTTCTCATTGAAGATGTTGCAACCACCCTTAGCGACATTGGGAGGGGTGTAGACTACGAAGTGGTCAGTCACAGCTCGGCAGAGACGGCGAGATAAATCCTACGGTGAAGGGAGACAGCGAAGTCGCTACCCTTGTTGCAGACTCGGTGGACGCCAAGTTCGTCTGCCATATATGCCACCGCGTTCTCCTTGTGTGTTCTTTCAGAGATTATTTGCATGGGTTGCTCTTCGTTGCCTTCCGGGAAGGCATAGCGGATCTCAGTCAGATCGCCTTTGAGAATCTTCATCAGGCAATGCGCATTGCCGTGGTCGTGGATAGGGCTGCCCTTGCCCGGCGTCCAGACAAGCACAAGCTGTGCGATGTTAGTCATGTCACTACCTGATGCCACGAAGTCGTGGCTTCGAGTTTGACTCACCAGATTACTCTTGCCGTTGCCTTCGTCAACGAGGTTGCGGGTGTAACCCATGCTCTTCTCGGCGAATGCAAACTGTATCCATTCGTTTTCCGTTGTGTTATACTCTTCCATCAACTTCATCAACTCGTTGACATCGACGTCTGCCGAATCAAGTCCCGACGGGCCAAGCGCCTCCTTCAATTTCAACACGAGCTCGTCGAACCGATTGACATCGGTCTTGAGGTTATGCCCGAAGGCGGAGGTGATCTTGGTCAGGATATCGACGGCCATGGCTGCTATGGAATGCTATCAAGTCGGTGGTGCTGTTGGTGGTGCTTGGATGACTTTTGCTTTGGATGATTCTGTTGGGAATGTATCGTGCGGGGGTCTGGACTCTGTGCTCGTCGGTGAAACGAATCTACCCGGTGACCGGGCGTGGCTGGCATTACCTGATGGAAACGGGTGGGACTGGCGGAAGTACTGGTTGATCCGACTTCGGCCGGTGGGTCGTCTCGTCGGCCCTGACTTTTCTCTTCAAGACAGGGCAATCTGTCCACGTTGCCAGAGCGCAGCGGGCAATTAAGTCGGCGACCAATTCGACGTCTGGTGGACTGGTCTCCAAAAATAGGCGCTTCTGGTTGGACGAGATAACCTACTTTGACAAAGTCGAGGGATCCCGGCAAAGCCGCTGATAGGCGACGGACAGCCCCGATACTTTTGGTGGTCAGATGTCCAAACACCAGACGAGATGGGTCTTGTTAAAGTCTCGCGGAGCTATGTCTAGTCAAAGGATTTTCATGCAGACTTTTGGTATCAAATTGAATTCTTGACAACAGTTAATTCTCGTTTTCCAAGTTGAATGGGTGGATCACTGCCGGCGTTGGCCCATAGCCGCACCGCCTCAGAGTCAGCTGAGCGGATCCGGTGTGGGGCTAGTGACCGGAAAGGGTTCGTCTAGATTACTCACGCTAGGAAACGGCTTTACCTTAGGTAAGAGGGCCAGAGTCATAGGGAAACTCGCCGCCATGAAATTCGTTCTTCATCGTTGGTTGCGTGAAGTCTCATCAATTATTTTGCTACATTGTCTGGAGCCAGATTTCTCGTCATTGTGTCATTCGGCAAGCAATAGTCAGATTCACTAAAGGAGTTGCGCCCAAGTAATCCGAGGTGGTATCTGAGCTACCTGTCCAAGCCATGGCAACTGTCAGTGCAACCTCGACGATTCAGTCGGGAGCGCAACAAACTCCCTGTCAAGATGCCCAGGCCTCATGTTCACCTTGTGATAAGGAGAATGTAGGCTGGAGGAAGATTGTCAGAAACTTCACCCCCTCGTAAGCAGACTCTTGAGAGCCAGCCCATCAATTGAAGTGTGTCTAACATAGTGCAGATGGTTTGCGGTTACAATGGGAACTGGCATAGTCTCAGTTCTCCTTCACAACCTGCCTTACAATGCAACATGGATCTCACACGGTCTTGCCGTTACATTCTTCGTACTCAACATCGCTCTGTTTACCGTATTCACCGTCATCACAGTGCTACGGTACGCATTGTACCCTGAAATATGGAAGGCCATGGTTATACACCCTGCCCAGTCCATGTTCCTTGGCTGTTTCCCCATGGGATTTGCGAGTTAGTCACGGAATCCTCCCCACAGCTTCATGACAATATATACTGAATCATGTGACCAGCCATCATCAACATGATGGTATTCGTGTGTGCACCTGCCTGGGGCCAGTGGGTGGTAATTGGGCATGGGCATTTTGGTGGCTTGATGCCGCTCTGTCAATCGCAACTTGCATCTCAGTGCCCTTTGTCATGTAAGTGACCTCATCACACAACCTCAACGTTCGAGAATGACCAACCCTGTCATGAAGGATACATCAGCACCGTCCGGGACTTCAGGCAGTAACAGCCGCAAGTCTCCTTCCCATCGTCCCTGTCGTAGTGGCATCTTCAACGGGCGGCATCGTCGCCGAGGCCCTCTCAAACCCATCTCACGCCTTTACAACCTTGATCGCGTCCTACGTGCTCTGGGGCATCGGAATCTGCTTCTCCGGCATGGTCCTCGCGCTGTACTTCCACCGCCTGACGATCCACAGCCTCCCACCCAAGGAGGCCATCGTCTCCGTATTTCTGCCCATCGGACCCTTGGGCCAAGGCGGCTTCGGCATTCAGCAGCTAGGAAAGGTCTCTCTCAAGCTCTTCCCTCAGACTACGGCTTTGACCGCGGCGGCTCCAGGGGCGGTGCACGGCGGGGAGATTCTCTACTTTGTTGGACTCTTCCTGGCGCTCATCATGTGGGGCTTCGCTCTCGTCTGGTTGTCTTTTGCTCTCATCAGCCTTGCCACGATGGAGAAGATCCCGTTCAACATGGGTTGGTGGGGTTTCACTTTTCCGCTGGGTGTGTTGGCGACCTGCACCGGCATGCTGGCCCAGGACTTGGACAGCCCTTTTTTCAGAGTTATGACCATGGTAAGTTCTTTCACTGAGTCTTCCTGATTATTATTGTGCGTTCTTGCTGATGGTTCTTCTAGATCTTCTCACTTTCTGTATGCTTCCTCTGGCTGCTAGTCGCTGTTAGAACGCTTCACCAGGCCATTTCTGGTGAGATTTTCTTTGCGCCGTGCCTCAAGGATATTCGGGACAAGCAAGCGCAGGCAGGATCGGACCGAAGGGTTTGATCAGTCGGATCAATATGAAAAGCCAGAATCAACAGCGACCCAGTATTGTTTTCAGCAGACCGCCCTTAGGGGCACAAACCTGGGTCTATTTCTTGTAAACCAGCTAAGCTCTTACTGACTAATCCGGTGATGCATCCACCGTCAACCATGTAGGCATATGATGTGAACTAAAAAGTATTGAAAATGATTCAGAAGCAGTGAATAGAATCAGTTTGAGTTACTGTTCAGAATAGCATGAGAATCTACCTTAAACTAAGCCTGCAAGCAACTTCCCTTGACACAGGCGAGCTCTTGTCTTAGTCATGTTGTTCTCACAAACAACAGGCCTGGAGATGCGCTGGCTGCTATTCAATGCCAATGGTCAGCAACTGGGGAACCCCAAAGACGCTAATGGCGGGGTCGATGAGGTGCAGGGCCAGGCCTAAAATTCTTTGGCGGGGCACCACCAAACACCCAAGTCAGCCACTGGGAAAGTTTAGCACTTTGAATAATTATTGCAATTGCGCTCGCACCCACTGGTCAAAGCCCATTTCGCACACCCCGCCACTTCTCATATACAACTTTGAAGAAATCACAACCCGTTGCGCGCCTCTCAAAAGTGACGAAGCATCCCGCGCGTAGCTCGTCCTCGAGCACCGCGCTCCATCACAGCACAATGGCTTCCACTCCTGAGTCCGTAGACTTCAAGTCCATGCTGAACAGTGAGTTGACTCTTGCCTTTGGTGCCTCCCGCCATCCCTGTTTCTTGTTCAGCCGCTCATTCTGCATTTTTTGCGCGTAGATGTCCACGATGTTTGGCAGCAAGTCCGCATACCTGTGATTCTGTTCACAGCTTTTGGACTCTTGATCCTGCGCTTCTACCTCCATTCAACCGAGGAGAAGAGCGAATTGAAGGCTCTGCCCAAGGCCTATAACAGAGAGAAGCCCGAGACGAAACCCGTGGAGGAGAAAAAGAAGGATGTCAAGCCAAGCCCGCCGAGCCCTACCATTGAGTCGAAAGCGCCAAAGTCGAACGGACCTAAAAGAATAAAAGGCGGAATCGTCAAGCGAACTTCTTCCAACGAGGCAAAGGGAGAGGTTCTGGTCCGCAAGGTTAGGCCTCTGGTCTTCTTCTCGAGCATCACCGCAAACACACCCAAGATCGCAAAGGCGTACGCGGAGGGTCTGGAAAAGGAGCTGCAAAAAGTCGCTGCGGATACTGACTGCTCGTTCACGACTCCCGAGGTGCTGGATCTTGCCGAGGTCGACTTCGACGACTACTTCATCACCCCACCCAAGTCGGAAGAGGACCCCGCGGACTTGTTCTACCTGTTCCTGCTACCAAGCTACAACATCGACACCATCAACGACACCTTTTTGGAGCACCTCCAGGAGACTCACCACGACTTCCGTATTGACACCGCCCCGCTGTCCCCGCTGCTTGGATACTCCGTCTTTGGATTTGGTGACAGAGAGGGCTGGCCGACGGAGGAGGATGGTTTCTGTTTCCAGGCCAAGCAGGTCGACAAGTGGATGGCGAAGCTGACGGGACGGAAGAGAGCCTTTCCCGTCGGAATGGGCGACACTAAGAGAGACTACCCTGAGCGCCTGTCTGAGTGGTCAGAGGGCGTCGTCGACGTTCTCGGCATGCTGGCCAAGACTGGCAGCCTGGGAGAAGGTCTCCCGGGAAGCGGCGCCCCTGAAGAAAGCGATGACGAGTCTGCTGCCGAAGACGACGACGAGGTGTTGATCGAGGACTTTGAGGCGAAACCCGAGAAGCTCAAGAGCCGCAAGAACATTGATGACGTCGAAGACCTCGGGCGCATCATGAAGAGCTCCAACCCCGACGCAGCCACAAACGGTCGCGCAACCAAACCAGCAACGGCGGGGGCAGCGGCGCCCATCGCCGTGGACTTTACGACATACGGCAAGACGGTCGCGAAGAAGACCCCGCTCAACGCTGCCAAGGAGATGGTGGCCAAGGACTCGCCTACGTACGCCTCGCTCACGAAGCAGGGCTACTCCATCGTCGGCTCGCACTCGGGCGTCAAGATCTGCCGCTGGACGAAATCCGCCCTCCGCGGCCGCGGCTCCTGCTACAAGTACTCCTTCTACGGCATCAACTCCCACCAGTGCATGGAGACGACACCCTCGCTCTCGTGCTCCAACAAGTGCGTCTTCTGCTGGCGTCACGGCACCAACCCCGTCGGCACGACCTGGCGCTGGGTCGTCGACCCGCCCGAGCTCATCTTTGAAGGCGTCAAGGCGAACCATTACAACAAGATCAAGATGCTTCGCGGCGTCCCCGGCGTCCGCGCCGAGCGCTTCGCCGAGGCCATGCGCATCCGGCACTGCGCACTCTCCCTCGTCGGCGAGCCCATCTTCTACCCCTACATCAACGAGTTCCTCGGCATGCTCCACGCCGAGCGCATCTCCTCCTTCTTGGTCTGCAACGCCCAGCACCCGGACCAGCTCGCCGCCCTCAAGGCCGTGACGCAGCTGTACGTCTCCATCGACGCATCCAACAAGGAGTCCCTCCGCAAGATCGACCGCCCCCTGCACCGCGACTTCTGGGAGCGCTTCCAGCGGTGTCTCGACATCCTCAGAGAAAAGCGCTTCAAGCACCGCACCGTCTTCCGCCTGACCCTAGTCAAGGGCTTCAATGTCGACGACGAGGTCGAGGGCTACGCGCAGCTCGTCGAAAAGGGCCTGCCCTGCTTCGTCGAGATCAAGGGCGTCACCTACTGCGGCACCTCGACGGCGTCCAACGCCGGCCTGAGCATGTCCAACGTCCCCTTTTACTGGGAAGTGCAGGAGTTCGTCACGGCGCTGGAGAAGAGGCTCAACGAAAAGGGGCTCAAGTACGGCATCGCCGCGGAGCACGCACACAGCTGCTGCGTCTTGCTCGCGAGCGATCGTTTCTACAAGGATGGCAAGTGGCACCCACGCATCGACTACCAGCGCTTCTTTGAGCTGCTGGAGGAGCGGGGTGCCGACGGAGACTGGAGGCCGGAGGATTACATGGGCGAGGCGACGCCCGAGTGGGCTACATGGGGCAAAGGCGGTTTCGACCCCAGAGATGACAGAGTCGACAGGAAGGGCAGGAAAATCGAGGCCTAGGTTTTCGGGTAGAAGAGTAATTCAAACGCAAATCAAAAAGGCGCTAGCTGCATGTTCTCAAGGAACCAGATACACACGCATTATGAAATTGTGGAATTTCGTGAATCTTCATCTTCTTGCCTATTTGTCCCTGCCAGGATCGTCAATATACACTTGGTTTCTTTCCTCTTACAAAACCTTCTATCAAAACAGCCCCAGCCGGCCAGGTATTGTACAGTGAAAAGTCGTAATTCCTCCTTCCTCTTCTCGCAAGATGCTGGGGGATTACGTATGGGATGGTGGATTTGCAGCATCACGCCATTGGTGGAGTGACTGCGGAATTTTTGGGGGCGAGCGCGCCGTAATGTGTGTCCACAGGTTTTGGGGGGATATGAGAGAGTGGAGGGGAACTCGTTATGGTGAGAGCTATAACGTTCGAACGAGGCTCTTTTAGTCCAGGCCGACGGTGGGCATGCCGCCGAGGTCAGCGTTGATGCCACCCTGGTACTGGCCAATGTTGAGAGAGGAGTCGTAAGCGATCATCTCGGCGAGAACGTCAAGGACGGGCTAGATGGATGGTCAGTTCCAGATCGAATGCCGTAGTAGTTTCCAGGGTTTCGAGGAGGTCTCTTACCTTGGGAACGGTCTTGTCGTAGATGCCGATCAGGTCACCAGGCGTAGGGTAGACCTTGAGGCCCTTGTAGAACGCAAGCGCGGCTTCAACGGCGCGCGTGGCTAGAACATCAACAATTGTCAGCAAGCTGTACCATCTCTCGTTTTCTCCGGGTGATTTGTTCTGATGTAGGGGTTGGACTGACGGTCTGCGGAGAGGGTCTCTCCCTCGGAAACCTGCTGGAGGAAGTATGCCTCCTTCTGCTCGACGTCGGTAGGGAATCCCTCCTCCTTGGCCTCATCGACGGCCTCCTTGATGGATTCCCTCTGGCGGACGGTCTCCTGCTGAGCCGACTCCTTCTCAGCCTTGTGCTGTCGGCGCTCGTTTCGACGCAGTTCTCTCCGGAATTCGGCCTTGTTGCGTCGCTGGTAATCGAAGAAGGCGGCGTAGGCTTTGGCGACGAACGTTAGCAAACACAGCTCCTATCACACCAGCCCCTCGATCCCTTTGCAGAATTGGTAGAGGAGAAAGATTGATGTTCAAGTGCATAGAGGTGTTGAGGCAAACTCACCAACCAAGCCGGTAACGGCAGCGGCGACTGATGCCGTCACTATCGTGGAAGTCTGGGACATCTTTTTTTCTTGGAAATTGGGGAAGAGCGGACGAGGGTTTGGCTTTCGGTCTACAGCAGTCGGAGCTGATAACAACGATGAGAACTGACGAGATTGGTGTTCAGGTTCACGATGTTGCGCTTTGGGGGTTGAGGGATGGTTGAAAGACCGGGGGGAGACAACGGGCGAGGATTCGTTGACGGAGTAAATATCGAAGGAAAGAAGCTCTATCGGGAATTGATGGAGCTTCCTCTACCAATTTTTTTAGCCTCTGCGCCATGGTTCCCAGGTCGCGTTCTCTTTGCCAAGCAGCCGCTGAGAGTGGGTCTCTGAGAGCACAGACCAGACTGATTGAACATACAGACTGATACGTACCTCGGTGAATCGACAGCTCAGCAGTGAGCACCTACCAAGAGGCCACTGCTGCTGCCCATTGCCTACCCACTGGAGGATGCTCTTAGGTGCGTGGGTGCCCGCCTTCCAGATTACGTAGAGGGATGAGTACTGCGTGCCACAGAGACCTGTGACTCCACGTCCATCTTAATGTCTAACAGGCAGGGGTCTTGTCCTCTTAACGGCGACCAGAGCACGGCAGCTTCCCACTCCGCGAACGACAGACGGTGCATGAAACAACATCAATCCGACCTGACCTGCGACTTCACCAAAGGGGCTTTGTCCTCGCCCTTTCTACCCACATACCATTGTCTCTCTATGCGCAATCATTGCTATTAGATACGTGCCCTCCAGCACGTAATACCAACTCAACCGCCCGCCATGTCGGAGGATCGGGAGCGCAGCAAGATCTCGCTCAGAAGCGGAAAGAGAAAGGGCCGCCCGCAGATTAGTGCACCTCGCCAGATCTCAGAGCCCATCCTACAAGATGGATCGGGTCCTGTACGGCCTCCTGGCTCAAGGCCGATGGCCGATGCAGGCCCTCCGCCAGTCCAGCCTCGGCTTCGCCCGCCGCCACAAGCTGGAGGCGGAAAGGTGAGCATTCTCTCTCTCACCAAGGGCTGGGCGAATAGTGAAGTCGGGGACATCAGAAGCTGACGAGAGAATATGTAGACCTCGGACTTGGTCAAGCGACGATATTCGACGCGGTTTAACACCCTGCCGAACGACTTCGACGTGAATAACCCGCCGGTACCATCTATGCCATCCCTCGACAAGTACGAGTCTCGCCAGCGCAGAGCAGCACAGCCCCCTCCCAGCCGTGGAGGCACCGCGCCAGCACCCATTGTCGATATAAAGGCATTGCGAGATCCCGGATTGGTCCCAGACCAATGTGAGTTGTGGACTATTTTTGTTCATGGCTTATAACTAACACAGCTGTAGATGTTGCGACATTGCTCAGCGAAGCGGACGAAGATCAAATCCGCGAATTTGAGGATAACCTCCGCAGTCTTAAGGGCCGGGCCAATGCAGACTTGCAGCAGAATGTCATGCAAAATCGTACCCAGTTCATTAAGATCAGCAAGGAGGCCGAGAAGCTCAAGGGCGAGATGCGAGCGTTGAAGAACCTAATGACAGACCTCAAGGTGAATACAACAGCGCTTCGTCAGGCCTCGAACAACGGGAACAATGAGTCTTCAAGCCTTGGAGGCGAATTGTCGACAGGCTTGAGCAAGAGGGACAAGCGAAGCTCGGTGGCAGACCGAAGTGCCCTCTGGAACTCGCAGATGCAGGCCTTGTACAAGAATGTCGAGGGTTCCCAAAAGTTCCTGCCCATTTCTGCTCGACGCCACGTCATCCAGAATGCAGGAGCGTGGATTGAGCTGGACAACGCAACGTACAAGTCCCGACGAGCGATGCAGATATTTCTATTAAGCGACCATTTGCTCATTGCATCTCGCAAGAAGAGAAAGGCCGACGTCCCGCCTCGGGAGGCCCAGGGCCCCTTAGTGAAGCTAGTCGCCGATCGTTGCTGGCCACTGCTTGATATTGAGGTCGTTGATATGGCTGGATCGAGCGATAACTCGACGACGAGAAACAAATTAGCAGATGCCGTCATGGTCAGGGGTGTTGGTCAGGAATCTGTCATCTACCGAACCGAAAAGCCAGAGGATACGGAAAAGAACAGCCTGCTTCTCAACATCCGCAAGGCAGTGGAAGAGTTACGCAAAGAGCGACAGTCGGAACTGGAGGCTAACAACAAGGCCAAGGAGACGATCAACTACTTTGCGTCCCGTGACCCCGGCCTACTCCAGAAGACGGAGCTTTTGGAAACATTGTCTGACATCAAGGACATGCTCATCGACGTGGACGGAAAGCAGCAAAATCTACGATGGGTCGAAAGCCAGATGGACGAGCTCGACATTGACATTGCCTTGCAGAGCTTTGAGCCGGCAGTTGACCGCGTTGAGAAGCTGAAGAATCTCGCTCGAGGCTTGAAGAACAACGCGGTGGCGCAGGACTTCATCAGCTTCAAGGTCGAAGAAAGATGTGCCAAGTTAGCGGGCATGATCATTCGCGAGCTCGAGACGACGCATACGGCGCCTACCAAGAACAAGCGCAACATCAGTTGGTTGGCCAGGCTTGGCTACGAAGACAGGGCTCGCGAGGCATATCTGGTCGCCAGACATGATATAATCACGAAGCGATCGAGGTGAGAATGATGATACTTCGCGTCCTTTTGAACTTGGCTAACCTCCTTCCAGACAATGCATCTTCCAGGGTGATTTGCACTTGTACATCTGGGAGCTCTCGTTTGTTTACTTCTCTCTGATCCGCAACACCGTGAGCTGCTTTCACTCATGCTTTCCCCCGCCGATGATGAGCGCCTGCGTCAAATGGGCCAAGGAGGAGGTGGAAACCTTCAATGGTATCCTCGCGCGGCAACTGAGTGGCACAGAGCGCGGCGGAAAGGTCTGGAACGAATGCATGGAGCGCGCTCATGAACATGCAAAGATGTTGAACGAGGTGCAGCTTGATTTCCGCACACTTGTTGGACGTGATTTGGAGCAACCGTCGGGCGTCACCAGCCCTGTTGGTCTCGGGCTGTCGTAATTGACTTCCACCGAGTAAACCGAAGACCCTGCGATGTCTACAAGAAGCATGCTAAAGACGACGTTGACGGGCCTAGAGTAATGGTTGGTAATGGTAATGGGCAATGACTGGACGGGCTCAAGATTGCGGGTTGTATTTGGTCCGGGGTCAAGTAAATGATACCGAGACATTGAAGACGAAGTGACGGAAGTGCCGCGGCCACTGGCATGTGTATAGGTATCTTGGGCCACTTGAGGCTTGTTTGGCCCCTGGCCTGTTTACTTGCGACGACGTTTGTTACCTAAATAGGGAAATGAGTAGTTAATAGGACAAATGACCTATATCGAAACTTGAAGTGAGGGAGTAACGAGGAGCAGCCAGTGGGATCAAGACAGCCAGAGAAATCAGCGTTTCGTGAGATTCATCAATGGCATGATGCTTGTTGTGTTCATTGTCTTGTGAAGATTGAGATCCATGGATGCTTTGCCTGCCCAGGTATCCAAACCTACCTAGCGTGCCTAGGTACCTTCCTTACCTTCATGGCGGGGTTGATGCATCAAATGAGTACACGCAGAAGTGACGAGGCTTACGTTAGTGCAGTGTATCGGATTAAGCGAGTCTAGGCCAGGAGCTGTCACCCAATGGGAGGCATTTGTCTCCTGCCTCATGGTTCGGGTGTGTTTCTTGCCTGGGCCTAGGAAAGTCACATCCATTGGTGGTGGTGTAGGTATCTCTCAATCCCCCTCCTGCCTCCTGCCTCCTGCCCCAGTCTGCTGGTCTTGCTGCAACCAGCAAGCACACCACGGCCGCCGCACCTGCACCTGCACCCAGCACTAGAGCACCACCTTCCACATCGCAAAAATCCCCAGTGCCCAACGTCGACATCTTCCCCCGTTCTCATCACAGCATCCAGAAAACATAATCCCTTCCAACCCCACCCTGCGCGAACGCTTCCAACGTTGTGTTTCTCTCCCTCGCCCAAAACACTCGATCGCGTCCTCCTTATCTGGCCTCAGACGAAGCTCTGACCGCCTTTGACGATTCGCCGCCAGCCCCACGCTAGGATTGAGGTGCTGTGCCAATCTGAATACCGCGACCGGCTGCTGAAAACAACGTCATCCTCAACCTAACTCGACGACCCCGACGACGCTGTCCCCTTCGCTCCTCACGCCCCTGCCTTCGTGCGATCGATTCATCTATCAACTCGCCAAGCATCTCAATCCATTAGACGACTTTCAGCATGGATACGAACATGGAGGACGTCGGCCGTGTCCCCGCCGATCTGCCATCCACCCAGAACCTTGAGCCCACCACGATCCCTACTCTAGACGGTTGGATCGAGAGCCTCATGAGCTGCAAGCAGCTCGTCGAGGCCGATGTCCAGAGACTCTGCGAGAAGGTTAGTATTTCGTCCCCAGCGATGATGAAGGTCGCGATGCGCGTTTCCCACTAGCTGTCGTCATAGCTGCGGTTCGCCATTCGGTCTCCCCTCCCCTCATCTCGAATCACCCCTCTCGCGTGACCCCTAGGCACGCCTTGCTAACGTCCATCAACAGGCGCGGGAAGTCTTACAGGATGAATCCAATGTGCAGCCAGTCGTATGTGTTCCCGATCGCAAGGCAAGTGTTTTAAGCTGACACCCCTCATTCAGAAATGCCCGGTGACAGTGTGCGGTGATATCCACGGCCAATTTCACGATCTCATGGAGTTGTTCAAGATTGGCGGTCCGAACCCCGACACCAACTACCTGTTCATGGGTATGCTAACCATATCATTTAACTCGCACTCTCTTGGATAGACGCTTACCTTGATAGGTGACTACGTCGATCGTGGTTACTACTCCGTCGAGACCGTGACTCTCCTCGTCGCCCTCAAGATCCGATACCCTCAGCGCATCACCATCCTGCGTGGCAACCACGAGTCCCGCCAGATTACCCAGGTGTACGGCTTCTACGACGAGTGCCTCAGAAAATACGGCAACGCCAACGTCTGGAAGTACTTCACCGATCTCTTCGACTACCTCCCCCTTACCGCCCTCATCGACAACCAGATCTTCTGTTTGCACGGTGGTCTGTCTCCTAGTATCGACACCCTGGACAATATCAGAGCTCTCGACAGAATCCAGGAAGTGCCCCACGAGGGCCCAATGTGCGACCTCCTTTGGTCCGACCCGGATGACCGCTGCGGCTGGGGGATATCACCCCGTGGTGCCGGTTATACGTTCGGTCAGGACATCTCCGAGGCTTTCAACCACAATAACGGTCTGACGCTTATTGCGCGTGCTCATCAACTTGTGATGGAGGGCTACAACTGGTCTCAAGACAGAAATGTCGTGACAATTTTCTCTGGTGAGCTGAGCTCCTTGATGTGGTGGGCTGGAGAATCATGGCTAACCGAGCCAGCACCCAACTACTGTTACAGATGCGGTAACCAAGCGGCGATCATGGAGATTGACGAACATCTCAAGTACACTTTGTAAGTGTCCACCTTCTACCAACGACCTGTTGACAAGCGTATACTAACCGTGCGCAGCCTGCAATTCGACCCTTGCCCCAGAGCCGGCGAGCCGATGGTCTCGAGACGCACACCCGACTACTTCCTCTGATCAACCTATCCGATACCCTTGCCGTCCACTGTCCAGATCAATCTGGATGTCATCCGTGGACGGGATTCGAAGAGATGGGGGCGTGCATGCTCAACTTGCATTGGTGTTTTGGGGGCGTCTAATCTTGTAAGATTACAACAAAAGCCAAGAGAACCAATGTACTCCCAAGAAAGAGAGATCCTGCGTTGAGCAACATGATATAGAGCGAGAGAGAAACAGAATGGCCCAGGACGTTCAACTGCGAGCGCGAGAGTCCCTTAGCATTAAGGTCCCTGGTGTATCCTGGACGCTTTCCTCTGTCATCACGTTAGATACTCATCATAGACCGCCGGCAACAAAGAAGGTGTCGATGTTAATGACAAGCTGATGTTACAATTTCCGTTTTACATATTGACGTGTCACGCATTCGTGACGACAGAGTCGCGGGCTGATGCCTTCAAGGTAAGTTTTCAAGCTACTCCTAAATATACGATAAATGATCGCCTTGCGCCTGTAGGTCCATATCCAGAACCTCCCAAATATGCATCGTCATCATCATACATAAACTTTCCCAAGTCTTTTGTCGGACGTAGTGTTGCGCCCTGGCCATGCGGTTCTCCATCATCTCCTATGTCGCCTACGCCGACGTTCATGACTTCGTCTCCTCTCCTCACTTGTCTTCCTCCTCGTCGGTCGGCCCCTTCGTACCTTCTTCTCCACAACGACACGCTCACGGAAGATCTCTCTCCTCCTCCCTCCAACACCTAAACCTCCTATACCCACGTTGATCTCATTGCTAATCTCTTCGGACCGACTACTTCCCAACGAACGCGTCCCGCCAAAGTAGCCGCTTCGGCTGTCTCCTGATCCCGTCAGGTAGCTGCTCCGGGTGTAGTCGGTGGCGAGGTAGCCGCTGGGGGTGAAGTACTCTGTGCGAGAAGAGGCTCCTCGTCTGCGCTCCGTCGTGGTCCGTTTGGAGAAGGAGGCGGCGATGAGGCCTTGGCCGTGGCCGTGGCGACCGCTGCGACCACCGCGGAACCTCTCGCGGACGGTGAGTGTGCTGACGCGTTTGTAGGCGTGCTGGCCCTTTGCGTAGTGGCCCGGTTTGCAGGCGCCGTCGGGGACGTGGAAGCGGAGGTCGAAGCGGAAGAGGGCGTAGAGGAAGATGACGACGAGCTCGAGGTCGTAATTGAAGATGTAGTAGCAGGCCTTGTGGTGCCACCAGCCGGGGAAGAGGACGGGGCGGACGGCGTAGTTTACGGCGCAGCGGTAGGCGGCGCCGATGGTCATGAGGGTTGCGGCGGTGAGGACGAGGATGATTTTGGTGGTGAGGGAGCCGTAGCCGAAGGGTTCGGGGCGGCGGAGGCCGGGGTAGAAGGCGGCGAAGAGCAGGATGGGGATGGGGAGGAAGGCGATGAGAGCTAGGGTTGTGGAGGTGAAGAGCTGGACGACGCGGCAGTCATGAAGGCTTACCGGGTCGAGGGTGTAGAAGCTGACGACGAGGGCGGTGATGGCGCAGACGAGGCAGACGAAGATGAGGAAGTAGGTGAAGAGGAAGAAGGCGTTGACGGCGGGCAGCCAGCCGATGTTGGGGTGGAGGCCGCGGAGGAGGCGGTGGGTGAAAAGGAGGTTGAGGATGAAGAGGAGAACGACGCCGGCGGCGGCGAAGACGGCGGCTGCGATGTTGAGGGAGACGTTCCAGGGTTGGGTGGCCCAGGCGATGCGGAGGGAGAGGGCGATGATGCGGGTGAGGCAGAAGCCGACAAGGACGCCCGAGGGGAGGAACTTGTGGCCCCGGCCCAAGTTGCGGGCCAAGATTGCGCCGTTGAGGAGAGCGGCTGCGAAGAAGAAGATGATGAGGATGATGCAGATTGGGACGTCTACCCTCACGTCTGGGATGAGGCCCAGGGCGGCCACTTGTGGGGGGTAAGGAGGCCCATAGAGAGGGAGCTAGTAAGGCGGAAAGAGTTCACGATGTTAGCTGTGAGGTCTTCTTTTCTCGAAAGCCGGTCAGGATGGAAGGAGGGAGATAGGGGGGGGTTGACGAACTGGGGCCCCAATGGGTACAATTGCCGCCATTCTGGCAAGTGCCTGCCAGGAGTAGTAGCTATTCACAGGCTTGAAGCTGCTGGCAAGCCAAGCAGCACCTGCAAAACAGCTACAACCGGGGAGGAGGAGGCTGGACGAGCTGAAGAGTTGGACGCTTGGCAGCCAGTGCTCATGCTCATGCTCATGCTGGTGCTAGGAGACGAGGGGATCTTGAACAAACGAAAATAAACACTCCGAATGGAAGTGAAAAGAGAGGAAAGGATCCTTTCTTCTCTTCATTGCGTACGATAGTTTCTTGGAAGAGACCGGGGTAAGAGCAATTCTTTATCATCATGTTGCCGCGCGGAAACATATGTTCGTCTGAGCTTCGATGCGTTTCTTGCTTAGCGTCGGCGAAGGGTGCGTTGGTCTATGTGAGCTATTCGGCACGGACTTGAGGGGAAGAGGAGAGCGAAGGACGAGGCAAAAGGTAAAGGCGAATGCGGGTTTCAGCCTTTGGAAAGAGCTGAGAAGAGCTGAGAGCGAGAGAAGAAAGACGAAGGGTCGGATTGGTTCTCACTGATGAGTTTGTGCGGTCTTTGGAGGTGTTCTCGAAGAATGGGTGAGGGTGATGAGTGGTGGGAGTTCGTCTCATAGATAGAATGGCGTTGTGAAGAAACGAGATGACAGTATATTGTCTCCCATACTTCATATTCCCCTCCTCGTCTTTATCAGTCGGCCTCTTCAAAACATTACTCTTCTGTTACGCCTGAAGTCATGGGATAGACCCGAGAAGCGAACAGCGAGCCCAAGAGGCAGAGCTTTGCCTCTCGAGATCGCGTCCACTCCATGCTTGCGGTGGCACGCGGCATGCGACATGTGAGATCTCTGCAGGCTCGGATCCTCGAGTACAGAGAAAGGTCGCGCACAAGTCGGAAACCTGCGAGACGCCTCAGCCCCAGTCGAACAAACTACTGCAAGTCTGTAAGTATTGGCCCCATCTCATCACCGGCAACTGTAGATCGGGGAAAGAGGAAGAGGGGCATGCCATTGCACAGTAAGGCTGCGGTGCAGAAACATGTTTCCCATCGATCCCTTGCCGGTCTACCTGGGACAGTCAACGTCGGTAGTCCGCATCCCTCTTGGACGTGCGCCGCCGTTAGTCCCGCGGCGAGCGATATCGATGGCTGGGGAGCCACGCTCACGGACCTTGAAAACGAGGGACCGGTGCTGAACGGGCTCCTCAATTGTCGGAAATAACGGCTCATGGATTTTGCTTTATGATCCATGTTGACCCCAGAGGTTCCGGATAGTCACTTGCTGGAAAATTGAGCAATAGATTAGCCTGGTTGGTGATAGAGGTCTATGTATGCCCATCCTATAGCCATAGCCAGTGTAGCTTCTAGTCGATCATAAGACTCATTCTCAGACAGAAAAAATAACACAAATGAGCTCGTTGTTGTCGATTGGTCTCGTCAAGGTTTGTACCGAGATTGGTTCAAGCATGTTCAAGCCACGGAATGGCGCCTATGGCAAGGACATCGATGCCGAAGTAAACGTTCTTGTGGCTGGCTCCTGAGAAGGTCTGGCGGTGCTGGAGAAGGATTGTGTGCTTGACAGTCATCGAAACTCAATTGCAACTCAATATTATAACCTCGTCGAGTCAACCGGCCAGATATTCAAGCACTTTCGTCCAAGACTCGCTATTGTTGAGCTTCCAAAGTCCAGTATGGCACAATTGATCCTCAAACTCCCAAGTTGCGTGAGACGCCACTTGGACTTTCGACGTTGTGCGCAAGTATCAACGGGTTATCTCCATTAGGGGTTGTGCTGAAGAGTCCGGTAGCTTATAAGAGGACTCGAAGCTGGTGCAGGTGATACGTATTGTTCGATGTTCAACACGGTTGTGAAGCTTGGTAAGATTTGGGGAGATCGTTATGGTAAATTACTCGTATCGACAATAAACGGACAGAACATACGTCCAACACTGTGAAAGCTTTTTCAAGATACGGAAAGGGTTGGAGCAGGCGTCCTATTTAGAGAACGCAAAACCCTGTGGAGAATCTCCCGACAGCATCGTACTGATACAACTGTTGCTCCTGGGGGTTTGACGCATTTCAACATTGCGACGACTTTGCCTTCGTGTCGGTCCTTCGACCAGACATTCGAATAGGGAGTTTGTTGATAATGCAATGTCATCGACAAATCCAACTTTTGCACCTCGGATCGTTAAGGATAATTTACCGATTCGAGAGCGATGTGCAAGCATGCTGGGGCTAGAGGCCAATCAGTTAATGTCTACTGCGAGGCATAGGAACAATCTCCGCCGAGTGATGAATCCGAGGTAGCAATAGGTATGCGGGTATTCGTTTAGCATGAATATGCTATGATTTAGTAGCAAATGTGTCAGCCGCAAGATGTCCGCCAATGTGACACCACCGTTTCGCCGCATAAAGGGCAATAACGGCGAGGCCGCAGCAGTCCTCAAAGAAGACTTAGACTGCGCGTCGTTGCTTAGACGCCGCTCCGCGAGTAGTTACCGACGGCCGCCGTTCTTCAATTTGATGGCGGATCCGTTTCCTGCCAATCTTTTCTTAGACAAGGCTACCAAGATAATCGTGGTTGTGCAGTGTAGTGAGTACTTGAATGATACCCAGTCACCCAAACGCCGTTAGAGGCATTAGCGTAGTGAGCAACGGTCTCAAGTCAAAATCGTTTCTTTGTTGATCTTTGTTGGACGTGTGGATATATGGGTAGTTTGACGCGGCAAATGCGTGCCACGTTTTTCCAAGAAGGAAGCATAGTAGCTGATAGCTCTCGACGACAAACCGACACAAAGCCAATGGTAGAGCGTTTTAGCCTCAGACTCGGCAGCAACATGCACGCTCGGATACTTCTGCCTCCCACGACGTGCAAGATAATCCATATTGCATGGCGCCAGTGTCTCAAGACATAAAAGAGTGGTCCGAACTGTGGCAAAGATTTGGAGTTGTCGCGCCCGATTGAATATGGACTGACGCATCTTAGGCGGATGCCCTGTATGTGGCTGTTGAGCCCGAGGACCATTGATGCAAGGGATCGTCCTCACCTACAGCATTGCTGCATCGCTGGTACTTAGTAGGGTGGATGAGGATGTCGTCACAACTGAGGAAAGGCGACAAGGAGATTTCTACACACAACCAGCGAGGCCGAGTTGGATATAGACTTTCAACATGCTTATCCGAAGTCAGGATTCAACCTCGGATCCGAGCTGTTCCATGGTCGGCTGACGTGTAATGCAACAAGCGATTGGCAGTGAAAGTAAGACGAAAATTTGGAGATCCCCCAGCCCGACGATTTGCGATGTTTCTCGCTCATCCAACACCATATCTATTTTTGTTTGATGATCATTGCACGTTCTTCGACCTAGGGTTGGGTGAGCTCCGTGACAGCGGGAGCGGCTGGCCGCGT